>NC_058368.1:229365342-229965342 GCF_018350175.1 Felis catus
AAGCTCCCTAAGCTTCATTTAGGCAGGTAATTTTATCTGTATCTTCTGTGTCTGGAATATATAATAGGTGTTCACTAAATATCTATTAAATGAAGTCATCAAACAATATTGTTCTAAGAATAAAGTGTTTCTAGTGTTTTAATGATGCTATTAAGGATTTTAAAAATACAAATGGAAAACCTAGTTTTGTATAAATTGAGTAGCTTCTAAAATTGCCATATGTACTCACTGGAGTGAATTTGTTCTTCCTTATTACCAATCCTGATACAGTAGTAATTAAATTGGATTTTTATTAAACCAAACCATTCTTCACTGCATAGTTAACCAGAGCTTTATAAATTATTCTTATTGTATTCCAGAGAATCTCTCCACGGGTGATAGTGTATTAGATACACAGGTACTTATTACTGATAAATAACCCAAATAAACCATTTTACTGTTTAAACGACAAAATGGAAATAGGTATATTTTAGCCTTAATACAATCATCAATTTGTCCAGTTTGTCTCTTTTCAGTTTTATATTAATATGTATTGGGTCACATGCAGAAGTAGTCACAGATTATATTCACATGCAGCGTGGATATCTGTGTCCCATCCATGTGATTCTTCCTCTAGCCTAACATTCTCCTTACGACAATTCTCACAGAGATGTTCAGCTTGCTCAGCTCTAGGTCAGAAAGAGCAGACATTTCTACTAGCACAGGGTCTCCAGACACATGCACTCCTGCAGTGGATATGAGACTCTCACTTTCTAGAAGACCGCAATGCAAGCTGGCAGGGATTCTGATTTAACGTCACTCCCAGGTGCTGGAATGGTGCCTTTTTCTGTGTTCCTGCCCTCAGCTCATTTCCAGGCACTTCCTATATTCTGTGAGGACAGCCAGCTTGGAAAGTCAGGCCAAGTATCTCCGTGCCTCATCCAATAGTCCTCCCCGGATCAGTTCTACCCCTACTCGTAAGGCTGCTCCCAATGTCAGCTCTGGACTTTATTCCTTCCAGCAAAAGCCCTTTTGCAAATCAGTGCACAGTGTTCCTCCCTTATCTGTGGGGGATACATTCTAAGACCCTCAGTAGATGCCTGAAACTGCACATGGTACAAAACCCTACATATACCATGCTTTTTCCTATACACACAGACCTACGACAACGTTGAATTTATAAATTAGGCACAGTAAGAGATTAACAAACAGAGCTCATAGTAAAATAGAACAGTTATAATAATATCCCGTAATAAAAGTTACGTGAATGTGGTCTCTCTCTCAAAATATCTTATTGTACTGTACTTAACCTTGTGGTGATGTGAGACGATAACCCGCTTACCTTTTGAGAAGAAGTGTGAAGGATGTGGACGCTGTGATGTCGTGTTAGGCTACTACTTACCTTTAGACAATTCATTTGAAGGAGAGTCATCTGTCTCTGGACCACGGTTGACCATGGGTAGCTGACACTGAGGAAGGCAAAACTGCAGGTAAGTGGGGGCTCCTTTACACTAGAGTCCCGATCTTTAACAATGGAAAAAAACACAGTTCTCATCACAACATGTAGTTTTTAACTGAAAATCTTCACAGATTTTACCTACGGTGTATTTACAGAAATGTACTTTTATTTCACATGAAACAGAATGATTTCGTTTAACAGAATTTTAAGTAATAGTATTTGTGAAATGCCCAGATAAGAAAGATTTTGTTTTTCTTTCTCACAGACATTATATGCAAAAATTTGTTGCGTTGTTTGGGAAACTCTGTTCCAGTCTCTGAATGTAGGAGAATGCAGCCTCTGCTCTTACCATTAACGTGAAAGAAAATAGTCTGACCTGAGTAGGCAGACCAATGTGGAGAATAGTATAGATAAAATATCGTATAACTTATCAATTCTCTCAGCCTTATCACAATTCCAGACATACAGCTTCACTACAGCTTAAGTCTTCATAAGCGAGTTCTTCTTATGTCATTGAGATAAGCGAGCCAGTGTCTTTCAAACTAAACTTTCAAAAGAGAAGTCGAAAAGGAGGCAAAATACATACATACGTGTGCACGTGTGTACACACACACACACACACACACACACACACAATCACACAGAGTGACACCTGTTGGAAGGCATTAGTCAGCTTGCAAGTCACAAAGGATCTGAAATAAGAGAGGGGTCCAGCAAGGTGAGGCCAGTATTTGATAGCAATTTTTCCCTTCAACTTTTTACTGTCTCACGGGGATACAGAGATACCTTTGGAACTGTGAGCTGGTACACATCTTTGGGAAGAGCAAAGGGCTATATACTGAGAGTAAATAGAAAGTAAAAACAAATTAGTCCTCCTGCACCTGCTCGACCTCTGATGAGTCCTCTGTGGATTAGGGGATCTACCTCTAAGTAATTGCTTACCCAAAGCAAAAGTAAATCCTCTCTGCAAAATGGAAACGTCATATAGAGCATCATATCACTTCTCAAATTTTTCATCAAAATGGCCAGTACACAGGGAGGAGATAACAGGCATACAAAAGACTAAGTAGGTTGAAAAATGAGAGAAAAAAAAAAGAGGTAATGAAACAGACTATCAGGAAGCCCAGATACCGAAGTTGTCAGAAAAGGACTTTAAAATAACAGAGCTAATATTCGCAAGAAATTAAATGATGAGAAGAATTTCAGTAGAAAGTGTGATGCTATACAGAATAAAATAGGAACTCTGGAAATACAGTGACTGATATTAGGAACTGAAATAATAGATAGGTTTAAAAGTAGAGTAGAAAAACTGAGGGGAATAAGTAATCCAGAAAGCAAGGGAGAAGAAAATTTCAGTCAACATCTTACAGAGTAAAAGGAATGCCTCACACAAAGAAGAGTGTAAGAGTTGTAGGGAACAGGGTGCAAATGGGCTGCTTGTTCACTGTTGATCAATGCAAAGTTCCATTTCTAATATGTTTATACATCCTAATGCTTTATAATTTCTTACCCCTCTTGCCGTGGTAAAACAATAAAAGTACAACTTTCCAGTCTTTGGAATATGATTCTATTTTATTACCCTGAAGGGTTACTCAAAGTTAGTATCTCACTTCATTAGCACATTGGAGGAAAATTTCAATCATTCTTTGAATAGATAACTTTAATTGCCATACACACACACATTATTTTGATATAATTGAAACGTGTCTCAGTTCTCAATAAATAAACCCAAAGACAAAGCTAGCTCTTGCTCAGACAAGTGACTGGAAGGAAGACACTCAAACACTGAGTCCTATAACCAGAGTAGGACACACACCCATATGTCTTCTCTCTTATCTGTTTTCATTATTAAATATAGGTTATCATGCTGGTTTCTGATGGGACACTGTTGTCAGTGGGACATCTGTTTCTAGAAGAAACTGAAAGTTTTACCCCACTCCTATTCTTTTCTCCAAAGGTGAAAGCAAGACCAGTCTTTCTCAAGGTCAGGAATGTAATTTGGTCACATTATGGAAAGGCACAGTCTGACGTTTTATGCCTGCACTGAATCAACCCTGCCCCCCACTACGTTTTTTATTCATTGTTCTTTATATTTGCATCATCTCCCCCTTTTAGATTCCTAGGATCGTGCCAAGATTGCGTAGTGAGCAGAGGGAAGGAGTTACAGGCAAAGCACAGTTCTTCCTGAGCTAGATGATCCACAACTGTTTGGAGGAACAGAACCACTCATTGTGCTTTGTAAAAGTAAGAGGTGCTTCTCTTACAAAGGAGTTACTTACTGCCTTCAAGTGAGAGTGTAAATAATGAATTTAGTACCTAAAATCTGACTTAAGCAGGAAAGAGAAAGTTAAGACAAAGAAGTAAAACAGAAAACTAATAGTGCAAAGAAATGTTTGGTACTAAAGGCAGAGGACATGCATCTCAATATCCAGGCATCAGTAAAAATTGAGTTATATTTCATGTGAAATATTGCGATCTCAATGGATTTCTCTTATTAACCTGTTGCCATTAGAAAATACAAATCTCAGGGGAAAATAATGTAATGTAACAGATGTTTTCATAAACTTCTTTGTTCAAAAAATGGAAATCGTATTATAATTCTAAGGGACAACAAATCCTAACAATCTCATCACTTCTTATTCTGTTATATGGCAGGTAATAAAAGGATATGGACTACCAAGAAAATTAAATGAAATTTAAAATATTTCCAGAACTAAATAGAATGATAAAAGGTTGCTTTCTATATTTCAAATTATGGCAGTGTTTTTTTCTTATAGTTCAAACATCCATCGTATGGAAATATAGCAACAAAATATCAAAAAGAAAAAAGGAGATAAAGCATATGAGTGACTAAGATGACAATCTGTCAAAGACAAGTTGTATTGACATGTCAGTGTGAGATATTATCTATCATAGCTAATAATACGAATGTCTACATATGAAAAGTAAATATATAGATATGTAGATCAAATATAGATATTGACATAGATACATATATAAAATATAAAGATACCCATTTAGAAAATAAAAATATATATTAAAATATCTTAAAATTTAAGAAATCTTATTAACAGCATAAACTAATGGTCATTATTAGACTAGTATTTAGTCTTTTAAAGTATATTTCTTTGCAGAATTGCAGAAGCACTTTACTAATTATTAAAAGTACAAAAAAGGTACATACACACACATGCAATCAGAAATAAACACAATTCCACCAAAAATGGCTCCTACTGTGCATAACTATTAGATTATGTTATAAAATAACACAAAAGATGTAAGATTGTGAATCAGGACTTGCCTACAGAAGTCATTCCATAATTGATGTTGGAATTCTTACAAGTCTGGAAGAAATCTTTTTAAATAGACTGAGAAAATATTAGTATTAAAGCATTCGTATAGAATATTTTGAAGAAATTAAAAAATATATTTTTCTATATATTTGCAGTTACTTGTCAAACATTCTGAGATGTTGGATTATTTCTTTGTTCGCTCTTATGAGTGTGGGTATATGGTCCATAGGTTTTAATGGACTGTAGATATTGCATGAGAAAATAAGTACCCAACACAGTACCAAAAACGGATTGATAATCTTTGGCAAATTCATTAAAAGTGAAGTATCAAAATGTCATCATTTTGTTCTGATTTTATGATGTATTAGTTTCAATAATGGAGCATTGCTGATAATCGGGTATTTAGACCTGCAGAAAGGAAACATTGTACAGTTCAATCTCATGTTTTATGCTCTATCAATTTAAGACTAAAATACCTAAAACCAATATAAATATAAACAACTTAATCGCATGTCAGGAATACACACATTATGAATTAAAACTGAAGGTGGTGGGGCGCCTGGGTGGCGCAGTCGGTTAATCGTCCGACTTCAGCCAGGTCACGATCTCGCGGCCGGTGAGTTCGAGCCCCGCGTCGGGCTCTGGGCTGATGGCTCAGAGCCTGGAGCCTGTTTCCGATTCTGTGTCTCCCTCTCTCTCTGCCCCTCCCCCGTTCATGCCCTGTCTCTCTCTGTCCCAAAAATAAAATAAACGTTGAAAAAAAAAATTTTTTTAATAAATAAATAAAAAATAAAACTGAAGGTGGAGATGATTTTCATCCATGAATCTGGAGTTAGAAACAAGATTTGTGGTAACTAATGCTTGTAGCCCAATTATTTTTGTATTGGTGACTTTTAAAAACCTATTAACTGCATTTGAGAAGAGTGTCAAAATCTAAATTTACCACGTCCTTGTCATTAATAGCACACTGGATCTTACTATATTAGTTAATAAATGTAACAAATTCTAAGTGTATATGATACTATCCCTTATGTTCAATTTTAAAGAACAGTGTCTCTTACTTGTCCTTATATGTCATTGCAAGAGAAATGCTCATTATGCTGACTAGGATGAATGTAAATTTCTATCTTATATGTACAACTGAGAACTGAAGTTAGACCAGTAAGTCTCTTACATATATAAACAGATCTTTGGGCTTTCACGGTGCTGACACCTATCATTTTAGAGCTCTACAAAATTTTGCCTTCATGAAAATTATACTGCTGCTGACCCATTATGTTAGCACTTACATCTAAAGCTCTGTCTTTCAAAATATTTTTATACGTAAACTGATTTTATTGAAAATATTAACCATATAATAGATAAAATGTCAAGGATGTTGATATGCTCCTTCCTGTCTCCCAGTACTTTCTCATTTTGTCTGTATTATTGCCATTAACCATAAAAAGTGAAACTCTAATTGCATAATCAGCTTATTTTATGCAGATTTAAAGTAAGAGTAGTGTGTTTAAAAATTTAAGTGCGGCATACTTAGACTTTAAACCCTTTAAATGTTTCTGTCATTACAATGTTTTATTTGATTATTCTGACACAGAGCACAATATGTAAACCTGAAAACAAAATAATACTAAAGAACAATGTATTATGATTTTCAAAAGTATCTAATTAAACCAGTGCTTAATTCCAACTGAACACATTGTGTTCACGTGTGTGTGTGTGTGTGTGTGTGTGTGTGTGTGTGTGTGTGTGTATGTGTTGAGTTAAAGATAGAACAGAGAGATAAAATGAAGCATAGGAAAATCAGTATAATCGTTAGGTCCTACAAGCCTTGATTAATTTAAAGTGTGTCATTTAATAATCCAGTTCACTTTCACACCACATTAAAATAGTGTCTTAATAGCAGAAATAAGATGCTCTGGTACATAGGAAATAACCAATTTATTATGACTCTAATGGCTTCAGGTATCTAATAAGAGGAACAATTTATTTATAGATGGTCCCTGACTTACCACAGTTACACATATGGTTTTTCAACTTTATGATGGTGCAGAATTGTTACGCATTCAGTAGAAACCATACTTTGAATTTTGAATTTGGATCTTTTCCAGAGCCAGCGATATATAGTCTGATGCTCCACATGGCCTGACCAGTAGGTCCCAATCAATGATACAATCACAGGGTAAACAACACATACAACAACGTTCATTCTACTTTTCACTTTCAGTAGAGAAGTCAATACATTATATGAAATAGTCAACACTTTATTATAAAGTATTAGACGACCTTGCCCAACTGTAGACTCATGGAAGTGTTTAAGGTAGATAAGGCTAAGGTAAATGTTGTTTGGTTAGTTACGAGTGATAAATACATTTTTTTCTTAATATTTTCAAACTCTGATGGGTTTATCAGGATGAAACCCCATATTAAGTTGAGGAAAATCTGTACCTCTATTATTCCTTAACACTTGCTGGACAAATTGAAAGCAAAATTGTTTCAAATACAAAGAAGTATTAAGCTTTTTTGATACTTTTGAATTGAGATTGTGAATTCAATTAGTTTTATTTCAGGTGTTCTGTGATATGCAAGATCCTGACCCACCACAGAAAACAGTAAAATAATAAGTTAGAATAACCTTTTATATTATGTTTTTAATGTCCCAAATGAAACTGGAAATGAAAATACTTAGCACAATTTTGTTTTATGGTCTCAGACGCGTGTTTTGTAAAATACAGCTATTTCTCTCCATTAGTGTTGTTTTTCTCCAGCAGCTGGCCACACTACACTCTTCCACTCTCCAAAAACAGACTTAGTCTATTGCAACACCTTCCGCAACATCATTGTTACTCTAAATGACAATTTTTAGAGTTAATTTATGATTTTTTTTTAATTTAATTTGAAAACTAAGCACTTGTTTCTGGGTGACGATGTGAAGACAATGTCCTCTGTTCCATTTTGGACTGTAAAATTTTCCCTCTTCATAGTTCATAAAGAAAAAAGAAATGACACTCGAGTTGTACGTGGAAAAGGACACAGAGACACCTAACACTCAAAACGATTAAAATATGTAGACAAGAAAGTTATGTTGTTTCTGAGGTTAAATACATATTTTAGTTTTTCTTATTAAGTTTTTTATTTCTATATATATATACTTATTTTATTTATTTATTTATTTGTTAAGTAGTTAGTTTAATTGTCACGACAATTAGGGCATCTATCTTAAGTCAAATTTATCAGTAAGAGTGTCATTTTTTTTGGCTATTTAAATTTCATTGATTTGGCTTTGCTATGTATCCGTGGAAGATTTATCTCTATATTTTACTTGCAGGATTTAAGGTTTATGTGAGGAATGACCCAAAGGGACGGAACCTTCAAAGACAGTAGTAAGGAGTAAAGAGTAGGAGATAACGCAGTTCAGGGCAAGCAATCTGTGCCCAGAAAGTCAAAGGTGTGAGGGTCCACTGGAGCAGCACCCCTCGCCAGGGTGAAACTCTCAGTGGTGTGAAAGTGTTTCTCTCTGTCCTCCCTGCTGTGAGACCCCACGAGGCCAGAGGCTTGTGGAGGCCAGAGGCTTGTGGAGTGCTGGCCTGTTGGGGAAGAAGACAGACAAGCTACAATTATTTCACTATGGTTTTGTAATCTGTCCAACGACAGAGGAAAATAACATACATGCTACATTGTGCTCTTCTATAGACACATTGTGAAAAAAACAGGTATTAGAAAACAAAGAAAGAAAACTGTTTTTAATTCTCATTTAATCCCTTAAATGAAAATTCTTTAATTCAGGAAGCTACAAAATAAAAACAACTAAATTACCTTAACAAAGTTTGTTGGTTTCAAGTATAAAGGAGACATTTACTATAGATATGTGAAAGGTATACAAAGGAAAAAATTACAATAAAATATAACTTTGCTGCCCTTGAAATAACAAATATTAATAATTCCAGGTGCCTTTCAGTTTTGAAAAATAACATACAGAGACTATTTTGAATGATAACATATTTTTGGTTTGCATTGTTGAAATTAGTAGTAAACATCAGTTTAACACCTGCATAATGTGTCTTTAATTTTACAGGAAATAATTCAACTGATAATTTCCCAATTCTGCATATACAGCTTGTTTTGCTTTGTTTTCTCTATTACTTTCTTTTTTGGCATAATTTGGGGGGACTGGTTTGTTTTTGCTATAATAAAAAATCTTCCATAAATATATGTGAACATAATTACAAGTCTTTTTTTTATCTCATTTCCTTATTTTATTATAGAATTACATTATTGTTATTGTGGGATCTTTTTATATATACTGCTAATTGATTTTCAGAGAAGAAAAAACCTGACCTATTTATCCATGAATGACTAGTGTTTTGAGTATGGCTTTTAAATCACATCCATTCCAATATTATATTGACTATAGTACTTATCAAAAGGAATCTTATTTTTCTTAATTTTAAAAAATATATTCAGACAGATCTACAGCTATACCTGTATCTATATTTCTGTATGTTAGAAATATGCCTTGGAAAATATACATGTTAATGTCTATATCATACTAATGCTTATTTTTATATTTTCATGACTAAAATGAAATGCTTTTCATTGGCTAAATATTAGGTGGTCACTTTTCACTCAAAAACAAGAATATGATTTGGGTAGCAGTATAGTAAGAAATGTAAGTGTCATGTAGAAATGAATAAAGAAATGAATAAATGTAACGTAGCAATGATTGTCATTCTTACATCCACTACATGGTCCACATAAATGGACCACATACTCAGGTCCTAATGTGTTCTCTGCATGGATACTTAACTTCCTACAGTGGGAAGAAGCCCTAAAGGAAGCAGCATTGGGGGTTGGTCACCGGATTAAATCCAATTTGAAAAAGTGAAATAATCTTTAGAGCCTTAACAATATGGATGGAAACCAATTTTTCTGAGAGTCAAGACGAAACTAGAGAATGCCAAAAATGAAATGATCATTCAGATTTGAATGCTTTCATAATACATAGCTTTGTATGTATTTTTTTAACTGCCACAGTTAACTGTACAGTTTAACTGTACAGTTTAACTGTACAGTTTTGGAGGATATTGCCCAAAGCCGAATAGTGTTATCTCCAGAACAGGGAAAACTTCTAGATTAACTAGACACAAGTGTAGCTCTACCCTAGCAGATTTTGTTGATGGTGATGATGTGGGTAATAAAAATGAGTTGAATGAGGGCACCTGGGTGGCTCGTTTGGTTAAGCACCCGACCTATGCTCAGGTCATGATCTCACAATTTGTGGATTCAAGTCCCATATCGGGCTCTGCATTGACAACTCAGAGCCAGGAGCCTGCTCTGGAATCTGTGACTCCCTCTCTCTCTGACCCTCCCCCACTCGAGCCCTGTCTGCCTCTCTCTGCCTCTCTCTCTCTCTCTCTCTCTCTCTCTCTCTCAAAAATGAATAAACATTTTTTAAAAATTTAATGAGTTTATGGGACGTGTCACATGTGGCAGATCACCTTCTGGAGATCTCTGTACAATCTATCTTTGCAGGACACCAAGGATCTGGGACTGAAGGGAGCACCAGGGCAGGACTAAAAGCAAGAGTTTTGACTTCTCTCCCAGCTGTCAGTGCTTGTAAACAATTCTCACACTTCAAGGATGGGAAGACAAATCCCTTTTTAGTAAGTTGTTTTTTTGTAACCACTGACACTAGAATAAGTCAGGTACTCAGAAAAGGTGATGTTCAAAGGGAAATTTTCAAAACTGAAAATATGTTGAAATTTCTAGTAAATCTAACAAATCTTCTGGTCTCTACTTAAGAGGCTTTACCAAGTTGCATAATTTAAAAGATACTGGTGAGGGGGGTGTCTGGGTGGCTCAGTTGGTTAAGCATATGACTCTTGATTTCCACTCAGATCATGATCTCACAGTTCATGAGTTAGACCCCTGCATTGGGCTCTGCACTTACAGTGGGGAGCCTGCTTGGCATTCTCTGTCTCTCCCTCTCTCTCTGGCCCTCCCCGCCTCAAAATAAATAAATAAACTTTAAAAAATAAAATATACAGTTAATACAGTTAAATAATAATTTAATAATACAGTTAAATATACAGTTAATAATAAATATACAGTTAATACAGTTAAAAATGGAAATACAGTTAATCATGCTATGCATTAGCACAAAAATATTTAGGAAAAGAAGTACCATCAGACCATCGAGTCTAAAATCTAAGTGAAAAGACTAGACATTCAGAGTAATTATGTGTTTTGCCTTGTACTCTCTGCTTTAACAAAGGGATACAAGAAAAAAAAACAAATGCAGAAAAGAATCAGTCTATTTTTATGAAAAAATGAAAGTGAATAGAGATAGTAATTCAGGGCTTTAAAGTGTTAGAAAAATTGATTGCCTCTATACTTCAAAAGTATGGGATAAGACACAAGCAGCTTGGAGTGATAAAGTCTTATTAATATTCACATTTGACATATATATGAGTATGCCCTTCTCACCTAATGCCATTATTTCTAATAGCCTCAAGGTAGCTGCCATTAAGTTGAGAAAAAAAAAACTATTGGGCCAGGGAATACAAGAAATAAAAATTTTAGTTCAATTACATTGCCCCTGGTTTAATATCCTATACTGGGTTTATAGGGATAAAGGTGGGGGAAGGCATATAATTTAACTCTTTAGTTTATGGGTCACTGGACTTGGAAGCTCCCTATCTAGGACTGATGGAAAAGACTAGCATCCTTTAAAATCTTTCATTTGTGATTGGATGCAGGAATTAGGGATAGCCCCTGGGAGTGGGAAGAAGGATAATATGGCATTTGTTTCCAGAATGTGACTATTACTGACATCTAATCAACCAAACCTGTTTATCCTTCCTGGACATGGACCCAGACTACAATGACCAGCCCCCTTTGCAGTTATAATTAGGTAAGTATTTGATTTCAGACCAATAAACAAAGGTAGAAATTCTGTGAGCTACTGGCTGGCTTATCACATGATAATCTCTCATGTGTAATTCTCCACGTTTGCCATCCTTGGGGGTGGATATGACTTCCAGGACTACCTTAGTAGGTGCAATTGTATTGACAATTGACCTACCAAAACCGAAATTTCATGTGGTTAAATCACATAATATGGAGAAATACAAAAATAGAAGAGACTCAATTTCAAACCAACATTTGGAAGACATGACTCAACCAAAAGGCCATTGGACAATTTTAAGACCAAAATTAAAAAAAAAAAAAACAACTTTGTGAAGACACTGAGATTTGAGAACTCATTGGCTCCAGTTCCCCCACCTAACGCGTCTAAAATATGTACTGAGTTTTCTTTACCCTGATTCTACTACATATTTAAAGCAAAAAATTTTTAAGCTCTATGTTATAGCCTTAATTTTCAGTCTGAGAAGATTTTTCCAAGGTTAAAAGTGCAAGAGATGTGTTACAGGACAGAGTATGAGCAGATGAGGAGAGCCTTCAGACTGTAATGCGAGTTAGTATCTGTGAGAAAAGAAAGGGAAGGAGGTAGACATGGGTGGGAGGAGCCTATGAGTGTAGAACAATGCCAAGAAAGGTCTAGCCAGCTTAATGCAGACATCCTGAGCCAAGGTTGTCCAAAAGGGAAGTCTGCACCTCGCCCTAACAGGCATGCTTTAGAACTGCTACAATGCTCAGCCATTGCCTGGCAGAAGTCCATCACAACTGCGGCCTCAGCCTGAATACAGTGGTTGATTCAGAGAAGCAGCATCTGGGAATATCAGCACATCACGGTTGTCCCAGTAGGAAATTCAAGCAACTTATTTTCCTGGCTGCTACAGTCCGTCCCTGGGGCTCATTAGAATTTTGGCTGCTTAGCCTAGGACAATAGGACAAGTAACGTAACACCTGTTAAGAAAGAACGGAAACAGCGAAAACAACATACATTTCCACCCCTCCTGCAGTCTACATGCTAGCCTTACATTTACTCATAAACAAAAATAGGAGTTCTTGAATTTCTTCTGCAGATTATCCTAGCTCCTAGGAAGGAACATCGGCCTTCTAGGGGCGATTTCCCTGAGACAGACAGACTACTACAGGAAACAACAAATGAGACATTGACTAATAGTTGGCTCTTACAGGCCCAAAGTATTAGGATTACAATGCCAATTACAGTTTCCTGCTGGAAAATAAGAAATTGAGTTAATGTATCTAGATACCTCTTAACAAACACTTCTTAAAAAAAAAACTCACGGGGCACCTGGGTGGCTCAGTCGGTTGAGCGTCCGACTTCGGCTCAGGTCATGATCTCATGGTCCGTGAGTCCGAGCCCCGCATTGGGCTCTGTGCTGACAGCTCAGAGCCTGGAGCCTGCTTCCGATTCTGTGTCTCCCTCTCTCTCTGCTCCTACCCTGCTTGCGATCTGTCTGTCTCTGTCTCAAAAATAAATAAAACGTAAAAAAAAAAAAAAATTTAAAAATAAATAAATAAATACATAAATAAATAAATAAATAAATAACTCCTAAAAACCATTTCCTAGTTGAGCCTGTATCAAAGGAAGGGTATATCCCAAGGCCCAACCAAAAAGCAATGGAAATGCGAATGCTGAATAAAGGGATCCCCAAAGCTGAAAAAGAAACAGTAATGATGACCTTCCTACCTGATACTGAGTTTTGGGTTGGCTAAATGAATGTTCCTTCATTCTAGTTACAGCCCCCAAGGGTGCTTACTTGTCCACTCATGATTCATTTGTTGCAGAACTAAGGCCATTCTGAAGGCCGACCTTTGTCTTCCGCCTTGAATTATTTGAAAGTAAGATAATCTATACATAAGAAAGCCTGACCTATGGCACAGAGCAAATGATGTTACTACTCCTGCCTGTAACTCTCAAACACAATCTAAAGCTTAATTTGTAACCAAAATAATAATCAATATTGTGTAAAGCTCTACAGGAAACATAAAGGATGCAACTGAGGCCAAACCAAAAGCAGGTGACAGTCAAATGACCACAGGGTCTTGCTCAAGACACAAAAGACAATCACGACTAGAGTCTAGAAATTCCCCTGAAGAGCTATAATTAACTTTTGATTTTTTCTGCTTAACATTTGAGACTTATTTCCCCCTTCCATTCCCCTTTAAAATCCCCTGCCTGCACTGAGATTGTAAGAAGTTTATTTGGGACATTGGTCCACCACCTTCTCAGCTAGCTGGCTTTCTCGAAAAAAGTCATATTCTTGGCTTCAACAACTTGTCATTTGACTTATCAGACTGTCATGCAGTGAACAGATCAAACTTTGGTTGGGTAACACCTTCACCCCTCTACCTTGACATGAGCCTTCTTAAGGAGAAAGACGATTAGAGGTAGGACAGAAGTTTCTTTGTCCCAAATGAGGACTATAGGCTACATGCGTCTGTATTGCATGCTGAAGAAATCTTGCTGAGGATTAAATCCATATAGTTCAAGCTCTCCTTTTGTTCTTGTTTATAGAACATAGGCTTCAAATACATGATTTTACACCACAACAAAATATTTTCAGCTCTGTATATTTCACATAAATGTATCATTATGTATCTTGTGTCTGTGTCTTTCTCCTTTACACCCCACCTAAAAGTTACCCAGCATAAATTACTTTCTTGAAATTTTACCAACGAGTTTCCATTTTTCCTTCTTACCATACATCTTATAATGTTCACAACTGACAGGCACAAAAAGAAAGTCCTAACCCGTAATTAAGATTAAATTAGTTGTCTTACGTCACCCAGCTAATTAGTGAAATAGTCAAGATCATTTGGGTATCAAAAGGTAAAATACCTAAAATATCTTATATAGGATCACAAATATCATCATCTTAACCATCACACAGAGAGTACATGTGTGTTTTATATATATGACACTTGGGATAGTAAAGCAATTGAAAAATGAAACAAACTATGGTATTTTCCATCTTTCTAACGTCCTCTGCAATATTCTACATACTTGAACTTAGGTAAGAATCCTGACACTAATGTTATTTGACTTTTTTCAAGAGGAATTATCTGCCTCAAACACTAAAAATCAGGAGGACAAACTCAAAGCTTTTTTAAAAAATAAACCATTCCTGGGGTGCCTGAGTGTCTCAGTCGGTTGAGCATCTGGCTTCAGCTCAGGTCATGATCTCACAGTTCATGGGTTCGAGCCCCTCATCAGGCTCTGTGCTGACCTCTTGCTCAGAGCCTGGAGCCTGCTTCAGATTCCATGTCTGTCTCTCTCTCTGCCCCTCCCCTGCTCACTCTTTGTCTCACTCTGTTTCTCAAAAATAAATAAATGTAAAAAAAATTGTTTTTTAAATAAATAAAGCATTCCTGGGGCATGTGGGTGGCTCAGTCGGTTAAGTGTCCGACTTCCACTCAGGTCATGATCTCACAATTCATGAGTTCAAGCCCGGCGTCGGGCTCTGTGCTGACAGCTCAGAGCCTGGAACCTGCTTCAGATTCTGTGTCTCCTTCTATCTCTGCTCCCACCCCCCCCCCCTCCACTCATGCTCGCTCGCTCGCTCTCTCTCTCTCTCTCTCTCAAAAATAAACATTAAAAAAATAATAAAATAAATAAAATAAAATAAAATAAAAATAAACTATCCCTTGTGAGATTCAAAAGCACCCTACTAAATAATTATTGAAGTGGGAGTATTTCCTGAAGATCAATTTGGCTTTTTCACTTTTTGTGAAAAATTCTATATTAAATACTTTGGCATGAAAAACCCCATCAAGTGATGGCCATTTTCAGGTGCTGGAGCACTGTTTTATTATCATTAAAATCTACCAAAACAACTCTTCTATGGTTATACCAAATTTTATGCTACAACTAACGTTTCTATTTTCCACAGGATGATACGTCAATCATATGAGGTATATTCCTTCCAACAAAAGTGTGACTCAAAAATTAATTTTCAGAATTGCTTTATCATTTTTATATTTTTGATAATTCATCATCAAAACAACTTTAAAAGTACAGAAATACATGTGTATACACAACATAGCCATATAAATTATACGGTTATAATTAACTGATTAAGAAATACTACTTTACTAGTGAGATCATATGATATTGTGATTTATAATAAATATATGTTTGATCTTACTCCTGTTTCTGGCAGAGCTCCCAAAACCCTTGGAATTTCCTAAGTGATGAGAGCAGCCAAGGTGTTTTTGTTATGTTAATGAGGTGGCTTAGAAGCCCATAGGAGAGAGGGACTGGAGGTTGAATCAATCCTCAGTGGGAATCAATCATACCTATGTAATGAAGTCTCCATAAAAACCCAAAAGGATTGGTTTCTGAGAGCTTCCAGGTTGGTGAACATGTAGAGATCTGGAGGAAGCAGCATGCTTTGAACTCTGTGGGTAGGATAGTTCCATTGTGAGCATGGAGACTCCGTGCCCTTTCCTCATACCTTCCCTTAGGCATCCTTCCATCTGGATGTTCATTTGTATCCTCTATCATATCCTTTTATAACCAACCAGTAATTCACAAAGAAAAATGTTTCAGAGTTCTGTGAGCCTCTCAAGCAAATTAATTGAACCCAAGGAGGTCATGGAAACCTCTGATTATAGCCAATGGGTCACAAGAACAGATAACAACCTGTACTTGTGATTGGAACGTGAAGTCCAAGGAGGGCGTCTTTGGACACTCCAATTTATAGTCAGCCAGTTAGAAGCGTGGGTAAACAGCCTGGGCTTGCCAGTGGCGTCTGTCTGAAGGGCTGGGCAGTCTTGTAGAAATGAGCACTTAACCAGTGGAATCAGATACTTTCTCAGAGTAGAGAGGGTCAGAATAGAGTTGAATCATAGGACACCCAGCTAGTGTCTAACAATTGCTTTTTGGTGGTGTGGGCAAGTCCCCCCCCCCATGATGTGTTAGAATTGGGTTCAAGAATTTAAAAGAAATTATAACCAGAAACAAGTGACTTTTTTGTATGGCTTAGAAGTGATATCTTACAAAAATGCATTCCTAATATTTCAAGTGGGTTTATAAACAAGCCACTTTGACTAATCCCTAGGCTCCCCTAACACAACTCCCCTATCTTCTGGTAAATCTTAACTAGTTTACATCTAATTACAGCAAGAGGATCTCATATTGTTAATTCCTATTCTCCTTCCTTTTCCAATGCCAATTTGTGATGGCAATTTTCTAGGACCCAAAATAGCTGTACTTGACCTTTCTTTTCTGTGAGCCCACACCTAAACAAAGTAAGTACTCAGTAAATGTTCAGATCTTTTCTCGCCTGACAAAGCCCCATATATATAACTCGATTTTAGCCTGAGGACCAGCTTTCCATTTCTCATTCTAATACACTCCTGAAATGAAATTTTTCTGTCAAAAAAACTTATCCTCTTCCTCCTGGCTTCTTCTGCCTGAAGACAAAGGTGCTTTCTTGAACTTCAGCCAGTGGCAGGCAGGTGCCTTATGTGTGAGTCCACTTTCAGACATCACCTCCCTGTTGCTTGGGATTCAGAAAATCTACACTCTGTATTTATTTGTGCTTATGTTCTAACACTATGTCACTACTCTTAGGGAACATTACATTAACTGTTTTCCTAAACTATGGATATACAGGATATACATATGTATATATATATATATATATATATATATATATATATATATATATATATTTTTTTTTTTTTTTTCCCAGGCATCCTATCTTAAACTTCTTTTACATAGTGTGTATTCAAGTTCTCTGTTTGTCACACAACACCCATGGGGCTCTATATGATTCTAAGATATGGGTAATGTAATCTGATCATATATCTCAATATTTAAATTTATTTCTGGAGAAACTACTTGTTTTTAAAGTGCTATTGAGATATAATTCAGCCATGAAAGGTACAATTAATTTTTTTAATGTTTATTTATTTACTTTGGTGGGGGAGGGGCAGAGAGAGAGGTAGAGAGAGAGAATCCCAAGCAGGCTCTGCACTGTCAGCACAGAGCCCCATGCGGGGCTCGAACTCACAAACTGTGAGATCGTGACCTGAGACAAGATGCTTAACCGTCCGAGCCACCCAGGCACCCCTACAATTAATTTTTTTAAGTATATTCCCAGACGTGTGCAAATATTATCACAGTCAATATTAGAACATTTTCATCACCTCAAGAAGAAACCTTGTATGCTTTAGTTATCAATTGCCCAAACCCTCAGATATCCCCCAACCCCTCACAACCACTAATCTACTTTCTGAGGACCATAATTATATGAGACATTACCACTAAGAAAAGCTGGGTGATAGGAAACAGAAAAGCTCTTTACTATCTTTGCCAGTTTTATATAAATCTGAAATTATTCTAAAGTGAAAACAACGTAAAAAATACCTCCACACATACGGGACAAAGCAATACATCATACCGTTAAACCAGTACGATGCTTGTGCAAAACCAGACTGTTCCAAGTACTTAGGTGTATAAACTTACCGTATCCTCACAACAGTCAAATAGAGTTGAGAGACCCTTACAGGTAAAATTCAGGCCCAGAAAGTCAGTGAATTTCCCAAGGTGCTCAGCCTAAGAACATCCAGACTTTCTACTCTGGCTTCTGGCTCCACAGTCCACTCTTTGAACCACCGTATTGTTCTACTAGCTCTTCTAAATAATTGACTTGAGCCATTCAATATACGAGGAAGAGAAAATGTTGAAGTATGAGATTAAAAATCTTGAGCTTTTTGCCACACGTGAGTTTTAAAGAATTACAATTATTAACTCAGAAGTTATTTTTCTCACTTAAATGTAGCATGCATTAGAAAGGTCTAACAGTGGATGAAAGTAGGTTACATGGAGCCTACATGCCCATTGACGTGAGCGACAAAACATGGTTGTATTACAAAATGCTGGAATGTGTCTAAAAGGGCCCAGATCTTTAGTCCACTATCAAATGTGTCACGTTGGGACATTTATTGAATCCCTCTATTTGTCAGTGCTTTCACCTACAGATCATAGCACCTACCTCAAATGCTTGCAAGGTTACATAGCAGATAGTAAGTGCTATGAAATCAGTGGAAGGAATGATGGCCAGAGTGTGAGTTGGGGCAGGACAGGGGAGCTAATCCAAAGAGGGTGGCCCAGAAAAGACTATTATTCACAGAAGATGTGAACAGAGACCTGAATAATTTGAGTAAGTGAGTCATGGGGCCTACTTAAGAGAGTATTTTAGGCAGAGGGAAGATGTTCCCTTGAGAGGAGTTTGGACAATGGCAAACCTAAACAGATTCCTATAACGTTGCCTGAGACACTCTTCTACCCACCGAAATGTCCTCTTCCTTAAGTTTCATAGCACATACAGTCTGGCTATGCCACACAAATTAATATTGAAATATAAAGGACTCTGTACAGACCCTGCATGAGTATTCATCTTTCACCTGGGACTGGATTGTAAATTGTTTCATGGTAGTTTATCATATAGTATGCGTGTGTGTGCTTGTGTATGTGTCTGCATGAACGTGTGTTTATTTAATTATCTAAAGCATCGAGAAAAGTATAAAGATTACGCTATGTGATTAATAAATTCTAGCAGACACATTGTTTTACAGCAGAAACTATGGTTTGATTATAGTTCTTTTGTCATGGTTCTTGAATACTTAATATATACTCACTGGAACCAAAATTGTCTTAAATTTGCAATATAGCTTACAGGTTTGAGCAGAATTGTGCACACATTGTCATGTACTGTGATCTATTTTACAGTTATGAGAGATGGTCAAGGTCATTTTAATCTCGTTTCATAAACAGGTCAGCCTTCTCTTTGAGAAACCAAATGGCTTTCCTTATACAGTTAATGAGTAGCAGAGACCAGAATTGAACCAAGGTCATCAGGCCCTTGTTTATTTCCTCTAACTTTGTTATAACCCAAAATGACTCTAAAATATTGCAAAATAAGATTAAGGCTATAAACATTAAAAGAAATATTATTATGGTTCCTAAAAAAGTAAGAACCACAATTCTTTTAATTGAATTGGAGTCATGCCCCTGACAAATAAATGCTCTGGAGCCTGGCAGTAAAGAAGACTACTTTTAAAAGATTGTATTTCTAAAATATTAGCACAACATAAAATGATAGCTTTCAGGGGAACCAAATTTCTAACAGCAGAAATTGCATGAACTGCTCTTTGGAGAAATGAAAGATTCACTCTGATACCTTGTCCACAAGTGAGTAGAATTCCAATGTGACCATTCTCAAAATGTAATATTAAATATTAAAATTATTGAATTATTTTCAGGGAGAAAAATCAAGAAAGATGCAAGGCTGAGGTCTGGATGAGAATTTAAGAAGAATTCTTGGCTTTTGTATAAAACTGGAAGATGAATCGCAGTCAGATCCATATATTATATTAATGTACAGATAGAGTAAATCCTCATTTTAATTACTCATAGATGCATTTTCCCCCTTCCCATTATCTGTAGCAAAATTTGAATCCAAGTTTGGATTCTTTCAGCCTCTTAGAACTTTAGTTAGAAAATTTCAAGTGAATAGACAGGAAATGTAAAATATGTTAAACATTGCCAAAAATTATGTGTTAGGCAAATCTGCTGCCAAAAGCCATGTAATGATTTCCAAAGACAAATGACAGTTTGTGTCCTCTCCAGGCACTTACTCACCTTCCCCATCTGATTATTGGAATATTTACAACATAAAGCCTATGTGTGGTGCTCAGGTTCTATTGCCTATCAGAGTTTCAAGCTGGTGAACACACAACCTCAGTTTTGTAGAAACATGTGGCCAGAAGCCATTCAAAATGCCAGAATTGTCAGGGCACCTGGGTGGCTCAGTGGGTTAAGCCTTCGACTTCAACTCAGGTCATGATCTCACAGCTTGTGAGTTCAAGTCCGCGTCAGGCTCCATGCTGACAGCTCAGAGCATGGACCCTGCTTCGGATTCTGTGTCTCCCTCTCTCCCTGCCCTGCCCCCGCTCACACTCTGTCTCTGTCTCTGTCTCTCTCTCTCTCACAAATAAATAATAAACAATTTCAAAATGCCAGCATTGTCAAGCAGGCATTTAATATCCAACAGATGACACATAATCAAGTCCACACATGCTACATTTCTGTTAAGAACAGCTCATAAATAGAACCCGAGGCAGAACTGCATTGCTGAATTCTTTACTAATTAAGCTAAATATGATACAACATATAGAAAAGTATTAAGCATATTGAAAATTACCAGTTTTAACATTTAGATAGGAGCTGTATGGCATTATCTTATAGACATTTATAGTTAGGAAAAATACAGAAAATAACTAAGCCCATGCTAAATGAGATGATTTTCAAGGTAGGAAGTGGAAACATAATTTGTAATTTTAAAGCAAATAACAGCTCATTTTGGTGAAAGTGCCAACACTATAGAAGACTAGTTCACTGCATGCAACTTATAAAACCAAAATGGAAGACATTGAGAGTAGTGCTATTTTTCAAATACTATGCATATGCAAGTCTCATTTCACATGCTTAAAAATGGTAATATTTTTATCTGGTTTTATTTGAGGGAAGACTTCAAACAAACATTCTTGTATGTTTATATTTTTTAAACCTAACATAAAAACATGAGATCTGGGGACTTCATTTTTATGAATATAAGTAGATATTTTGAGCCATTTTCATCTGGATGTTATTTTTTTGTACAATTTGTGAGCAAGATTGTTGAGCAGTATGCTTCCTCTAGCTTCAAAATGACAGAACTTCTGCTGATTCTATTTATCAAAGCATAAAAATGTATGCTAAGTTATTAAGTAATTTTTCTTTTTAGATGAAGAAAATTGTATCGCATTATTCTAGATGAAAAATAAATTTTGCATTGGTGGTCTAAGAGCTAATGACAGATATTAATGGGTTTTCTAGGGCCTGTTTTCCACGGAGCATTATTTTTCAGCAAAACTGGGATATTCAGGGTCAGGAAAAGACAGGAGAGAATTTCTCTGAGTGTGTTCAAAGATGTTCCTGTCAGCCTTTTCTTTAACAATTTCCCTCAACCCCAGAATAACCTTTCTATGGACTCTGTCACTATGCCAACATATTGTGTCAAAAATACTTAGCATTTTGCAAAAGGATGAAAAAGTTACTCTCAAAGACCATGTCCATTCATGCAACCAGACTGACCCCCTTCCCACCTATATAAAAGATGTAACAAGAAGGAACGTATTACAACATCAAACCAATACACTTGCTGAAGATCAAATACTGTTTTGTTGCAAGCTTCTAGTAAACACTTAATCAATTATAGTTGCTTTTAATATCTTGACCAACTTTACCAGTACAAATTGGAATTCAAATTGGTAATTGGCAGGACTAAATGGGATGCTTTTTATCGCCATATTTTAATGTGTACATATCTTTTTTTTGTTTGTTTCAGGGGTAGAGTGAGTCTATAGCGGCAATATAGATGATTGAATGAAAAATAAGAAGCTGTAGGTGTTTTAGACTCTGGGTTTTGAGTTCTCTCTTGTCCAGCAAGAGAGCAGATGCAGGATTAAAATTTGAGAGAGACTAATGTCCTGGAGGAGACAAGAGCCCTGAGTAAGGGTCCTTGCTCTGTTTTTAAGATCAGAAGGCTTACAAGTGTGATGGAAATGCTCAAAAGACAACGAAACCATGCACTTTAACTCATGGGCATGAGATAAAGGGGGTTTTGAAGATACGCTGTGGTAGGGGTTTGGGTCAATACAAAAAAAAATCCTGGCTCTGGGTGGAAGGTTGTTTACAGCAGACATGAGTCCTCACTTCTCTTTACCTAAACTTGCTTAGGGGACAAGAAAGACAGCGCATGCCACCTCAGGGTCAACAAGGCACCTTTCTTTTGCTAATTAGCTCCTCGATGGGCAACTTTGCCCTGCTGTGGTCTATAGCCCTGTTTACCTATTTTGGTCTTCCAGCAGCTCTCTGCTACAATACTAAATTGGGGGGGGGGGGCTTCTGCTCCAATACCTCATCTTGTTTACCCAAACTTGGGTGTGTTCATTGCTATTTCTTTATGCCTTGTTAACCCATCAGTGCAAGCTCAGGGAATTCCTAAACGTATTCCCCACATGTAGGCACCTCTAGTATGCACATACACCACGAAGGCTGCTCGCTGTTATCCATTATGTTAGACATTCCTCTTTTTTTGATGCAGTTAGACCAAAGCTTTCATTTGACTAAAAAAAATTTTTTTGACTTTATAAATTTTTATTCTTTTTACAAAGCCTTGTCCTCTACAAAGTGCTCCTTAGCCATCCCCACCTTGGTTTCCCTCTTCTACAATCACTGATATCAGTGATCATTTTCTACACACAGTGCTAATAGACGCCTTGCATCACACATTTCCATTCGAGTACAAATATTTCTCATTCTACAGATTAAGAGTATTAGGTGATGCCTTCCATAATTTATTTCCTTCATGATGAATACAATGGATGCTATAAACATTTCTCAATTCACAGACACACAATGTAAGTCCCTGTAAAAACCAAATGAAACAACAAAAAAACTCTTGTATATAAAACTTGACCCTCCTGAGACTATGTCATATAAACTTAGCCTTCTATATCTTACTGCTATTTCAATTATTATAAAGTAGCTCATTTATAATAGATAATGGCCATATTTACTCAGTATGACTGAGATCCAATATAGAAAAATATTTTCACTTAAAAGGAAACTTTAAAATCTTATTGCTACCTTTAATTTTTAATTAGGAAAGAAATCCCTTTGGGGCAATAGAAAGCACTATACTGATGATGTATTTCATCATTGTTCCTGGCACAGAGGGCAAGAGCTGGATTCATTTTCAAAATAGTAAGAAGAACAAAATACATTCAAGCTTCAAGCACCAATAGTAATTCAGAGGAAAACCAGTTAGAACGTAACGGGAAGATAAAAGCTTCTGGAAAACAATAAACCAAGGGTGGAAATAATCATAAGTAACTCCTAGCAAACACTGGCTAAATGTGTATTTTCTTGTGAGAGGTCAGAAAGTCCATTGTCTGGCAGTTATGAAAGGGTAAGAATGAAGTAATCGGTTCCCCAACCCGTGCCTATTGAAGTCTTAGGGAAAAGGATCTATTTTACAAATCAAACTGACCTAACAATTTCGACTGTATAGGTTTTCCATTACAAAAGTGAAAACAATTGGGTCACCATATTGAGAACTCACAGAAATGTTGTCAAACCACAAATTCTCTTACTTAAATTAATTAATTAATCCAATGTGTATACTATCACTAAAGCTTAAATACGTAGTTACCATGTACATGAATTTAAGTAGTATAAAGGAAAATTTTATTATTTGGCAAGAAATGTAAGAACAGGAAATGAAAATACTGCATAACCTGATCTTTTGATACATAGAAAGATTGAATTTCAAGGAAATTTAGAGAATTTATGAGCCTGTCTCCAATATACGTTGGGAATTCTAACTTAATTAGTGGTTACTTAGTTTTTGCCTATTTCCAAAAATAGGAAATATTTATTATTCCTATAAATATTCCTATAGGTAATACAAGAGTATGAGTCATGATTGAATAGCTAGTTTACATAAACATATTAAACCTATACACTGGTAATTTTTAATGTAGTCTAACTTTAAAAAGTGTTTATGTATTATTTTCAGAGAGAGGGAAAGATTGTATGTGCCCAAGTGGGGGAGGGACAGGGAGAGAGGGAGAGAGATAATCCCAAGCGGGTTCCCCACTGTCAGAGCAGAGACCAAGACCCGGCTCTATGTCATGAACCCTGAGATCATGACCTGAGCCAAAATCAAGAGGTACATGCTTAACTGACTGAGTGGCGCAGGTTCTCCTAATATATTCTGTCTTAATTTAGTAGTTAGATGAAGCATTTTCAGATATTTTTGGTGAAATACTGTTTCTTTTCTTCAATCTTTTCTTATCTATCCAGCAACAAACTTTTGTAAAGTAAAACAAATTGTCACATAATACCGAATTACCATACACTTGCTAAAATCTTACTCCTAATCTCCTAAAGTCTTACTCCCAATACCTATCTGGTTTTGGCCATTAATAAACATCTTGAGGGCCAGAAATAATTCATGGTCTATACTTTGAATAGCATAAGGTAGATACCTTACAAGAAAACTGTGTTTTAATTTATTATTAAATTTCACATTTTTGTACCTGTTGATACGTTCTGGGTTGATGTGTTCATTTTCTCTGCTTCTTTGCTTTGCTGGGGTTTTATTCGTTTGTTTGTTTTTTAGTAAAGCAATGACTTTGTGTTCAGCTGTTTGAAAGAACCCAACCGTTTGTCCTTCCTGGAGTGGACAGTCTTCCACAGGATGGTGTAGAAGCAAAAATGGTATGGAGAGATCACACACGATTCATAGGTCTCAGGTCTGAGGTCTTTTGTTGGTGATTTTATGAATTTCTTTGATATGAAGCACTGGAAGGAAATTGTTAGGACACATGGAGACATGTAGTGGTTTATGGATCATTTTGTAGTCTTAGTCAATTTGGCAGTCTATCCCTGAATGATCATGGGGACAGGGTTCCTAGATGAGCATCCAAAGTTGACCACTACCTTGATAGTAAGTGCCTGGTGCAGAATGAGTGTTTACCAAATACCCAAAGCATGAATTAAGGGATGATAAAGCCTCCACATACAATGGGTCCTTTTTCATTAAAGATGTTAAATGAAACTTGTCAACTTAAATCATCACTTGTTTCAAAACATAAAACACCTAAGCTATCCCATTTTTAAAAATTACTGTTCAGAGAGAAATCCTCTTTGGATGAAACCACACAGTTGTGGCTGGCATATTGTAAAGGTATACATATCCTTTAAATTTGTGTATTTTTTCATGTGCACCAAGAGGATACCAAGGACAGTATATTGCCACATTAACACTTCTATACCCTCTTTTCCAGTTTTTTATTTATTTTCTAATAAATGTTTCTTCATAAACGAACAGAATGGCAAACTTACGGTTTAATCTTGTGTAATAGAGGTGAAGGAAGTGACCATGCATTATATCCTACTTTAATGCGAATGTCTCTAAAGTTATTAAGTACTGATGGAGTATAACTTTCAAAATTAAAAAAATAACTCTCATAAAAACATAAATGAATATATGTCAAAAAATTTTTCAGTTCATTGGAGAGACCCTATCAAATGGCAAATAGATCAAGGAAGGCTAAAATGAATTTGCAAATGGAGACAAAATGGGTTAAGGTCGTACATGCAAAATATGAAACCTTTGGGCTTATCTTTTTTATAGATAGTAACCTGCAACTGACCATGTAATTTCACATGGGCTCTAATTAACAAAAATAGCAAAGTTCAATACAGATCTATTCTTCTTGATATTAAAATAATCCTAGGATGAGCCAACGAAACGGAAGGGACTTGTAGCCATTCTCTTGCTTTTTTTCAAAGATTTGGTTAATTTTTATGATATGTCCATAAGGTACATTGTTTGCAGTCAGATTTTGAGAAATACCATTTACCCTTTTAATGAAATTTCATTCTGTTCCTAGTTAACTATGATTTTTTTTTAATTCATGAAATGCCCTCTTGTTTTTTTTTTTAATTTTTTTTTTCAACGTTTATTTATTTTTGGGACAGAGACAGACAGAGCATGAACGGGGGAGGGGCAGAGAGAGAGAGGGAGACACAGAATGGGAAACAGGCTCCAGGCTCTGAGCCATCAGCCCAGAGCCCGACGCGGGGCTCGAACTCACGGACCGCGAGATCCTGACCTGGCTGACGTCAGACGCTTAACCGACTGCGCCACCCAGGCGCCCCGCCCTCTTGTTTTTTTAATGGATCTACAGAAATGATCATTTGTTTTTGCTCCTTTAGTCTGACAATGTCGTGTTTATCTAACACTAAAGCATACATGTAAAGCTAATATAAACCAAAATAATCATGAAATTTTGTTTTAAAAAAATCCTCTTTGGTTTGCTTATATCTTATTTAGAATTTTTATCTGTGTAAACAAAAATGATGTTACCCTATAATTTTTATTTGAATTGAATTTTAATGATATAGTTTTAATATTGACATTATACTAGTTTTAATAAATGACTTAGGGGGAATTACTGCTTTTTCTAATTTCTAGAAGAGATTTTTTGATGATATGTCTTCCATGTGTTTTTTGAGGTTTCGGTTAAACATGCCTGTAAATTTTCTAGATCTTGTGCCTTGAAAGTGATGAGACTTGAGTAGCCTTCAAATTTGTGTGTTGCTTAGTGGTGTAATCATGTTCAGTCTTTAATCTGGGTAAAGAGTAATTTTTAATTATAATATTCTAGAAAATTTCCCATTTCTCCAAATCAATTTTTCACATATAGCGATTCTTGGTGTATCTTAACTGCCAATATGTATGTGTGCAAGGGTGTCTGTGTTTGTATCAGTCTTGATATCACTTTTTGTGATATTTTTCTCTCCTTTTTTTTAGCTTTATTGCATTTTCCTAAATGTTGATATTTTGTATTATTCTTTCAAATGTTTGGAGTTCTGTGATATCTCAATTATTTTATATTAATTCCATTTCTTTTTAAAAATATCAGTTTTTTTTAATTCCTGTATTTCCATTTTTTCACAGATGTCAATTCTTGCTGATATTCTCCACCCATAATCTATTTACTTTTGCTTATAATATTTGCTTCGCAACTATGTTGAAAGTCTGTATATGATAACTCCAGTGTCCAAATATATATTTATATAACTCCTGAAAGATTCTTTCTGCAGCCTTTATTTATTCTTGGGTAATTTATTTCTGTCAATTTATTTCTGTCTCCTAATATGCCTGATAATTTTTTACTATATGTTAGACTTTTTGTATAAAATGAAAGTGTAGGATAGTTCCACTTCCAGGAAGATTAAAAAGATGTATATTTTTCTATTCATCCAAATACAAACAAAACCTTGGACATTATATATAAAAAAAAAAATACAGGAAAATCCTCAAAGGTGTGAGAAGAAAGCAGATTAGCCAGGGACCTCAGCACCCAGGAAGTGGCAGACTAGTTAGTTCCCTGGATTTACTTTTTGCTTTATAAATCCCAGAGTTGGAGCAGAGAGATGCCAATGGACATGCACAAAGAGGCCCAACAAAAGAGGCTTGGTTCTAAACAAAGAACCAGGAAAGAAGCCAACTAGCAAGATAGAGAACTTTATTTATTGTTTTTAATGTTTTTCTTTATTTATTTTGAGAGAGAGTGTATGTGTGTGCACATGCACATGAAAGTGGGGAAGGGGAAGGGAGGGAGGGAGGGAAAGAGAGAGAGAGAGAGAGAGAGAGAGAGAGAGAGAGAGAGAGAGAGAGTCCCAAGCAAGCTCCACGCTCAG
The DNA here is from genome assembly GCF_018350175.1 of Felis catus. Taxonomy (NCBI): domain Eukaryota; kingdom Metazoa; phylum Chordata; class Mammalia; order Carnivora; family Felidae; genus Felis; species Felis catus. Next base: position 229,393,334 of record NC_058368.1, read on the forward strand.
TGCTGAGCCCAATGCGGGGCCCAATCTCACCCTCTTGAGATCACGACCTGAGCAGATATCTAGAGTTGGACACTTTACCTACTGAGCCACCCAGGCACCTGGAGAACTTTTACACATAACAAATCCATCCTAGCAAAACACCACAGAAAACAAGTGTAGTTACACCTAAACCAGCAAATGCCAAAAGTGGATCCTACTTCCCCCTTCTAGAGGCAGGGTGTTGTAGTGAAAACCTTACAGGGAGCCAGGAATTTTATGCTCACCAGGTGGCCACTAGGCCCCAAGTGGTGTTAATGCAAACCACATAGGGAGCTTGGATTCCCATTCCCACCTGACAGTAACAAGTCATCCCTTCCCCTTCTTGTGTACAAGGAGACCTAATAGAAAGTCAAATTTTACTTTAGCCCACCAGTAACAAAAACTACCCAGTTCTGTGGTGTTAGAGGAAGTTATATTTGGAGCAATAATGAAGTATATCAACCTCTCCAATCTAGGGAGGCATCAGCGGAGACCAAGTGGGGAGCCAGTCCTCTCATGCCTGCCTGGGAGCAATCAGCAATCCCCTCAGGTGTCAACTTGAGCTGAGTGGAGAACGAAGGTGTCTAATTCCACCTTACTCTTTTCCCCGGAGCAGTATCAGAAGAAGCCAGGTAATCCAGAAGCTTTAATAATATCCAGAATCTCATAACATAATACTCAAAATGTCCAGATATCAACTGAAAACCATTTGTCATACTAAGAACCAGGGAAGAAACAAAGTAAAGACAATAAATGCCAACACTGAAACGGCAGAGGTTAGAATTATCAAAGAAAGATTTTAAAGCAGCCATCATAGAAATGTTTCAGTGAGCAATTGCAAACACACTTGAAAGAAATTAAATAATTGAAAGTCTCAGCAAAGAAATAGAAAAGCCTTAGCAAATAAATGGAATATTTTAAAGCACTATCAAATGGAAACTTTAGAACTGCAAAATATAAGGAACAAATAAGGAACACCTCAATGAATGAGTTCAACAACAAAATGGTGGGGACAGAGGAAAGAATCTGTAAACCTGAAGAAAGATCAAAAGAAACTATCCAAGCTGAACAGAGGGAAAATAAACTGGGGTAAAAAATCAACAGAGCCACAGGGCACCAGGGGACAAAAGCCAAACAAAACAAATAAGCAAACACTGTCATTGGTGTTCTCAGAGTCATGACAGAAAAGAAAGACAGGGAAGGATGGAAAAAGTATTCAAGTAAATAATGACTGAAAACTTCCCAAGTTTTTAAGGTTTGCAGAAACCATAAAACAACAGACTCAAGAAGTTGAGCATACACCAATCAGAATAAACTAAGTTTATACCAAGACAAATCATAGTCAAATAGTTGAAAATTAAAGAGTAAGAAAATATGGAGAAAGCAGCAAGGCGCACGCGTGCACACACACACACACGCACACACACACATCTTCCCCATTGGGGGGAAACAATTCAAATGACAGGAGATATCTCATGAGAAGCCATGGACACCAGAAATATGAATTAGAACATTTTTCGAAGGTCTGATAGAAAAGAACTCTTAACCCAAAAACTTATACCCACAGAAAATATCCTTCAAATATGAAGGTGAAATGGCAAGATTTTCTTGTTTCTCATGGCTGAATAATATATATATATATATACATATATATATATATATATATATATATATATATATATATATATATATATATCTTCATTGCCCATTCATCCACTGATGGACACGAGGTTTTTCCATATATTGTTAATAATGCTGCAATAAACATGGGAGTGCAGATGTCTCCTTGGTATCCTGTTTTCATTTCCATTGGATATATACCTAGAAGTGCACGAATGGACCTTGATGGCTTTATATATGTGAGATAAGTCTGACAGAGAAAGAATAATACTGTATGATATCATTGATATGTGGAATCTTTAAAAAGCTGAACTCATAAAAACAGAGAGTAGAATAGTGATTACCATGGGATATGGGGTGGTGGACCTGGGGAAGTGTTTTTTAAGGGTATAAACTTGCAACCAATGGATAAATCAGTCCCAGAGATATAATGCCCAGCATAGTGGTCATAAGTAACAATATTGTATTATAAACTTTAAAGTTGCTAAGAAGCTAGATCTTAATTTTCCCACCATAAAAATGATCATTATGAGATATGATAGAGGTGTTACCTAATGATGCAGTTGTAATCATGCTGCAATATATAAAGGTACCAAATCAACATGTTGTATACCTTAAACTTATACAATGTCATATGTCAATTATATCTCAATTAAAAAAAAAGAATGAAGGAGAAACCAAGACATTCCTAGATAAAAAGAAACAGAATTTGTTGAAAGGATATGTACTCTAAAGAATGGCTAAATAAATTGTATAAACTGAAAGGGATTCATATAAGACTATCTTTTGTGGGGCGCCTGGGTAGCTCAGTCAGTTGAACATCAGATTCTTAATTTTGACTCAGGTCATGATCCCAGGGTAGTGGGATCAAGCCCCATAACAGGCTCCATGCTGAGTGTGCAGCCTGCTTGAGATTCTCTCTCCCTCTTTCTCTCTCTCTCTCTCTCTCTCCCCCCACACCCATGCCCCTTCTCTCCCTCTTCTCCAATAAAATTTTTAAACATTAGAAAAAAGAAGATGGTTGTAACAGGAAAAAGAAGAGATCATGGTAAGCAAAAATATGGGTATATACAATAAACTTTTCTTCCATTCTTGAGGGATTTTTTTTACTTTAAATCTAGTTAACATATAGTGTAATAATGATTTCAGGAATAGAGTTTAGTGATTCATCACTTACATATGACACCCAGTGCTCATCCCAACAAGTGCCCTCTTCAATGTCCCTCACCCATTTAGCCTATCTCCCCACCCAAGACCCCACCTGCAACCCTCAGTTTGTATTTAAGAGTATGAAATACTCTTTAATAGTCTCTTACGGTTTGTCTCCCTGTCTTTTTTATCTTATTTTTTCTTCCCTTCCCATATGATAATTTACCTGGTTTCTTAAATCCCACATATGAGTGAAATCATATGATATTGGTCTTTCTCTGACTTATTTCACTTAGCTTAATATACTCTAGTTCCATCCACGTTGTTGCAAATGACAATATTTCATTCTTTTTGATAGCCAAGCAATATTCCAGTGTGTGTGTGTGTGTGTGTGTGTGTGTGTGTGTGTGTGTGTGTGTATCTCACATCTTTATCAATACATCATTTGGGCTCTTTCCATACTTTGGCTATTGTCGATAGCACTGCTATAAACATTGGGGTGCCTGTGCCCCTTCAAATCAGCATTTTTGTATCCTTTGGATAACTAACTAGTAGTACAATTGCTGGGCCATAGGGTACTTCTATTTTTATTTCATTGAGGAACCTCCATACTCTTTTCCAGGCTGTACTAGTTTGCATTCCCACCAGCAGTACAAAAGGGTGCTTCTTTCTCCGCATCCTCATCAACATCTGTTGTTATCTGAGTTGCTAATTTTAGCCATTCTGACAGGTGTGAGGTGGTATCTCACTGTTGTTTTGATTTGTATTTCCTTGATTATGAGTGATGTTGAGCATCTTTTCATGTGACTGTTAGCCATCTGGATGTGTTCTCTGGAAAAGCGTCTATGTCTTTTGCTCATTTCTTCACTGAATTATTTGTTTTTTGGATGTTGAGTTCTTTATAGATTTTGGATACTAACCCTTTTTTTCATATGCCATTTGCAAATATCTTCTCCCATTCCATTGGTTGCCTTTTAGTTTTGCTGATTGTTTCCTTCACTGTGTAGAAGCTTTTTATCTTGATGAGGTCCCAATAGTTCATTTTTGCTTTTGTTTCATTGCCTCTAGAGACATGTCAAGTAAGTCGTTGCTGCAACCGAGGTCAAAGAAACTGTTGCCCATTTTATCCTCTAGAATTTTGATGGCTTCCTTTCTTATGTTTAGGTCTTTTATCCATTTTGAGTTCATTTTTGCGTATTGTGTAAGGAAATGGTCCAGGTTCAATCTTCTACATGTCACTGTCCAGTTTTCCCAACACCATTTGCTGAAGAGTGTCTATTTTCCATTGGATATTCTATACTACATTGTCAAAGATTGGGTGGCCATACATCGGTGGGTCCATTCCTGGGTTCTCTGTTCTGTTCCATTGATCTATGTGTCTGTTTTGGTGACAGTACCACACTGTCTTGATGATTACAGCTCTGTAATACAGCTTGAAGTCTGGAATTGTGATGCCTCCAGCTTTGTTTTTTGTTGTTGTTGTTGTTTTGTTTGTTTTTTCAACATTACTTTGGCTATTTGGGGTCTTTTGTGGTTCCGTACAAATTTTAGAATTGTTTGTTCTAGCTCTGTGAAGAATGCTGGAGTTATTTTGATAAGGATTGCATTGGATATGTAGATTGCTTTGGATAGTATCAACATTTTAACAATATTTGTTCTTCCAATTCATGAGTATGGAATGTTTTTCCATTTATCGTGTTTTCTTCAATTTCTTCCATAAGCTTTCTATAGTTTTTGTTGTATAGATTTTTCACCTCTTTGGTTAGGTTTATTCCTAGGTATTTTATGGGTTTTGGCGCAATTATAAATGGGACCAATTGCTTGATTTCTCTTTCTGCTGTTTCATTATTGGTGTATAGGAATGCAACCAATTTCTGTATATTGATTTTATGTCCTGTGACTTTGCTGAATTCATGTATTAGTTCTAGCAGTTTTTTGGTGGAACCTTTTGGGTTTTCCACACAGACTATCATGTCATCTGCGAAGAGTAAAAGTTTGACTTCCTCCTGGCCAATTTGGACTCCATATTCTCTTTGTGTTGTCTGATTGCTGAGGCTAGGACTTCCAATCCTATGTTGAATAACAGTGGTGAGAGTTGACATCCCTGTCATGTTCCTCACCTTAGGGGAAAAGATCTCAGTTTTTCCCCATTGAGGATGATTTTAGCGGTGGGTCTTTTATATATGGCCTTTATGATCTCAAGGTATGTTCTTTATATCCCTACTTTCTTGAGGGTTTTTATCAAGAAAGGATGCTGTATTTTGTCAAATGCTTTTCTGCTTCTGTTGAGAGGATCATCTGGTTCTTATCCTTTCTTTTATTAATGTGATGTATCACATTGATTTATTTGCAAATATTGAACCAGTTCTGCCTCAGGAATGAATCCCACTTGATCATGATGAATAATTCTTTTAATGCATTGTTGGATCTAGTTTGCTAGTATTTTGGTGAGAAAAATCCATGTACATCAGGGAAATTGGTCTGTAGTTCTCTTTAGTGGGATCTTTCTTGAGTTTTCTAAATTGTGTGTTTCAGTTGAAGGAAACACAACTATCTAACGTTATTCTAAATGACTATTATATTATAAACACAGTAGGATAGAAGAATAAAAAGGAAGAAGGTAAGGTTTCTACACTTCATTGTTAACTGTGTTAAAAGTTATTACACCAGAGGTACGTGATTATATAGACATACTATAAATGGCTCAAAATATTCAGAATTAGAAGAACAAAGTGGAGTGAATCTGTCTACCTAATATCAAGACATTATAAAGTCATTAGATGACTACAATAATCAGGAGTGTATGGTATTGGCAGAGGGATAGACACATAGCCCAATGAAACAGAATAGAAAACTCAGAAATATATCCTCACACTAAAATGTGTAACTTTCCAACAAATATTTAAGTGCAACTCAATGATAGAAAGAAAATCGTTTCAATAAATGAACAAATGGACATCCATAGACAATAGCCAATTGGATTGATGGATGGATGGATGGATGGATAAAATAATTTTGACCTAAGTTTCATACCATACACAAAAATTTAACTCAAAATAGACCACAGATTTTAATGTAAGAAAATATCTTTAAAAAAAATAAGAGAAAACCTTTGGGATCTGGTGTTAGGCAAGATTTCTTCCACTTGACATCAAAAGCATGATCTATTGGGGCACCTGGGTGGCTCAGCTGGTTAAGTGTCCAGCTTTGGCTCATGTCATGATCTCATGGTTCATGGGTTTGAGCCTCGGATCGGGCTCTGTGCTGACAGCTCAGAGCCTGGAGCCTGCTTCAGGTTCTATGTCTCCCTTTCTCTTTGCCCCTCCCCTGCTTGTGCTCTCTCTCTCTCAAAAATAAATAAATTCTAAATTTTTTAAAATAAAACATGATCCATAAAAGAAAAAAAATGTATAAATTGAATTTTGTCAAAACCTCAAACTTTTGGTCTGTGAAAGACCTGTTAAGAGAATGAAACGACAATGTAGAGAATATGAGAAAATATTTGCAGAAGTATCTAGAATATATAAAGAACTTTCAAAAAAGTAAAAAAAAGAAAAGAAAAGAAAAAAAAAGCCAATTTGAAAATCAATAGAAGACATGAAGAGACCTTTCACTGAAGAATATATACAAACAGCAAAAAACCACACGAGAAGAAGCTTAGTAGCATTAGTCACTAGGGAAATGCAAAATAAAACCACAATGAGTATCACACAAATGATAGAATGTCTATAATGAAAAATGGTAACATCAAATGCTGGCAGTGATATGGACAACTGGATCATTCACACATTTCTTGCGGTAATATAAAATGATACAACCCCATTGGAAAATAGCTTGGCGGTTTCTTAACTAACTCGACACGCAGTTATCATATGATCCAATAATTAGATAAACTCTCAGGCATTTTCCCAGATGATTTAAAATTTATGTTAACACAAAATTCTATACAAGAATGTGGATAGCTGTTTTTTTTAAGTTGATTTATTTATTTTGGAAGAGAGAGTGTCCGCATTTCTGCAAGTGGGGAAGGGGCAGAGAAAGAAAACCCCAAGCAGACTCCATGCTGTCAATGCAGAGTCCAACACAGGGCTCAAACCCACAAACCATGAGATCATGACCTGAGCTGAAATCAAGAACCAGAGTCTTAACAGACTGAGCCACCTAGACGCCCAACAACTGGATAAACTCTTGGGCATTTTCCCAGATAATTTAAAACTTAAGTTAACGCAAAATTCTATACATGGATGCGTGTAGCTGTTTTATTCATAACAGCCAAAATCTAGAAACAAACTAGATATTCTTCAGTGTGTGAATGGCTATACAAACAATGATACATCCATAGCTTGGAATAATACCAAGAAACAGGAATGAAAAGCTATTGATACATGCAACAATTTGCATGAATCACCAAAGAATTATGCCAAGTGAAAAACAGTCAACCCCAAAAGGTACCTATTGTATGATTTCACTTATTTAACATTTTGGGAATAATAAAATTACAGAAATGGAAAACAATACAGTTATTGGGGTTAAGATGCAGGTAGGAACAGGAAGAACATGTGGATATTACAGGGCACGTAAGAGATTCTTGTGATGGAAGTGCTCTGGTTGTGATATTGTAGTTTTGCAAGGTGCTGCCTTTGGAAAAACTGACAAAGGAGTCCATGGGATCTCTCTTTTCTTTCTTAACAACAGAATATAAATCTACAAATATCTCCAAATAAAACACAATTTAAGAAGACTAAAGGCATAGGTGATATTATTATTATGTAAAGTGGAATTATTTTTCCTCTGGCAAGCAGTTAGTGCTGTGCTAGGCTACTTTAATTAGATCAGAGATTGAGCTGACTGGTAGCTGGGATTCAGTAGTTGTGAACGTTGTTCCATTTTTGCTTTTCTTTCTTTTATGTGGTGAGCCTACAAAATTCCCCACTGAAAATCTGGCATGTTGGCCAGAGACCTCCTTCCTTGTTTGCCCCGAACCCACTGATTTTTCTTCCCAAACCACATGATAGTCTCAAGAACTTGGTTCAGGTTCTGTCTTTCAGTCACTGCCTAAGAATGCATAAATGTCTCAAGTTGCAAAGTAAAACTGAATTTGGGGCTCACCTCTCCATCTATTCCAGGATCATAGCTCCTCAAGCCCTACTTGATTTGGGAGTTCTACAAATCTAAGCGCACTCAGTTTTCTTTCCTACTTACAGCTTATTCTGATACAAAACAGTCGATCATAACAGGAAATAGAAGTCGTCAATTTTTCTCACATAAGGAGCCAGCATAAGTTAGTAAGAGCAAGTCTTAACAGACTCTAGGAGGAAGGGAACAAGAAAAGCTAACCGCCCCACTAGGCAGCACACATTCCAATTTCTTAAATCATCCTCAGTCTAAATTTACTTAATCCCTCTTATTTTTTCTTTTTATACTTTAATGTTTCATTGAGTGATTTCTTCATATCAGTCTTTCAATCCACTGATTGTCTATTCCACTGTGTTTATTCTTTATGATTTAGTCCATGTGAAATATATATTTCAAATATTACATTTTCATATCCAAGATTTTTGTATGACTATTTTTCAAGTTTTCCTACTTTTACCATTCACATTTTGTGTTACAAATAAATGTTTAAACTATTTCAAACTCCTTCCTATATTATTATTTCTTATTTTGGGGGTCATGAGATATCCTATGTTTTTGTCTTCTATATCACATGACTATGGACTTTTTAATATCCTTTCTACTGTAAATTTTTTTAAGTTTATTCATTTTTAGAGAGATTGAGAGAGACAGCAGGGGAGGGGTAGAGAGAGAGAGAGGGAGAGAGGGAGAAAGAATATCAAGCAGTCTCTGTACTGTCAGCACAGAGCCCAATTCAGTGCTTAATCTCATGAACCACTGAGATCATGACCTGAGCTGAAATCAAAAGTCAGACACTTGATTGACTGAGCCATCTAGGTGTTCCAATATACTTTATACTTTTATAAATGACTACATATTCAGCAAGAATTACCTTCCACAGTAATTACACTTACTCATGACTTTGGGTCATTCCTATGGAATGAATTTGCTATGATCTCTGACCAAGTTTACAAGCTTATCAAGACAAATTATTATTTTTTTAATTTATTTAATTTATTATTTATTAATTTAAATTTAAATTTAATTTTAAATTTAATTTAATTTATTTAATTTATTATTTATTAATTTAAATTTAAATTTATTAATTTAATTTATTATTGTTATGTAATGTGTTACCAGGGATTCAATTGTCAGTAATTTCAATAATTTAATAGTAATATTTCAATATACAGTGACTACAGAGTAGACACTTACTTCTTATTTCACATATTATATCTCCACGGCTCCTGGGTGGTTAAGCATTGGACTTTGGCTCAGGTCATGATCTCGTGGTCCATCAGTTCAAGCCCTGCATTGGGCTCTGTACTGACAGGTTGGAGCCTGGAGCCTACTTCAAATTTTGTATCTCCTTCTCTCTCTGTGCCTCCCTTGCTCACACTCTGTTGTTCTCTCTCTCTCAAAAAAGTAAATAAACATTAAATTTTTTTTCAAATATTATACCTCCAATTCCAGGATTTCTGTATGATTATTTTTCAAATTTGCCTTCTTTTGCTTTTTAATAATCCCTTCTTATGCAAACAACGGCTTAATTATTTTATATTGCTCTATTATATCTTGTTTCTTGAGTATGAAATTCCCTCTTTTTGTTGCAAAAAAAGGCTACTTAACAACCGCAATTGTATTGCAATAAACTATTCAATGATTTCGTAGTAATATCTCAATAAATATCAAAAAAACAGTGGCCAGGCAATAAACAGTATCACACATCTACTTATTTTTTAATATGTCTACAGTAAAATATATCCTTTCTAGTGTAAATTTTATAGATATTTACAAATTTATAGTATGTATTCACCATCACAATCAGAATACAGGACAATTTTATTATCCACAAAGTTCCTCCTCCCTCCACTTACATCCCCTGAAAACCATATTTGTTCTCTATCACAATAATTTTGCCTTTTTTAGGACATCATATAATTGACATTTATAATTTATAATGTTAATTCTTGATCAAAAATCAAAGGAAATTCCCCTCCTTCAAGTTGTCAAAACAATTAATAAATTATTTTTTATTATTTAACTTTTTTTAGGTTTATTTATTTTTGGAGAGAGAGACAGAGACAACAAAAGTAGGGGAAGAGCAGCAAAGAGGGAGAGAATCCCAAGCAGGCTCTGCCCTGCCAGCCTACACAGGGCTCCAACCCAGGAAGCTGTGAGATCATGACCTGAGCAGAAACTGAGTTGGAAGCTTAACCAACTGCGCCACCCAGGAGCCCCAATAAATTATTTTTTTAAATTAGCAAGTGAGGGGCGCCTGGGTGGCGCAGTCGGTTAAGCGTCAGACATCAGCCAGGTCACGATCTCACGGTCCGTGAGTTCGAGCCCCGCGTCAGGCTCTGGGCTGATGGCTCAGAGCCTGGAGCCTGTTTCCGATTCTGTGTCTCCCTCTCTCTCTGCCCCTCCCCCGTTCATGCTCTGTCTCTCTCTGTCCCCCAAAAACTAAATAAACGTTGAAAAAAAAATTTTAAATTAGCAAGTGAAACTCCATAATTCCAAATGACATACCTATTCGTAAGAGTAGTTTTAATTTTTCAAACTTTTAAAAAAAGTTTTTAACATCAGATCGCCTCAAATAATAATTAAACTAAACTCCATCAAAATAGCTTTCTTGGCCATCTGCTGGTGAAATCTCTTCACTGGAATTGTTTCAAAGGTCTGTGTAGGAATGGAGAACACCGCCTTACTGCCCCCTAGTGTTGGAAGTCTATTGATACCCAAGCAGAGTGAAGAAAACCTGGTAGCTGCTTTTGCCTCTGTGAGGTGTTCTGCCTTCCTGCTTCTTATTTTACATCCCAGATAATTGGCAGTGGTGACATGCATCATATCTCATGACCCACGTCTCAAGAAATATATTATGTATAAATCATTGGAAGAATTCCCAGGGCATGTGGAAATAAGCTCCGCTAATTCCAATTTATTTCCCTAATGGAGAAATCATTATCACTGGGGAAAAAAGATTAAAAAAAAAAATACAACTAGCTTTGATGACAAGATTGTATTGTCAAGATTTCCAAGTCTTGGGTATGCAGACATAATAAACTCATAGTTTTAGAAGGGTCATTAACATCCTGGACCACCAGTACCAATAGACTTTCTGTGTTTGTTTGGATCACCTCAGAAGCAGAATTCAAAATAGGAGTAGATGTGCAAGAATTTTATCAGCAAAATTAATTTGCAAAGCACTTGGAATGGTGCCTGATATGTGTTGTGTTATATAATTATTCCACTGATGAATAGTTAGGTTACTTCTAAAGTTTCTCTGTCATAGAGCTGTCAAATTTAACAAATAAGATTACAGGATGCCAGATAAATTAGAAACTCAGACAAACAAAGAAGAATTCTTTGTATAACTATATCTTAAGCAATTTTTTTCTGAAATTATAGGAACTTGTGAATGTATTAAGGATGTTACACTTGTCATGCATAAATTCTAATAAGCTCTGGAACAAGATTCTTCTAGAACAGGTTGGGTTCCAAAACATAGAGATGATTTACTGAGCCATCTCTCTCTTCATAATTTCAACTTTGATGTATATGTATTCCTTTCATACATATCCAGCTAAGAATGCTGTAAGTATTAAATACAGACAGGTTATTCTGTATAGAATTCACAATGATATTTATGTGCCAGAGAAACAAAGGAAGATCATTTTTGTCTTTAATAGTTAACATAAGGTTCTAATTTCATTCTTTTCATACTTATATGAAAATTAAAATTCAGTTATCTGTTATAATTTTAATAACTTGCAAAATGTTTTTAAAAGGCTGAAACATTGACAGATGCCTATAATTTCACATGGTAATTTGCCTACAGTTTATCAAGCATTTCATTTTATATGGAAAATCAAAGTGCTATCAAACCGAGTTTTGATATCATTTGAAATTAAGTTTCTAACTTTAGCTTTGAATCTTGAAAGAAACTTGTAGGTCTCAATGCACAAGGAGAGCTAATTAGACATCTTGAGAGGTGAGAACCTTCACAAATGCTTCACTTTTGAAAATCCAGAAATATTTTAAGGAGGGCCATGGGAATTTCTTTCAAAACTTATGTGATAATTAGTCTCCCTAGTGTTGAAAAGAAAAGGTTTACCAGAAGGTGAAATCATATCTATACCCTATTACCTGAACCAGTCATTCCAAGGCACAGAGTCCCATTCTAAATATTTGTTTTCATTTGTATATTTGGTTGCGTGATGAGTTTTTAGTAAAATTTAATCTTGACACTAAAGATCCATGCACTTTCCTTGACTTCTCACCCTCAAATTCAACACAGTAAATATTTTCATTGACTCTGAAAAATTATAGTTGAGTAGATATATACATAGTCCACAAAATCAATAAGAATGTATCTTGTGTGTATAGCATTATACAGAGTCATGTTTCACATGTTCAATAAATTGACAATTGACAATTCTTTTGCTTGATATGTAACAATAGCAGTACATTTAATTGAGGGCCTAATGTACTTAGACAAATTAAGTCTATGTACTTTATGCTTTAAATCTACAAAGACAATGTCTGGGATTGGTTCATCATTATGACTCCAAGGTTCTGTACATTATCTTACAAGAATTAAAGAAATGGACTATACTCAATGAATGTACAATTATAAATCCCTACATATTTATTTCATGATTTCAATAACCACATGAATGTATTAGAATATATGGTTTAGTACATATTCAATATATAATTTTAATTATGTATATATCATAGGCAAATATAAATATATAATTATAATACTATAAATACAAATTTTTATTTGGCATGTGTCTAAAGTTGTCCAAGATTCTTATTGTTTTGAGAACAATTAAACATTCAAAAACTTTTTATAGGGGCACCTGGCTGGTTTAGTCAGTGGAGCATGAGGCTTGATCTCAGGGTTGTAAGTTTGAGTCCCACATTGGGTGCAGAGATTACTTAAAAATAAAATGTTTAAAAACTAAAAATATTTTTTTATAAAAGGTACTAATTTGTATTTATATATGTATATATGTACATTTTTATAAATATAGACTATATGTACATGTATATTATACACATTTAGATTACAAGCATGCATAAGAATCAACTTTTGATTATACATACAGAGATGATACCATTTTTTTCCTGGAACAAAGGATGCATATAGTGACTGCTTTACTTCTTCCTTACTGATTTGGATGCCTTCTATTTCTTTTTCTTGCCTGATTACTGTAGCTAGGACTTCCAGTACTATGTTGAATAAAAATGGTGAGACTGGACATCCTTGTTCTGTTCCTGAGCCTAGGGGAAAAGCTCTCAGTTTTTCACCATTGATTATGATGTCATCTGTTTTTCACTTATAGCCTTTACCACTTTGAAGTATGTTCCCTCTAAACCTACTTTGTTGAGGGTTTTTATGATAAGTGGATGTTGTACTTTTCTGCTTCTATTGAGATAATCACATGGTTCTTATCCTTTCTCTTGTTGGTGTGATGTATGACGCTGATCGATTTGCAAATATTAAACCACCCTTGCACCCTAGGAATAAATCCCACTTGATTATGGTGAATATTTTTTAAATGTATTGTTGGGTTTGATTGGCTGATATTTTCTCAAGAATTTTTGCAGCTATGTTCGTTAGAGATATTGGCCTGTAGCTCTCTCTCTTTTTTGTAGTGTTTTTATCTGGTTTTGGTATCAGGGTAATGCTGGTCTCATAGAATGAATTTGGAAGCTCTCCTTCCTCTTCTATTTTTTGAAATAGTTTGAGAAGAATAGATAGTAACTCTTCTTTAAATGTTTGGTAGAATTTTCTTATAAAGCTGTGTGGTCCTGAACTTTTGTTTACTGGGAGTTTTTGATCACTGATTCAATTTCATTGCTGGTACAGTCTTCAAATTTTCTATTTCTTCCTGATTCGGTTTTATGAAGTTATATGTTTCCAGGAATTTATCCATTTCTTCTAGTTTGTCCAATTTGTTGCCATGTCAGATTTCATAATATTCTCTTAAAATATTTTGTATTATTTCTGATTGTTTTTACTTGAGTCCTCTCTCTTTTTTATGAGTATGGCTAAAGTTTTATCAATTTTTTTGATCTTTCAAAGAAGCAGCTCCTGGTTTCCTTGGTCCATTCTACTATTTTGTTGTTGTTGTTGTTGTTTGTTTCTACATCATTTATTTCTGCTCTCATCTTTATCATTTCCTTCCTACTACTGGTTTTGGGTTTGGTTTGTTGTTTTTCTAACACCTTTGGGTGTAAGGTTTGGTTGTTTATTTGAGATTTTTTTTTTTTTTTTTGCCCCTTGAGGTGGACCTGGATTGCTATAAACTTCCCTCTTAGAACAGCTTTTGCTGCATTCCAAAGACTTGGGACTATTGGGTTTCATTTCCTTTGTCTCCATGTATTTTTTTTATTTCCTCTCTGATTTTTTTTTGATTGTCCCAATCACTTTTTGGAAGCATATTATTTAACCTCCAAGTTAAATTATGTAATTTTTTAACATAAAACATTAATATATGTGACTATTTTTGGCTAATATGATTTAATAAATATTGCTAAACTTTAACTATTGTAGGATTCCAAAATAGCTCTAGTTCTGCTATTCAACATATAATTTAATTTTCTTACTCATATAAGCAGAAACAGTAATGAGAGCTAGTGTTAAACTTTAGGTTTTCACTGGAAGGAGGATATGCAAGTGTTACATACAGGGGACATGATCACACAGATCTGTAAAGTTCAGCCTATTTTTTTTCTGCTAGCTGAGAAACAAGAGGTGATTCTCTTCTCTCAAAAAGATAGCACTATTCTTTCAACTATTCTTATTAATGTAAAGCAGAGGAAAAGAGAAAATATCCCAACCAGTTACAGCAAGAATTTGGTAGAACACACATTAGAATGTGATCACCCTTATTGGGCTCTGGTATTTCACAGCACAGTGGAAAGAAAAGTAGCCCCAGTACAGATTTGCAGTTAGTTAATAGTGCTGATACAGTTATTTTGTGCAGATCAATATAGAAGGGGAACTAGCTTTGAAAGCAGAGGAATATTGACAACATTGTATTGAATCATAAATGTGAAAGTAAAGGAAAATCTAGAAGCTCATATTAGAAACTGTTTACATAGCCAAACCTTCCCAGAGGTTCAAACAAATCTCTGTATTCATGAAACTGTACAGAATACAATCTGTCATGTATCCTATGTGTATGTGTGTTTGGTTATTAACTAAGAAAATTTATGTGGAGCATTCTATTGCGTGATCACTAATTCTTGCCTCAAACTGCTGTCTTTACAAAAAAGCTCTTTGGTGTAGTTACTGATATGTACCTTAATGTGCTACCCACTAACAGACAAATGCAGTCAGAACTATGATAGTTGTTGACGTGATCAGAACAAAAGCATTGGCAGGGTGTCAATCATATCCAAGATTACATCAAGTTGCAAAGTGCTGTGGTCTGTTATTCTTCTGAGTTATTTCCCAGGCTTTATTTTTATGTCTGACTTTACCATCTATAAAAGGACTCAGTAGAATGACATTATATCTCTGTAGATTAATTTTTTCTTCTCTTGATCCTGCTGTCCACGTATTGGTTCAGTAAGCTAGTCAAAATATCAGATAGATGGTTGCATGTGAAATCTCAGAATATCTCAGTAGGCAATGCCTTATCATTTCTGATAAGGGAATGTGTTTTTCTGAGAAACTGTCATGATAGTCATTTTCAACTTTGGCTGCACTTTGAAATCATTTTGGGGAGCTTCCGTTACTCAGCTGCAGTTGTCTCCAGACCAATTGATTGCACCAGAACTGAATTTCCCTCAGTAATTGCTGGGATTTTAACATGAAGGCATTATACAAAGAATAAGTTTAAAACATTTACTCAAACTTTTTTGCATTCCAATTTATCTGTACATTCACAAATATGTATTGCAAACCTAGTTACTATGAACTAGGGACCCAAATAGACACTAGGCATCCAATAATCAGCAAAACATCCAGAGCTCCCATCTTTTCTGTCTTGCGGTCTGTTGGGGATGGCATAGTTTTGACAAGCAAACAAACTAATAATTATAAAATATGGAAGAAATAAACAGAGCTCAGAGAAAAAAAAGAGAGAAAAAGGGATGGGGCTGTATTAGTAAGACTTAGGACTAAATGCTATAACAGAGACCTAGGTAACAATGGTTTTATAAAAAAAAAAATTTACCTACCGATGCAGAGACCTGGGTAACAATGGTTTTATAAAAAAATATTTTACCTACCAATGCTAGGTAACAATGGTTTTATAAATAAATATTTTTAATAAGCATTCCTTTCTTACATAACAATCTAAGTAGGTGTCAACCACACATTTTCACCAACCAAGTCTCTTATCTTGTTATACCACCATCCCTGGGGGATTCACTTCATCCATATTTTCTAAAATGATACATTACCGCATCCTAATTCCAGCCTGCAGAAAGAAGACACACGTTTCTTTTGTTGGTACCACCCAGAAGCCTCAAACCACCTTCTACTTAAATCCCATGAACTAGGACTTATGTCATGACCATACGTAGAGATATAGAATTTAAGTTTTGTTCTTTCTTTTCTCTGCCCTATATGAAAGGACAATAACAAAGGTTGAAAAGATGCTAAACAATCTACCATACATTTGCTGAGAGCTACTTCATTTGTTTATAGAAGAGATCTCTAAGGGGCGCCTGGGTGTCTCAGTTGGTTCATCATCTGACTTCAGCTCAGGTCATGATCTCACAGTTCGTGAGATCGAGCCCCGCTTCGGGCTCTGTGCTGACAGTTCAGAGCCTGGAGCCTTCTTGCAATTCTGTGTCTCCCTCTTTCTCTGCTCCTCCCCTCCTCATGCTCTGTTTCTCTTTTTCTCTCTCAAAAACAAATAAACATTAAAACAAAATTTAAAGAAGAGATCTCTAATGAAGTGTTTATGATAAAGTCAAAAGAATAGGAAAGACTCATGAAGTTGAAGAAGTAAGGTACACATGACCAATGCTGGAAAGAGCATGTTGTATTAAGACCCATATAACCGAAGAACACTGATGATGTAAATAGATGATATAAAATGATGTTGCAGAGGAAAATGGGAACCGAGTTATACACATTTGTGCGTCTCATGTAATATTTCCTGAATTTTACTCAAATTCAGGAAATTCACTTGAATAGGCACAAGTACATGATCTAACTCACATTTTCCAAATCTTACTCTTATGATTTGGGGGATGTGAAAGTTAAGAGGAGCAATAAAAAAAGAACAGAAACGGGAAGCTCCCATGATACTAATGGCAAGAGAGCACACTGGCTTGTTTGTATTCAAGATGCAGCAGCAGAGACGGGGAGACAACTGTCCTGTTCGGCTGGTGGTTGTGAGGCGACTACTGACAGAAACAGAAGAAATAAGAAAGGGGAGGAGTTTCTGGACCATGCCACTTGGTAGCTGGCAGTGCCATTTACTGAAATGGGGAAGAATGAGGGTAAACTTGATGGGGAAGGAAACAGGAAGTCTTCTAAAAATAGAACTCTGAGCTCCCTGTGATTTACCTGGGTCCAAATGTCAAACAGTGTATTGGTTCTATGGTACCAGATTTGAAAGCTAAGTCTGCAGTATGCATAGAAATTTAGAGTCTATTAACATTTGTAAGCAAATTGAAGCCTTGGGGATGCAAAGCCTCAGTGAGGGTGCACAGAGAGAAGAGCTGGGGACTGGGGATCAGCTCTGAGGAACACAACATCTTACAGAAAGAGGAGAGGATGAGCCAGCAGGGCCTCAGGCCGGAAGAATCCACAGCCAGACGAACAATACAAGAAGCTTTACCTTCTTTTTGTACATCACACATAAGATTTATGAAGAGTAAAGTTCTTATAAATTCTCAGAGCCTCTGACAGTGTCTAAAGTACACTTTAAACAAAAAAGCAGGAAGAAAACAGTTTATATTTTGTAGGACAGTTCACACGTGCTATCATAATTAATCCTCAGAGAGATAATTACTGTGCAATCACTTTACATAAAAATAAAATGAGGCTTAGAAATGACATATTGTCTTAAATTACACAAGCTAGTCAGTGCAGGGCTAAGTTTGAAGAGAGGTTGTTTTTATTCCAAAACCCTTAAATATCTACTGCAGGGAGGCTGAGTAAGCACTTCTTCTGTAGAAGCAGACTAATTTGAGCCTATTGAGGGTACCTGGAAGACCGGCTAGAGTACATCATTCAAACCCATCCGGGACCGTGGAAGCTCACAGGAGATTGAGTAAACTCATAACTTCGGAAAGACCGTACTAATCAGAGTGGAGACAAAGCAGGAAAACATCATGTGCATTTATAAAATGTTTATCCAAGACATAAAATTACACCCGTAGCCTCAAATGTTTCATATTTATGAGAAATTTCTCACTCATCTGACATAGTATATGGTAATCATATTGTAAATGCACCATTTCTCCCAATAGTAATTTGGGGACGGAATTTGGGATTGGCCAGCATGAAGCGAGTAAAGGGATACTTATCTCTGCAGTAAATTTACCATTATGTAAGGAATCACATTTTATTTAGCGGAACTGGGAATGCAGAATCTTAGATTATTCATTCACTTACTATTTACTTTTTATGGTATTGAAGGAAATGCTTACATTTGTGTAATTCAGGTCATGTTTTGTTTTTAATATTTATGGATGAAGTCTGGCATTGACAACTTTTCAAAATCAGACATTTTATTTTTTGCTGTAGCCTTTAGATAGATCACTGAGTATATTTTTGGAAGCCTATGAATATTGTTATACTAAGTATATTTTTTATAGAAAATATGTTTGGAACTGGTATCATCTTTCTTATTATGTGAACAAATCTAGCCTTAAATAGCTGTTATTCATACTTTTTAATCATAGGAAATTTTTATATGGCTTATATTTTAGGTGTGAAAGATAGACTTCTCTCATGGTTTCTGCTTGTAAAATTTCTTTACTGGATAAATAGTTGATATATAAGATATTCATTGACATTAATTGCTTATATAAGAATGAATTGTTTTCTTACATCACTTACCTTAAATAAACTTAACAGGTTAAGGCAGTGACAGGCTGTCAAATATATTTCTTTGTAAACCAACTATAGTTTCCCTTCCCTCTACAATCCCATGCTAAGTCAATATTCTCAATCAATAATTTCACAAATGTGTGGGTTTTTTCAATGAACACATCTTGATGTATGAAAACCTATCAATGGCATAAAAAATTCACAAACCATTGACCAACTTCGTTTTATAGAAGTCACATCATTTTGCGTTAAAATTTATCATGCCTAAAATAACTTAGCATATTTGTACCATCATTATTTATGTATATTGTGCCTCATCTTCCTCATCCACATAGCACCAGTATGGGGTGTGTAGCTGAGAGAACTGATTCCCAGAGTATTTAAGCAACTGGCCATATTTCACACAATCAGGGGTAACCAGGCAGGGAGTTGAACCAGGCTCTCTGGCTTCAGGGTCCAGCCTCCTTCCAATATCTTCCACAGCTAGATCTGAGAAAAATAGCAGATGTTGACTTTTCTAGAAAATCGTTTTATTCCCCTTATGTGATATGTAAAACAAATTCTTCTAAATGAATATTTTCTGCCTTCACCACAGGTTAGGCATGGTGATATTTAATATTTGACAAATAGTGTTTCTCAAGTTTCCTTAGCAATAATAAATTTTAAACAACTTCTTTTTTTAGTACAGAAGGCTAGCACATTTTCAGTGCCACCAAAGTAAAAGAAAATGAAGTATTGTGATTTTTTGGTCCTGGAATAAAAGCAATTGATTTTCAAGCATTTCTACAAAAGTTTCTTAAGGTCTCATTTTTTTCCATAAGTGTTGGACACAGAGCCCTGAAAGAAGTAAGTTTGGGCCAAACTAGAGGGAAGAGAAGAGTTGAGGGGGGCAAGATGTCACCACAGCAAAAGAACTGGATTAAATCCATAGCAAGGGATTGGCAATCTAAACCGAGTCTATTTTCAGCTCCATTCCTGGTCATTTGCACTGGTTCTCTTCACTGTTGGGCCATGAGTCCAGCAGTCTTGTTATTGGAGAAATCACTAAGGCAAATGAGAATCTAAATCTCTTTTATGGTGAGCACAGCATAATGCATAGACTTGTCCAATTGCTATGTCATACACCAGAAGCTAATTTAACATTGTATGTCAACTATACTTAAATAAAATAAATAAAATAAAATAGTAAATCTCTTTTACTGACAGGGAAGTACAAACATTGCTCTCAGTAATTGACTTGATTTGCTAGTGAGATGAGGAGACTCTGAAGGTGGAAGTGGACTCTGTCCACTATTATTTCGGTCTTTTTACTGCTTTCTCTACTCACTCAGGAGTCTTTCCTCTCCCCATGAAGTAATTGTTGCTTCTATGGTTTCAATGATAGATTTAAGGCAATTACTCCAGAAGTCTGTGCATTGGCCAAACCACCTATTTAAGTTGTTAATTAAACCACTATCCCACTCTCTATTATTCTCTATTAAAGTACTTCCTAAAATAATTATTGTTAGGATTTACAGTAACACAAACTATAGCAACATATATTAATAACCCTCAATATACATATAATATATATCTTATTCACTTAGTAGTTAGTCAACAAATATTGTTGAATATAATGAGTGAAAGCCTGACTGAATAAACAAACATCACCAAATCTTATGTATCTTTTCTGAATAAATATTTCTGGGCTTCACTTATGATTGCTTTCCTTACTTCAGTCTCCAACATCCAAGCTCTTATCATCTCTTTCCTGAACCACATCCATGTTTTCCGTCTGAGTGTTACAGAGCTTGTGGTCAGTTTACCACCTGCAGTAAAAGAAATCCCTTAAAAATCTATGTCTGGTTACAACTATTTTTTTCTATATTTTACTCTTTAGAGAATGATATCCAAAACTTTGGCAGTTTTCAAAGAGCCGCACGTTCTGGCTTCTGCAAACTGCACCAACTGAGTCTCCAGGAAATTTTGCTGCCCCTTTCTCCCAAGGGACTTCGGCCATAACCCTATTCCTTCAACTTCATAGTGTATTGTACTCTTAGCTTCTTGCATTCAAACATGGTTTTCCCTCTGCCTACGACCTTCTTCCTCACTCCATCGTCCTAACTTTCTCCTGCCTAGCCTACAGATGTAACTATTAGGTTCACTTCTCAGAGAGGTGGGAAGAGAAGATAAACTAATTACCTGGTCCAGATTCAGCTTCCCTGATACAGAGGCACACAATGCTGCAGCTCTCTTTCCTAACAATCCATTACTCTAATAATTGTTTGCTTAATTTCCCTAATCCTTGTATTTTCCAGCACCTACCATGCTAGTATTTGTCATTGTGTGATGATCGACAAATTTTTCTTGAATGAATGATGCATCTAAAATATTAACAAATGTAATATTTGAATGCCTCTGGGTCTTTTGCCCTCAGATGGATTCCTCACACTTTGCCTATACTGCCATAAAAAACACATACCTGACCACTGAAAGGGCCTCTTTCCCTGGCCTTTTTTTTCAGGTCTTCCACTGTAGTTGGTCCACCGGAAGACTGGAGAGTAGGCAGGGAAGAAGCTACTATGTCTCTTCTCCTTGTTCTCCACCCCAAACCTTATCTCCATCACTCCCACCTTCTGCACTCCAATTTGATCCCTACTTGACAGGCTGCTGGAGCTCCAAGTTCTACCCTCGGCTAACTGATTCTTTATGTCCCTCCAGACAGCTGGTCCTACAGGCTCCCTATGCTTTCTGTTCTAGTGAAATCACAGACCTTCATTTGACTTCTAGGTCTCCCATTACTTCTGTTAAAATGATTTGCTCTATATTCACTTTGTTTCAAATAAACAAAGGGGTTCCTACTTTTCTGGATATACCTTGCCTAATCTCTAGGTTGATGATGGACTGAAACAGGGAATTTATCAACAATAGATCTTTGCAAGAATTGTTGAAAGAAGTTATTCAGAGAGAAGTAAAATGATGGTCAGAAATTGAAATCTACATAAATAAAGAACACCAGAAGAAGGACAAATCAGGCGAAATAAAATATTTATTTTATTTAATTTTATTTTTTAGAATAACATGCTGTGAACTGAGTGATAATTGAAATACAATTATAAAAACTTGTAGAATGCAGCAAAACAATACTTAAATAATATTATATAGCCTTTAATATATATACAGAAGAAGAAAAAGGCTGAAAAATGAGTTAAGCATACCCCTGTGAAATGAAATTCATAACAAATTACATTCTGTGCCCATTTTTAATCAGATTATTTTTTTTTTTAGTGCTGAGTTGTATGTTCTTTATATACTTTGGATATTAACCCATTATTAGACATATCATTTGCAAATATCTTCTCCCATTCAGCAGATCACCTTTTTGTTTTGTTGATGGTTTCCTTCACTGTGTAAAGCTTATTTATTTTGGTGTGATCCCAGTAGTTTATTTTTGCATTTGTCTCCCGTGCCCAAGGAGCATATCCAGAAATATGTTGCTCTGGCCAATGTTAAAGTGATTAATGCCTATGTTTTCTTCTAGAAGTTTTATGGTTTGAGGTCTCACATTTACATCTTTAATCTATTTTGAGTTTATTTTTGTATAGGATGTAAGAAAGTGGTCTAGAAATACCATATGATCCAGTAATCCCACAGCTGGGTATTTATTAAAGAAAATCAAAATAGTAATTTGAAAAGATATATACAGCCCTATGTTTATAGCAGCGTGATTTACTAATGCCAAGATATGGAAGCAACCCACATGTCCATCAATAAATGAATTCATAAGGAGGATGTGGCCCATTACTCAGCCATAAAAAAGAATGAAATCTTGCCATTTGCAATAACACGAATAGACCAGGTGGGTATTATGCTAAGTGAAATAAGTCAGACAGAGAAAGACAAGTACCATATGATTTCACTTATATGCAGAATTTAAAAAGCAAAGCAAACAAACCAAAAAACATACTCTTAAATACAGTGGTTGCCAGAGGGGGAGGTGGGTGGGAAATGGGTGCAATAGATAAAGGGAACTATGAAAAGTACAGCATAGGGAATATAGTCAATAATATAACAACACTGTTTGGTGACAGATGGTGACCACACTTACCATGGGAGCACTAAGTAACATATAAAATTATTTAATCAATATGTTATACACCTGAAACTAATATAGCATTGTATATTAATTATACTTTAATAAAAATTATATCCCCTAAAATAGAAAGTAATAATAGGAGTAACAGTAGAAAATAGATTCAGGAGATCAGCAAAAAAAATTATCACTTTCTGAAAAAACTAATACACTTGATAAATTCTTGGCAAGAACAATTGAAAGAAAATGTGAAAAGAATCTGGAATAAATAGGGACTTCACTACAGAGTCTATGGGTATAAAATTAATGTAAGAATGTATTATGAACAAATGTTCACCAATACATTGGAAAACTGAAATTGAATCAACAAAGTAATGAAAACTTCTTAAACCTTATGACAGAGAAAACTAAAATTTGAAAAACTTATATGGAGTATACAACTAAATATCTTCCTAAAAAAAATCTCAAGGTCCAGATGATTTTATTCTAGGGAATTCAACCAAACATTTGAGAAACAAGTCACGTCAGTCATAGACATCTCTTCAAGAAATAAGAAAAAAATAGGAATATGCAACAAGTAATTTTGTTTTCTACTATAGACTTGATAACAAAATCCTGATAAAAGCATTAGAAGCAAAGAAAATATGTACTTTTGTACACACACACACACACACACTTTGAAGTAACATAGAGGAATAAGTTCATGAGTTTGGTAAAGAAAAAGATTTAAGACATTAAGAACACTAACACTACAGAGAAAAAATATTGATAAATTGGACTGCCTGAAATAGAAACTCTTCTTCACCAAAAAACACTTTTAACAAATTGAAAAGCCAAGCCACAGAGTGAGAGAAGATATTTACAGAATACACACTGAAAAACAGCTCCTATCTAGAATAACCAAAACAGTAACAGAAAAAAAAAAATAAGTTTTATTCAAGTAATCTCTACATCCAACATGGAGCTTAAACTTGAACCCTAAGATCAAGAATCACATGCTCTTCCAACTGAGCCAGCGAGGAGCCCAACTGCCAGAAAATTTTAGAAAGACATCCCAAACAAACAATGCACCAAAGATTACTAATTGTAATGATTAAGCACGGAGGTACAATCGTGATCAATATATTCTATAGGAGTTATTATTGCACACCTTCCAAATGATTGAAGAAAAGAGCCACTTACTACGCCCACTGTTGCCAAGGCTGTAGGACAAAGAAATTCTCCCACACTGGGGGTGTGAGCACCCATTGGTCCAATCACTTTGGAGCACTGTGTGGAAGTCAAGATACACTAAAGTTGAACATCAACACAATTCCATCCTTCAGAATATTTCAGGTGTATGCACGTGGGTATCAAGACCCAGGTACAAGAAAGTTCAGAGCTGAATTACCCTTAGCAAATATAGGAAACAACTCAAGTGCTAATCAGCAATGGATTGCCCACTAGTGAGCATGTAAAGAACAAACAATAGCTACATGAAACAACTTGAAGAAATAATCTGAAGATCTTGTGTGAAAGATGCCTAACACACATACAAAAAAAAAAAATGCAATTTTATGATTCAATTTACTTTAAGTAATAAACAGATAAAACTCAATTTTAAGATTTAATGATACTTATTTTCTTTTTAAGGGCGGACAGATTAATGACTGGGTGGAGACATAAACGGCCCCTCTGGCGCTGAAAGGATCAGTGTAATGACCTGCTCTAGAGTATAAATGAGTTCACTTTGTGGTAATTCATTGGGCCCTTCAGTTAGGATTGTCCTCTTTTTTCTAGGTTTGTTACACTTCAAATAAGGTTTCAAAAATAAAGAACAAAGTCTTTGCTGTTTGCTTCAGAAGAGATTATATTTACCCTGCATTTTAAAATATGTTACAACAGGGGCACCCGGGGGGGCTCAAACATCCGACTTCAGCTCAGGTCATGATCTCTCGGTTCGTGAGTTCAAGCCCTGCATTGGGCTTAGTACTGACAGCCTGGAGGCTGGAATCTGTTTCAGATTCTGTGTCTCCCTCTCTCTCTGCCTCTCCCCTGTTCATGCTCTGTCTCCTCTTTCTCGAAATAAATAAACATTAAAAAAATTAAAATATCTTACAACAGTCATTTACCCCATTCTCTAGCAGGAAAAAAAAGTGTGCAATATTCTGTAAAAAATTCCTGTATATAGAGAGGCAGAGAGGAAGGGTAGACAGAGAGGAAGAGAGGTAAAGGAACTAAAAAGAGAGGGGGATGATATTTAGTATTTATCATCCCAGGAAAGAAGAAGCTACTGTATCTGATAGTAAAATAACCACATTATATTTACCTCTAGTAAGAAAAATAAATCTGACTATTCAGCAGCACATTTATAAGCAAAATATTTAAAACACTGCTTTCCAAACTAGACTTTTTAAAGGTTAGATTTTTTTTTCAAAATAAATGTGAAATTTTTGAGACATGGATATGTTCTGAAAGTCTTATTGTTATTATTAATAGTAGTCATAATCAGATAGGCATATTAGGGGGTATGTAAAATTCTAAAGTATCTATTTTAATATCTGATAAGAGGTGATATATAAATAAATGTGTTCCTCTGGTGAAGAACTTTCCATAAGACTACATATTCCAACTATACCTAGCAGATACAGCTATATACAGATCAACCTGTCTCCCTACCTGCTCTCCTACATATAACAGAAGTTCCTATCAAAATTTCACTATTTTGCTAGGTTTCACATTTTGGATATATTTTTGTTTATTTGTTCTTTCCTCTCCTGGCAAATAACCAAGAAGAGGAAAAGAAGAATAATTATGATAATAACAGTTATTGAACATTCAATGAGGCAGATGTAAAGCTAGGCACATTACTTTGATTGATTGATTTAATTCTCACAATGGCCCTGTGAATTAAATATGATTATCATGTTATTTTTGCATACAAGTATCACAAAACCAGTAAATGGTAGAGCCAGGATTCCCACCGTGCAGGGTCTATGAGAATAGATGAGAAATGACTAGGATATCCTCCAGAGGAAATCCGCATCTCCCAAACACCCTTTCCCCACCTCCGTAAATGCATCCATGTCTGTTCTAGCCCCCTCTGAAAACTCCGAAGATGCGGCAGCCATAATTTCAAGGTTCATCAACATGTACGAGTGTGTAGAAGTGTATGTGGGTGCACGGATTTAACCACATCTATTTCCACAAGAAACGAGTTTCCTTCAACATTGTGTGTTTTAATTTTACCATTTGAGCATTTACCTCCACACAGACTGATGTCTACTAGTAGAATCTCGTAAGTCGTTTCTCTTGTATTTCCTTGCCTTCTCACAGGGAAAAAACACTGCTACATACAAATTTCAAGAACCTGTGTTGAAGCAAATTTCTTGAGAGGCAGCCTTAGCAAGAGGCTCAGTCTGACCAACCACCACTCTTGCCCTCCTTTCGAGAACATCTGCCACCAAATGGAGTGTCAACTCGGTACCTACAGGAAGGGTTACTTTGTCATCCCAGCCCTCCCTAAAAGCCTTCTCCACTTCTGGGAGTAGCGCTTGGCCACTTGGAGACAGCCTGGATCTCAGCACAGCTGCAGGACCCCTTCCACCATATAACTCGCTCTGAGGCCAGCATGCCCCAGGGCAGACCCTCAGATGAACTGTCCTCTTTAGACCAGTGCCCCTTTCTATCGTCTGCTTCTTTACCCCCAGCTTCTTCCCACATTCCGGAGAGGTTTTCTACAGAATTGTCTCTTTCTTGACGATCTGCACACTCACCCCCATCATCATGACATTTTAAAATATTTGCCCCACTGAGCCTCCATACTTTACCTGAAATGAGACTCTCCAGAATCTTTAAAGTTGAAAGTTGTTTTCACTATGCTTGTTTTCATCCCCTTTCAAATCATAATAACAGTGTCTTCAAAATCTCTGTCCCTAAAGCTCTCCAACCTTCCCCCCTTTGGCATCACTCTTCTTAACTGACCTGGCGAACACTCTCCGCTCAGCAGACTCTGGCACTTTGATGCACTCTCTCCACCCCTGCACAACTTTCTGCTTTGCCTTTCACCTGACATCCGTATTACAACATGTGCTTTATTTTCCTTCATACAACCAGTATTTCCATGCCAGTATTTTCAGAGGCTCTAATTTTGTTACTTTAAATGAGTGTCCCTTGAAAACAGCTGATTACCTAGGTTGTCTGCAGCCCTGAGATGATCTCCAGTTCATCCTTACGCTTATATCGATTTGCTTAACTATCTTCCCACCATCTTAGTTCATGGTTTCTACTTATGCCTTCTCGTTTGCTTTTCCGTCATATTTTTCTTTTGATGATTGGAACAAATTTTCTTTGTTTCATTCACCTCACATTTAAAGATGTATTTTTTCCAGTACAGTCTGGAGTTGAACATAATGTATCTTACCTCTGAATAAGAAAAGCATCTTAGCATATTTCCACTTTTCTCCCCTATCACCACCCCTACCCATTTTGAAACCTCTTGGGATTTTTCTTTTTTAATTATAGCAACAATTTTTTGACAACAATTATTTAGACACATATTTTAAGCTTTATTGTTACTCTTAGTATTACCATTTCTCTTAGCCTAAAATGTCCTTGAATCTATTCATTCTTCAACAATTCTTTCAGGGAGATCCCGTAGTTGTTAAAAGTTTCTGAACCTTCGCATATCCAAAAAACGTCTCCAATTATCCTTTCCCACAAATTCTAAAATGTCTGGGTAGACGAATCTAGTTTCAAATTCATTTTCCTTGAGAATATTTACAATGTTGCTTTTTGCCATCCATGCTTAATGTATTTAATAAAAATTTCATTATGAATCCAATTCACTTTCCCATGTAGATAACCTAGGTCTTTTCACTCTGCTTTTCATTCTCTACAGTAGATTGTTTTCATTCTTAATTCATGGACAATGATATTTTAAGTTTCAACATATGTTCTTTTCTACTTGGTAACACTATTCTTTGTGGGAATTCAGTTATGTCCATTGTCTCTAAATATATTTATTTTAAGTCTCTAAATGCTTTGGGAAGTCTCCTCAGGAGTCCCACGGTTAATTATTCTGCTGGTTAAGGCTGATGGCTCTTTCAGGTTACTGCATTTCTTCAAGTAATTAGCAAGGTTTGATTTTTCTACTTTTCTGTTAATTTGATAATCCATGTTCATTTGTCTTGGAATACAGATGTGATTGATGGCAAGATCTTGTTTCTTGTCATTGTGCATGTTGGGGAAGGCCATGCTGCCTCCTGGGATGAGTTAGCATCTGGATCTCGTGTTTCTTGAAGCTCCCTGTCTCCTCGAGGTGGTACTACCTTGAAGGGACACAGTCCTTGCAGCTCCAACAACTGCCAGCAGCTTCAATTCTTACTCAAACACACTTGCCAACCTCTGCTTCTTCAAGCAGTGTTGGGGCACCGGCAAGGAGAAAGCAGCCTGCTTCCCCAAATTCTCTGATTAGCGAGCCTATTGTTATGTTCTCTGGCTTCCCATTCGGGTCCATCCAAGCATTTAGCAAGCCAGGAGTCCTCCCGCCTCCACAACGTTCATTTGCATGTTTTATATTGCTTAGGGTTTGATCAGAGAAACAAAACTAGTTTGCATGACATGAAATAGGGCATTAATTGTAGTGATTCATCCCTACTCAGTGGGAACTCAAAAGGAAGCCTTTGGAAAGCCTCTTGCTGTGGTGGCCTGCGGCCAGTGTCATGAGTCCAGAAAAACAGCTGGATGTGCGGCAGAGAACAGCAAAGGCAAATTCAGACCAATGAGGACAAACTGAAACCCTCAAGGACAAAGGGATGCCTGTGTCGGTATCTCACCGTCTCCAACTTTGTGCAAATGATCTCCAGAAGGAGCTGGCAACCTTCTCATAGGTGCCTGCCCCAGGCTGTGGAAACCCTGAAGGAAGGGTACCCTCTGGGCTAACCAGCTGGTAGATCAGAGAGGATGTGTGTGAGCAACAGAACCTCTGTGTCCCCTGGTGATCTTCAGACCACAATGGTTACTGGTCCCATGTCGCCTTCACATCTTGCACACCTTCTCTAATCCAGTATGGACGATAAAGAGAATTCTGGGAAACATACCCATGTTGCCATAGTTCGACACTACCACCGTCAACCTCCTGTCTTGGCATCGTGCACATCTCTTTCAACCGTACTTAATTTTTGAGTACAGAAAATCATGCTTTCACCTCCAATGTTTTTGTTTCTTCTCATACACAGAACATTTCAACTGCTCCTCAAACATAATACACAGTTTCATTATCTACCTTTGGGCGATGTTCTCTCCTTTGGAGCTGAGTCACACCACCCTTAATAGGCTGTAGCCCCAATACTAATATTTAAGATTACCTGCTTCTCACACCCCTATAGGAGTCGGTAGGTGTACGGAAGGAAGGGAGAATCGGTTAATCCTATTTTAATACAGTTCACACCACAATAAGTCAGAAATACTCAGAACTATTACAACCCTCATTTCCACAATTGTTCACATGGTTATAGCTCTTATGTTGTTCCTTCATTACTCATGCCTTATTTTCTTCACCATCTGCTAGCATTTTGGTGTAGTTCTTTGTCTGATGGGGTGGCCCAAATCATCTTTATTTCTGCAGGTTTTGAGCCATGAGCAGGACAGTCTTGGCTCTTTGATGTTTCTGCAGTTTTCCATTCATTGTTATCCAGGACATGGGACAACTGCGAAGTGCCCCAGATGGTATCTTATATTCCAGACATTAACCTCCTTACTCTCATTGAGTACTAGCAATGCAATTTTTCTTTAGTATGATCAAATTAATTTCTGCAGCCAGTACAGTAATCCCTTCATTAGGATGAGGAACCCAATGTTGCCAAATGTCAGTTTCATCATCCACTTTTTCATTAAAGTAAAAGTTTAACATTTTTTTCTTTAAAATCCAATTAGTTAACATATAGTATAATATTAGTTTAAGGTGTACAATGGAGTGATTCAACACAGTCATATAGCAGCCAGGGCTTAACACAGCAAGTGCATTCCTTAACCTCCATCAGCTATTAAAAGTAAGCTTTTTGTCGTAAAATACATTTACATTTGTGGGAAAGGTGTATAGATAGTATAGAAATTTCCTGTGGATCACTGTGTCCCCTATTGTTCACAGCTTACATTGGTATGAAGAATTTGTCAAAACTAATAAACCAATGTTGGTTTATTATTAGCAAAAGGATTCAAATGCCCTTAGTTTTCCCTCATATCCTTCTGTTTCAAGATCCCCTCCAGGATATTACATTGCATTTAGTTTTCATATCTCCTTAAGCCTCTTCTCGGTTGTTACATTTTCTCAGACCCCGTCTTAATGACTTTGATGAAGCCTTTAATAGTTTTAAGGAGTAACGATCAGGCATATTGTAAAAGGTTCCTGAATAGGTATTTGTCTGATGTTTTCCTCATGATTAGACTAAGGTTATAGGTTTTTGTGAGGAAGACCTTTTGGAGGAAAGATTTTCCATTTTAATGGAAAGAGTACTACGCCTTGTCCCCAGATGGTATCATTCCTTCCTTGAGAGTAAGACCTATAGACAACAGATGTTGTCCTTTGAACATCCGATTTTGAAAAGTCTGTTGTGGAGTATGTTAACATAATGTCAGTGTCCTCCTAAGGAATTGACTCTCTTCCCTTTGTTATAAAAATGTAAGCATAAAAGTGTCCCTTCCTCACAAAGCATGCATAATTTGATCTGCTGAACCAATCTGTTGTAGACTCTGGGTCTAAAGTGCTCTCTTGCCTAGCAAGAGAGCAGGACGCAGGATGAAAAGTGAGAGATGTCTCATGTCCAGGAAAAGACAAGAGCCCCAAATAAGGGTCTCGCTCCATTTTTATTAGGATCAGAAGGCTTACAAATGTGGCGACGGAGGCGCACAAAGAGACAATGAAACTCTGAACCTTAACTTGAGGACGGGAGGAAAAGGGGGTCTTGAAGATATTTGGGGTTAAGGTTTTGGGTTAATACAAAGCAAAATCCGGGCACCAGGCGGAAGGTTGTTTACAGTGAACACCTCTGTTTATCTTAACTAGCCCAGGGGATGAGACAGATAGGACACATGACCTCAGTGTTAACAAGGCACGTTTCTTAATCATCTCCACTCTGGGCTGCTTCACCTGCTGCGCAGCAGTCTATAGCCCAATTTACCAGTTTACCTAGCTTGGTCCTTCCTTCCTGTGAAAGCAGCTTTCTGCTATTGTACTAAATTGCGGGGGGGGGGGGGAGGTGCTTCCACCCTGAATATCTAATCTTGTTTATTTCATGTACCTATGTATTGTGTGCCTTTGCACCTCCCTATTCTTGGTTGTCTTGTCTTGTTTACCCAAACTCAGGTGTGAGCATCCTGTGGCTTTGCAATTCTTTATGCCTTGTTAACCCATTGGCATAATTCCGGGGAATTTCTAGGCTTATTCCCCACACCAATCATCAAAAATACAATCTGAGATATGTTTTGTGTTCAGTTTATATTTTAAAGGGGAACCTGATGATAGTAACACTAAGAGAAATTTGAATGAGGCTACGGTTTCCAGATTTTGGCCCATCTAAAATCTTGAAACTATTTTTCTAATAATTATCTATATATACATTTATCATTTACAATATACGTTTGCTCTGCTAATCATGATTTTAGTTTACTTTTTAAAGTTTTTTAAATTTATGTTGAGGTGGGGAGGGGCAGAGAGAGAGGGAGATTGAAAATCCCAAGTGGGCTCCATACTGTTGGCACAGAGCTCGATACAGGGCTTGATCTCACAAACTGTGATATCATGGCCTGACCCAAAACCAAGACTCAAACGCTTAACCGACTCAGGCACCCAGTTGCCCCTAATCATGATTTTAAAAACCATCATGATGTAAGTGGCAATTCATAATTCAAAACAAATGCCAAGTACCTCCTTGGCAGTCAAACACACAAATTTATTATAGTGAGATTAAAACTACAACTTTCCCACATGATTTTAAGTATTTTTGTGTCAATATGACCAAGTGTCTTAAATATTCATAATAGGTGTGGAAAAATAGTATATATTTGTTGCAATATGCTTAATTCTAAAATCCTTTAAAGTATGGATGCTATAACTTATTTTATATGACAATAATAAAAAATATTTGAGGCAGATAAACCTTGATACATTCTCCAGAAAGATATGACCAAAATATTCTGCAAACATATTTTTTTCAGTTTGTGTAGCTGTGTGCCCCAAACTATCCAACCAACTGAAAATGAAAAAAATAAAAATAAAAAAAATAATAAAACCCTGTATCTTTGCTGCAAGTTGTGGGGCTTCACAAGGATAGGATGGTAAGTAGAACTCCCAAGAACCATGTCTAATTGGTTTTTTTATGCCTAAGAAATATGTAAATTTTAAGTAACGGACTGAAATAAAAAGAAATCAGTGCATTCCATACTATTATTCTATATGTTAACTAACTGGAATTTAAACTAAAACTTAGAAAAGAAAAAAAAACAGAAATCTGTGTATTCCAGATTGTGGCAGACTTTCATAATACATTCTTCATGATTTCTTTTTTCACTTGTCAATTAAATCAACACAAATTAGGACCTTTTTCGCCAGTGTCTCTGCTTTGAAAACAAAGCAACAAATATAAAGAATAGTGCAGAGTTGTTTGAGCAAGTTTCCACCTTGACAATTTTGTTGTGTCATCAAGAATGATTTGTGAAAGGAGGAGCCAAGATGGCAGAACAGCATGTAAGTTTTTCGTGCGTCTCGCGTCCATGAAATACAGCCAGACCAACACTAAACCATCCTACACACCTAGAAAACCGATCGGAGGATTAACACAACAATCTGCACAACCTGAACCACAGAACTCAGCAGGTACGCGATGTGGAGAAGTGAACTGGGAAGGAGAGAAGACGCGAGGGCAGGGAGCCGCTTTTGTGGGTAGAGAGAGGACAGAGACCAAAGGGGAGAATATGGGAAAAGCACCCCTCCCCAAAAGCAGCTGGAGAGAAAGTGGAAAATTGGAAACAGCCGCAGGGACTAAACTAAAAAGGGAGAAAGGAGAAGGGAGAAAGGCGAGGGTTTAAATTCCATTAAGACTGTAAACAAGGGGAGCGCAAAGGCTGCAACTCCGCGTTTCCATACCTGGCGGTGCTCTGGTGGGAAGGGCGAATCCCCGGGAACAGAGTGGGGTCTGAAAAGTTCTCTGGCCACACGGGGAAAAGCGGTTCCACTGCCGGAAGGACATTTGGTGGAGACTGTTGAAGCCACCTGGTCCCGGCAGACCCCAGAAAACGTCCACATTCCCTGGTGCTGGAACAAGGTCGTTAAGGGTGAAGCCTGGTGCCAGGTGTGTGTTGCGATTTTCCATAATCCCTGAAAAGCTGCTGCTACGCTGTCTCAGGAACTTTTCTGGGGCGGGCTGGCACCCGGCCACAGTCTCAGGGCTCCGGCACCGGCAGGGTCCAGCAGGCGTTCCTGGGCGCAGCTGACATTCGGCCATCATTCGGCCATTGCTCGGTGAGACCCTCCCGCAGAGAGGCGGAGCGGGTCAAAGCCGCAGTCCTTCAGGAGTAAGGGGTCGGGGGGGAAAACAGCCGCATCTGAGACAAAACTCGGGAGGGAGGTACTGCCTGGGGACTGGTCACAGACAGTGAAGAAGCGGGGAGTGGACAAAAACTGAAGACAGAGAACAGGCGCGCGATCGCTGATCTGGAAGAACAGACGGGGTAGCTGGGAGGTGCAGTTTTCACAGCTCCCGCACATGCGCATACGCACCTACAAGGGCCACAACAACCCACCCCAGTGAGGCTGGCAGCGCCATCTGGTGGCGAGTGGAGCCGTTGCACTAGGCCCCACCCAACCGGGCAGGCCTAGCTCTTCAGAAGAATGGGCCTGCTTAGTTTGTGGACTGTAAGGGGCTTTGTAGTTTGACTTCTGGGGGAAAATGAAGGAATTTCAGTCCTATTTCAATCTGTTAGCAGGTCCATCTATTCAATTTTCTTTCTTTTTTTTTTTTTCTCTTTTTCACTTCTTTTCTTTTTTTTGAATACAGAAAGAGAAAAAAATCATTTTTATTTTCAATTTTTATTAAAAATATTTGTCTTTAATTTTTTTACTATATTTTTACTTTTGTGTAATTTTTTCAAATTCTATTTTACTTCCATCATTTTATTTTAGTCTACTTCAGTGTATTCACTTTTTCAAATTTTCAAACGATTTCCTTTTTTTCTTTTTTCTTTTTCTTTTCTTGACTACAGAAAGAAAAAAATTCATTTTTATTTTTAATTTTTATTAATAATATTTTTCTTTAATTTTTCTCTATTCTTTACTTTTGTGTAAATTTTTTCAAATTCTATTTTACTCCCATCATTTCATTTTAGTCTACTTCAGTGTATTCATTTTTTTTAATTCTCAAACGACTTCCTTTTTTTCCCCTTTTTTTCTCTAATCTATAAAACCACTTTCAAAACCCAAACCAAAACACACCTAGGATCTAGCATCATTTATTCAATTTTGTGTGTGTGTGTTTAATTTTTTAATTTTAATTTTTCTACCTGATTATTTTCTCCCTTCAAAATGACAAAACGAAGGAATTCATCCCAAAAGAAAGCATGAAGAAACGACAGCTAGGGATTTCACTAACACAGATACAAGCAAGATGTCTGAAACAGAATTTAGAATCACGATAATAAGAATACTAGCTGGAGTCGAAAATAGATTAGAATCCCTTTCTGCAGAGATAAAAGAAGTAAAACCTAGTCAGGATGAAATAAAAAATGTTATAACTGAGCTGCAATCATGCATGGCTGCCATGGCAGCAAGGATGAATGAGGCAGAACAGAGAATCAGCGATATAGAGGACAAACTTATGGAGAATAATGAAGCAGATAAAAAGAGGGAGATGAAGGCAAGAGCACAATTTAAGAATTAGAGAAATCAGTGACTCATTAAAAAGGAACAACATCAGAATCATAGGGGTCCCAGGAGAGGAAGAGAGAGAAATAAGGGTAGAAGGGTTATGTGAGCAAATCACAGCAGAAAACTTTCCTAACCTGGGGAAAGACACAGATGTCAAAATCCAGGAAGCACAGAGGACCCCCATTAGATTCAACAAAAACCGACCATCAACAAGGCATATCATAGTCAAATTCACAATATACCCAGGCAAGGAGAGAATCATGAAAGCAGCAAAGGAAAAAAAGTCCCTAACCTACAAAGGAAGACAGATCAGGTTTGCAACAGACCTATCCACAGAAAATGACAGGCCAGAAAGGAGTGGCAGAATATATTCAACGTGCTGAATCAGAAAAATAGGCAGCCAAGAATTCTTTATCCAGAAAGGCTGTCATTCAAAATAGAAGGAGAGATTAAACGTTTCCCAGACAAACAAAAATTAAAGGAGTTTGTGACCACTAAACCAGCCCTGCAAGAAATTTTAAGGGGGACTCTCTGAGGGGAGAAAAGATGAAAAAATAAATTAGTGAATAAGTAAATAAGTAAATAAATAAATACCAAAAGCAACAAAGATTAGAAAGGACCAGAGAACACCACCAGAAACTCCAACTCAACAAGCATCATAATGGCAATAAATTCATATCTTTCAGTACTCACTCTAAACGTCAATGGACTCAATGCTCCAATCAAAAGACATAGGGTAATAGAATGGTTTAGAAAACAAGATCCATCTATATGCTGTTTATAAGAGACCCACTTTAGACCTAAAGACATCTTCAGATTGAAAATAAGGGGATGGAGAACCATCTATCATGCTAATGGTCAACAAAAGAAAGCTGGAGTAGCCATACTTATATCAGACAATCTAGACTTTAAAATAAAGACTGTATCAAGAGATGCAGAAGGACATTATATCATAATCAAGGGGTCTATCCACCAAGAAGACCTAACAATTGTAAATATTTATGTGCCAAATGTGGATGGAACTGGAGGGTATTATGCTAAATGAAATTAGTCAGAGAAAGACAAAAAAAATATGACTTCACTCACATGAGGACTTTGAGAGAAAAAAATAGATGAACATAAGGGAAGGGAAACAAAAATAATATAAAAACAGGGAGGGGGACAAAACAGAAGAGACTCATAAATATGGAGAACAAACTGAGGGTTACTGGAGGGGTGATGGGAGAGGGGATTGCGCTAAATGGGTAAGGGGCACTAAGGAATCTACTCCTGAAATCATTGTTGCACTATATGCTAACAATTTTGGATGTAAATTTTAAAAAAATAAATAAAATTTTAAAAAATATGGGGCGCCTGGGTGGCGCAGTCGGTTAAGCGTCCGACTTCAGCCAGGTCACGATCTCGCGGTCCGTGAGTTCGAGCCCCGCGTCGGGCTCTGGGCTGATGGCTCAGAGCCTGGAGCTTGTTTCCGATTCTGTGTCTCCCTCTCTCTCTGCCCCTCCCCCGTTCATGCTCTGTCTCTCTCTGTCCCAAAAATAAATAAATGTTGAAAAAAAAAATTAAAAAAAAAATAAATAAAAAAAAAATAAAAAAGAATGATTTGTGAAACCATTGAAAGATACACTTGGTTATCTGGAAGAGGATGCAAGTCATGGATTTTAAACTTGGTATTTAATTTTATTTTCCTTCATAAGGGAAAAAATGTCTTAGTGATGAATAAAAAACAAACAAGCAACCACACATAATGAGTTGACTGTTTATCAAAATAATAATCAATAAGTGACTAATTTAGATGGTCTATTTCAAGACTAAACA
Organism: Felis catus; assembly: GCF_018350175.1. Taxonomy (NCBI): domain Eukaryota; kingdom Metazoa; phylum Chordata; class Mammalia; order Carnivora; family Felidae; genus Felis; species Felis catus. The sequence continues at coordinate 229,430,054 of NC_058368.1, forward strand.
CTGTTAATCAGTAATTAAAGTTAATATGAGGTTCACTATGAAAGAAAGGGTACTAGCAGATTAATCCTCAATGTTCCCCACTGAGTTATTATTTCTTAACAATATTCCAACGAGGACATAGAACTAGTAGGGATTAAGTACATTCCCGAAACTTATACGGCATGTAAGTGAAGATCCAGAATTTGCTTCCAGATCTCTGTATATCACCTGCCATAAACATAACATATGAGTAAAACAATGCTATCGTCAACAGGTGCAAAGGACTGGTTTTTATTACACTTGGGAAATTACCTAATAAAAATGAAGTTTCAGAATTGCAGTTCTTTGTTTGGTTTCATTATTCTTCCCATTACTGTTGCCTAGACTTTCTGTCCAATTCTTCTGGTTTTGTTTCATAGATACTGATCCATTTTGGACACTACTCCTTCCATTACATATTTGTGAACTATAAATATACTTATTTCAAGTTTTTCCAGATACTTCCAGGTTTTACATTTCTTTCCGAACTAAATTTGTGTGCTTGTTTTTATGTTGCATATCGTTAGTTTTCTACGTGTTATATGACTGAGTTATTTTCTACACAAATATTGAGAAGGAAGCTCTGTACTTGAAGATAACCTTGAGAATGTGATCTCTCTTCTGGTTGTTTTATAATTATATTCTCCAAATCACTGAGTCCCACAGTTCTGAGTAGGCTGTAAATTGGCAGCTTGGGGGCTACAAATTTCACAAATTTCCCAAGACAGTGAGGACCTGGATCCAGTTCCCAGCTAAGGGTGGGAACTGCTCTCTGCTCCTCCTGAAACACCATCAATTTCAAGGTGGGGTCCACAGCTCCTTGCCTCTCATGAAGACCCATTCCTGGGGTAGTTTTATGGTCCCTCTCTCCTTCTCTGTCCACAGACGTACTTTGATTAATTGAAAACCTTATCTTGCCATTATTTCATTTAGAGAGAAGTTTGTTAATATGTATATAATACAAAGCACTTATCAAACAGTCGCATAACAGACGTACAATCTCGGTAATGCTTTCATATGGTTTTTATCATCTATTCCTCACAAGAACACTTGCTTGTGGATGAAAATATTGAAGTTCTGGAAGTTAAATACATTCTCCAGGAACCCACTTGTAAGAAGTAGCAGAGCCAGAATACTATGCTTGTTCGCCATGCCCCTCTTGGCTTCGCTCAAATTTAATTTTATAGACCAAGAATTACTTGATCATTGCTTATTTACCTGTTTTAAAATTCTATTATTACTTGTAGAATAAATATATCATAAGTCAACTATCAATTATAACAATCACATGACAAGTATCTCTCTGAGGATGTAAATTGATGGATTAGCCTGGATCACAGACCCTGATGATCTGCCATACAACTGAGCAACTCAATCTATCAGCAAGAAGAGAAACCAATAAAAATGTCTGCCAGCATTTCAACAGCCAGAAAATGCTATACTTTATATTCAGCCAGTTTTTTATTTTGCACTTTTGCAGTGATTTTTCAGATACAGAATAGGGAAATCAACTTGTAGATAAATAGATGATAGATAGATAGGTAGGTAGATAGATAGATAGATAGATAGATAGACAGATATATAGATTTGACTTCTTAAAATTGTTATAAGGCAAAAAGAGGTAAAGAAATTGCCCGGACACCAAACTATATATGCAGAATCACATCTATGAAAATCAGGACAAATTTCTTCAAGTAGATAATACAACAATACCTTGTAAGAAAAATGGTTAGACATTTTTTGGTATTGTTATTTGCAGAGAGAAAGCAATTTTTCTAAGAATAATAATAGTTGTGCAAATTAGATGTCTGTTACAAAATTTTCAAGGAAAGGACAAAAGAATGAAGAAACAGTACATATACAAATACACATATGTATTATTAAATACACTCACATGAATACACTTTAGCTACAGTGTGATAGACACAATTGCATACATTTTCTATTGATAGAGATATATGGGGAATAGTTCAGAAGATGAGTGAATAGACAGAAGGGGGAGAGAAAGAATATAAATATGTATTTCATATATCAAAGTATATTAATACATGTAAATGACATTATATCATGTTATTTTTCAATAAAAATGTTAAACTTAATATATATGTGTAGATATTAGGGTGTAGATATAATATGTAGGTATTATGTAGATATATATCTATAGATACAGATATCCATATATATATAGATATATGTATAGATATATAGATATCTGTATCTATAGATATTATTTAGATATATATATATATATAATATGTAGATATATATGTAGATATTAGGGTATAGATATAATATGTAGATATTAGGGTGAAATTAAAGGAATTTTTGAACTTTCGATAAATGCTTCTTCACCAAAAGACATATGGTGTTGCATCCATTAAAGATACTTGAGTTTCCACAGTCTAAGCTCTTTGAAATCAGGATGGCCCTTAGAGTCAAGGACATCTTAATAATGTGTCATAGTTTATTTGTAGTCTTTATTTCTCTTCATTAGTGCTACATAAAATAGTCATGCATCTCATAATTAATGGTTTCTTAATGCTAATGAAATGTAATATTAGTTACTAGAAGATCTCTTAAGAGTTAAGAAAAAAATAATTATAAAAAACATCCTGAGGTCAGAATCTTTTCTCACTTTAATTTTAGGCACTAAAATTAGTGACCAGCCCCTGCTATGATCAGTGGTGAAATGTTTACATTTATACTTCTCTTGACCTTTCCTTATTTCAAATTTTTTTTATATTTTACTGTCATTCATTAGAGTATTTACATTTGATTATATAAAGATATGTCTTACAACTATTTAACTTTAGGTCTCTCTAAAAAGATGGAATGTTTTCGACCAGTCATTTTACTATTGTATTTCTAGTCTCAATATTCATAATCAATGTCCTCTAAAACCTTGAAAATTTGAGAGGCTGTTTTTAGACTCTACGTTTGAAAGATAATTCAGATGATATAAAACCCTTTAGATGTACTTTCCTCAGAAATTTGTAGATGCCTCTGTACTCTTTTAGTATTAAAAGCTATTTCGGAAAAATGCGAGGTTATACTAATAGTTTCCTCAATATTTGGATTCCTTCTAATCTAACCACGATATGGCTTCTTTTCTGACAGGTCTGTTTCAGAATCCTCATTTCCCATTCCTCATTCACCCACCCACACATTAAGTGACTTTTGATCTTCAGATTCAAGTCTGTCCTTACTTCAGAAAAGTTTCCTTCCGTCATAGGGGTGCCCGGTGTCTGTCGTTAAGCGTCAGACTTTGGCTTAGATCACCATCTCTTGGTTCGTGAGTTCAAGCCCGCTAGCGTATGGCTCTGTGATGACAGCCTGGGGCCTGCTTTGGTGTCTCCCTTTCTCTGCCCCTCTCCTGCTCCCGCTCTTTCTCTTTTTCAAGAATAAATAAACATTAGAAACATTTTTTTAAAAAGAAAAGTTTTCTTCCATTATAGATTTGATCATTTATTTGATGGCATTTTTTTAAAGCTCTGGAGTCCAGTAACACCACTGGATCGCTCTGTTCTGCTAAAGCCATCATGCGTTCTACTTTTTCAAATCCTTGTTCTTCTTATGTCACTGGGATTTGATTTCCTTTGTTATCATACCACTGACTCTGTCATCTGTCACGATTGCACTATTATGTTGTTTGTAAAGTGCTTCAGTCCGTGAAGCTTTTACTGTTCCTTTCCCTTTTAAGTCGGTGTTCAATCTTTATCTCCTCTGTTGTCTTTAATACCATTTTTGAACTCTTAGATCTGAATCACATCCGTTTTTTGTTTGTTTGTTTTAAGAATAAATATGTTGTCATTTCCCTGAAATTACAAAGCAACATTTCTCTCAAGTCTTATGCCATGTCTTAGTCAAATCCCCCTATCGGGATGTTTTCATCTACCTTTTATTTACACTGCTTTCCTCGCTTTTCATTTACTTTGGTTTGGGTTGGGTTTTTTTTTTTTTTTCAAAGTATTTATGAATAAGCATTATGCTATTTCTTTTCTGACCCATATTCAACTTTGATTCGAACAAAGAACAACACAGTGATGTTGATGGGAAGTGAAACAGAGCATCCTCTCATTTAACGTTCTGCTTTGTTACTCTGGAAAACCCTTACAAAAACTACATCATTTAGTTTAGATCCTTAACGTTCAGTTTGGAACATTAAGCAATCTGCGTTGCTCACTGAAAACTCCATTGTTGTAAGTTCTTTGTACCGGGATGTGTTGATCTCTTCCTCTCATCTGCCAGTCCCCACAGATGTGGGCGATAGGATTTCCCAAAGGGAATCAAGAGTCAGACGGACATCTCTTTCCACTCACTACTTAACCTCCCCATCCCCTGCTCAGTTCTGGGAAAAGATAATGCATTCATTTACATTTTAAGAAATGTAAACTGAAAAACTGGGAAACTGAAAAATTATGCTTTTTAAAAGCTGTTTACAGTTTTGCTTTTTTTTTTTACCAGCTTTATTGTAGTATGATTGATACACAAAAGACTGCATGCAATTAATGTGTATGATTTGATATGTTTGGACTTCCAAAAGTTTCTTGTGTCCCTTTGGTTTGGGGGTGTGTGTGTGTGTATGTGTGTGTACACGCACACATGTGTGGAGTACAAACTTTTAACCTAAGATCTAATCCCTTAACAGTTTTGAAGTACATAATGTCATATTGTTATCAACAGATGCTAAGTTGTAACGCAGATCTCCAGAAGGTACTCATTCTATATAATGGTAACTTTATACTCATTGAACAACAACTCTACATTTCTCCCTCCTCAATCCCCTGGTAACCACCATTCTATTTTCTGCTTCTTTAAATTTGGATAATTTAGATTCCTCATGTAAGCAGAATCATGTAGTGATTCTTCAGTGCCTAACTTATTCCATGTATCATAATGTCTTCCAGGTCCATTCATGTCGAAACAAAAAAAAAAGGTAGAATTTCCTCCTTTGCTAAAGATGAATAATATTCCATTAAAATTTTCCTGTCAGTGAGCGTTTAGGTTGTTTCCATATGTTGGCTTTTTTTGACTAATGCTGCTATGTACATGGGGTACAAATATCTCTTTGAGACAGTGATTTCATTTCCTTTGGACATATCCCCAGCAGTGAAAGTGATGAATTTTATGGTAGTTCTGTTTTTAATGCTTTGACAAACCTCCATGCTGTTGTCCACAAGCAGCTGCACCACTTTACATTTCCATCAGCAGTGAATAAAGGGTCCAATTTCTCCACCACTTCATCAACCTTTGTTATCCTTTGAGTTTTGATGGTGTCTATCCTAATAAGCAGAAGGTGATATCTCATTGTGGTTTTGATTTGCATTTCCCTGATGAGTAGTGACGTCAAGCATCTTTTCATATATCTGTTGGCCACTAGTATGTATGCCTTCTTTGGACTTCTTTTAATTGGGTTACTTATTTTTTTTATTTTTTGCTATTTAGTTGTCGAAGTGCCCTATACATTTTGGAGATTAGCCCTTTATCAGATATATCATTTGCAAATATTTTCTCCCATTCCATAGGCTTCCTGTTGACTCTATTGATTGTTGCTTTTGCTGTGCAGAACCTTTTTTAGTTTGACATAGTCCTGCTTGTCTATTTTTGCTTTTGTTGCCTGTGGTTTTGTGTCATATCCATGAAAACATTACCAAGACCAATGTCAAGATTTTCCTCTAAGTTTTCTTCTAGGTATTTTATAATTTCAGGTCTTATACTTAGGGCTTTCATGGATTTTGAGTATTTTTTGTGTATGGTGTAAGATAGGGTCCAATTTCATTCCTTTGCATGTGGATGTCCAGTTTTCCCAATACCACTGTAAAAGAGACTGCCCTTTCCCTATTGTGCATACTTGGCACCCTTAAAAAAGATCAGTTAAAGACATCTCTTTAATTGTCAAATTAGTCTCTCAGTTGTATATGCTGTCTCTTCAGTGGACCCTCCTATTCCTGGTACCTCATTGATCTAATGCAGGATCACAGACAGGACTGTTAGGGTTAATATTCTTAATTTTTTTTTAATTTTTTGCTTGGGATTCTCTCTCTCCCTCTCTCTCTGTTCCACCTGAGTGCGTGCACATGCTTGCTCACTCTCTATCAATATAAATAAATAAACTTAAAAAAAGAAATTAGCATTGAAACACTTTATAAATAAATATCATAAAAAAGTGAATGAGAACCTTAAAATCATTCACAAGGAAAACATACACCTACAGCAAACCAAAGACAATAGTTATTATAGACTTCTGACTAGAAAATGCTCAAGCCAAAAGAAAATTCAACCATGTCTTAAAAGTGCTAGGAAACAAAGAGAAAAGAAAAGCTAATCTTGAATTGTATATGCAGAGAAAATCCTTTTCAATAATCAAAGTAAATTAAAAGCATTTTAAAATAGAGAAAAATTCAGGGAATTCATTGCTAGTAGACTTATTCTACAAGTAATATCGAAGGAAGCTTTTAAGGCAAAAGGAAAATTGTTCCAGATGAAAATTTGAACGTATATAAAGGAATACGAGTGTCAAAATGGATAAATATGTGGGAAAATATAAAATATTTTTCTCATTTTACAATCACTTTAAAGGAAAATTGGCTGTATACCTTAAATAAGGGGAGAATCCCTTGACTACAATCTTCCAAGTGACCACAACTCCAGTACTGTTCATCACGATCTGCATTTTCTTTGACTCACTAAGTCAAAAGGTTGGATAGACCCTGCAATAATATATTGTAGGTTAAATGTTACATCAACAATTGAGGGGGGCCTGGGTGGCTTAGTTGGTTAAGCGTCCGACTTTGACTCAGGTCATGATCTCACAGTTTGTGAGTTCGATCCCTACATCAGGTTCTGTGCTGACAGCTCAGAACCAGGAGCCTGCTTTGGATTCTGTGTGTCCCTCTCTCTTTGCCCTCCCCTGCTCACATCTGTCTGTCTCTCTCTCTAAAAAATGAATGAACATTTAAAAAAAAATTTTAAATGATTGAACATAAGCAGAACAAAAAAAAATCACAAGAGAACTGCATCAAGTTACCAAGATTTTGGGTTCTTGGTATCTTGTAACTAGCAAGCAAAGAAAAGAGACATTATTCTTGTAGGGGTAACTGATGCTGATCATCAGGAGGAAATATTGCTGCCTTTTAAACATTGGGGGCAGAGACCTAAGTTTAGTGTCAAGTGATCTACCTGGCCTCTCTTACTATTTTCTTAACCAATATGATGATATATCGGCTGTTGTCACCATACCAGGGACTCAGCCCCCTCAGACCACCAGGTAATCCTTCCAGCCCGTAGAAGGTCCTGGCTGAGGGCAAGAGAAGTCTAGAATAGATACTAAGAGAGGGAAAGAATGGGAAACAATGGTAGCCAGGGCTAGCTTCATGAATATTAAACCTGTGGAGTCCATAAGGCCCCACACTTAGAATAATCTCATACTTGGTTTAGTGCTCTACCATCACCCCCTTGAAATTTTTAAATACATTTTTTTTTAATTTTTTTAATGTTTATTTATTTTTGAGACAGAGAGAGACAGAGCATGATCAGGGGAGGGGCAGAGAGGGAGGGAGACACAGAATCCGAAACAGGCTCCAGGCTCCAAGCTGCCAGCACAGAGCCCGATGTGGGGCTCGAACTCACGGACCGTGAGATCACGACCTGAGCCGAAGTCGGACGCTTAACCGACCAAGCCACCCAGGTGCCCCTTTAAATACATTTTTAACAAGGAGCCCACATTTTAATTTTGAGCTCATAAATTAATAAATTATGTCACTAGTCCCATTAGTAGCTATTGAAACTCCCAAGACCTACTCCAGTAGTGGGGATATTATACCATGTGCCACTAACCTTCATAAATCCTCTGGGAAGAGAAGCCTACTGCAATCCTAGAAAGGGTGCTGTGAAACTATACAGAAAAAGCAAATTGGGTTAGGACAACAGATGGCCTTTGGTGGATGCAATGATGTACCAACCAGACCCCCTTCAGGAAATGGGGACTGTTTTCCCTGTTTCTGTGGGTACCACTGGCCAATATCCACCACAGAATTTTGTTCTTTGGAAATTACCTGAGCTAAAGAAAGTGGCTTTCTTAGAGGTCACACCTATTTCCAAGGGAAGCCCGTGATTTTCCTTAGCTGATCAATGACTGATTAATGCTGGATTATAAGAGCCTGAGCCCCATATCCCAAATTAGGAAAATGCTGAGTGGCCATCCCAGCTCCAGAGAATCCAGTAGAGTCAGCCAAGGCCTTGATTAGGATTGCATCACTGCTCAAATTCTCCCTAAGCCCTCGCCTGCCCCTTGCCACAGGTGTTGCCCAAGATAGTGTCCTAATAAAACTTCTGCTCATGTTAATCTCTAACTCAGAGTCTGTTGCTTAGGAAACCACCTTGCAACATTGATCATGCTCCTTACCTTTACTTTAATACTTTTTTGTGTGTCATTATTCCTGGCAACAATCTGCAGTTACCCAGTAGTGTATACTTCATGTGCTTTGCAATAACAATTTGCATTTTTCCTTCATCTTCTTCTTCCTGATGTCTGTCCACAATCTCAACTTTATCAGTTCCACTGTAACATTTTTAAAAGGAAAAAATAATAACACTGTAGAATTTTGGAATTAGTTGAAACACCTAAGGCCTAAGGGTAACTTAACCCAAAGATTTATATTCTAGGTTTGGCAGTTGACATAATTTTGAGCAAGTGGGAAAGTTATTCAGCATTCCAAAGCAACATTTTCTCATCTCTAGGGACGGTAAATTAATGTCCTTATTTTGCAGATTTTCTGGGAGAATTACATGAGATATCGCAGAGAAATCCCATTTTTTGGCATCTAATAGGAACTACAAAATTGTATCTATCATTATTCTACAATGTGAGAGGTAGCCCCAGATAGCCCCGAAGAGCAGAGACTCTGGAGTGCGGTAGCCTGGACTCACATCAAATATTTGTGGTTGACTTGCATGACCTTGGGGGAAGTAAATGTCCTTCTCCACCTGAGTTTCTGCATCTCTAACGTCGTGACTGCCAGAGTCTGTCTCTCACAGGGTTAAGTGGGATTAAAGGAGTAAATATATAAAATGCTCAGGATCATCCCCGATACAGAGTAACCAAAAGGAAGCAAGTAGAAAATCACTGCACTATTGTGGGCCAAACTGAAATATATTTTTGTTATTAAGTTCAGTGTTCACAACTCTGTATAAAACAAACTTAGTGAATGTAACCCTAGTTAGAATGCAAATCCTATATGTGTAACACTAATATTTATTACTATTTTAAGTATAAATCAATACCATTTGGAAAGCCAACTCAAGATGAAGAAAGGCAGGGCTTCAGAGATGTTACAATACCCCTCTGAAACACAAGCCACTTCTTCCTAACACATTTTGCTGTCTGTTTCATATCCTTATTCAAGATATTAAAGCAAAAATTGTCGAAAGAATAAAATCAGTCACTTAGCCATCATTTGGTGGACTTATTTTACCGAATTAACATTTCTTAGAAAACTTACAATATTAAAAAGATACTTAATGATATTAAAAACAAAGCTATTGAACATATTCTTTCCTGCTTTTGTTTTGTAGTTTCTATTCTAAACTTGGTAGAAATAATGAAACCATAACATTCTGAGTATTGTTGGACTTGTTATTCGCTATGTAAGATCAAATTTGAACATTTCCTCCAACTTTACACCTCATGACAACCTTAGTTGGTGTAATCTATGAACTTGCAACTCTGACAGAAGCTGTTGATTGACAAAAGAGAGCACTGTTTCCCAATATTCCTTAAGCACAAACAAGTCACTTTCTCATACACAGAAGTTAAGGCTAAAATAAAAGCAGCAGAAAACTTTCCAGATTATTGGAATTTTTGATACCTTTTAGAACCATTTTTTTAAAAAGTCATTGCTGTTGTCTAAATGTTAGAAATTGAAAAATGAATCTAGTGAGTTATTTACACAGAATGTACACACAAACTAATTAGCATATTTCTTAAGAGTTGTAGTTACTTATAAAAAAAACATAAAACAGTTTAAGGAAAAGAGCTTATGTGAAAAATATCAATTTACACTCTGCTCTTAAAATTGGAGGATTTTAAATATATATATATATATATATATATATATATATATATATATTTTATTTTAGGTCACTTCCTCCAGGGATAGATGACTGCCTTTCTGTGATGTTACCTGGCAACAGTGAATTAATAGTTTTCAAATATCTCAGTCTAAAGATCTCCAGGAGGTATACAAGGTCGGTGAATCAATAGTTTCCTTTTCCATTCTAAACCATTACGAAGTAAGTTAGATGCCTGGTATATTTATTGCCAATTATTTCAAAATAGTCTGTGGGGAGTATAAGGAATTCCGTGTGGATATTGGTGCTGTGTGATTGCTTCCAGAAAGTAGGAAAGACTGAAACTGATAGGGTCATTAGCTCATCCCTTGAAACGATTAGAAAGATAGAAGGACAGGTGGACCCAGAAAAGGAAGAAAGGACTCAACAAATCCCTCCTCTACAAATAAGTTTTAGTTTTATGATAATTTATTAAGTACAAGAGATAAACATGATGAGAACCTCTATTTTTCATGTCTTAAATGTCAGCACACCCATTGGCTCAAGATTTAATCATCACTCTGATAACAGTCCCTTTAAACCGGTTAATTTCTCCCAAGACCATGTGTTTCCATCAAAGGCAGGAGACGTTGTCAGTTCAGGCAGAGTATTCACCACAGCAGTAGACAACTCAACATACAGCAACAACAACAAAAGTTTCACAACTAACACATTTTATGAACAAACTACTTACACTGTAAAATCCAGGCTCTAATCCTATCATTTCAGGTTGGAGTGGATCATTAAAAAATCAAACAGATTTGAACTGTGTTTGTATTTGAAGAGCAACTCAAGTGAGTTGCAATAAAAAGAAAGGATGTTTGAATTAATGAGAGAAATCATTCCAACCCGGGAAAAGAAATTTAATAATCTTACTCAATCCCTACATATCTAGATGTTACCTCCAAAAGACATAGAGGCCGTTTAAAAAGCAATACACATTTAAAGTAGTACCTGTAATGCCCATACATGCACGATAACGTTGTTTCAGTAAGATAAATTAAAAAGAAAACAAGCAATGATGTATATTTTATTAATGCATTTTAGTTGGAGGGGGAAAAAAAGAATAGACTTGCAGAAGAAATGAAAATCTTTCTTAGTCTACCAGCTAAGGTACAAGAAATGAGCAGTCCACTTAGTAGCACTAAGGCAGAATGGCCTCTGCATAAGAAGGGGAGTCTATACGTGCCCAGGCCAACAACTTAGGGTGAACCAGCCATACATTCCTCCTCTTCGAAATTAAAGAAGGTGACCTTTGGGAAAATAGGTGAGGTCCACACTTTCATTTCATTAGAAATTCAAAATAGAACACTGAATTGGGGAATGGAGAAAGCAGAAGGGTCTAAGTGAGATGGTAACAAATGGAAATCCTGTATCCAATCTATAGCTAAGGAAATATAACCTCATCACATCCAGGTTCATACTCCACGTGGCACCAGGTTTGTAGTCTAGAAAATCATCATGGAAGACAGAATAATTTATAACAGTCATTCACGATCAATGGCCTCAGCAGGACTGGTCTCCAGGTGATGTTGGCAAAGCATGTATTTAAAATAGCCAAGGAAAATGGATATTTAAATACACATAAGCTTCTCTCAGAAGTATCTGGTATCAGTTTGCTGCCCAAATCCATTTTTTTTACTTTTTCAAAAGTTTTTATTTATTTTTGAGAGAGAGAGAGAGAGAGCAGGGGAGCGGCAGAGAGAGAGACACACACAGAACTCAAAGCAGGCCCCAGCCTCTGTGCTGTCAGTCCAGAGCCTGACGCAGGGCTGCAACTCACAAACCGTGAGATCATGACCTGAGCCCAAGTCGGACATTTAACCAGTTGAGCCACCCAGGCGCCCCCCAAATCCATTTTAAATAGATAAATGAAAAACAAATTAAAGTTTTTCCAGGGATGACAATAATTGCATATTCTAAACGTGTATTTCAGTATTTAAAAATGCACACAAACACATACCTATGACCAGAGAAACAAAATTCGGTTCTTGAGATGAAAGTAAAAGGATATTCATAGGAGACATTTGGCTGTTTGTGTCGCTGTAGTTGCTGAATTGACCATTTGGGTAATTATCTTATATTCCAAAGTGACATAAACACACTGTCCCTTCTCTCAGAGGACAAGGGCATGGCCTTTATTCACAGCCTGGTATGTATTTAAGTTGAATAAATAGATTTAAATTATATCATCTGCCCTGGACCTTATATAATTTCAAAAAAAAATCAGGTGTTTATTAGATTCCTTCTATTTTACTCCCCAAGCCAATAATTAAAAACTATGACCTTGGAAATCCTCAATAAATATGTATTAAATGAATAAAAGGAAGGAAAAAAAAAACTTTAGTCAAGTGCTGTAACCTAAATCACACAGTGAAATATTTTTGAATCCCATGAAGGGCTTATAATGGGAATTCATCATCGAATCACATTATTAAGCACCCAGGTGTGCAAGGCAGTGTGTCGGGTGCTGAGCAGAGCCTAATGAAATCAGTATGAAATCAGTATGAAATCAGTTCAGTGCTGGCCTGAAAAGAAAAAAATTATAATTTTAGGTAAAATTTGTAGAAATAAAATTCTTACAGTCCACCAGGCATATTCCTTAAAGAAGTAACACATGTCGTGTTGGGAACATAAAGGTTTGTAACTTCCAAGTAGATGCCTTTAAAACATATCCACTACTAGATGTGTGCCCAGGGAGAGCTTGATTTTATAACAGAGGGCTCAGGTTGAACATAAAGCCTATCTTAGACTGTCGGTGGCAACCGCTGCTTTTATTTCCTTATTTAAAGCTTAATCAGAATGGGTGTAAGCTCTTATTTAATGTTACTTGCACATGCTTCCTACCACCCAAATGGCATCTATCTTATAGCTACCATGTAACTGCAACAGAAGCGACACTATGTGGCTTCTGATAATGGGTCCCGAGGTTGGCATAGCTTCTGCTTGGCTTCCTGGGATATGCACACTTGTCAGGAAGTCATCAGGCTGTGAAGACGACCAGGCATGCCAGGGACATGCCTGTATGGAGAGGTTCATGTGGAGAGCCACCGTACTCTCGCTTCCAGCCACAGCTGACCACGTTGTCTAGTTCAACACTGAATTGTCTGCCATCCAGGAAGTGGCTCTTCCATCCCCAGGAGACCCACCCCTGCAAATGTTGTGCAGAGCAGAGACGAGCCATCTCTTGTGAGCCCTGGCCAAATGGAAGATTCATAAGCAAAATTAATCATTATTTTTGTTTTAGGAAAAACTGCTAGAATCAACCGCCTTTCCTATTTCCGGTTTGGTAGGCATCAATAAGTATCTGGGCCGCCACGTTTTATAGAAATAATGTGTGGGTGCGTGTGTATGTATACATCCATATATACGTGGATTTTTCTTTTGCTGAGGGTTATGACGGTTGTTGTTCATTATCAAATGAACAAAGAACAGTCCGTACAGGGCATACCAAAAGGCGAGGCAGAGACATAATTAGAATGTGGGAAAGCTATTCTGAATTTCCATTAATGATTTCAAATCCCAATGCCTTCCTTTCTACTTTTAACTCAGAGTTCATTGCTGTCTTTGAAATGTTTGAGATTCCAAGAATATATGCAGATCAAAATTTGAATGCGGTCTAAACTTTAAACAGCTCACGTAGAGGAGGGGTGAAACAAACTGGCTCAAAATCAGACTGATCTGAAGTGTGGTTTTAGTTATTCCATAAACCAGCTACGCAAGTTGCAAATGAGTTAATTTCATCAATTCTGCCTTCATTTATCCATAAGTGGGCATGAAGATAAAGTGAAGCAATATGCCAGAGACTTAAATCAAACTATTAGATGGTGGGCTCTCCTATGTTGGGGGGATTATCCACTATTCTGTATGATTTGCATGCGTTAATTAGTTTCTATGTTAAGGAAATACATCTGAAAATAAACACTGAACTAAGAATACATGAATCTCATATGGGTGAGTGAGGAGGAAGCATCTAACGCTTTAATGTAAAAGGTGTCATTCATCAACCCATATTCAATTTAATAGTGGGACAGATAGGAAGAGCCAGCCTACCAGACAACTGCTATAGATCATGGGATGTCATTTCTTGCCCAATTTGGGAACTTCCTCCACAGCCTTTACTAAAATCCCAAGTAGGATCCTTGAGATACGTAAACGCCACCATTACTTGGTTGAGGAAATTTTATTCTTAGAAACTCCTGCATGCATATAAATCGATGAAAGCAAAGATTGATATAAGCATGGACTTAGGGAGAAAATGACATCATCCATCTTCTCAGAAATGGATTCCTAACGTTATCAATTAAAAAGCATTTGTGTGTCTTAAAACAAAACAACGACTTCTATTTTTCAGAAGAAAATATCACATAGCATCACTAAGAAAAAGCAGATTAATTTAAGGTCCAATAAAACAAGCGTTTTCTTCTAAAAGTGGGATTTTACCCTCACTTTAAAATTTTTTTTTCAATGTTTTTTTTATTTATTTTTGGGACAGAGAGAGACAGAGCATGAATGGGGGAGGGGCAGAGAGAGAGGGAGACACAGAATCGGAAACAGGCTCCAGGCTCTGAGCCATCAGCCCAGAGCCCGACGCGGGGCTCGAACTCACAGACCGCGAGATCGTGACCTGGCTGAAGTCGGACGCCCAACTGACTGCGCCACCCAGGCGCCCCATACCCTCACTTTAAAAACAAAAAAACAAAAAAACAAAACAAAAAAACAAACAAACAAACAAAAAAAACACGTTGGCTCCAGAGAGGGTAAAGACTAGAATTTAATTAAAACAAAGATGAAAACCAAGTACATTATGCACGAATCTACATTAGTTTGTACCCCATGGGGGAATCTCACTTGCATTCCACTTTAGCTTTTTCCTAATTTCACTTACCTTCTCATAAGAGAAATTGAAGATTTCTACAGGTGAGTAAGCTCTTAAAATATTCCATGATCTAGGGGTGCCTGGGTGACTCAGTCAGTTGAGTGTCCGACTTGAGCTCAGGTCGCGAGCTCATGGTTCCTGAGTTCAAGCCCCGCATGGGGCTCACTGCTGTCAGCTCAGGGCCCACTTCAGATCCTCTGTCCCCCTCTCTCTCTGCCCCTCTCTCACCGTGCTCTCTCTCTCTCTCTCTCTCAAACATGAAAAAGCATTAAAAACAAAACCATTTAAAGTATTAGTTAAGCATTAAAAAAAAAAAATCCCATGATCTTTATTATCATTTAAAACGCTTGACTCCTCCTGAACCGGCCAGGGCCTGCATAGCACAGCAGAGCCATGCACCCCTGGCTACTCTGAACCTTCACTCCTCCCAGATGGCAGAGCTCCCAAGACAAAGGTAGGTGAATGTTTGCTAATCATGGCTTTCCTCAGGGTGTTTCCTGTTGGTCGCTACTGAATGCTCCTCAGCATCATAGATTGGTTTATGTGATTGCATGTGAGGGCAGGAACCATACAGGGGAAGGGGAGCAGCACCAGGCTTGCCAGGGATAATTAAGGAGAAAAGTAGGGGAAAAGGCTACCGTCTCGGTACCTTAGTTTGACTGTTGACACTAAGGCCACTTTGTTGTTAGACAGCAAACATGGCTTCCTCTCCTGGAATACACTAGATCCGAAGATAAAAAACAGAGGCACGGGAGGACTGGTTCTCTTCACTGTTGTTGTTTATGATACTCTCTTCTGATCTATCTAATGAATGCTCATTGTGAAACATTAGAAAAACAAATATAAAATGAAGTAATACAAGGGGCGTCTGTGTGGTTCACTTAGTTGCTTAAGTGACCAACTCAGGTCATGATCTGGTGATTTCGTAAGTTTGAGCCCCACATCAGGCTCTGCACACTCAGAAGCTGCTTGGGATTCTCTCCCTCTCTCCCTCTCCCTTTGCCCCTCCCCCACTCGCCCTCTCCCTGTCTCAAAATAAATAAATAAACTTTAAAAATAAAATAAATAGGGGTGCCTGGGTGGCTCAGTCGGTTAAGCGTCTGACTTCGGCTCAGGTCATGATCTCACAGTTCGGGAATTCAAGCCCCGCGAAGGGCTCTGTGCTGACAGCTTAGAGCCTGGAGCCTGCTTCAGATTCTGTGTCTCCCTCTCTCTCTCTGCCCCTTCCCTGCTCATGCTCTGTCTCTGTCTCAAAAATAAATAAACATTAAAAAATAAAATAAAATAAATAAAGTAAGAAGAACGTGTGATCCATGCATACAGAGATAAGTACTGCTTTTCCTCTGGGCCGTGTCTTTTCTCATGTTATATGTGAACACATGGTACAAAAATGACACAAAGCACGCTTCACGTTCTCTCTGGTCTCTGAGTTCCTCCATACCATAATAATTTGCAGGCATCTTCCACATACTGTCATTACTAAGTAAATATGTTCTACCACGTCATTATCAATAATTACACAGTATTTCTTTGAATGAAAGCACCATATTTATTTTTTTAATGACATTGGTCCTCCAAGGTTTTCATTGTGCCCTGGTCTTACTGAAGCTGATTTAAAGCTCTGCAGAAACGCTTGAAAGAATTTCGAGTCCTGTGCTTTGAACGTGTGGGTCGAGTCCAAATCAGCTCAAGCAGAGCCCCGTATATTGTCTGTGGTCATGTCCAATTAGTACACAAATGCCACACAAGCTACAGAACATTTCTAATATTCACAATGCTCCAAGCTAAAATTGTATACGATTTGCTTCTGTCCTCATGATAACCTACAGACTCCTGATGCTTTCCTTTCACACGACTGTTGCCCTTGTCCCATTTCTCGTGTGGCTCTCAGTAACTACATGAGACGTTTTCCCCATTGTAGCGTGCCTTCTCTTTCTTCTCATCGCATCACTGTGATGCAGAGGTGCTTCTGACGATTCTCTGCAGAGACTCTACCACGGTGAGCTTTTCTATACAACATGCACTAAAGAATGCAGACTGAGTGGTGTGGTGGTCTCTCTCTGGGTCAAATTTGAGTGAAAGGGGGTTCTAAAACCTCTTCTCTACTAACAGTGAGTGGCTGTTAGAGTCATGTCAATGGTATGTTTACTACCTACACAACACTTATGTTCTGTATTCTTTACAACCATGTTCTTTTCAAGACTTAATTTCTGGATATTAACACAAGCTGAAGGGATCTGGCTATCGTTTCATACTGGGGAATGGCCCCCCGTGGCAAGACCTTCCCCCAAAACAGTTCCTCCAGGTAAAATGACATAGGGCCTAAGTCTATTCCTTTTCTAATGGGTTGTCTGTATGTGGCTCTGAGTAACTGCAAGCCAAACACGCTCAAAACAGACATTATCATGACCTAGCCGATGTGCTCCCATGACAGTTTGTCTTGCAAGTTGATTTTCAGCTCTTTCCAATAAAAATTCAAGCGTCGTGAGTTTACATATGTTCCTACTACGCTTTGTATTTTCAGAGCCCAAGATAAAATCACACACACAGCAATAAAGACAAGTTTCTTGAATTTATGAGCAAACTCTTAAATGACAAATCAAACGATGCCAAGTGATTCTTACATTTACACTCATTTATGTAAAATCATCTAAAGATGGAATAAGAAAAGGGTTAACAGGTTGGTTTCATTAATCAGATATATTTATTAATGTTTGGCTTATAAAGAAGTAAATTATTCAAACTCTTGAAAAATAATTGTTGGGAGTTGGGGAGGGTAACTCACAACCTGTAGGCTAGACAAAGGATCTTGAATATCTGTTTATTTCTTTTATTTTAATTAAATTTCTAGTCTAACCTACTCATAAGGTGGTCACCTCTTATTTTGGGACCTTACACTATTTAAAATATCATTTGCTGTTATAAGTGCTTCCTTAATTATTCTATAAATGATACAATTTGAGTGCCTAGTGCCCAAACTTAACAGTATCTGAAGAAGAAAACAAGGGTATCTATTTATTCATAAATAGATTCATATTCAGTAACATAATTAAAAGCCCTGGCTTAGGTAAACATGCCGGCTGCGATGCAACAGGTGTTTTGCCAAGACAAAAAAAGAAAAAAAAAAAGAAAAAATTAAAAAGAGACAAGCTCTTACTGCAAATCTGCTCTCGGGTGGCAAATATTCAGGATGAACGCTTACCCTTTTCTCGCCAGCCCCATTTGAAGTTTTCATGTTCTTTCGATTTACCCAGAGCTTTTCACAGCTCTCCAATTGAATCTAAATGACAGAATGCATCCGTTTGGAACCAGTGTAGATGAGTGGAACCAATACTTACAAGAAAGGCCATTGGACTCTCTGCGCTCTCCCTAAGTCCCTCAAAAAGAGGAAAAGAAACTTGGGCAGGTGTTCTAACACCTTTTCTCTTAACGCCTTTCCTTTTTCAGTGGAGAAGCAGACTTGAATGCCAAAGCCGGTGCTAGCTCTCATCGACACATGGGTTGCCAGTTTACATACATCATCTCTTCTGATTCTTGGGGCAACTCATTAGAATGTGAGCTGAGCAAGGACGAGGCATTCAGATCTGTGTTGATTGAATGAACTTCAGGAGCAGGGCAGGAAAGGTTTCATTAGCAGAGTGGAGAAGAGCAATTAGATTCAATTAACCACTTAAGGACTGCTTACTCTTTGAAATTACTTAATTCCTTCAACCCTAGTTATCTCATCAGCAAAGCTATTATTGCCCACAGATGTTAGTGAAAGTAAATAGGATAACATTTATGAAGTGCTGAACACACAAAGCCTACAATTTATTGAGTATTCAGTATATGTTTAGTTGTTGTTATTTTGTTACTGCTTCTAATTATTAAAGATGTTGTCATACATGAAGGGACCTAAGCAAAGCAGGTTAAATTATGTCAGGGATAGAATATGATTGACTATCTCAGGAGACTTAGGAACCGTAATTGGGGATACCTGCACACAGTATTTGGGAAGATAATCTTTGGGATGTTTTAGGAAATAAAAATGTACCTATGACCTTCAAGAAAAGATTTTCTCTGAGGTCACAGGAAGGAAGGAAGGAAGTTGTTTTCTCTTAGGGTCTGAGAATATTTGCCTTTTCCCAAAACATAACGGCAAGGGGAACTGTCATTAGGAATAATGATTCATTTTCCAGTTGACAGAATGTATTCTCTTTAACTAGATGATAAAATATACATCCCAGTACTTTGAAACTCTGCCGCACTAAGCCAAAGTAAGGCATAAATTATATTTACTTACCTCGGTAGAGAAGGCATAATTACAGAAGCTCAAAGCAAACGAAAAATCTGACACAGGAGCAGAAGAAGCTGTAAACCACGGGGGAGACACTGGCAGAGGATTCCAAGACGAAACAAGGTGAGGCTAAAGGCCCTTTTGAAAACTTACAGAAGTGTTGGGCAGGTTTAGAAGGGGAGTCTGAGCTGACTGAAGAGATCTTCCTGAAGGACACAGTACAAACTCAATGGACACACAGAAGTGGATTTGAAGTAGGAGAGCATTATCAAGGAAATGGAGCCTGGTCACCGTGGAGCCTGAGGCAGCTGGTAGACGGAGCTGCTTGTAGGACTCCTGCAGGGAATGATGTTGGGAGAGGGTGGTGCCTCAAGGGAACAGAGAATGTGCTGTTAAGTTGGCAAAGTTGAATTCTACATGGTCCTCCGGTAGAATGAGGCTTACACTCTGGATGAGAGAAGAACTGTATCCTTCCTTCATCTCACCTGATATTTACGACCTACATTCTGATGGTGTTGGGATAGACGAGAACCCAAAACATGACTCTCCTAGTGCCTACCTTCCAGTGCAGGAGACAATGATGACGAAGCAAATTCATACTCCATGTGCAAGGTGGTTTCTGCACTAATATGAAAAATAAAGCAGAGTAAAGTGGGGAGTTTAGAGACAGAGGTCAGGGATGTTCATTCTGCTAACATGAATTTTAGCGGACACTTAATGAAATGAGTTAACTTGGAAGGAAAGTCTGGATCCAAGGATTTCTGCTGATGAATTGTACACTAGGATATGAGGGTTACCATGTCTTGCTTGGACAGTGGTAACAAAGACTTGGCCACTGAATGGCAAAAGAGAATTCTAGAAAATAACAGGTGGGAGAGGCTCTAGCTCATGTTCTACTACACATTTTAATTTAACCCATGAATTACATACAAATATACCCAATCTTACAGTCTAATTTTTTATCTGGGTACAGTATGTTTTTATTCAGATTTTAACTTGATATTTGATTGGTGAGCTTGAATGTGTCTCTTTCTTAGGACCTAAAAACCCTGCTAAAATAGTTACTGGCCTTGCAAATGTATTTCATATCCTCTATGACCTAAAATAAATATAAATAATTTGTATGGAAGGCATTCTTAACTAGAAATTTATGATTATATTAATAAAGCTCAAATTTCCACAGAATTTTCATAATCTTCTATTTATAACTATGCATACAATGTCTCAGTGAGATTCAAATTGCACCCTATCTGTATGTGAGATGCATGTACTAGCCAATTTTTTTTTTTTTTATCATTTACAACAGTTAGGGGAAAATACACTTTATAGAATATTATGCTAAGCTAAGATTCAAATGAAACATTAAATAAACAACAAATTTATCCATAGCAAGCTTTTGTTCCTTTAAATCATAAGGAGTCTATTCCAGTAGTATAGACATGCAAATTCAATGACAACACTAAAAACCATTTCAGAAAGAATCGTGATGCCATTCAAAGAATAGAATGTTCTGCCAGAATGCGGTTTTAATTTATGGCGTCTGATAATCTTTTTCCTCTGTAATACATACAGAGCTCTACTCAAAGCGGAAACTTCTATTTTACAGGCACTAGAATGACTAAATTACTTTCATCGTCTAAATTCAGTGTATGCTTTGAATTATATTATTTGGTACAGTGTAAATATAAAATAGGCACCTTGTTTTTACCTTTAAACAGGAAAAATAAAATTCCCTCAAAGCTTCTGTATACAAACAACTTCATGACGATGGGAGATAAAAATATACTTTGTAAAATTTATATTTTTTTAATGTTTATTATTTTTGAGAGACAGAGACAGAGCACGAGCCACAGAGGGGCAGAGAGAGAGGGAGACACCGAATCTGAAGCAGGCTCCAGACTGTGGGCTCCCAGCACAGAGCTCAATACAGGGGTCGAACCCGTGGACTGCGAGATCATGACCTGAGCCGAAGTCAGACACTTAACTGACTGAGCCACCTAGTCACCCCTACTTTGTAAAATTTAAATTCGAAGGTACAATAAAGAAACTACTCTTCAAACATGTCATGAATACCTTAATTCAAGGAAGAAGGCAGACTCAGTTCACTGTTTGCTCCTTTTACCCTCTCTGTGTTCTCCCTGATGAATGCATCGTCGCTACAGAAAAGGCAAACAGAGAACAAGAGTAATATAGGTATTAACTCATACTGGATAGTTTTCATTTGACCCTTATATCTTCAATTGAGATTTTCAGGACTTTAATAGAAGTCTTAATTAATTAATTAATTTCTAATAATAGAAGCCTAAAATAACATCTATGGAAAGAGTTTTAAAGTAAATAATTGTTTGGGGGCACCTGGGTGGCTCAGTCGGTTAAGCATCTGACTTCGGCTCAGGTCATGATCTCACGGTCCGTGAGTTCCAGCCCCACGTTGGGCTCTGTGCTGACAGCTCAGAGCCTGGACCCTGTTTCGGATTCTGTGTCTCCCTCTCTCTCTGACCCTCCCCTGTTCATGCTCTGTCTCTCTCTGTCTCAAAAATAAATAAACGTTAAAAAAAAAGTAAAAAAAAAAGTAAATAATTGTTTGGTTTCAGTGCTAAAATTTAAATAGACACGCACCAAGCAAAAATGTTCTCCGATACTGTACTCCATACCTTCTGAACAAGATCTCGATACGCACTTTAACGATAACAACAAAAAACTACTATCTGGAGTTATCACTGTTGATAACCTATTGTTACTGAAAGCTGAAAAAAGGAATGTGGAAGAAGTGTTTATGGCACACTGCACCTCCCAAAAGTAGAACACACTTTCCTTTAGTATTTGTGAACATTTTTTGTTCACCAAGACCCCACAATGGGCCATAAAGTAAGATTCTAAACAACGAACTTCCATACTTATAGCTCCATCTTAACGTAACCATATATCCACCTTCCTACCCTCAATTTTCATACAGATGCCTCAAAAAATCAATACATCCCAAGTCAACTGGATATTCTTTACCCACTATGATGTGTCTTTGTTCTATTACTTGAGAACATTCAAAAAGAAAAACAAACAGGATAGATAAGACTCATTAGAAGGTCTAACTCTAAAGAATGACTAAATGAGTAACTTTTGAGATGTAAGCAAATTCATAAGGTATTAGTGAGAGGTGATGAGTAATCAAATAAAACATCTCATAAGAAATGGGCCAAGTCTGTAAGATACATTAGGTTTGCATAGTAAGTTAGCAATCTGTAAGATATGTTAGAGACATATACGTAAATGGGAAATATAATTTAAAAACAATAGATAAGGCAAACCAGAGTGTTACTTATACACAGAAAAATTGGAAAGGCCAAATCATAAGTTCTGAATCTTGCCTCTTCCAGAGAAACAGCTATGTCATCCTCAAATCAGCTTCATTGGGTGACACCCATTATCATCCTATTCTGGCCCCAGGTTCTCCCAAGAAACTCAGATGACACTAAGTGCTGTTCACACACTCATTGGAAAGTGACAACCGTAAACACCGTGGGTTGGCTCCAGGGGCAATTTGACTGCTCCAGCACCTTCTTTAACCCCAATTATCCCCCTTTTAATCACACCGCCAGTGGCAGAAACTGGCGCATCTGAAGGAGACAGGACCTATAAGAGTTGGGTAACACAGGGTGCAGGTAGCTTGGTCTTTCCATCCTTCTGCAGCCTACCCTAAGGTTGCTAACTCACCCGGTCTCTTCCTTCTTGCTCTGTTTTGTATGTTAAAAAAGAACTAAAGAAAGCATGTAATGCTAGCCTCTTAATCTAGCCTGTGAACATTTCTAGAATAGCTTGCTTCATAGTACAGTTGGGAAGCTACTGAGCTAGTTTTCCCTACCACACTCCCCACCACAATTCCCTCTCGTATATTTTCTGTCTCTCTAAATGGCACCAACATTCATATAAACCACTCTTCTTTTAGAAGTACTTCCAACAATGGATGTTATTGTTGCGGTCAGGGATTTGTCATACTTCTATTCCTCAATTCCTTCCTGACATTTTTGACTGAGTCAAGTCACATATTAATTCTCAGAGCCTTGAAGTTATTAGATATTATTTGAAAACTGTCCGGCGCATTCTATGAAGCAGCAGCCACGACTTCATTGCCAACATTGTATTGCTCACATCCATCAGAGTGCTTGGTACTGGAACATGCTGCCTATATTCCCCCTTTGCTAAAGAAACGCTGACTAGTCTTGCACACACTAGGAATTTACAATAAGTACAGAGCTGACTGGACCAGAAATGGTCTCTAAAGAGAAACTGGAGTGCAGGGGCATTTTTGCCTTGACAAGAAAGTAATGCCAGTGTGACAGGACATACTGATAATAGTAATAGAGGTTGAAGTACAGCTTGTCTTTTGTTAAAAAAGAAGTCACTTCATGCTGTGAAACTCGACATGCAAATGAATGTACCAAATTCATTGAAAGTTCGACTTTAATCTATTTTGACTGTTAACCCAGATGGCTGAGGGATATTTTTTTTAAATCTTTCCTTTTTTTTTTTCCTCTTCACCATTAGAAGCAGCTCTGAAATTACTAACAATTGATAGTCCTTTATTTCAGCTTTCCCATTTTAGAAATGATTAAAATGTTCAAGTAATTTATGTTCTATCTGTATTTCTAATTAAGAATTCGAAAAACCAACCGTGGGAGCAAGTTTCGGTGGAACCACCACGTCTTTTAACATTTTGAATTTTAAAACAATTTTTCTCTACACACATCCCTATAGAGAAATCTATTGATACATTGGAAGCCTTAAGCCAAAGTAATAATTTTCAAAATAGAACTTAATTTGAGGCAAATACTTGATACTTTCCAATGTTCCATAGGAAACTGACCACTTAAAAATTGGAGAAGATGTTAGTAATTGAGCTAATAATTATGACTCTTGTTAAATAAGTCGTGTTAGTTCTTGTGTGTTGGTCCACATATGTATTCAATTTTGGGTTAAATTTAGCCACAGACTATAAAATGTTTATTTATTATGATGTGTGAATTTTTGTGAGTTTCTCAACTACCTTTAATGTTGTAAAATCTCAGCTTGCTCATTATAGTTTTCCCAGAGAAATAGGACTTTCTGACTCATTCTGTTCCTCCAATGACAGTTTTCACAAATATAATTCCTTGGCACCCCTCTTTTTTTTCAGGTTTCCAGTAATCATATCTATTCGAAAATCTTCAGTTGGGAGTCAATTAACCCTCTACTAAGTTTCACCTTTGTGTTTTCATACGACTGCTCCCATGGTAACTCCTCTACAGCAACAAAACCCCCAATTAAAGGCAACCAAAACTGATCTTACTCAACATCTCTACACCACTGTTAGAATAATATACCTCATTCACAGTTCTGACTGATGTATTACTCTGCTCAGATATCATGTGTTGCTTATCATTTTTATTAAATAAAGTTTCCTGTTATCAAGGAACGCCACAAGTCATTCCTAAAAATCTCTTATTTTCCCTTACTTTTCACTACATGCCCTCGAGAATTCTACCTTCTGGCCAGAGAGCAGGTGTATCTTCTCCCAAGGAACATCTAACAGTTACTCACAGACCCATGGCTTGAATCACCCATTCCATGTGTTTGAAATGCCTTTCTGAATGCACCTAAAATTATGATGGTTTACCTAAAGTTGAACATCCAATTAAATGCACTCTCCTCTATCCTGAGCATATTAGAAAGGAGATGGAAATTCCTGTAAGAACTCGCAAACTCTATGTATTTCATTTAGGTTTCTGACCACAAGTTGCCTTGTTAGTTTTTCCTTCTTTCACTTCCTTTGCTAGATTATAAAGTACTGAGACTAGGGACATTATCTTATTCATATATAAATTCTTCACAGAACCCAAAGCTGTGGTAAGTAGCAGAACATCTTGCCAGCACTCAAATATTTATTTGTTGAGTAGATGAATAATGCAGCAGGTACATAAAAATGAAGGCAACGGCATCAAGACTGTTTCACAAATGCATCCACCATCAAAGAGTTTACTATCCCAGCAATCATACATTCTGGAAAATAGTTGACTGGAGCCTCTTGAAGTTTAGTGAGATAATTTCATTATTTTTAAAATAGGTTTCTGGTTTGTATCATTTCAAGCCAATGATAAATTTAGACATAAAGTCATACACATCATGACAAACCCAAAAGGTACACAATAAAGTGGACAGTAGCATGGTTTCTCAAACCCTTCATCCAGTCCCACGTGCCATGCCAGAGAGGTGGCTTATATGATCAATTCCATGTGTTTTCCCAGAGATAATTTACAAATACGCAAGTTTAGCTCTGCATATTCTTTTGCCCATTTATAAATATTAGCGGAGTTATGCAATATTCTGCATCCTGTTTTCCCCCAAAGAATCGTTTTGGAGATTAATATATATATACTGTCTTCATAATTTATAATGTTCTTTAGTGATTTTGCCATGATCTATCACTACTTGATTAGATATTTATTAAGAAGCATGTAGAGGGTTTTTTTTTCCATTCTGCTGTTATTACAAAAACTTGCCACAATGGATTATTTTTGTACATATCTATAGTAAAACTGTGAAATAAATTTCTTGGATAGGAATAACTGATCAAATTGTTTATTAATGTTATTTTATATGTATCACCAAATTTTTGTGCATATATGCCATATTATTTATCTATTACCACATATCAAAATACCAGATGCAAACTTATGGGCTTAAAAAAAATGTACATTTATTTTCTCACAATTTCCATGGGACAGAAGCCCAGGCATGGCTTAGTTGAGCTGTCTGTAAGACTTCAGTCAAGATGTTAGCTGGGGCCAGGATCCCCCAGTTGAATGCTCAACTGGGGAAGAGTCCTCTTCCAAGGTCACTCACCTTATTGGAAAAATTCATTATCTTGAATTTGAGGATAGCGTGCCTCACTTTCTTGTGGACTGTTGGCTGAAGGCTTTGCTCAGCTCCTAGAGGGCAAACCCTGTTATTTATATCTTTGGGCCCCTCACCTGGCTGTTTGTGCCATCAAAACCAGCAAACCAAGAATCTCTCAGCAAGATGGGCACTATATCTTACATGATGAAATCATATACATGAAACCATGTACATCCTGTTCCCTTTGCCGTATTCTTTTGCTTAGGAGGAAGTTATAGGTCAAACCACCACTCAGTGGGATTACTCATGGGACTGATGACCTCAAGGAAGGGATGATGAGGGACACCTCAGACTCTTCTGGCCACCAGGGACACACCAATTTAGAGTTCTCTCGCATGTGTGAGAGTGCCACCTACTCCATACCCTCACCAACAAATGTATTATCAGGGCTTTTTCATTGCTGCCCATCCGACAGCTAAAATCAAATGCTATTTTATTGTACTTTTAATTGGCATCTCACTTATACCATGTGAGATAGATATAGCATCTTTTCACATATTTAAATGAAATAAACATTTCTCTCCATGAACTGTCTGTTCTTAGATGCCCACTTTTCTACATGTTAATTGGTTTCCTTTGTATTCTTTCTGTATTAGTCTCTAGGAACCATCTACACAGTTTTAAAAGCCATTCATTTCTAATAACAGTGCAATATTTATTTTTATTTGGTCATTTGTTTTTAGATTCTGAAGATTCTCCTTCCTACGCCGAGATTTTGTTCCTTCATTTTAAGAGAGTTAAAAAAAAAAAAACAAAACACCTACATAGTTTGAGTTTTGCTTCATTAAACAGAACTGAATCTGGGTGGATGAAAGACTCAAATACAAAAAAAAAAAAATACTAAAGAACAAAAATAGCACCGCAGGGGAGAATTCTTAATTTATAATCTCCCAGGAATGGAGTTTATCAACAAGCCCATTTTCCAGAGTTCTATGCTAAGTAGAGTAGGAAAGTGAGCTCAAGTTACATACATGGGCTACACCACCAGTGGAAGCAACAGGCTCTCAGGCATAAAAATTATTAGGACTCTCAAAGAGAAACCAGGCCTGTTTTCCCCAACAGGGCAATCCTGCCTGGCTGAGCCCACTCACCACTAGGGGAAGCCATTTCTAGCCCTCTCGTTGCCTAGAGGTTAAGAAATCTGGACTCCAAAGTCACATTTTCAACAATGTCATCTTTCTTGTCTAAAATTCCAACATTCACCATACCTTAATCTTATTTTCCTCATATTTTTTCCTTAGTTTTTTGTTCACTAAGGTATTTTCTACTTAACTTGCCTTTTTACTTTTGTCTCCCTATAAACATTAAGTTCCACCACAAGGATTTTGCCCACTTTTGTCAGTGCTGATTCTCCAGAATCATGCACAGCATCTGTCCACATACCACAGTGAGTACTTAATTCCACTCTCTTTAATGAACAATTGAATGAATTAATAAAAGAGAAACAAGGTAAAGATAAAATGTGAAAGCCTCTAAGCGGAATTCACTCCTACTGTCTTAAAACAAATAGATATAGAATGAGATGCCCAAATTAAGCATGATAAAGATAAAAAGAAATGGTGGTTATTAATCATATATAGCCTTACAATAGATATATCTGCATAAAAACATGATACAGGCATGTATCATGCCTGATACAGAAAGCAAATGTCTGCAAGTAACACAGAGTGAAAGAAGTTACCCCAAGTGCTTTGATAAATCAAACCTAATAAAAATATGAAGCAATAAATCAATAAATTGAGAGCTTCAAATTATGATAAAACAATGAAATGTGAGCAAAAGGAAATTGTTTTCCAAGAGAAGTAAGTTGTTAATAATTCACATTTAAAATCCATAAAATAAATCAGGAGTAGCAAAGAACAGAATATACAAATTTGAAAGGAACTTGAATTGACATAATATTAAAATTACTCTAAATTCATTTTACAGGTCTCCAAAGAGTTGTTAACAGCCAGGGGGCAATTTCTGCCTGAGACTGACAGATATTTAGAGCTTGATATATTCCAATAGAGAATATAATTCCTCCATGAGAAAATATGAATAATCTATTTGCATTGGGCCCTTTTCTCCTCCTCATATTATGTTGTTGTCTTACAGAAGCCTTACGTAAAATAGCAAAGATGGTCCGTTTACACAAATTGTGACTTATTTTCCTTGGAAAGTCAATGTAATCTTCACTTAGGTATACTTTCCTTAATTGAATGCTTTAAATTCATCTTGTAGAAATCAGAAGCTTTGTTATAGAATTCTCAAATAGCCTCCTGCCATTGAAATTTTTTGCTACCTAGACACTTTGAGAATTCTTCGTGGTGCACCCGGACAGCTCACACAGTTGAGCGTCCAACTCTTGATTTCGGCTCAGGTCATGATCTCACAGTTCATGAGATAGAGTCCCACATCAGCCTCTGCTTGGGATTCTCTCTCTCTCTCTCTCTCTCTCTCTCTCTCTCTGCCCCTTCCCTGCTCGTGCTCTCTCTCTCTCTCTCTCAATAAATAAACATTAAAAAAAGAATTCTTTATATCTAATTTTTATTCCATGATTTTTAACATAAGTTCAACCATTGAGAAAATGGTTTAATTAATTAAATTTAACTTAAATTAAAAACAGTACATTTAAAATAATTTAAAATTTTTTAAATAAAAATAAAATTCCAAAAAACCAAGGCAATTTCACGTGCCTGGATAACCAGAGCAATAATGTCCTTGAATCTGGTATTTAATTCAAAAAGTCACTGACCGGAGTCCGCTAAGGCTTGGCTTACCAACCCTAGGAGGCCAGTACCCAAACACCACCTTACTGTCATCAGTGTCCACTGATGGAACAGAAGATGAACATTCCAGAATTTTTTTTAGATGGAAAGAGAAATCAACAGAGACATGCCTTGTTACTCAACTTTAGTAAGAATAGAGTCCAAATGTTAACACGAAACTGCCTAGGACTGCGAAGTCACATGATCATAAATATGTGTTCCCCTTCATTTGCCAAAATATATTTAACAATTTATCTGAATTAAAGCAGTGATATTGACATTTTCTTAGCAGATCTGTTAGAACCTTATTTTATTACCAAAGCATCCCCAACACTTAGAACAGAATCCTGAACAAGTCAGCACTCAATCAATATTTGATGCATGGATGTAAGACATTTGATTTTTGTATTGCAACAGGTACAAGAAAGTTCTCATGAAATAATTGGTGATTAGTTCTGGAAGTAGGAGTAGAAGAAAATTTAATTTTTCTAGGTAGCAGATGGGGATTTTCACATCACAATTTTAATCATCCAAAATGCAACTTTTTCATAACAATTTAATTTTGACTTTGAATTTCATTCTGCTTGCTAACAGGAAAATGATCGATTCAATTCCAAGAAAACTCAGTAAATTATTTTTCCCAAACTTACTCCAAGGTTGAAACTTCTTAAATTGAAAATTAAAATGCAAACAATTCATTACACTCTTTATCCTCATCTTCCTCTGTCAGCCCAGTCCACATTTATCAGTCTCTTGGCTACAATCACTGGACTGTGGGCACTGTAATTCTGCCTTCAGTTTCACTCATCCACCTGGATCCACTAAGCCATTGCTGCCAGGCAGTTCTCTGTTGTAGTTACTCTGTCCTCTGCTGCAGGGTGGGTCTTGCAGCTTCTAGAACAGGTCCACAATTGCCTGTTGGCTACACCTTTGAAATCAAGCACTCTTGGATTGTGCCAAAATTACCTGGTGTTGCTTTCCTCACCCCACCCCGTGAAAGTTTTGTCTTGAGGAATATGAATCACTTCTCAGAAACTTCCATCGGTAATCAAATCTACTGATGCGTCTTACGATTTTCCACCCTTTTGTCAGCCATTTAGCCTTCTCTCATTGGGAGCTGTGAACCAAAGTCTTTCATCACTGCACAGTGTTCTCTAAGCTAGCATTTGACGTACTGGTTTCTAAAGCATGAGGCATACTGCCCAGGGGGCACTTGCAATGATCTGCATTTGAACTTCCATTTCTATTTATCTTTTTATGTTCTTTTGTATTCTTGTGTGAAATTTCCAATGAATATAATATATTACTATAGATGTTTATATGTATAATTTACAAATAAATACACAGCTACATTAGCATTATTGCTCCAAGCCTCAATAAAATTGGGCAATCTAAAATATGACACTTGAGTTTTGGGTAGGGCATTTATGTGTCAAGCCCTGTAGGGAAACACAAAGGCAAGTTTTCTAAAACCAAAACATTCTCTCCAACACGAGAATGCCTTTTTCTTTAAGACCACTGTGTCCTCTGTGAATTTTAATAGCCTAGTTTGCAACTCAAAGACTATAATTTCACTTTTTGTTATTTCTGTGTCTTACCAAACCTAAAATAACAGTCTCTGCATAAACTGTTTCTGTCATTTTACTTTAAAAAATTGTTGTTTCAGCAGGTTAGTCTATAATGCACTTTCTAACTTATTTTAGAGTGGGGCTAATGCTTTCTCTTCTATTCATTTTTTGGAAAATTTCAATACTACAAAAGAGTTGAAAGAATAGTATGATGAATAGCATTTACCTAATTATTAGCATCGTTAGTGTCACCAAATTTATGTGTTCTCCTTATCTGTCATTCACCATTCTGAAAATATGAAAGTGTATCACAGACATCATGTCATTTCACAAATAAATATTTCAAGATATAGCTGAAAACAAGGGCATCTAAAATACAATCACCAAGTACATGAAATTTAACACCAGAACATTATCTGAACATCCTTTTGCCACTTTTGCCAATAACATCCTTGATAACTGCCTTGTCTCACCCCAGTATTCAATTATGTGTCCCCTGCTGCACACACCTTGTATTTAGTTATCACTTGCTGTCTTCCAACGAACAAAGACTTGTATCAAAATTACTGCTTCCATAACATAACATAACATAACATAACATAACATAACATAACATAACATAACATAACCAAAAACAAAGAAAAATTCAAAATTACTTTGCAATTGTTTCCATGCTTAGAATATATCACAGTGAGAGTGGGCAAACAGAATACTGTGTTCAAAACTTTCTTGGATCATGTTTTACCTGCTTTATCCTAATGAATTTGATTATATCTGAATGATCAAGATCTAAGAAGGCCTTAACTTGCCCTCCCTCAACTAAATTTAGATTTCTTCCTCACTGTAGACCTGACCTCCCTTTTCTTAGTACTTACATTAAAAAGGTTGTAATCATAAATTCTTTCTCTTCCCCTTTGAGATAGAAATCTTCTGCATGCCAGGAATGTTCTCAAGGACCTGGGAGCCATTCCTTTGAAATGCAGTCATCAGGGACAATGACCTTCCTATCTGCCACTCTCTGGGAGACCATAGGGATCTGATTCTCCAAGTCGCAAAGCTACCTCCTGTGAAGAAGATAGAAAGTTGACTTTTCCTTTGGGTAAAACCAACTAACAAACACAAATCTCCTCTGATCCTTGTCATATTTAATGCTTGTCATCCAGAATTCTGAGCGTGTTCTTCACAGGAAGATTATAGATAATCCCTGCTTTCTTTTTATTCATATTTGTATTTTCTTTTGTCTATCCTCTTATTTTGAACCTTTTTGAATCTCTTCATTTTAGGTTTGTCTCTTGTATAAAGCATTCTGGAGGCTAAGGTGAAATTTCTCTTTTTTAATATTTGAGCGAGTCTCATAGGCATGTCGTTATATCACTGACTTGACTGTTCTTTATCACAATATTTTTTTCTTCATCTGTGTCTCTCCATTGACTCTACTTAGTCATTTTGCGTTATTTTGAGTCTTTAGTGATGCCTGCATCTATTCCAGAGGTTTTTGCATATTTACTAATATAGTTACAATGCCTTCAATATCCTTCTTCTTCACTTAGGTGTCTAGTATTGGGGTTCAGTTTTCTGTGATTTATTTGACTCCACTTATTAACAATGTGACAATGAATAGTCATATCATTTTCTTTTTTTTTACATTACTCATCACAGTTTCACATTACTCATACATATTTTTACATTTCTCACAGCAGTATTTCTATATTGCTTCATATTGTTTTCCACACATGAATCCACATTTGTTTTAGCATGAGCTCTACAATTAGATATACTTACTTCCCCCCATCAGTTCTTTTGGAAAAAATTCCCTTTATTTTTGGTTAGATGAACAGATCTCTCTTTGATATTTTTCATGAATACCATACTCCCTGAATTTTTGCCTACTGAATTTTTCTCTGAAGCCTTGGAATATGAATTATAGCTTGGATGGATATAAAATCTTTTTTCATACTTTCTTTTCCTTATTTTATTGAAAATGCTGAAGTTCCTCTTGATTTGTAGATCTCATTTAAGTCTAATGCCAACTTGATTTTCTTTCCTTTGTAGCTGACTTGGACTTTTTGCCTAAGGCCTGGAGAATTTACTTTCATTTATTATTAATATCATTTTATCAGAATATGTCTTGGTCTTGAGAGCTCTAGGTCAATTTTTTTCCAGGTACATGGTGGCCCCTTAAAAAATAAATTCAGGTCTTTTATTTTCAGAAACAAACTTTGGATTACAGTATTAAATATTTTTATGCAGCATTCATTTTTCTTCCCCCAAGTTCCACTAAAAATATAACTGATTTTGTTACCTAGTTTCTAGATAGATCATTGCTTTTCAGATCCATTTTAAATCATTAAAAAATTTATTTCCTTCATTATTTTGTTCAACGTCTTTATTATGCTTTTGGTCAAATCTAATTCCTCTTTAGCAATTTTGTATTTTAATCCAAAATAATGATTTTTTTCTTTTTCTTCAGTTGAAAAAATTGAAAAAAAATTCAGCCATTAAAAAATGTTTTCAATTATTTTCTTGGTCTGTTTAATTCTCATTTAGTATCTTCCTGATTTTTGTTTGTTTAATTTTGTTCATTTGTTTTTGGAGTTTTTAAAAAAAATTCTGAGTAAAGATTTTCATCATGCCTATAATTGCTTATTTAAGGATGTTTAATTCTGGTTCAGAGAGGGTGCCTAAGTTTTATCCTTTGTAATTTGTGTGTATGGAGAATTTTTATCACCTGATAAGGTTTTACTCTCATATCCTGTAGTCTTCTTATTGTAGATACCACCTGCTATTTTCAATATGATTTGTAATATCTTACTTGCCTAGATCAGACGCAATGGCTGTATATAGGTGGGTGGAGGTTGTGGGGAGCGGTTACTTTCAAGGTACATGACCATTGACAGTATCCATTCGTCCTTGGCTTCAAATGATTAAAAAGGTTTATGTGATATAAGATGTTCCGCACATCATTTGTATTTAACTGCAAAAGATTCAAGGCAGGCAAAAGAGCACACACCCAAATAGTTGTGGTGGACACTCATGAAAAATAAGAGGTTTAATTTCTACACCCCTCCATCCCACCAAACACAACCACCAACGAGAGCATCCTTGGTCACAAGAGGTGGGTTCACTTCAGATTATAGCTACAAACCTATGCATTGAGTCTCATAGTTACCACTTCTTATAACTAGATTCCACTTCCTTAGTACCACATGAACCAGTTGACATAATTCAGCTATCTTAACTAAAAACACTCAGCGGGAAGTATTGCAAATAGACTCACGTACATGTTGTGCCACAAACTTGGTACAGGATTCAGGTGGCCAGCATTTTCCTACAGACACCTACACCCTATAGTCTAATTATGAGGGCAGAGGTTTTGTGGGCAAGGCTTAATGACTGAGACTGCAAACTTATTGAAAATCATTGCAAAATATTTCCCAGCAACTCATATTCCTCAAATGCAATTTTTAGAAATGTACATGCATCCATCCATAATTAAAATTAATTTTTAGCAAAAGATAAATTTATTCTCAAATATGAATGGCCATAAATCTGCCACATTGTGATAATATTAAATAAGGAATGCTATCTCTTGATATCTTATATAATCTTCATGAGTCTGGTTGGGTTATTTTTAAGTTTCCTTCCAGAATTTTAGTTAAATTACTTCTCAATATTACTTCTCAATGGTCAGAGAAGACATATTACAGACATCTGCTACTGTCTCTTCCCTTGTAGAAAAGCCAATTCCCACATCACAAAACTCTGTGAAGGCAAGCATTTTCAACTCCTGTGTTTACTGTTGAATCCTCACCTTCCCAGACAGGTGACTGAGGCACAGAATTTGCTCACTGAATATTTTTTGAATGTTAAGCAAATGTTTGAATCTAATCACAGGATATATGGTCAAAATTGATTTTTTTTTTATTCTGTTGGAAAGAAAAGACTCTGGGTGGTACCTACATCAGTATACAATATCCAAGTTGGCTTAATAACTATGTTAGCTTTATAAAATGCTTAGGTGACAGCCTGAAGGATGTTTTTAACAACATAGCTGCATTTAGCATTGGAGAGAACTCAGGGGGAGTTTAACTAGATAATACTCATGTCAGTAATATCTAACCCTTGAAACTAGGTAATGTGTTCCATATTGGGAAGAATAAGTTAGTAGAAGGGTAAACATAGACATGGCTTGATGCAGGGCATTGTGCCTGTAAAACTGCATGTCTATTACCTAAGAGTTACATAATAAATAAAGCAACACAACACAAGGTACAAAGGGCCTGAGTGAATGGAACTTAAAACACCATCTCAGGTAACATTCCTGAGAGCCCTGCAGTTTAGGAATCAAAATCCTTAGAGCTGAAAACTATAAGAAAAGTAAAATGAAATCCTATGACCTTATTGGTACCGGGGGGCTGCTAAAAATGTCAAAGGAGCAAGGCACCTGTTATGGGCTTGTCCCCAGAGCATGGAAAATAATATCCTCAATCAAGCATGCCGTGTACTGTGATCTTTGTTATGGCTTTGGAAGACTTACACTTGGTGACACAAATCAGTTAGATACTTTTAACAGCCAAGAAAAGTGACAGTTCCTAAGAACAACTATCACAGCCAAGAAATTTATTCTTCTCTCAGAACAAGCCGAAACACTCTCACACTCAGGATCGCAGTCTTGGAATGCCCTTTTGTGAATTGTCAAGTTTGAGAGAGTAGCTTTTGTTACACTGAACAAGCTTTGCTTGCAGAAGGAAGGTATGAAATCCCCTTGCTAAGCTGCTGTAGGAACGGAGTATGAATTACAAGATGTGAAATTGAATAACAAACTCAATTTTTCTATTATAGTATTTTGGGGCCTGATCATTACCAAGTACTTAAAAATTGTTTTTAATCACTAAATATACATTATACATCAGTTTAGTCAGTAAGCTACCGAGTAATCTCAAATGAGGAAGGAAATCCATACTACAGATCTGATTTCATTTTTGGTAATTTTCCATTTTGTCTTCCTGGAAGCGTTTTCATTAGCAAACTTTCAAGCCATGGAAAGTTACTGGTCTTTTTCAGGAATGAGTGTGAGGCGGGGGCAGATTGTTTCCAGAACACTCCCAAGATGCCCAGTTGCCCTTCAACCCTTTCTGTCTACTGGCTCTTCTCCCACTACTTTACACAGCTGGGAGCCTAAAGTCACTGTGCTGCTGGTCACAGCGTCGGTCACAGGGAACACGGTGCTCTGGGCACACGTTTCTGTCCCCACATGTCTCAGCAAATGCCCCCAGGTAGCCCCAGGGGAGAGATATCACAGCACCCCTTGCTTGCCTTGGTGACCACTGCATCCAAATATTCATGGGGAATTAGTGTTCACAAGAAGGGGAGGAAACACTAAGGAAAGAAGAATTTAAGGGGTGCCTGGGTGGCTCAGTCAGTTGAGTGTGAGACTCTATATTTCAGCTCAGGTCATGATCTTAAGGTCGTGGGATAGAGCCCCAAGTTGGGCTCCACACTGAGCGTGAAGCCTGCTTAAAATACTCTCTCTCTCTCTCTCTCTCTCTCTCTCTCTCTCTCTCCTTCTCTCCGTCTCTCTGTCTCAAATTAAAAAATAAATAAACAAAAAAGAAAGAAGAATCTAAGACTGTATGCTACAACTGTAAGTTGCGGGGAGAAGTGACATGGGAAGGCAGGAAAGAGAAACTGTCTGACATAAGGGTCCGGGGACCTATCTCTGGAATCAGAACGACCAGGATTGGAGCTGATGCCGGTGTTTGCTTAAGGGTAGCCTTAAGAAATTGCCATATTTCCCTGAAACTCAGTTGACTCATCTGTCAAATGGAGAACGAAACAGAACCAAAATCGTGATGATCATAGAGTTGTGGGAAGGATTAAATAACCCAAAACATTGAAACTACCGATGTCATAATCTGACCCAAAGTCTGTGATCAATACATGTTAGCAATTACTAATTTGATTACAGTGGCCCAAGGGGACACTTTTTCAGGGGGATCATCTCAGCAGTGGTGAGTCCTGTCACAAGCCCCACAGTCAGTACCGTCTACCTCTGTGCATCTCACCTCCTAACAAAAGTTGCCTGTGTCCTGCTCTCCACTCAGAAGAATGACTTTTCCAAACTGGTTGTTTAATCTAAACCAAGCGTCCCTTGCAGTCGGATCCAGAAGGTCTAGATATTTTGCTCCATGAATCCTGCACAGGCTGTAACAATTCAAGCCTGGGAAAAGTTCGAGGTCTCTCTCCCACCAGAGTAAGAAAGCTTTCCTAATTCCATTCCCACAAAACTGATGGAGTCTCTGCCCCACATCATGGGCTGGGGATGATCTCTGTCTTTACCTCGCTTGCCCCTCTCTGCTTGGAAATCTGTTCCCTCCTCTCCCCAGTGGTGGGCTCATTATTCAAATATATTCCTCTCCTTGGCAGTTCCCTCCTGTATGCAAAAATACAGGCTGGAAATGGCCCTTCGGAAGGGACCAGCTTGTTTCTTGGAAAAGTGCCTGCATCTGCCAGGAGGTGGCCAGGGGCTTATGTGGAAACATCAAGCAGTGTTAAAGGAATAGTGTTTTCTGGGGTGCCTGGGTGGCTCAGTGGGTTAAGCATCCGGCTTCAGCTCAGGTCGTGATCTCACGGTTTGTGAGTTTGAGCCCCGCATCAGGCTCTGTGCTGTCAGTTCAGAGCCTGCAGCTTGCCTTGGATTCTGCGTCTCCCTCTTTCTCTGCCCCTCCCCCACTCTTGCTCTGTCTCTCAAAAAATGAACAAGTGTTAAAAAAAAATAAAATATTTTAAAAAAAGGAATGGTGTTTTCTTTCTTCTAGCTTCAGACTTTTTTTCCTCTAGGTAACAAAAGAAGAGACAAATCACAAATTCATCTAACTTTTTGAAATAAACTAGAAAGAAGAACAAAATTATAATAATCTGTTAAATTATATATTTCTCAGATTTGTGTTCTTTTGTGTCCCCATCACCCACTCTCAGCAGTGCTGCGAGGAAAGTAAAGGTTTTGTTCTTTTTAAAAGTTTATTTGTCTATTTTGAGAGAGGGAGCATGAGTGGGGGAGAGGCACAGAGAGAGAAGGAGAGAGAGAGAATCCCAAGCAGGCTACACACTGTCAGCTCAGAGCCCGACGAGGGGCTCAAATTCACGAACCATGAGATCATGACATGAGCTGAAGTCGGACACCTAACCGACTGAGCCACCCAGGAGCCCTGGAAAGTAGGGATTTATTATCATCATTCTACTGAATAGGAAAATAAGCCCTGGAGAGTTAGGTGAATTTTTCAATATTAAGACTACTCAATTCTGGCCATAATTATTTGGTCATATAAATATAATTTTTTTTTTACTTTAAAGGTATTAACATGATTACTCCAAATTATTTATATATTATTCATGTCTTTTATCCACATATATGTATATATAAGTATGGTATGAATGTAAAATCTGAAAATACCAACATGAGATGCAAAAAGTCTCATAATTTCTGATCCCATTAATAATTAAAACATTGGTATTTATTTTTAAAACCGGTACTTATGATTTTTTTATGGTACACTTTTGTAGAATTTAACTTTTATTCCTAAGTTTTATGTTGAACCACATGAAATTGCCATTTGTGATAATCCTTGAGCTATACAAACAGAAAAGTATTGATTCAAACTGATACATAATATCGAGATTATATGAAGTACCCCCAACTTGGACATCTTAGTATAAAAAAATCTACATAGATGAAACTATGCAAAAGGGGAGAATGGACAAAAAGAGATCAATTTTCATCATCTCTTTCACCTTCCCTCCTGACCCACCTCAGCCAGAATATTATGTGCCGATCAATTTTGAAGTCTAGGGATAACAGGCATCCCTCAACATATATATTACTAAACCCCAAAATATGTTCTATTACAAAAATTCACCAAAGAACAATAATGAGGTCCATTATATGCCAATTTACTTTTATGAAAGTGAAAACTACCTTTGGCCACTTAGGAAATCCTGTGAAACATAGGTTCTGGATTGATGTACCAATTTCTTCAAGGATATAAGAATCAAATGTTAAAATCAGAAATGTGTTCTCAATAATTGTGGATTGAATTCAGCAAAGAAAAACTGTTTTTATGACTTATTTAGAACTAAACATGGGGAGGGAGGTATTATTTACAGGCTGACCACACTGGTTCTGGACTCAGGTGCACAGTAGGAAAAACACTTCCCAGAGAGTTGCTGCCGGCTGGATAGACCATTTGGGAACTGTGAACCTGTGAGCCAACATAAGGAGAAAAACATGAGAGTCGTTTAAGAAGAGAAGAACACTTAAGAGCATGATTTCAAAATGCCTTCAAAATGCCCCCAAGTGTGAACTTTGATCCTTTGCATATTTAAGCAAAGGCTGCAGAAAATGACTGGCATAGTTCAAGAAGTCAGCAAGAATCAGTTGTGACAGTAGCTGATACAATGACCAAAAACAGGCTGGATGAGTCCAGAACAGCAAAGTGGAAGGATTGTCATTAGGTTTCCCATTCACTCCCACATTTTTCATTCCATGAATGCTGCTTATGGACAGTCCTCAACTTGCTTAATGGCCTCAATATAGAAAATCGAGCAACTCTCATTCCAAGATGGAGAGCCCACATTTCTTTGCCAAGACGACTCATCCTGGCAGGAGGAGGGTGGAGAAAAGGACAAAGCACTGAAATGCATAGACAATTTAAAAGAACAGAGGGCTATACCGTAATTCATTGAGTTTAAGATGGCATATATTTTATGAAGCACCATGATTTTATGTTGCACTAAGAGGAAAAAAATAATGATGTCAGAGTATGAAATAATTTTCCCCAAATTTAAGTTTAAAAGAGGTTTTTAAGAATTATTTAAACAAAAAAATTATTAATAATCTCTCTCATTCATAGGCAGCAATTAAAATATAAACAAAATAGAGATTAGCCCCAAAAGACAATTAAAGATATTCCTCCCACAATGAATATTTGCGTTACCAAAATGTATTTATCCACCACTCTATTTCAGAGCCATTTTCTCTCCATAGTAATTTGTCTTTAACACCAAGTCATAGTGTAAGCTTTTGAATATATTTCAAAAGACAATTAAACTTATTGCATGTAGTTTAAGTCCAACCAAAGAGATGACAATATGAACAGCCAGGATGACGTTTATCACAGCACATGAGATATGACAACCACAAAATAACAGCCTCTTCAGTAATAACAGCAGTAGCCTCAATCTTAAGAAAAATCCCATGAACACAAATGTGAAAATATAGGAAAAAAAAACTTAGAATAGATGAAAAAAACAGGTATACTAATAACTTCAAGATATATGCGTATAAAGCATTAAAGAATTCAAGACCTAAGTGATCTTTTATTTTGCATAATTGTAATAAACTACTGTTTTTAAGCCCAAGCTCATGCAAAAATAGCAGTTTCACTACACCCAACAAAGTAGCTAAAATGATTAATAATGTTAAGTTGCACTGAGTATGTAGAGCGATAAAAACTCCCTTACCTATCTAATTGGGGTGTAAAACCAAACTCCTAAGTTTGAAGTCGTTTGGGGATTTCTAATAAAGTGAAACATACTCCTATTGTATGACCTAGCAGTTGCTCCACTAAAGTGATTCTACCAGTCTATACAAGCGTGTATCTATGAATGAGTGTATCTATCCACACAAGAACTTGTTCATGAATGAGTGTATCTACCCACACAAGGACTCGCACTCATAGCAACAGTACCATTATCAGCCCAAAGTAGACAACTCAAACATCTATCAAGAAGTAAATGGAATATTTACACAACAAGAGCTGGCTAAGACAAATCTCATAAAACATGGAGGTCAGAATGTCAAAATAGTTACTTTCAGTGTGTGTGCGTGCGTGTGTGTGTGTGCATGTTGTACAGACTGGGAAAGTGTATGAGGGACTCATATAATCCTGAATATGTTCTACACCTGAATCTGGGTAGTAGCTAAACCTGTGTACATATGTACATAAAGACAGTATATGAAAAAATTGAACTATATACTTCAGAGTAGCATAGTGTATGTACTCTATTGGATGTATGTTTTCCTCAATTTAAAAATATTAAAATTACAGACACCTTGGTGGCTCAGTTGGTTGAGTGCCTGACTCTTGATTAATGCTCAGGTCATGATCCCAGGGTCATGGGATGGAGCCCACGTTCGGCTCTGCACTGACAGGGCAGACTTTGCTTAGGATTCTCTCTCTCCCTCTCCCTGTGCCCCTGCACCACTCATGCTCACTCTTGCTCTCCCTGTCTCTCAAAGTAAATTTAATAACAATTTTTTAAAGATTCTCTCTTTTGCTCTGCCCCTTTCTCCTACTTGTGTACTCTCTCTATATAATAAATAAAAATTCAAAAAAATAAAAATATTAAAAATAATTTATTCAAATGTCTGAAATTATTTATTTCCTGGAGCCAATTCAACATTCTTCACTTTGTTACAGATCATAGATATATTCGAGTTGCTTACTGTCCAAACTAACTCTCTAAATAGGCTTAGTATGGTACAAATTATTTATCTTTTACTTGACGTGAGTTAAGCAGGATTGTTTTCCCTTAGCAGCAAGTTGAGACCAACAAATTAGCTGTTGTGTTAGGGTCAACATATAGGCAAATATATTTTTGAGCATGGACCTGGATGTAGTCTTTGGGGTATTGGAGAAGAAAAAAAATACTCAAAAAGGGGACAGAAATAAATCCAGGAAGTTGTCCATTTAAAATATATGTTATGAGGAATAACAGTAGAAAAAGTGAGAGATTTTTCTATCTACTTACTTTTTACAAGTGCAGTCCAATAATGTGAATACGCTGGTTTAAATATGTTAGTAAAGTAGGTTTTGTCAGCATGTCTTATCCTGTTTGCTTCTCTACATAAATGCAAAGTGCAAAAATGCAGGTCTGATTTCACGTGGCCTTCCTTAGTGGAATGGCTGCTCTCTTCCCCCGGCTGATATGGGGAAGGTAAAACCTACCTAGAGAGTAATCATGAGGCCGTGCACAATGTCGAAATGTACAGATTCATCAATTTCACAGTATAATTTTCTGGACATTGTGCTAAAGGAAAGTACTTTTAAAGATTTGTGATGCAACATAACTTTTAAGTGAAAATTAAAAATATCTAAGCATTTAAGATCTGGGAGCTGGTTAAGAATTCAGAGCCTCCATCAATGGAATACTTAGAGGGTAAATATATTTGTGTTGTCTGTGAAAGCTACTTTTTATTAAAAGA
The DNA here is from genome assembly GCF_018350175.1 of Felis catus. NCBI lineage: Eukaryota > Metazoa > Chordata > Mammalia > Carnivora > Felidae > Felis > Felis catus. The sequence continues at coordinate 229,471,845 of NC_058368.1, forward strand.
GAAACATTAAGGGGCGCCTGGGTGGCGCAGTCGGTTAAGTGTCCAACTTCAGCCAGGTCACGATCTCATGGTCCGTGAGTTCGAGCCCCGCGTCAGGCTCTGGGCTGATGGCTCTGAGCCTGGAGACTGTTTCTGATTCTGTGTCTCCCTCTCTCTCTGCCCCTCCCCCGTTCATGCTCTGTCTCTCTCTGTCCCAAAAATAAATAAACGTTGAAAAAAAAATTTTTTTTTTAAAAATAAAAAAAAGAGAAACATTAAGAAGACAAAAGAATTTATAAAATTATACTGTATTACATAAACATAATTATCAAAATCCGAGAGTTGTAGATTAAACAACAGCAGTTACCTAGGAGGATAAACAAACAGTAGGAAAACTTCTAGTGCATCTAAATTTTTACAATAAGCAAAAATTGTATAGACTCAGCAAAAACTTAGATCATGATTCTTCAAAACTGAAGGAGCATGAAGGAAAACCCGAAAATCATATTTTGGTCCAATCATAAAAAACAGGTATTGTCGATAATTCTCAACTTGCCACTACATAAATTAACAATGAAAATGGTCCGGCTATGTAATTTTTCCAACTTTCTCATGAAAAGATCTAATTTCCTCAGAAAAGAATGGGACATTACTTAAAACATTTTTGTAAAAATATATTAATTGCATGAAAAACCACACACTCTACAATTCTGTTTCTCTATATTCAGTTAGTAGCCACAGGAGAAAATCAATGAAAATGAAAAGTAATTTTACAATTGGCCACGTTAATTGAGAAATTAATAGCTCAGTAATAGAGCCTTCCCTTGCTTTCTCTTGAGTACATATTTCAAATCACCAAATAAACTTCTTACTTAAGAATTTTCTATACTATTTTCTGATACCCATCTAGGGTATTAATTATGCGCCAAATATTTATTCTCTATTTATCTATTTATGTTGTGCTACATATTTAACATATGTCTTAGTGGAATAAAGTACTGTATTTATATGTCCGATATTAGGGGAAAAACACCCACTTTAGAGTAGATGCACTTAAGTAGCAAGGTCTGTAGGTTAGGCGGCAGAAAAAAACAAGTCATTTTTGGGAAAGAGGTTTTAACTGATGTTATCAATTGCTCGTTTTTTTCGGCACTTGCCGATATCCCAGTTGCTAGAGTTACCCATTCAGTTGGATACATCACACAGCCTCTGACCTCAAAAGGACAGCCTTCAGGAAGCCAAGCAATTATCACCTGGAGCAAAGCATCCTCTAATGGCAGGAGCAGAGTGCAATGGGACCCTTAGGAAAAGTTCCCAGAAATGACTGGGTTGGATGAATGAGAGAGTCACAGGAATAATTTACTAAGGATGTTCAAAGTGCTTTAAATACCACCTCATTCATAATCATAATCACGATCATTCAAACAGAAATGAGATATCACTTCTGTTTGTAAAATCATGTTTTTAAAAAAGAATAGAATGACCTCAAATGCACATTAGTGCATGCAAATTCGTATGCTTATTCAAAGCAGGTTAATAATCTTCCAAGTAGGAACCAAGCTAAAATTATATCCATTTGATCACACGAATAAGCCAGAAAAGGAGATTAACAGTGAACTTGGAAGAATTGGATGAAAAGCAGACATAAGAAGCAATATGGGAACAAATCCATGGCAGTGGGAATCAGCAAAGTGATCTCAAATTCCTTCTCTTTTTGTTTTCTTTGGGGGTAGGGGAAAGCAATCCCACTGAAGGTCACATTGTTGTTGTTCTTGTCGTTTTCAGGTTTTATTTAAATTCTAGTTAGTTAACATACAGTGTAACATTAGGTTCAGGAGTAGAATTTAGTGATTATTCACTTACATACAACCACCATTGACTCTTATTTGAGATTACTTCAGGAACTAAGAGTTTTTGAGCCTGTTGCCAAATCGGAGGGAAGATTTAACGAGCCAAGGAAATCAGCTGAGATGAACAGCAACAGAATGAATGTATATTAAGTACCCATCCTCCACTTCCATCCTTTGTGTTTGTTTGAATCGTATAAACATCGTAAGCCTAAGAAAAAATTCTTTTTACTGAAGATGAGGAAAGGCTGGGGTCAAAAGAGGCATGAATATAACCCCAAAGTAGAAGGTAGGCAATGGTAAATGAATATGGATCTCACAAAGTTCCTCACGTAACAAACATTTGTGAGAGCACACATTAGGAAATTATTTAGAAAGCTATCCTAAGTCCTAATGTCTGGATGCAAAGCCTAATTTAATAGCAAGAAAGAGTAAGCAAAGATTGAATTGATCACTGTCTGCAGAGACTTTTATGATCCTTCATTGACAATAAGGCACAGAAAGGAAATTCTGAAAACATGTCAAATCCCTGGAATTTGTTGAATGCTTTCAAGTTTCATAAACCTACAAAATATATTTTAAATTTGTATTTCCTGCTTGGAAGCAGCAGTTCTTACAGGGCATTTTGGACCAAGCCCAGTGGGGTATTCATTTTTCAAACACTGACGTTTTAAGTGGAATCAATTTAACTTTTCTGTTAATATCCCATGATGTGAGTCATTTGTGTTCTCCTCACTGTAAACTACAGACTCTGCTACTCAAATGTATCTACCCTCTAAAATCACTCAACTCCTGGGGTGCCCGGGGGGCCCAGTCGCTTGAGCATCCGACTTCAGCTCAGGTCATGATCTCACGGTTGACAAGTTCGAGCCCCGCATCAGGTTCTGGGCTGACAGCTCTGAGCCTGGAGCCTGCTTCAGATTCTGTGTCTCCCCCTCTCTCTGCCCCTCCCCACTCCCACTCTGTGTCTCTCTCAAAAGTAAACATTAAAAAATTTCTTAATCACTTAACTCCTTTCAATGTTCACTCCTCTATGGAGACAGGGGACCTGTCCATTCCCTAATTTGTATCTAATTTGAGGAACAGTGACAAGGACTCTAAACCATCCCCCCAATCTAACATCTACGTTCATATTGAGTGATGAAGGGATAGACATGAAATGAATTGGTGTAGATGAGTGCAATGGGGAAATTATTTTGAAAAAAATGAACTGGTTTTTAAAGACATGTATTTTCATCATCTCAGTGATCCATGTTCTCTCAGAGATCCCAGCTTTACAGTTCTTATAGAAAAGGGTTGGAGGTTCCCAGCTATGGAAGAAATAACATACGGTATAGGGAAGTGCCAAGCATAAAGGAATGAGAAATAATTAAATTTCCTCTGATTCCTAAAGGGGAAGAGAACAGGAAGGGAAGTGGTCCATCCTGTGTTCTAGCTTCCCTATTTATAATGAAAATAGGCAGGGGCGCCTGGGTGGCTCAGTCAGTTAAGCGTCAGACTTCAGCTCAGGTGACTTCAGCTCAGGTCATGATCTCACAGTTGGTGATTTCAAGCCCCCCGTCGGGCTCTGTGCTGACAGCTCAGAGCCTGGAGCCTGTTTAAGATCCTATCTCTCTCTCTCTCTCTCTCTCTCTCTCTCTCTGCCCCTTCCCTGCTCATGCTCTAACTCTGTCTCAAAAATAAATAAACATTAAAAAAAAATAGAATGAAAATAGGCAGATTGAAGGGGCAGCTGACAGCAAATCGTCTTGTGTTCTGGCTCTCTACCCTGCATCACAGGGAAAAAGGTGTTGTGTTAGACTGCGGCCATGAGAAGACCTCAGAACCCCTTTCTGTTCCCGCATGTTAGAGAAGGGATGCTGTGTCTCGTGTAGGGTACAGAAGGGGTAATGGGTAAGTCAACATGCTCGCTGTGTATTCATGAGAGTCTGTAGAAGTAACAGGGAAGAGAGGTCCTGGTCAGTAAGGAAGAATGTTCCATCCTCAAGGAACAGAATCCACTGTGAGCAGAGCTCTCAGAGAACATGTCTGACCAGCCACCTGAGTCTGTGACCTGTGTTGACCTGAAGGCAACATGAGTATCTGCCCTTGGCACCGTGGTCTTCTTCGTTTTACCAGACAGTCAGATGATCTTTCTCACACACTTCTCCCCCTTGAGAAAGAGGGACGAAAACAGTGAAAAACTGAGCTTTGACACATCTACTTAGACATTGCTTTAGCATCCCAATGGGGAAAAAAAACTGTAATTTTGATTTCCCTCACCACACAGCTACGCTGTTCCCTCATTTAGTTAATAATCTAATCAAGGCAGAAGTTGGAAAGCCATTCCTGAGATTGTCTTCCTCCTCATTACTTTTACCCAAGCTACCGGCAGTTCCATTTGATTTTACCTGGAGGCCATCTCAAACCCATCCAGCTCACTCTGTCCCAGCCTGAATCACTATCATCTTTTGTCTAAATTGATATATTAGCCGCTGGGGACTGGGCAGGCACTCAGAACGTGGTAGATAAATGCAGACCGTGAAACCAGACTGCCACAGCTCTGCCTTTTAGCAATAGAGTGACACTGGGCAAGTTACCAACCTTCTGAGGCAGCTTCTCTAGCTATAAATTGGGAGATAATAAGGGTACACACCAAATGCGGTTGAAGCAAGAATTAAAATTTCTTGTATATGAAATGTGTTTAGAACAGTGCCTGGTACATAGAAAGTACTATAGAAATGCTTTTCTTTCTTGTAGTTCTTCCTTCCTCCCTTCTTCCTTTCCTCTCTACTTCCCTTCCTGTGTTAAACTCTAATTCCTTGTATAGACTGTTCATAGCTACTCCTCGGGTCAATGTTATGCGGTGCTCCCTCTGATCGACTCTTCTCCAGTCGCTCTGAAGTGTTTCATTCCCACATTTCCCTCCCAGCATCTGCTCACTGGCTATGTGTTCTGCCCAGGCAACTCTGTCCCCCATTGTTGGCAAGGCTGGTTGTATGTGACTCTTTGTTTATGGTTTAAGTATAAAGTCCTCCAAAAAGCTGGCTTAGACCATCTAATGTAAGTTAAATTTCCCCTGAGTCTACCTCATAGATTTCATTTTAAAAAAATCAAACTATTTTGGAATAATTTTAGATGTATTTAAAAGTCCCCATATGACTCTCACCCAATCTCCCCTATTAATATGTTAGATAACCATGTCAAAACTGACAAAACAACATTGGTATGTTATTATTAAAACCTAGACTATTTGGATTCTGTCAGTTTCTCCACTAATATCCATCAAGTTAATGTGAGGTCATATTTGAATGGAATGGACCCTAAATCCAATGAGTGGCATCCTCATAGGTAGAGGGACATTTGACATATAAATATCCCAGAAAAAGGAAGGCCATATGATGACAGTCACAGTGACACAGCTGCAAGCCAAGAAATGCCAAGGAGTGCCAGCAACCATACTAAGCCAAGAAGAGGTAAGGAAGGAATCTCCCTGGAAGTCTTCAGAGGGAGCATGGCCCTGCCAACATCATGGGTTTAGACTTCTATCCGCCAGAAGTGTAAGAAATAAGTTGTTGTTGTTTTATATCATTCAATTTGTGATCATTTGTACCCCATTTCTCTTCAGTAAATACATAGGAGTAGAATTGCTACTTATATGGTGGATATGGCTTAATTATACAAATAACTGCCAAATTGTTTTCCAAAATGGCTGAATTATAATGCATTTCCATCAGGAAGATGAGAGGTACAGTCCTTCCATATCTGTTGGTGTTGGCCAAGACTGGAATCTCAGCTGACAAGTCAATTGAGGATTGTCCAGTTCCAAGCTTAATTTCGCTGCTTATCCGTAGGATTCAGTTCCTTGAGGACCCCTTTTATCTGAGGATCTTAGTTTCTTACTGATTATTACCTGGAGGCTGCCCTCTGCTCTGCAAATATGCAAACATGCAGCTTGCTTGGTCAAAGCATGTGATAGAGAGAAAGAGTCTGATAGCAAGACAGAAGTCTCAGACTTCCTACAACCCGATCATAGGAGTTACATCACACCAACACTTCCATATTACATTTATTACAAGAAACTTATTCAAGGCTGGGGTTCTATAAGGGTATGGATCTGATAAGATGAGGATCACTGGGGATCATCTATCACAACAGCTCACCAGTCATTTTGATCCTAGCCATTCTAGTCAGTGTGAAGTATTATCTCATGGTTTTAATTCTTATTTCCCTAAAGAATAATGAATATTTACTGATGATCTGTAGATTCATTTTGTGGATTTTCTGTTCAAATATTCTGCCCATTTTTTTAAAAATTGGGTTTCTTTTTGGGTAGTAAGAATTCTTTATATATTCTGGATACAACTCTTTGTTAAATACATGCATAACAAATATTATATCCGAGTCTGTGGCTTTACTGTTTATTTTCTTAACGGTATCTCTTGACGAACAGAAGTTATTAATGGAGATAAAGTACTATTTATCCTTTTTTTCTTTTCTGCTTGGGCTTTTTATGTCTTGTCCAAAAAATTTTTGCCTATCCCAAATTTGCAAATATAATGCTCTATATTTTTTAAGAAGTTTTGCACTTCTAGGTGTTATGTTTACAATTATGATCTATCATAAATTAATTTTTGTGCATGGTATGAAGTAAGGGTAAATTTCATTTTTCCAAGAAGATATCCAGTTGTCCAGGACAATTCATGGAAAACATTATATCTTTCCCCATTGAGTTATCTTAACATCTTTGTTAAAAATCAGTTAACCATATATGCATGGATCAATATATAGACTCTCTATTTTGTTCCCTTAACCTATTTGTCTGTATTTTGCCTATATTACATTGGTTACTCTGGTTTGTAATAGATCTTATAGATGTTGAGACTAGTTAAGGAAGTGTAAGTGTTCCAATTTGGGGTTTCTTTTTAAATTGTTTTTGCTCCTCCAAGTATTTTCCATTTCCACATAAGATTTTGAAGCAGTTTGTCAATTTTTATGTAGAAAAACCTGCTGGAGTTTGATTGAGATTTCTTAAAAGTTATTAAGAATGCTTCAATTTGCCAAAATGATCTCATGAGTTTTAGATTTACTTAATATTTTACAAATGATTTTAATATTAATTCTTGAAAGAAAAAATATTGGCGATTAGAAAATTCCTAAAAACAAAGACTAATGTAGGAAGACTCCCAACCAGTTAATCAAAATACAAAAATTTTAATTAAACAGTATGGCATCAGTACAGGACTGGTTTAGGTATAATTAAAGAATTTAGAAATATACCTGCATGTAAATTATCCTTTTTTAAAGTTTTTAAAATTTTTATTTATTTTTGAGAGAGAGAGAGAAGAGGAGAGGGAGCCAGAGCATGAGCAGGGGAGGGGCAGAGGGAGGGAGACACAGAATCTGAAGCAGGCTCCAGGCTCCAGGTGTCAGCACAGAGCCCAACACGGGACTCAAATCCATGAACCGTGAGATCATGTCGTGAGCTGAAGTCAGACGGTTAACTGACTGAGCCACCCAGGTGCCCCTGCATGTAAATTATCATTAAATTCAAAAATCTTGAGCTGGGAAAATTAACTGTCAAATTGACAAAACGACAAAAATAATGTAATTAATAAAAGCACTATTCTAACTTAAAGTACCTAAATATTACGAATTCTGTACGGTGCAAGTATGTTTCAAATTATAAACTGAGGAATATTTATTTAATTTTATCATAGGTAAAAATTTGAGAAGAGTTCTTACAAATTTGTATGAAAAAGAAACATTCTTGAGAAAAACATAGCCAAAGAATATGAATAAGTAATCAGGAAAGAAGAAAGGAGGAAATAATATTGGTCAATAACTATTTAGCAAATATTAAGAACACTAATAAACTAATTCAAATAAAGCAATAATAAAATTTTTGCCATTTAGCTGATAAACAAGTAAGAAGAAAAACACTATGTAGTTCTAGGATTTGTTATATGAAAACCAGTTCTCTGATAATCTGTAAATATGTGCAAGCTTTAGAAAAAGGCAGCATATGCATCAATGTTTAAAACGTGCATATCATTTGCCCCAGCTGTTTCACACCAATGAACTTATCCTATGTTGTTAATGGAGAAAGTGTGTGTGTGTGTGTGTGTGTGTGTGTGTGTGTGTGTATAACTGTCCAAATTCTAAATGTCCTGTCAAAGGATATTAGTTAATTATGTACATCCATACAAGAGATGCCTGTATTACCACTTAAAAATGGTTTCATTTTGAATGGTAATTCACATAATAAAGGACCATTTCTTATGTTTGGATAAAAGAAAAGGCTCTTGAGAAAACTACAAGCATAAAATGATCCTTTTAATTTGTGTGTGTATGCACAAAGAAGACATTTAAAATCAGGTTTATAGTTTTATCCTGACTTGTAATATTTGGGCTGATTTTACCTCTTTTTATGTAACTCAAACAGCTTAGAATTTTAAATAACTATTTACAATACTGTAAGAAAAACTAGAAACGAATATGAAGACAAATTTACAAAATAATTACATAGGAAATATTAATGGCCAATATATGTATGAAAAGATATTCCACTTCAGTAATTATCAAGAAAGTATATATGTCAACCAAATATGGTATATGATTTTCCCCCATTATTTGGCTATATATAATTTTTAATGTGATAAAATCTAGTATAGAGAATGATTATAAGAAGTATATAATTTCATATATTACTAGCAGATTTATTTTTTAATGTTTATTTTATTTATTTTGAGAGACAGAGAGAGCACAAGAACATGAGCAGAGGAGGGGCAGAGAGGAGACAGAGAATCCCAAGCAGGCTCCATACTGTCAGCACAGAGCCAGATAGGAGCCTGGAATTCCAAAGCTACAAGATCATGACCTGAGCCGAAATCAAGAGTTGGACGCTTAACCAACTGAGCCACCGAAGTGGCCCAGGCAGAGGCTTCAAATTGATACCAACTTTCTGATTGGCAACTTCATACCTTTAGAGAAATAATTTAATAGCTTTATTGAGGTTAATAGCTTTATTGAGGTATAAGTGACATACAAAGGAATGTACAGATTTAATATAAACAATTTAATGAGCTTGCAAAAATGCAAACCCAAATGATACCATAACCAAAACCAAGATAATAACATATCTAGTTCCCTTGGTAGTTTTCTTTTTCTTTATTTTATTTATTTTTAAGAGGTGAGGGGTTGGGGAGGCAGGGTAAGAACACTGAACATGAGATCTACCCTTAACAAATTTGGAAATGTACAATACTCCACTGTCTACTATAGGCACTATGTTGTATAACATCTCTAGAATTTACTCATCTAGAATAACTGAAATTTTATACCTATTGAACAGTGGATCCTCATTTCCACTGCCAAAGTGTGTACATAATTTGATGTAACAAGTCTTTTTCTAAGCATGCATCCAAAACAACTATTTGCAATGTGCACTAAGATACCTGTACAGCCACATTCACTATGGATTTTTGTAATAATATAACTTGGGACAGATACTAGATGGCTCCTCTGACAAGATCTAAGGAGACTACTGTGTAAGTATCCTATGGAAAACTGGATAGCAGTTATAATCTAATATGTAGTTCTGTATAGTTGACAAGGAAATAGTTCTAAGATGTGTAATTACATAGAAAATTAAGTTAGAAAACAATACTCAGTTGTTTAATGTAATGTGATTAATATTCAATTTTTTCTTAATTTTTAAATGTCAAATGTTTAGGAAGATTCATAAAAAGAAAAGTGTTGTTGAAAATTTAACTCCTATAGGAAATGAGGATAGAATAAATGAGACTATTTTAAAGTATGTAGCTTCTCTATTTTTTATGATTTTTACAAGAAAAACATGATCCTCTCTAAAAATATGCCAAAGAAATTAAAAAACTTAAAATAAATATCGAACAGAGATTTTCATAATGCCAAAAATGTATTTACTTCTGTCCACAATTGGATGTTGCTTCCTTTTCAGGAAGTGGATGAAGAGGCAGCTCGAAGACTCCATGATAACAGAGAAAGCAACTGTCTTACTCCTAACATTAGCTGCAGTACACAGCGCAAAACAGGCACTCAAAAATACGTGTAGAAGTCATTAACAAATAAGTGCATTAATTCGTTATACCAGTTAACTTCCTAATAAATGGAACATACAAGAGCCTGGTAAGAATATTTACCTGAGCATAGCCAGCCTAGTACAAGAAAACAGAACAGTTTATTACTGCTGGTTGGTCACATAGTATTTCTGTGGCCAGGAAAATTTGCCATCTGTAGGATACTTGCACATACTGGAATACTATCTTACTAAGATAGACCATCATAAATATACATCATTACAACATCTTTTTTGGTAGTGCTATCAATGTTACAAAGCATACTAAGAGCTTTATCATAATTTTCTTCATTAAAAAATAAAATAAAATAATAAAATAAAATAAAATAAAATAAAATAAAATAAAATAAAATAAAATAAAAAATTTTCTTCATGCAAGTTCTTTATACATTTGAGATATTGGTGGCCTTCTTTTACATAACCTTAAAATTAAATTATATTTTGTGTCTTTTCGAAGTGTAGTAATTATGATTAATAGTTAAAGGTTGGAAAACAAAGTCTCTTTAAAAGAAACAATCAATATTACAGGTCCAATTATGTAAATGAGACTCAAAAAGTGTAATTTTTTTCTACAGCTTAGTAATTGAGTAGAGAATGGAAGGTTGTCTTGACAACAGAAGATAGAAAAATAAATTGTTAATGAATAACAATCGTCCTCTTCATTATAAAAAGTACTGACTTCATAATACGCAGAACAAATACTTATTATATTTTAAAATCATATAACTAAACACTAAACATTTTTTTCTTTTAAAACATATTCCAAAGCATTAATTTCAATAATAAACTAATTCCTTCTTGAACCCAATTAATGTGACTTATAAAGTGTAAAGTTAAATTTGCTATCTCCCTTCATCTTTCAATAATGGATGGTCCAGAGACAGAAAAAAAAATTGGAAGATCATAATGGAAACTGATAAATAACAGCCCTCTTTCCCCACATCCTAACATTTGAACCAATTGAAAACTGAAGATCAATAAGGCAAGTGGAAAGAATATTGGTATTCTTATAAGGCTTATAGTAGAGAACATGGCTCTGTTGCATATTAACACCACACTTCTTAATATAATGTTATATTTGGTCATGGTTAGACAGACAAGTCCTTCTAAAATCGGAATCTGCTCCTTATAGAACTTGTTCCAGAAGGAGCAAATCATGGGCAACTATCAATACGAGTAAAGGAAGGTGCTGGTTTCTAGCTGCCCAGAGCCTTCTATCACTCCAATCAGCTAAGTGATTTCTTTTCTCCTAGGGAAATGTAGAAAGGCACAACCCAGTAGTGTTACCATCACTTTGCATAGAAATGTAAGGCCTGGGGTAAACAGCCCTATTATAACTTTCACCAATATTCTTAAGCATTTATAAATACAGGATTTGACCTCTCCTATGTTTACGCAGTTTTTTCTACCATTCTTGAGGTCATCAGTCCCATAACATTGCTAATCTGCTTCTACACTCACAAGGCCCCAGTGCCCCAGATCTAACCAATTTATCTTTGGGTATTTTTCAGGAAATTTCTATTGGTTAGTAATGACCTACTCCCCAAAGGCTCTAAAACACATATTTATCAATTCCAATGCTCTCTTCACCCAAGACTAAATATTCACTCCATATACTATATCTTATTCCAAATTGCTGTGTATAGTCTATCAGAGACCTGGCATTTGAATGTCACATTAATACTGACACACAGCTACATAGAACTGCCGAAATTTTTAAATTCAATTACAATAATTAAAGCTTCTTAGACATTATAATCCAAGGTAATTAAAATCCAAAATAAAGTTATCTTTTTCTCATAAGTTAAAGCCCAATGCCAAAAAAACCCCAAAAAAACAAAAAACAAAAAAAACAAAAACAAAAAAACAACAACAAAAAGAAACCCACAACAACAACAAAAAAACACAAACGCATATCTTAAAGTGCAAACCAAACAAATCTGCCCCCAGAGGCACCCAGGTCCCTCAGCTGGTTAAGTGTCCAGCTTCAGCTCAGGTTATGATCTCACAGTTTGGGGGTTCAAGCCACTCATCAGGCTCTGGGCTGACAGCTCAAAGCCTTGAACCTGCTTCAGATTCTGTGTCTCCCTCTCTGCCCCTGCCCTGCTTGCACTCTGTCTCTCAAAGATAAATAAATGTTAAAAAAAATTTTTTTTTAATCTGCCCCCATCCACCATTTTCTTATTTGAATAACTATTAACCAGAAAGCCTCTCAGTACCTGGGTGGTGGTGCTGTTCCCATAGTAACTGTAACCTGGCTGCTTCTCCCTGATTAAGGGTGAATCCTTTATGGCCTCAGAAGTTTAATTAGATCAGTACCAAATCTCAGATGCATCATTCACTTTTTAAAATGTCCAAATCTGTTAAATAATGTTATTTTCCCAATTCAGGACCCACAGTAACCAAATTTCAAGCACATGTCGCATTCTAACCCTGACAGCAATTACCCTGAGGAAAGCTTTAATATCAGAACATAGTGCTTAGTGATGTAAGAGGACCTTTGAAGAGACTCAAGGGGACTGATTATGGAGGGGTGATTCAATTTGAAAAGAACTTTTCAAATTACCTATTTCTTCAGTAAGTTCTGGTACTTTGTGTCTTTCGAGAAATTTGTCCATTTCAATTATTATCAAACTGATTAGTATAAGTTGTTCAGAATATTATTCCTTTCTTCTTTTCTATGTATGTAAAATCTGTAGAGATGCCCCCTTGGTCTTTTTCATATTGGTAATTTGTATCTTCTTTTTATTTTCACTCAGTGTATCTGAACAGAGGTTTATTAATGTTATTGATCATTTCCAAAAATCAGCCTCATTTGATCTCATTCATTTTTCTTTTTTTCTGTTTTCAATTTTATGTATCCCTAGTCCTTATTATTTCCTAATTTCTTCATGTTTTAGGTTTATTTTGCTCCTCTTTCTCATTTCTTAAGGAAAGGGTTAGCTTTTTGATTTAAAACTTCCTTGTTTTATATTCTGAGCAGTACATGCAATAAACATTATTATAAAAGCTCTTTCAACACATTTTGATAGTCTTTTTAATTTAATTCATTTCAGAATATTTTATACGTTCCTTTTTTGACTACCTAACTCTTTAATCTGTAAGTTTATTTAGGAATTTGTTATTTAATTTCCAAATATCTGGGGATTTTTCCCTGAATATTTTTTTCTGCTATTGATTTCTAATGTAAGTCTACTGTAATCAGAGAACATACACTATGTGATTCAATTCTTTTAATTTTTTGAGATTTGTTATAATAGCTCCAATATGGGCTTTCTTTTTTTAAATTAAAGTTTATTTATTTATTTTTTGAGAGAGAGAGCACGCATATGTGTGAGTAGGGGAGAGGCAGAGAGAGAGGAGAGAGAATCCCACGACAGCCCGTAACCCCAACTCAGAACCGTGAGACCATAAGCTGTGGGTTGCTAAACCAACTAAGCAACCCAGGCACCCCAGAATACGGACTTTCTGGATGAATTCTCCATGTGCACTTGAGAAGAGTGTGCATCCTAACACTGTTGTTCTATAAATGTCAAGGAGGTCAAGATGTCTGAGACTGTCATTCCTTAAGCATTATGTATCCACCTGTTTTATGATTAGCTATGAATGGAGTGTTAGAGACTTCAAATATAATTGTAGGTTTGACTATTTACCTTTTCAGTTCCAGATTTATGTATTTTGAGGCTATTTTGTTATGTACACACACATTATGATTGAATACCTTCCTGGTAAATTGGTCTCATTAATATTATGGAATGTCCCTATTATTATTTCTAATACCATTCCTTGCTTGGAAGTCCACTTTGTCAGGTGTATACTCCAGCTTTCCTTTGTTTCGTGTTTGCATATTATTTTACTTATCTATTTCTTTATATTTAAAATTGGTTTCTTTTTCACAGTTAGATTATGCCTTTTTTTATCTGACAACTCTTCTCTTTTAATTAAAGTGTTTAAACCTTTTAATTTAATATGATTATTGACAGGGTTGGATTTAATCTCTGATCTTACTAGCTGTTTATTATTCATCCTATCTCTTCTTGGTGCTGTCCCTTTTCTGCATTATTTTTTATTTGTAATTTTTAGTATTTAATTTGATCTCTACTTTTAGCTTATTATTTATACCTATTTTTAGTTTTAATTGATGCTCTCTTCTTTATAATATGTATCTGAATTAGTAAAATCTACCTTCTAAAAATATTAAAACACTTCGCATAGAGTGTAAGAATCTTAAAACTGTGTACATTCAATCCTTCCTCCTGTTCTACTATTGTCCTGCATTTACTTTTACGTGTTATAAATTTCATAGTGCTTCGTTACTATGTTTTTTGTTCCAGACGGTCATTTTTAAAGCAATTAATTTTTTTTTAATTTCTACTTTAAATTTTGTTCTTTCCAACTCTATTTCTTTCTGTAGATCCAACGATTCCTCCTACCTTCTGCTTGAAAATATTTCTTTTAAAATTTCCTGTAGTACAGGTCTACTGGCAAGGAATTTCCCAGTTTTTATTTGCCAGAAAAACTGTTGACTTTGCCTTCATTTTTGAAATATATTGAAACTGAAAAAGAAGAAAGATAAGGAGATTGAAATCTATATTCACAGCTTTTGTTTTTATCATTTAGCACTTTATACCACTCTGTTTACTCAAGGTTTTTAGAATTTCTAACAAGAATTCTGCTGTCATTATAGTTTCATTCTTCTGTACAAAATGTCTTTTTCCCTCTAACTACCTTTAAAGTGTTATTTTTCTCTTTGTTTTCAAAAGTTTTACAATGTCATATTTAGGTGTAGTTTTGTTTGCTGTTTCATCCTAAGCTTTTTATGTTTGTCATTTGCTGTCTTTCAATATATTTGGAAAATTCTCAGTGATTTCCTCAAATAATTACTCCATCCTATTCTCGCTCTCTTATCCTTCTCTTCCTCAAAACGTATGCATATTACACCATTTTACATTGTCCCGCCACTCTTGGATATCCTAATTTGTTTATTATATTTTAATTATTTGCTTCTTTGTATTTTAACTTGAAACTTCCATTGATATAGCTTCAAGATCACAGATTCTTTACTCAACTGCATAACTATATAGAATTTTCAGATAAGCCCATCAAAGGAATTTTCATAGAGGATATTGTTTCTAACACTTTCTCACTTCCCTTTGTCACTTTCTTATCATTTCCATTTCTGTGCTAAAATTCCCCATCTGTTCATGCCTATTGTTTACCTTTTCTACTAGATCTTTAGCATATGAATCATAGATATTTTAATTCCTGAGGAACAGTTCCAACATCTTAGTCTCATTCTGCTGATTGCTGTATCTCTTAAAAGTGCTTTTCTGTTTCCTTTGCTTTTTTGTGCCTTGTAATTTTTGAGAGATTGCTTTTTCTCCAATAATTGAAACTTTGTTTCAGTTGTGTTTACTAATTAAGGTACTCTTGACTCCATAATTCTGATAAAGCTCCCTTTCTTGTATGTACAAAAGCTGGCACACGTGTTGTTATAGTCTGTGCACAGCAGACTGAACACATTAAATGGAGTATTAAATGGACAACAAGTCTCTTGCTATTGGCCTAAGACTTCACATGCCCTGCCTTTCATTTTCTTAAATATCTATCTATCTATCTATCTATCTATCTACACTATAAAAACATCCTCTTGGCTATACAAAAACATGTTATTATTTTGTGCCATAATATCACAATATTTCTTAACTGCATAAGTTATTTGCTTAGCTATTCTGGGTTAAATGTAAATATACAAATGGAAACCACAGCAAAACAGGAGTCAGCATTGCACTATATGACACAAAACAAACATTTTTGAAGCTTAAAAGTTCAAACATGGAGCCTTTGTGCATATTCACCTAACAAAGTATGTTTCTTAACCCAAACAATAATTTCATTTAAAGTATCTTATCGTTCTAGCACCGCCTGGGTGGCTCAGTCAGTTGAGCATCCGACTTTGGCTCAGGTCATGATCTCACAGTTCATGAGTTCAAGCCTTGCATCAGGCTCGCTTCTGTCAGCATAGAGCCAGCTTCAGATCCTCTGTCCCCCTCTCTCTCTGCCCCTGTCCCACTTGTGCTCTCTCTCTCTCTCAAAAATAAATAAACACTAAAAAATAAAGTATCTTATTATTCTAATAACTCCAGGAGAAAACAACATATACTTATATACCCTTATAATCTAAGAGAAATATGAAAATATGGGTACATGCAATTAGTAATGGCAGGCATTTTGGTTGCCCTCAAAATACTTGTTCCTCATCAGATGACCAGTCCCATGCAAGCCAAGTTTCCTCTCAACAGTGTAGATTAGAAATGAGCATGTGACTGCTTCTGATATTGAGGTCAGGGGAAATGTGATAGTGGGATTTATGGGGAAGCATTTCTTAATCCTAAGAAGAAGACATAGTAAGAAACAGTCTTTCTCTTCTGTCTCTGGGATGTGAGCCTCAAAATGCTATCGCTATTTTGCTATAAGATCTAGGATAGAGTCCGCATGGAAAATAACAGATTGGAAAAACAGAAAGAATCCAGTTCCACAAACACAGGAGGTGGTTTGCATTTCCTTGGATGGGAGGTAACATGTATCTTTACTATTCAAGTCATTTTGATTTGGAGCTTCTGTCACTTGAAGTCAACATCTTAATTACTGATTGTGTAGTTAATTTGATGTGTTGACTAGACCAGTAACAAGATGTTTGCTCAAACACCTGTCTAGATGTTTCTGTAAAGGTATTTTTTAATATGATTAAGATTTACAATCAGTTAACTTTAAGCAAAACAGACTACCTTCCAGAATGTCCATGTGCCTCCTTCAATCAGCAGAAGGCCTTCCTAACAGACTGGGGCTTCCTGAGGAAAGAATTCTGCCTTCAACTGTAACAAAGAAATTGTGTCACACTTTCCAGCCTTCAGCTTCAAGTCTGCAGAACCAGCTATTACAGAGATCTCCAACCTGACAGTTTCCCTACAGGTTTTGGTCTTCCCGTCCACACAATCATATGAGCCAGTTCTTTAAAATAAAGCTCTTAATACATATATGTTCTACCAGTGCTGTTATTTTGGACAAAGATGGCAGCCCAGTTCTATTTTACGATTAGTAATATTATTTCCAAATAATAATAGATAGTAATGAAAATTGATAGATTCTCAAAATAATTATACAAAATGTATTGTACTGTCTGGTTATTTTCTTCTTTGAAATAACCTACGTTTGGCATGGTCCGGAGAACTAACAGATTTAAATAATCTTAATCCTAGATTCATTTTATGAAGTACTTAAAAATCTATTCATCTGCAACTGTTTAGCATTTTCAGAAATACTCAGTGAATATTTTTATGGTTATTTTTAACTTAAATTGGACAAGGCTTATTTTGCCTAACCCCATTTCTTTTGAGTTCTGTGGATCTGGCTAAATTTAACATTTGCTCTTTTATAATGGCAGGATTATCTTACCTATTTTTGTTTAGTACAAAGTAATTTTCTCACAGTAAAATTAAAACAATGGGAATACGTATCAAATTATTAGATAACATAATCTTAAACTCACAAATAAATTTTTACTATCTCTTGTTGTCAAGGAAACCACTTTGTATGCCCTTGTGTTGAGTTACTAAAAGGGTAAGTTTTTCTAATGCAAATGCTTATTTCTATTTCACTTTGTATGCTGCATTAAATTAATCATTATAATTTATATTTGATGAAGCTATTTTAAAGTGTTTGCCAATAAAACACACGAAAAATAGAACACAAATCAAACAACTATTGCCATGATATAGGCATTATTATGAGAAAAAAAATTATTGCTCATCAATTGAAAAATGTATGACAATAATTATATATGCCTGCTAAGAAAAATACTATAAAGTTGAGTGAATATTGAGATATGATGTAAAAATATGCTATATGAGTTATGTCTCAAATAAAGCAAAAACATTTTTTTCAAAATAGATGGATGTAAATATTTGACAATAAGTAGAAAGTTTAAACGATTTTATTTATGTAGGCCTAGGAGGCATTAAAATATTATAAATCCTACATAGAATCAGATACATCCTCCATTTGCCTGATTGGTCTCAGTCTGAAATAGTATCACATTTTTATCGAATGGTATTAATAACCAAAATTCCCCAAAAAGATAAGACCACACTGCAGGCATTCCAAACATCCTTCAATAATGTTCCATGGCAGAGTTAAATAAAAATATATTGAACAAATTTTAGTTTTAAGATGAAAATAGGGCCGCCTGGGTGGCGCAGTCGGTTAAGCGTCCGACTTCAGCTCAGGTCACGATCTCGCGTCCGTGAGTTCGAGCCCCGCGTCAGGCTCTGGGCTGATGGCTCAGAGCCTGGAGCCTGTTTTGGATTCTGTGTCTCCCTCTCTCTCTGCCCCTCCCTCGTTCATGCTCTGTCTCTCTCTGTCCCAAAAATAAATAAACGTTGGAAAAAAAAATTTAAAAAAAAATAAAAAAAAAGATGAAAATATATGGGTGTAATGGAAGCACATATTTTTTAAATGTGGTGGAAATCCACAAAACCTTGATTGCCTTTGTCTTAAATTTCAACATTTAAAACTTCTGAGTGTGTTCAATCATTAACTATATGTTCGTAGTCTGATCTGTGCTGAGAATTACGCTAAATGGTAGAGCAATGCATGCACATACAGCGTCTGCCTTCTTGCACAGTGGGGAGACTCACAATAAAGACGGGGAATCTGGGACCGAATGAGGAACACACAGACATGCACACGATGCAGAATGAAACTCGGACTATTGACTTGGCAATGTGGGGGAAGAAAACGGGGTGGCAAGAAACACTGTGGATAATGATCTGCATCCCTGGTGAGAAACGATGGTTAAGTCACCAAGTACATATGGACCCACATACGCAAATGTACACCCTCACACCCAGAAAGGCACAGTCAAACACAAACACACACATTTTTCAGCATCACTCAACCATAGAGGTTTTTAGTATTCATCTCTATTGATTTTGTCCTATTATTCATATGAGGTGCTTTGGACCCGAGACAGATTATAATTATCTGCTTAAAAAGTGACCACATGGTTCCCCATCCCTCAATTCTTATCCTGGGTCAACACATTAACAGGCAGGTCAAATGTCCTATACGCACAAAATTTGCCGTCTGTGTCATAAACAAAGAATGATGAAAAAAGTGAATTTTCTCTTCTTACAGAAGAGAGAGAGACAGATGCTCTCCTTCCCTCCTATAGAGGGCTTCGTGGAAATGTAACCAGGTGGGGACCTTCAATTCTTTAGGTATTTATTTATAAGTATATCTCTCCAAGGACCAGATAAATTCTGTGTCCACAGGCACAGAGGTCTCCAATGCCCCTGTCATCATTCCTTCTTCAAAGATGAAGTTGTGCAAATCTCTGTGTACTTCTCACAATCTATAGAGTTGAAAATTAATTTGCCTTTGCTTACTCTTAGCCCAGGATCCCAAGGTTCATCAAAATTAGTTCAGCAAACCCTCACTGTTAAAACATGAAGATTTTTTTCTCTATTATCGACTACAGCTAAAGAACATAATTATCACAGTGTAATAAAAACTATAGACAACATTAATAGGATAGAAACTAAATGGATAGGTTGTTTTAAAAGATCAAAAGACACATGCCTAAGGAGGTAAATTTTAAACTAATACATGAAAGTGGAAAGGAGCAGACTATGGGACATTAGGCAGAATTAACAGCAAATGAGAGATTTCCTGAGAAAGGACGGGGTTTGGTATGTATACCATTTAAAATAAAGATATCAGTAATAAATAAAATCATCGAAAATGATATGAGGGGGAAACACATCATGTGGCTGAGTACATGCCATTCTGCAAGGCTTTCAGGCAATGATAAGATGTTTTATTTTAGGTACAATATACAAATTTAATATTTAATTTGTTTAAAATTTATTTAAACTTAAATATTTATTTAAATATTTATTTATTTATATTATTTATTTATTTAATATTTTATTTATTAAAATTAATTTAAACTTAAATATTTCTTTAAAAATTTATTTAAAATTAAATTTAAAATTTAATTTGTTGGTTTCCGAAATTGCACTCTTCATGTCAGGCATCACCTTGCTTTGTACACGGTAGGTGTTCGTTTGGCAAAAATTCGTAATTTTGATGCTGTCAAATTACCCTTGTACTGAAGTGTTTGAATGTCTTAATTAAGATATTCTTCCCCATTTGAAGTAATATAGATTGTCTCCCACATTATCTTCCTTATATTTATCTTGCAGACTTTCACATTTAAATAATTAATATTTAGCGATATGTTTCTACAGGTGATGTGACATAGGGATATAATTCTTCCCATGCAGTTGAGCTGAAAAACCTAATAACACCACTTTTTCCGAGAATTGTGATGCACTTACACCAACCAGTATGGTCTGCCACAAGTGTGGGGTAACTTTTTCTAAACTCCTTAGTAATACTGTCTTTTAATTCTCCTATCAGTAGCATATTATTGTCATTACCATGAATTTGTAATACATATTAATATCTGATAAGGCGAGCTTTATCCTTTGAGAGCATTAACATCTTCATATTATATGTCTATAATTAGTCAGATATTTTATGCCCTTGTACTAAGTATTTCTAGTTGGCTCGCTCAATCTCCTTCATAACATTACCACAACATTTTTGTCTGGGCGTATTGCTGCTCAGATAAAAGTCTATATTTTCCAACTTTCCTAGCAACTAGGAGAATTTCTGAACACTTTGATGTAAGTAAAATGCTGTGTCCATGTCCTGTTTTCATCCCTTATGACTGAAATGGGACTGTGATATCTAAAACTCCAATAGCCACCTTGTTGAGATAGTATGGAAAATCAATATGCTGCAAAATTTGTGAGAAGTAGATTTTTGACAACGGTCCTGGTTTCTTAATTTTTCTATCTCTTCTTATGTCAGATTTATTTATTTATTTATTTAATCTCTTTAATATGTGCTATCAAATTTATTTATAGATGAGTAAGTTGTTTCCTATAATTATTTGAATTTGCTCTGTATTTATAACTCCTTTTATAAAGAAATTTTATTGAATAATTTTTGTATATAATAAACATAAGGAAAGTTTTTAATGAAAATTTCGGGATACTTTTCAAATGTTTTGAATTATTTAAAGAAAAATTATTACAAAGATATCTGAGGCAAAAATAATATCTGACCTTCAGAACAAACAATAATTCCTTTCATCAAGTTCTGCATTTATTGATTTTGCCGTTCTTTTATTTTTTTTTTATTTCAGCATAGTTGGCACACAATTATTCCCTTTTATCTTTTCCAAAATTCTATACTTCTTCCTTTATTAATTCTTCAGAACATCTAAATGTCTCTTTTATTCATTTCCTTAAGAACCCTTATTTATTTAATTCATAATTTCTATTATGAATAAAAATTCTTCTACTATTTTGGAATTAATTTATGCTGTAATAATTATTAAGTCATATGACCATCATTTCTTATATTTAGCTTTTTATTTCACTATCTTTTTAAATAGAAGACATCATTTATTTACTTTCTTTTTTTCATGTTAATAAAAAATAAGACTAACAGTTTCCTCTGAGTACCACTTTTATTGTGTTTTTCAGGCTTAAATATAGAGCACTTTATTTGCCTTTATACATTTTAAAGATTTATAATGAAATATAAAAGATTTTAAGTGATGATAAGTTCTGTGGAGAAAAACAAGCCATAAAAAAAGACACACAAAGTAGTTAGGAATCATAACTGCAGTTGGAATTATGAGGAAAGCCAATTAAAATGTGACATTTCCGCAAGAGCCTACAGGGGATAAGGGAGGAAGACGTGTGCACATTTTGATAATGAACATCACCGACAGAAGAGACAGCTAGTGCAAAGACCCTGAGGTAGGAACATTCCTGGACGGTTTGAGAAACACCATGCAGATCATCACTTTGTCAATGTTGACTATGAACAGGAACCTTTTGTCTTTTACTTTGACAGAAATGGGGAACTATTTCTGACATTCACCAACAAATATTTTAAAAAGGAAAAGCCTGAACTCTAGCTACAGTGTTAAGAATCTACGGGGTCAGCGTCAGGAGTGGCAACATAAAGAGATTGATGAGAATGTCTTGGATTAGTCTGGCAGTGGTAAAGAGAGTGCGAAGAGGCCTGAATTAAATACATTTTTAAGTATGAGTCAAACGAGATGTAAGAGCAAAACAGAGACACAGTTAAAGTTTGGTAGAATCAATAGCCCTGGTGAAAAATTTTGTGAATGTGCTGAAAAGAAAGACTAAAGATTGGAACAACTGTTTCAAATTGAGAGAATGAAAGGTTTGCTGTTATAGATAGTGACAAAAAGTGGGCTATGTCCTGAGAATGAGTTGCTGAGTGTAGAGGGTAAGATCATTCAAGAAACTAGGAGTACAGTGGTTCAGGAGGTTCATCTACCCATAAACTGAAATTACCAAGAAATTAAGTCTAAAGTTTTGCAGGAGAGAGGAAGTGAATTGGGTTATTAAATGCTCATCAAATAAAGAAGATCTAACTGAGCATTAGGAGGTAAATGTAACTGGTGGGTAATTTGATGATACACCCGATAACATAAGACTCAAAACTGGGAATGGAGTTGAGGAGGAAGGCACTGAGAGAGATTAGGCAATGGCCAGGATATCTACTCCACCTCCAGGCCAAATATCCAAAAGTATAGGAGGTAAAACAGCCCTTACTGGAGAGGACTGCAGAGCAAATGGCCGTGGCAAGGAGCCCATTAAGTTCAAACAAAAAGTCAAAGGGACGCAGTGGAGGAAAGAGACTGTATGTTAGTGATGAATAGTGGACAGAGGACACTTGGAAAGGACTCGGGAGCCAGGAAAATACAAAATAAGGAAAATGAAGCAGAGAAGTGTTGAGGCATAGGGAAGTTGGAAAGCAGGAGACGAGGGCCGACCTAGAGTCCCAGGGGCTTATGACAGCGACACCCACGTGACTAATCCTCATGGTCTCACTACGGCAGTAGAGGAAATGGTAATACTGTGATTGTTGAAGGAGAGAATGCACAGTCAGGACTTTTCAGGAGCATCCAGAGTCCTAAAGCTTCCTTTTCCTTCCTGATAATAACATAAAGCTGGAAAAACAGTTTATTTAGAGCACATAAACCTAGGGTTCCCTCCCAAGGTGTGGTCGCTGCCCCAACAGCACCTGTAGCAACACCAGGAAATAAGTTAGAAATGTAAATTCTTAAGTTACAAACCAAACCTACTAAACAGAAAGTTCTGGTATGCAACCTAGTCATCTGTGTTTTAATAAGTACTACAGGTGATTGTGATGTACATCAAGAGTTGTTTAAGAACAACTGTCTTTGACCACAAGTTCTGGGGATTTATCCTACTTGATTTATCCCCATGATGATTTGAAGACCAGTGTTCATGGAAGAAAAATCCCATTCGAGGAGCTATGCTCTAACCAATACACTGCACTTCATCATAATAGCTTCATTTGTTATACAGTATTATAAATAATTTACCATATTATAAAGAGTGGACCAAGATTTAGGAATAATTAATAGATATAATCAAAACTCATCCAGAAGATTAAAAGTTAAAACTATGGAGACTATTAATTCTGTTGAACTTAATTTCCTAAATAAAATGAAACTATATTTGTTGAAGAAATTATAGGTATATACCCCCAAAATAAAATTAGTATTCTTTCAGATAAATGGAGCCTTAAAATTGAAAATTAAATTATACCTCTAGAATAACAAAAACATCAATATATAACACCTTTATAAAGAAGAGCCAAAAAGAACTGAAGGTTATTGAAGTTGAATAGGATTTTTTTCATAAAATTAAATGAAATTTAATAAAAACATTTGTTAATAATCCAATTTTTTTCTTTGAATGGTTGCATTCAATTTAGATGGCATATACACTTTACGCTTTACATGTGATATAATAAAATGGCTAAATACAGATGTTTAACCCATCTGTTATAACAGAAAAAAAGTCCTTTCAAAACTGTGATTGAAAAGATAATTAATAAATGGATAAAATGGAAATGGAGTCATTACTATTAATTTATGTTTGACTCCACATGAAAAATTGGCAGATTTCAGATCTCATTAGTATTATTGAGACTGTTAAAAACAGAAAAAAAAACCCAGTTTTTCATAAACTATTAGCAGACGGGCTCACTCAATGAAGAAGCAGGCTAGATTAATCAATTCATTTATTCAGCAAATTCATTCAACAACCCAGTCTGCTGTATTATTGCTGGTTTATGCAAATCTGGTGTTGCTGCATTTCAGACATTCATAATCCTGGTAGTAATGTGGTGCTGTGACATATTCCTTTCCACTCATCCATCCACAAGAAAAGTTCCACCTTCCTTAGTGTCACATCTTGATAATTAGGATTTATGTGCTTGGGCATTCAACATTTTCAGTCATTATGATCTGCCTATTTTGCACTATGATATTGTGATTGATGATAAGAAATATATATTTGATCTTCTTCCCCATTTCCGGCAGAGCTCCTAAAACCCTTGGAATTTCCTAAGTAATGAGAGCCATAAAGGCGTCTTTTTCTATGTTAATGAGCTGAATTTGGAAAGTCCTTTGGTAAACTAAAGAGCTGGTTGTCAGGAAAACCAGCCAAGTGATTGGAGGGTTGGAACCTTCAGTCCCACCCTCTGATATCCAGGAAAGGGTGAGGGGCTGGAGGCTAAATCAGTTGAAAATGACCAATGATGTAATCAGCTATGTCTGTGTAATGAAGCCTCCATAAAAGCCCAAAAGGATAAGGTTCGAGAGCAACCAGATCAGTGAACATGTGGAGACTGGGGAGAGTGACATGTGCCGAGAGGGCATGGAAGCTGTGTACCCTTTCCCCATACTTCTCCCCATTCATCAATTCCATCTGGATGTTCCTGAGTGATATCCTTTCATAATAAACTAGTAATCTAGTAAATAAAATGTTTCTCTAAGTTCTGTGAGCTGTTCTACAAATTGATCCAATATGGGGACGGGGTCTTAAGAAGCTCTGATTTAGCCAATCGGAAGCACAGATGATGACCCAGGTTTGCAATTGGTGTTTGAATGGGGGGAGAGGGAGGCAGTCTTGTAGGACTGAACCCTTAACTTGTAGATTCTAATGTTATCTCCACAGAGAGTATGAGAATTCAGTTGAATTATTAGGCGCCTTGATGGTTTGTCACAGAGCATTGCTTATTGAAGGTGTGTGACCACCCCCACCCCCCCACCCCACCAAACCTGCGTGCGCACGCACATGCGCACGCGCACACACACACACACACACACACACACACACACACTGAAATTCTGTCCAGGAACTCAATTACGCACACACTTCTGAAAAAAGGCTTATCTTAAGTCTTCATTGGTAATTAACATCTAGTAGTTTAGCAGAGGTTCAACAAAAGTCTGTAAGGTGAAGCATTTCTAGGAAACTGTAGCAGGCATTGTACCTTTGCAAGACTCAAAGGAAGGGGAAATTCATATGTGAAGATAATTGCGTCTTTGTCCTACACTTGGATAAAGGCCACCCTGATGGAATATATGGCAGATAACTTAACCCAAAGAAATGTGCCCTTTAAAATTTAAAGACCAACAGCAGTACACTTGTCATACGCACTGTAGCGAAGACTGTATCTAAAACTAAGCCCACGTTTTATCTACAAATAAGCATAACATTGGCTGATGGATTTTAGGGGGAGAATTAAAATCTCTTTATTACTGTAAAAATCATAAGAACATATTACATGAAAATATAGTTTTACAGTTTGATCAATTAATAGCAACAATTTCAGTGGCTAGACATATAATAAAAGAGATTCCATTTAGGCAAGACAACATTATAAATACTTTTTGGAACTAATATATTCTCAGAAGGCTAAAGCTAAGAAATTTGTAGCAAAAAGTGTAACAAGAATTCAAATCATACTATAAAATTAGGCCAAAATAAATAGAAGCCTTTCTAATAAGACTAAAAATGTATGTGGGGCTAGAAGACCTGAAATTTTCAGAAACACACAAAAAATGTGATTAAACCCATGATAGACAATAAGTGCTTGGGCTGATGAATTTGTTGATTATGTCAAACTAACTGAAGGTTTTCATTTGTGCTTGCTCAAATTGGAGCTACTAATCAAAACACTTAACTTCTAGATGCCTGACATACGAGTCTGGCTACATGCGTAACTCAGTGATAGATCATTATTATCCCTTAGACAATAAATCCTGAATTATTGGGGTTCACTCACGCAACTGATTTAAGCTTATTGATCCACAAGTTGGTAATTTTTTTAAAAAAGTAATATTAATAAAAATAAAGTTTTCTTATGGGCATCGAGGAAAATAATGAGTTTAAAATGTTTTCATTTTATATAAAACATTAAACATATAAACATACTTATAGTGATTATCAATAAGGTGTAAAGAATAATGATTATAAATAAGGCGTTAAGAATATACTCCACTCACAAGTCGAACAGCCCAAATCCAAATCTCTCCTCTCAAACTCCAAAACACATCCAGAGCAAAACAAACCCAAACAAACCATACCTAAACAAAACAAAAAACAAACAAAACCGTGTTCCCACCCAACAACACAAGTCAAAACAAACAAACCATAATCAAAGCCAATAGAATAATTGGGAAAAACAATAAAAGAATATTCCAAACTTGAAGTAACATGTAAATAGGAACTAAACACCCCAAATTCAGCAAAGTCAGCTTCCAAGTCCATTCAGAAGCAAATAAGTCACGGGGGTCCTTTGTGGAAAACACGACAAGGAAGAGGGACCTACAGGGATAAAACACAGACGAAGTCACCTCAAGAAATAGAAAATCCCCATGTTTTATTTTTTTCCTTATCTTTGGAAAATCCCTATGGTAAATGTAGACAATCTGAAAACAGTTCTGAGAACTGGTGGCCCACAGTCAGTACTGTCAGTGGATTAACAGCAGCACTTCAAAACCCTCTGAGCTTTGCTTTGATGGCATTTTTCATTCTTATGGCTCCTGTCTCTCTTCCACTCCATGTAAAAGCCAGCACTGGGACTGTGTTCAGAGGCCTTCCCTCAGGCTTGTGGAGTCCTCTCCAACTGCAGACAGAAAGCCACAGGTGGCCCTTAAGCACAGACTGCGGAGCGTGCAGTGGAGAGAGCCCAGCCCCACTGCTGGGGACCGAGACGAGTCTGAGGATCTATGCAACCCTGCCAGATATCGCAAGCTCACTTGGTTCCCTCTCTTTCTCATTTTGCTTTCTAAACTCCTTGCTAGTTTCTTTTGGAAGCATCCCCTCCCCCGCCCCCAACCCCGGGAATCCAAGCCAAAAAAACCCCCAAAAAACAAAAAAACTACCCTCTAGGAAAATGAAAGAAGGAGACCTGAAGTATGAATTCACAGGAAAAAGTAGTGCCTCTGAGGGTAGATGGGAGCAATCTGAAATGAGAGGTACTCTTTGGAGGCTTGATGCTGAAGGCGAGGAAAGACAGAGGTGGGAGAAGTCAGAGCCTTATAGAAACAATAAAGAATGGTGACCCAGAGACATACTAACAGGTCGCCCTCCCCAATTAACACAATCAATTTAACCAAACTATACTTGACTCTATCAGCGCTACTGACAAATTCAGGTGTCAGCCCCTTCAGGATTACCCAAGCTACAGAAGGCTACCCCATCAAAGGTAATGTTTCTCAAGGTGGGTCACATCCAAGGCTTTTTGGAGGAAAAGTATGAAGGCCTGGCCATCTGCCCTAACTGGGACAATTTTGGAAGGCTATGTAGGTCCAGATCTCTCCACGGGAACAGCCAAAGATGTACTACAGCTTTATTTCTCCCTCTACCACCCACTCGCTACTGCTTTCTTCCACTAGTGGCCACAGGTGTTGATCTTAAGGGCATCCCTTAATAAAGATCAAATTGTAATTCAGAGTCTGTTGCTAAGGCACTTAACCTGTGACATTAAACCAACACAAATTCTCAGCATCCCGCATACATCACTGTAATTTGTGATAGAGGAGGAAAAAATCATTAAAATACTAAAACAAAATCTTAATATATATTTTACGAAGAAAACAGAATATGATAGGCTTTAACTAATGAAAAGTGTCCCCTAGAAAACATGCATGAAGCAGAAGAATATTATGACCAAAAAAAAATCCTTAAACGGTTATTTGCACATGATGAAATCCCTGTGTCAGAACAGCAGAAACAGGAAAAAAGGAAGGAAAAGAAACATGCAAATTAAGAGTTGTGCATAATGAAGAAATTTGAAATAACCCAAAAATAATCTTAGAAATAAAAATTACAAGTGTCAGTGAAGAAAGCCATGCCAGTAGTCTAGATAAAGAGAATGAAATCAGGGGATAAAAGGATAAGAAAATAAAATAAAGTAAGAAGTAAAAAGAATCACTGTTTGATCTGAAGACAAAAGCAGAGATTATATTGTATGCATAGAATTCATAAAGAAAAAAATTGAGGCAGAACATATATTTAAAATTTCTAAGAAAATTTTCTAGAAATAAATGAAGGCTTGAATCTCATATAGGAAGAGCCCATGGTGTATCTGGGGAAATTAAGCTAAAATGGTCATTTCAGTGATAGATCTTGTTTTAGTAAAATGATCAGACTTTAACAAATAAACAAGCAAACAAAAAAGTCCCAACAACTCCAAGAAACTAACAGTTAGGCATTTACAAAAGAAAATAAAATAAAGTAAGAAGTAAAAAGAATCACTGTTTGATCTGAAGACAAAAGCAGAGATTATATTGTATGCATAGAATTCATAAAGAAAAAAATTGAGGCAGAACATATATTTAAAATTTCTAAGAACATTTTCTAGAAATAAATGAAGGCTTGAATCTCATATAGGAAGAGCCCATGGTGTATCTGGGGAAATTAAGCTAAAATGGTCATTTCAGTGATAGATCTTGTTTTAGTAAAATGATCAGACTTTAACAAATAAACAAGCAAACAAAAAAGTCCCAACAACTCCAAGAAACTAACAGTTAGGCATTTACAAAAGAAAAAAAAAGTAGTTAGAGAAGAAGGAGGAGGAAGAGAAAGAATGCCAACTCGGCAACAGAAGTTTTGAGAGGAATATGGAATGCAGGACTGAAATCCAGCAGATTGACAGCAAACTGGAAAATGAAAGTGTGAACCGAGGACTTAATATTCAACAAAGCTGTCCAAGTATCAACACCTTAGAAAAACAGCTTTAAATATGCAATAACTCGGGGATCACTGCACTCTTGAATCTCTCTTTTTTAAATTGCCTAGAAAACAAGCTTTGCCACCCAGGTTGGTGGGGGATACTTCAGCAAAAGGACTGATAGGAAAGCAATGCATTGATCGAATGGTAGACGTAGGACTAAAACCAGGTGGGGACAGAGTGGAAGAATAAGAATTAAATACTCTGTGCTCCAACTGCAAAATAACTAAAAATGAGGATAAAGTCCAGGGGAAATAGGAAGTAGGGTAGTCTCATTGATCGGACCATAGCTAAAGGTTGGAGTAGAAAAATGTCAGGTAAAACTGAAAAATCAAAGAGTAGGAAACTAATTAAGAAAGACTGGAATTTGCATTATGTCAGGTCTTAGGATAAAAGTAGCACTAGAATAACAAACATGAAACCTTTCTGAATTCAAAAAAAAAAGATAAAAGATAAAAATAGAAGAGTAAGGGAAAGTAGACAGAGCATGTGCATATATAAGATATAAAATAATATGACTGGTTTTAGACTAAAGACATCAGGTATGTTGTCAATGCAAGTTGGCTTTACTCACCTGATAAAAGGAAGTAACCATGTTGGTACGAGCAGTGAATAGATAGACTATTCTAGAACATTCCATACAAATATGTATGTGAACAGCTGGCCTCTCGTATCAATAAAAGAAGGTGGATTTTTCAATAAATGGCATGGACAACTGGATAGCCAACAGAGAACAGGTAAATGTGAATCCATATTTTATGCCATAATGAAGCAACCCAAAATAGATTAATAATCTAATTATAAAATGAAGTACAGTCCTTTTCAGCATAACTTTTACTATGGATTTAATTTTGAACAATATTGTTTTACATATTCATAAAACAAAATTAAATTAAAGCAAAGGGAGATATGATAAAATAGAACCACTAACAGAAAAACTTAATTGTATATAAAATTGAAAAGCAAATAAAGAAAAAAATTAAATTTTTTTGAAATATTTACTTATTTTGAGACAGAGAGTGGGGGGCACATGAGCAGGGGAGGGGAAGAGAAAGAGAGGGAGAGAGAGAATCCTGAGCAGGCTCCCCACTGTCAGCACAGACCGAGATGTGAGGCTCAATCTCAGGAACCAAGAGATCGTGACATGAGCTGAAATCAGGAGTCATATGCTCAACGGACTGAGCCATCCAGGCACCCTAAGAAAAAAATTAACTTTTTAACACAATGATCTGTTTACACAACATCAGTTGGATGTATTCTAAATGAAACAGGAACTCTAAAGGAGTCTTGAACTAGATTTAGAATGTGCTATTGTTGGGGCACCTGGACGGCTCAGTCAGTTAACTAAGCCTCTCCACCTCGGCTCAGGTCACGATCTCACAGTTGATGAGTTCGAGCCCCACCCAGGCTCTGTACTGGAGCCTGCTTCTATTCTGTCACCCTCTCAATCTGCCCCTCCCCTGCTTGCACTCTCTCTTTTAAAAAAGATTTTAAAAATATGTCATTGCTAGTAATATCGGTTTCATAATTCCCAAACCTACTTTTTTATATATTGAATGTATTCATATAGGAAAAAATGGTAAGTACACTAATATTTGTGGTAACCATGTGACTATTGTGGGAGAAATATGATATAAGTGTGGGTGGAGGAGAGAAATAGCCCTTCATTGTTGAATTGTCTGTGACAGTGTCAGTACAAAGTTTTTCAAGTACTCTTAGAATTATTTTTCTAGCTCACGTCTATTGAAATGTCCTAGAGGCAATGACATCCCAGGAGAAATTAGTGTACCTAGTGCCTAGATACCAGGCTATAATACAGTTTCCTCATGAAAGCAATAAACGTTCTTTAGAGAAATCACCTGTTCCAGATATAGGGAAGAAAACATGAATGGTGTGCCTAAAATATCTCATTATGCTGTAAAATTAGGATTTTCATATTTCTTTACCTTTAATCTAGGAAACTTTTTTTCTAGATACAGGCATTTCAAAAGGGCATAAGAACAAGCTTTATAGGGTTCCCACTGACAATTATGGGAAATTTTGAGGATCTAAAAGAATAATGACAGCAATAGGTTATAATACTTTTTAAAAAGTACATAATTACAATCAAATTAAAAAGAGAAAAGAAAATAGGCTTGTTTTCAGAAGGATACCAAATTATAAATGCAAAATATCCAAGCAATAATTGGTTGAAGCAAGGATCAGGAACAGATACTAAACCATTGAGTAAACTGTGGTTGGGAAGTAGAATGAGGAGTCAGAGTATCACCCTGTAGATTACTTATTACAAACAGAAAATGATACTTTAAGAGTAAAGAAAGTCTGCTGATCCAACTTAACGTCACCAATGATGATACAAACTCTCATTGTGTGAATCTGATCATGGGGAAACAGACAAACCCAGTTGCCCAACTACTGACCTCAGTTCTGTAATTTATCAATTCTATGAAAGAAAGAAAAATTCCTAGATTAAAGGTAGTTAAAGAAATATGAAAACTATATACAATGTATGATCTTTAACTGGATTCTGTATCAAATATGTTATAAATCTTTCATTAGGAAAGCGAGCAAATATGAATATGTTACCAGCACTAAATCCTTTGAATGTGATCATTGTACTGTGATTAAATCAGAGAATTTCTTTGCTCTTAAAAAATTCGTGCTAAAGTATTTAGGGGTAAAATGTCATTATGTCTCCAACTTCCAAATGATTCATGAGACAAAATATTATTTATCTAGAAAGATTTTTAAAACATGGCATAATGTAAATAATTATGATAACAGAAGTGCTCATGGATGTTCATTAACTATTCAGTCAACTGCTTATGTTTGAAATTTTCAACATAAGTTGTAGGGGAAAAAGGCATACTTGAATTTTTACCAGGGCTAAAAAGATATCTCAGGACAATGTTTCCAGGCTGCTAAAAATATTAAAACCAACTGGCAACTAGAATAAAATGTATATATAACCAAAATTTTAAAAATAATAGCTGTAAAATTCTTGATTGGTTATGCAGAAAAAAATAAGAGAAGTAATTTTAAAACGACAACCTTTAAATGTAGGGAATTTCATTTTGAGTTTGCTCTTAAGAAATCATAATGTAAAAGAAGACAAGCATAGATGCAGATATCACTATGTATTTTAGAATTAACTGAAAACACTGAAAAAAAACATTTTTTTTTTTGTCAAAAAAATATGTCGGGCAAAGAAAAACCTCGTTCGATACCAAAAGCAAAGCCCTTCAGATCTGGCTTTCCTGAAATGATGGGATGTGGCAGTGGCACTCCTGGGGACGCTGCTTTCTTCCCTTGCCTGCATCATCACCATGACAACCCGATTACGTGGCCTCCTCAGCTAATTGATACTCCATTGGGCTTTAACGTTTTCTTGCATGTTCTCCTCCCAGAACATCACAGACTACTTTTGTTCTCAAATCAACACAGCACTAGAAGGCCTAGACTCTGCTCGAACTCAGGCTAAGCGTCCACTACACTAACAACCTGGCTACATATCCCGTCTCAATGGCTTACCCGTTGAATGGCAGGTCTATCTTTTATCAGTGTTTGAGTAAAGAATACATTGGATACTGGCAGAAAAAGTGCTCACAATACCTATAAAATACATTTACCTAATTTTATGGTGCATACACACCCTCCCTGCTTCAATCTTCATTAGAAAACATTACAAAATTCACTATAGGAACCGTATTCCCTCTTCGCTGTTGATCATGTTTTCATACAATGTTTACAAGAACATTTTGTAAATTGCTTCTAATGTTTTAATACCACTTTTTAATGTGGGCTACCCAAAAATATATATTTATTAGTTTTCATTTGTTGAAATATTAGTAACTACTTAAATGTTTTGTTCCTGCCACCTCCTGTAAATTATTTTTCATCCTACATCACCTTACTAGGATTTATTAAAATTCCTACTAGGCTATAAAGCTCAGGAGGTCAGCGGCCTTCTCTTTCTTTATCGCCATTGAAAGCCTAGTGAGTAACATAATTCAGGGTTGCCAGTTGTGATGGGCCTGGATGATAACCCCTCCAAAAATATCCATGTCGTAATTCCCAGACCTGTGAATATGTTACCTTATATGGAAAAAGAAAATTTACAGATCAGATTACGGATTAGGGGGTGGAGAGACAATCCTGGATTATCCCACTGGGGATATGTAACCTCCAGGGTTTTTATAAAGGGGAGGTGAGATCTCTTTATAAAAAGATCTGAAGATGCTCTACTACTCTCCTTGAAGACAGAGGAAGAAGCCAGGAAGAAGGCAGGCGGCCTCTTGAAGCTGGAAAAGATAGGAAATGGATTCTCCTTTAGAGACTCAAGAAAAAAATAGCCCTACTAACACCTTAACTGTAGTACAATGAGATCGATTTTAAATTTCTGCCTTCCAAAACTCTAAGATAATATATTTATTTTAAGCTACTGTTTTTGTAGCAGCAATAACTAATGAACCAATCAAAAATCTTTGGATTTTAGGGATGCCTGGGTGGCTCAGTTAGTTGAGTGTCCGTTTTCAGCTCAGGTCATTATCTCGCCGTTTGTGGGTTCGAGCCCCATGTCAGGCTCTGTGCTGGCAGCTTGGAGCCTAGAGCCTGCTTCGGATTCTGTGTGTCTCTCTCTCTGTCCCTCCCCTGCTCTCTCTCTCAAAAATAAATAAACATTTAAAAAAATCTTTGGATTTTATTGTTAGAAACTGAAGTTTTCTACACTGAGGTAATTCTTCTTAGATCATATGTAAGTAGGATCAGGATACAAAATAAGACTTTTCTGACAATAAATGCTATGCTATTTTTATTAGATTTGCTAAATTATGACAGTCACTCCCACAAGAAGTTGTAGGAAAACTGTACGTGTTTGATACTAAACCATTTTTCTGCATTATTTTATTCATTTTAAGTAAAATAGAGGCCAGCAAATAAATGTATTTTAATATGTTTCACTGATTAATATGCATTTCTGGAGTGAATGTGGTAAGTCAAAATATTACCTATGTAATATACTGGTACCATTTTTCAGTTTACTTGCTAATTCATGCAGAATGTTTTTAGAAAGACATCATTAAAACAATAGTATGAATATTAAAATTTTGTGTGTGTATTTTTAATGTTTACCTCTGAGAGAGAGAGAGGGTGAGCAAGGGAGGGTTAGCGAGAGAGGAAGACACAGAATCTGAAGCAGGCTCCAGGCTCCAAGCTGCCAGCACAGAGCCCAATGCAGGGCTCGAACCCACGAAACACAAGATCATGATCTAAGCTGAAGTCAGACGCTTACCTGACTGAGGCACCCAGGAGCCCCCCAAATTTTTGTGTGTTCAATGTTATATTTAAATCATTTAGTGTTTTGGCATCCATATCCTAAAAAGCCAAAGTTTTTTTGAAGTTTATGTATTTATTTTGAGAGAGAGAATGAGCACAAGCTGGGGGAGAGCACAGCAGAGAGAGAGAGAGAGAGAGAGAGAGAGAGAGAGAGAGAGAGAGAGAGAGAATCCCAAGCAGGCTCCACGCTGACAGCAAAGAAGCCAACAAGGGGCTGGAACCCACTAACCGTGAGATCATGACCTGAACCGAAATCAAGAGTCAGACACTTGGGGCGCCTGGGTGGCGCAGTTGGTTAAGCATCCGACTTCAGCCAGGTCACGATCTCACGGTCCGTGAGTTCGAGCCCCGTGTCAGGCTCTGGGCTGATGGCTCGGAGCCTGGAGCCTGTTTCCGATGCTGTATCTCCCTCTCTCTCTGCCCCTCCCCCGTTCATGCTCTGTTTCTCTCTGTCCCAAAAATAAATAAAAAACGTTGAAAAAAAATTTAAAAAAAAAAAGAGTCAGACACTTAACTGACTGAGCCACCCAGGCACCCTACTAAATGCAAAGATGTTTAAAATCAGGTTTACTGAAGTATAATTTATATACAATAAATTACACCTTTTAAAAGTGTGCTGTTTGCTGAGTTCTGGCCAATGGACACTGCTGTGGATTTATCACCACAATGAAAATACAGAATATTTACACCTCCCCCAA
Source organism: Felis catus (assembly GCF_018350175.1). Classification (NCBI taxonomy): domain Eukaryota; kingdom Metazoa; phylum Chordata; class Mammalia; order Carnivora; family Felidae; genus Felis; species Felis catus. The sequence continues at coordinate 229,507,031 of NC_058368.1, forward strand.
AAGGTTCCCTTCTGCTGTTTTGCAATGAAAACTGCCCCACCCACAATCCCTAGCAACACTGTTGTATTTACTGTCACCCAAGTTTTGATTTTCATAGAATTTTATATAAATTGTATTATACAGTATGTAGTCTCTTATGTCTGGCTGCTTTCACTTAGCAAAACACTTGTGAGATTCGTTGATGCTATGTTTCAGGAGCTCTTTCTTTTTATGTCCCAGTAGAATTCAATGGTATGGATATACCAGATTGTTTATCCATTCACTAGTCACAGGACACCTGGGTACTCTGTAATTTGGGGCCACGATAAATAAAGGGGCTATGAACATTCACATACCTCTCTTTGTGTGAACCTATGTTTTCATTTCTCTTGGATAAATACCTTAGAGTGGAATTTCTAGATCATATGGTAAGTATATGCTTAAATTTCTAAGAAACTTTCAAACTGCTTTCCAAATTGAAACATTTGGCATTTCTATCTATAATATATAAAAGTTACAATTTCTCCCTATCTTGTCATCACTTGCAATTGTCAGCCATTTAATTTTAGCCATTCTTGTGTCTCCATTTACTTAATGAAAAAGATGCCCGAATTAAAAAAAAAAAAAAAGTTTTGAAATCTAATCTTCCTATACCTTTCTGAGTATATTATCATGGCTCTCAAATTCTTGATTTCCTAAATAAACCTCTGGACGATCTTTAGATGGACTTCATTTAGCTGTATCTTCAGTCAGTGATGCTACCAATTTCCTGGTCTTTTTTATGTTAGGAGATTTTGGAATTGTGTTTTGAAAAAGCATTGTATTTCAATGGAAAACTAGACATTGTGTGGAAGACACCCCAGGCTATCTGATTCCAGTTTTATATCACTGAGATATTTTATAACTCGGTAAGTCGTGGCTAATTTATAGATCTGCAAATTCTATCCTAAGTTCAGTTGGCTTCCCTCTTCACTGTAGAAAAAAACTTTTGCTTCCATTTCAACACTCATTTCAATATTCCTGACGTAGAATTTTTGAACTGGTTAGAACATCTATCTGGTCATTTTCTCAATAAATGAAGAGAATAAAATCTTACACAAGTGTTCATTTTTATATCTGTATGAGGCTTATATTTTACCTTTTTATTTTTGAAAGCTGTCTTTGATAGTGTCCTAGATATTTGAATGTTAAGATGTGGAAACTCTTTAGTCTATAATGTTTCTTTTGTTTTATCAGGCAATCAACTGGGTTGTGGACAAAATGAACATTGTTTTTTGGGGAGCAGTTCGAATCTCAGTTCAGATCTCTTGTCTCTGAGTTTCTCCCCATCTGCTCCTCTCAGGCATGCTTTGGGGATCAGCCAAAGATGTGGTCAGACAGAAGTCTGAGTCCCCTTCTCTGCAGAGGCTTTCCACGGCAAATACAAGATGTTATCGTATTGTCATTGTCAATGTCAACGTGGCTGAGTTACTGACTCCTAAACGTGCTTCTTGAGGCCAGAAAGACTGTGGTCTTTCAACAACCTCACTCCCCAGCTGCATGGGAGCCCACTGCTACTGGGGTAGAAACAAAGGAGAACTAATACCATTCAGCTCCCTTCCAAATCAATACTCCACATTTGCCTGCTCTTCATTCCCCAGTGCTCTCAGGCAGCTGCTTATTCTATCACATCCAGATTTTATCATTGCTCTCTGTGGTACCAGCGGTCCACTTGGACCTGACCCAGTCACCATGGGAAGTGCAATTCTGAATATACTAATGTTTTGGACAAACATGGATTTGTTACACAAATGAACACTGTTTAATAATGTATAGACACATTGGAGTCTAACAAGCTTCATAATATTGGACACATGCACATATGATTGTAACACACACATTTAATAAGTGATGTATTTCCCCATGTTGTAGATATCGTCTAACATTTAGATAAGAGTGTAATCTCTGTAATACATAAAAGTAGGTATTGTCTTTATTTCTTGGACTTGACAGTAGTATATAGTGTCTTAGGAAATGAAATAGACAAAAATGTGAACTTTCTTTTTTTTTAAATGCTTTAAAAAATTAATTTGAGAGATTGAGAGAGTGTGCATGAGCAGGGGAGGGGCAGAGAGAGAGAGGGAGAGAGAGAATCCCGAGTAGGCTCCACGCTCAGCACAGAGCCCAACACAGGGCTTGATCCCATAAACTGCAAGATCGTGACCTTAGCTGAAATCAAGAGTCAGATGCCTAACAGTCGGAGCCAGCCTGGTGCCCTGAGCTTTCTTTTTTTAAGCTGCACTCTATTGTGTGTTATTAAAGGAAGTAGGAGAGACAGAGTAAATTTATCATGATGAACACTGAGTAATTTATGGAAGTGTTGAATCACTACAGTGTACATGTGAAACTAACATAACAGTATATGTTAAGTATACAGGGGGCGTCTGGGTGGCTCAGTTAAGCATCTGACTTCAGCTCAGGTCATGGTCTCTCGGTCTGTGAGATCGAGCCCCGCGTCAGGCTCTGTGCTGACAGCTCAGAGCCTGGAGCCTGCTTCAGATTCTGTGTCTCCCCCTCTCTCTCTGCCCCTCCCCTGCTTGTGGTCTGTCTTGCTCTATCTCTCAAAAATAAATAAATGTTTAAAAACATTTTTTTAAAGTATACTGGAATTAAAATTAAAATTTTAATAAAGAAAAAGAAAGAAAGAGCATAAAGGAAGGAACGAAAGGAGGAAGGTAAGGAAGGCGGGAGGGAAGAAGGAGGAGAAGAAAGAAAATTAACCAGTGATAACAGTGATTGAGAATAGTTTCCAGTGAAAGCCACAGTATAAAAGTAGAATTGAATTTTCATGAGCTGCTCATCCTTCTTCACGTGCCTGTTACTACCCCTTCCAAAGTGTTCATCTTTACCTGTGAGCACATCTTATATCACCCTTTACTGTTATGGCTTTGCATTTGTCCCCTCCATTGGGATGTTGCTCTTGTAACCCTCAAACTCCTCATTTCCATGATGTAACAAAACAGTCTGTTGCTATGGCAACGATCAGCATCTTGCAGCATGAGCCACTGTGATTACAGGTCTCTAGTGCTAGACTCTTTTTCTTTCAATCAATTTGTAGAGATCGCTTTTGTTCTTCCACACACTCCAAATTCAGCTCTTAATGTGCTTTGATTAATGTTTCAAAGTTTAACCAGTGTGGTGATGTATTAAGTGGAAGAGCCTTACCTGCATTTTCCTATAACTGCATTGTTCAGCCTATATGAATTTGCATCAGAGTAAGCTAGGTATGTCTGACATTTAAAAAGTACACAAATCCACCTTGAAATAGAAAATACGTGTATTTTAGAATTTGTTTACATGAGATCTAGATAGTAGGACTCAGATCTTTCATATATAGATTTAAGTTAATTATTTCAATGTCTTGATTATTAAATATGGATTATGACTATAAATTATTGTATGCTAGAAGACAGGGAGACTGTTTCTACCACATAGAGTAAGCATCCTAAGCATGACATTACCAAAGTATTACCTTGTGTTTATCAGATAAATTTTAGCCAACATCTAGCTTTAAATGTGTATATAAAGTTAAAGGCATAAATTCTGCCTAAACTGTACTTTCATTGTTAAGTATGTCCCTAAATAAAAGGCCCTTTCTCTTAGGTTTATACATATGTGTGTGTGTGTGTGTGTGTGTGTATTACTGTAAAAATCCATGTGCATTTATTTCATTCCAGTTACACCATAACTTAAAATCCAAATAACAATGAATTATTTCATAAAAATAATGAAAATGCATGGCAAATGATATAGAAGGTAAATTATATAACATACTATGAATTTTCTAATTAGTCAAATTTTATTTTTTAATTTCATATAATATTTAAATCAGTATTTTTGCAACAAGGCAAATAACCTACGAAATGCATATCTGTTAAACCATATACACAAGAGGCCTTGCTTCCCAAATTTGAAGAATAAATTAATAGCCACTGTTATGAAATATCACTCAAGTGCCCATAAATGTCCTACGTCTGATTCAATCTTAGATCCAATTAAATATCTCCTGGTAATTTAAGCTGCCATCAAAAGACCGCACTTTATTATGCTGAATCAAATTTTTTCCTTGCCCAGAAGAACAAAGATATTCAAGTATAAATGCTATTTAAAACTCACTAGATAAGAAAAATTTTTATGGACTATCACCTAGTGTTATAGAACTATGTTTCCATTTATAACATTAATAACATATAAACATATAATTTGTATAGTTCTAAGAATCATGGGTATTACACATTATACTAATTTATCAACTCTTAAATGTATTCCTTATCAAATAAATCTAAAGGACTCAACTCTATTCAGAAAGGAAGACGATAAATTTGAGAGTGAAAATGCATTCACATGGGACACTATGCTACAAGTTAACACAATGTTGAAGTAAAAGAGTACTGGTTATCACAACTTTATGTGTTCACATTAAAGCATATATATCTGGCATGATTATCTCGTCCTTTCCATGCCTGTTCTTAAACCTTAGTGATACCTAGTCATATATCCTATATACCCAGTGCAATTCACTCTTTCAAGTTGCCCTGTTTCCAAAACTCACTCTATGAAAAGAATTCGTCAAACTCATTTCACTCTGAAAGTGAACTATTAATAATCTTAATCGTTATCATTATATTTCTCTAGGAAAAGCCTGTCTTACTTGACTGTAGAGCGTTTCTGACTGAGTCTGCCCACATCTGAGCCAGCAGGTAGGGTAGGTCAGGTCAATTTCACAGCAGCCATGTTTACACCTTTGGCTAATACTCTCTGCTTCTGGTAAGGCACATGCCAAAATTAGCATTCTGTGTGGCAGGAGTATAATAATAATTATTGTGTACAATGATGTTATATTAAAAGATCTTATAGGACCTGAATCAATCAGACAAAGACGACCTGATGTTTCTTATGGTTCTGGCAAGTTTACTGCCGGCCCCTAGGAAAACGTATTTCAGAGCAAGGCAGCATATATTTTGATGCCAAAACCACTGACAACAATTTTGAGTAAAGCAAGAGGTTTAAAGAATAGAGATAAAACCTAAGGGAACACATATAACTTCAGTTGGAATTTTAAGATGAGGTAGTTTTAGATTAATACAAATGCATTCATGTGGAGAATCAAAGCACAGGCCTTAGAGACAGCTGGCACAAGGTATAACTTGTGGTTAAGGACAGTGGGTTAAGGTAGGTCAACTAAACTCTAAGTGCCAACCTTATATAAATATAATTTAAAATAACTATTTTGGAGGCACCTGGGGGGCTCAGTCACTTGAGCCTCTGACTCTTGATTTCAGCTCAGGTCATGATCTCACAGTTCCTGAGATCAAAACCCGCTTTGGGCTCTGCACTGATGGTGAAGGGCCTGCTTGGGATTCTCTCTCTCCCTCCCTCCCTGCCCCTCCCGGCATGTGCGTGCACTCTCTCTCTCCCTCAAAATAAATAAACAAGCATAAACGTTTTCAAAAAAAATTTAAAAATTAAGAAAAATAAAATACCTCTTTTGTTTAGTGACCTTTCTTTTGAGTAGCAGAACTAATCTGTAAATTAGAAAACACTTTTACAGGAATTAGCTAAACATTTTTAATAACATCATTCACAAGAACAGATGTTATAGTTTAATATGCATTGCCAATTTAAATAAAAATTGCATCTTATCTATAGAATACATCTATTTTTCAAGCTTGAAATTTTTAAGCAAAATTTCTAAACTACATGCTTAGCTGTCTTACAACTGGTTTTTACCTGTTTCCTAAATGACTGAATTTATGTAAATACTAAATGTTATAACACACTTTTTAGAAACATACAAGCCGATAAATTCTAGTCGCCTTAAATTTATTTTAAGTTGCATGTAAAAGATTAAAGTTTTCCCATGGTTGTTTTCTAATCATTATTATTTTTTCTAATTATTATTTTTAAAACAGCTGACTAAAGATAGGTTTAAGTAGTATGAGTTGATTTCACTTTGTTTTCTATTACCTTGAGTGAAATTAATCATTTTTATTTTTAATATATCTAAGCCAAAACTTTATACCATTGATCTGTACCAACAATTATGATCACAGTCCTACTGTCTAGACTCTTAAAACTGGGTATGTAAAACACTGTAGTGAGGAAAGAAAATATTAGAATATCTGTTTATGATTATCTCATCCTCTAGAAATTTCTCATCCTGTATTTTATATAGACGTGTGAAATGTGTGTTATTTAAGTCACATATGACTGTAAAAGTACACGTAAAGAAGGTATAAATAGATAAGTTATACTTCTTACTAAGGGTAAAAAAAAAAACTGTAATTGCTAGAAGGGTACTTTCAAAGAGTCCAAAGACTTCATGCAGGAGAGTATCCTAAGGCAGAATTAAGAATGGAAATACTGGTCCTATATTGTATCATGTTAGCTTTTCAATGTTTAGCAGTATTTTTCATGTAATAGTTTTAACACTGGATACAACAAACTAGGAAAACTTCACATGTAAATCACCTATTTACCTTTAAAAGGGACCCTAAAAACAGAATAAATGAACCTTAAGAGTATAAACTGGAGAACATAGTACATTACTTAAATTCAGGTTATGTCAAATTAAGGAATCAAGCAAAGATATGGATTATAATGTTAGAAGGACAGTTCACAAGATGAAATGTTTCTTTGGAAGTGCTTCCCAAAGCTAACATCACTTGGTTGGCAGAACTTATTATTTAAGAAGAAATTCCAGGGGTGCCTGGGTGGCTCAGTCAGTTAAGTGTCAGACTTCGCCTCAAGTCATGATCTCACGGTTCCTGAGTTCAAGCCCTGCATTGGGCTCTCTGGGCTGACAGCTCAGAGCCTGGAGCCTGCTTCAGATTCTGTGTCTCCCTCTCTCTCTGCCCCTTCCCCTCCTCTCAAAAATAAATAAACATTAGAAAAACTAAAAGAGGAAATCCCATATGTAAGAAAATCTGTGATTTGTATACTATGTAATCTAATAACATCTAAAACAAGACTGCTACCTGCTTCCAGAAAGGACTAATTCATCTAATCAAGATTTGTTACTGCTTTTAATGAGAGCTTATATTCACTACATTAATACCAAATAACATGCCGACCAAGGAAAGTTATCTACTGGGTTCAAAGAGTTTTCAATTCTCTTCATTCAACTTGAGCTGATTTGTCCCTTAAACGATGAAACTTAATTTGATCTCCATAAAACAATTTTTTTTCCTTTGAGAGTCAAAGGTGCCTCTTTGAAATCTCATGTTACTGAATGTGTCATCTTAGGGATGTTACATGGTATCCTACTTCACCTCACATTCCGAGGAGATCCCCAACTTAGCGCACTCATGGAACTTGGAGGCTGGACAGCTGTCATCTTAGTTTCTTTGATCAAAATTTACGAATCCCAACATCCATAAATCTGGGCATAAATTTGAAAATCCCTTACATTTTTTTTCCTCAGGAACACTAAGGGTGTTGTCACGAAGGAACTTATGGGTAAATTTTACATCTCAGAGTGTTTGAGATATGATTACCAGCATCACAGCTCTCTATATTTCATGGAGTTCAAATGCAGCATTAGTCAAATAACTTATAAGGTCAAATGGAATGGTATATTTGATTCAGTGTACTATGACATTTATTTCGTGTAAATTTTAATAACATGAAAAAATGCATGATTTTTGCAGTATTTATGCTTTAAACTTTTATCTTGAATGGTGAAGACCTGCGAATAGTATGTACAAAAGTGTGACAGGTAGACTCTAAGATAGTCCCCAAAGGTCTTCATGTCTTGGCATTCATGCCTTGTATGTTCCCCTCCCCTTGACTATAGGCAGAACCTGTAACTTTCTCCTAACAGAATATAGCAAAGGTACAAGACTTTGCTTCCATGATTACGATACACAGGATTGTAACTTCTGTAATGCTAGCCTAGTCTCTCCCTTGCTGCCTTAGACATAGGAGGTTGTTGTGTTGGGAAGTCCAAAATGTCAACAGGCCACCAACCATGTAGGAACTGTGGCCCTCAACCTAACAGCCCAAAAAGAAATGAAATCCACCAACACCATGGGACCTGGGAAATAGATTCTGCCTCAGTTAAGTCTTCAAATTATATTCCCAACCCTCATTCACACCATGAATCCCACCTCACAAGACACTCAAAACAGTGGGTGAAGCTAAGCCATGCCTGCGCTTTGAAACCATAAATTTTTAAGTAGTTTTAAGTCACTATGTTCGCAGTGATTTGTTATTCACAATAGATAACTAGTACAAAGAAAGCTCATTTTATTCTAATTACTAAACCATATTTATGTCACTTCAGTGGCTGAACGATTAATAGAGACTCAATGCAAAATTTCATAGAAAAGAAATGCTTACCAAACAAACATCAAAGTCAGCACTCTCTCGGGGTCATAGAAAGCTTGCTGCTCACCAAGCTATCCAATGTTTTCTTAAGAAACCACTGTTTAATGGGAAGTGAATTCTTAATATGGATTAGGGCCAGGCAAAGGAATTTTGTGGGTATAATCAATTCTGTATTGCTCAATGACACAAATGAAAGCAAAGGGTCGACTACTACATCCTCCCTATTATCTCTTTCCAAAAACTATGTGGCTATGACTGTACTAATTACTTCATCCATATTTCTATTAGCTACTTAAATGATAGACTTTGAGGGTTAAGCTTATAGTTGCCTTTGGAAACTGTTTAAGTATATAAATGGGTACAATGACTATGCATTCACTTTTAAGAAAATTTTTACATGGTGAGCCCAGTAGATTTCCTGTGGGATGCCTGTGTTACTTCCCTTTCATTAGAGCTAACTGTGATATATTCTCATAATGAAAATTAATACAACTGTTTTTTCTACCTTTAAGAAAATCTTTATTAAATAGAGGTGTGAAAGGTTTGACAGAATTAATATCATACTGGTTCTTTTTCATCGTAGGTAAATTTTCAAGAAATTCCATTTTATTTGGAAATAGAAATACCTAAAGATAAGTTGTTCCCTTTATCAAAAGAAAAATCATTATCAACTGTTTGAACTTGGTAAAAAATAGAAAAAGGAAAGCAAAAAAAAAAATTTCTACTTTGCTGATTCTAGCAAGTAGCATGTCAAAAAATGGATCTCAAAAAAAAAAAAAAGAAATATTTTTTATTGTTGTTTACAATAAAAGCCAAAAGTGAAGTAGGCAAGTGAAGACGTTCTTATGAGGAATAAATATGCATCTGATAGCTCAAAAAGGTGAAAATGAAAATGCAATCAGTTCTCTAATGAATTAATAGGTACAGCTGGGACTCTCATGTTACTTTATATGAAATAGCTAATGAGCAGAAGAGAAGTTGCCAAGAACAGGGCAGTCAGCACATTCCAGAAACTCACTTGCCTTTTAAAAGGCATTATAAATAGCACATGGCTGTTCCTACAAAATCAACACATTTTCCTTTTCTTTCTACATGTACAAGAAATTAATTTTTTTTCTATCTAGAGAAATAATGGTAACAGAAAAGTTTAAACACATATTGCACGTTTTTACCTTTCTTTTTTTTTTAATATTCAGTTTTGAGAGAGCACAAGCGGCAGAGGGGCAGAGAAGGGGGGACAGAGGATCTGGAGCCAGCTTTGTGCTGCCGTGCTGGCAGCAGGGAGCCCAATGTGGGGGCTCGAGTTCAGGAACTGCAAGATCGTGAAATGAGCCAAATTCGGACGCTCAACCAACTGAGCTGCCCAGGTGCCCCGTATTTTTACTTTTATTAATTTGCATTGCTCTTTAAGATGAAATTTTAAACCGGTTTCTCTCAGAGGATTCTTTTTGTCCATCCAAGGAGAATGACGCCTCTAAGAACCACTTCATTAACACACGTGGGAGTCACACTCAGATGTTGGCAGGGCCCAATAAGTAATGTAAGAGACCAGAGTTCATTATCTGACACACAGGGAGTGGGTTCCCCCATCAAAAGAGTAATTCTTCAGGGCACCTGGGTGGCTCAGTTGGTAAAGCCTCCAACTCTTAGTTTCGGTTCAGTTCATGATGTCACAGCTGTGTGAGTTTGAGTCCCACGTCATGCTCTGTGTTGACAGTGCAGACTGCTTGAGAGTCCCCCTCTCCCTCTCTCTCCCCACCTCCCCCATTCACACTGTGTCTCAAAGTAAATAAATAAACTTTAAAAAAAAAGTAAAAGAAAGAGTAACACTCTTCTTGGCTGTAGCTGTTTGCAGATATATGGAAATAAAGACATGATATTGCTTGATTGTTGAGTTTTCAAGGTGGTATCCAACTGTTTACTTGGAATCTTCCAACTTTTAAAGGTTGACCCTAAAGGCAAACGATTTCAAGTATTAAATGGCAGCCTTAGTAAAATGTGTGTAGTTGCAGACGACTTGAATTAGTTGTAAGGCTATTACTGTAATACTTCCCCAATGGCACATCCTGAGCTAATCCCTGGTTCCTTAGCTGAGAGATTCATGACCTTAACCAGAACAAACACTTCTTGCTGTGAATTTGAAATATAATAAAGAATACTAAGATACTCATTTGTGTGTGTGTTGGGGGGAGGGGGGTGGGTAATAGATCATCTTATAAGGCAGCAACAAAAATAATAAGGTCCAATACTCTAGAGGAGCCTTGATTTCTAATCCTCTTTAAATATTTTAGGTGACCCCAGCAGTTCTTCTGATAAATATATTTTCATGATTTTCCCCCTTGGATAGCCAGAGTTGAGTTCGTGGCTTGACTGGGAAAACAAAGCAAAACACAATAAACCAACAAGAAAACCTTAAGATGGGAATCAATCTTTTTATTTTCATTCAATTCCTTGCCTCTACTCAAATGGTTTTCAACTGGACTTCTAGTGGTGTTTAGACTGGTGGATCAGTATTTTTGGTTGCCAGTGTATTTAGGGGAAACAGATACCATTGATATTCAGTGTGTTAGGGGGTGGAGTTCACAGAAGCCCCAGGAATGATAAATATCCTGCAAGGAGAGACACAGTCCTATACACAAAGATATGTGTCATTCAAACACCAAAAGAATACTGCTTCAAATACTAAAAGAAATACTGCTTCAATTCTTTCTAAAAGATTCCAGGAGGATGCCATGATACACCTAAAGTCGATCATCTGTTATTTCAATCCAAGATGTCAACTTGAAACTTTTAATTTGTCTTCACAAACTTGTTTTTTGTTCTTGAGTGTTTACAATATGCAAGAAGGTATATTAAGTGGCTGGAATACTTTTTTTAAAGTAAGGAAAAAGAAAACACAGATAATCTTACACCCAGAGTTTACACTTTCTCACTTATTTGTCTGCCAGCTCATACAGAATAAAATCCTCTCTATCACCTCTTCCTCTCTGATGTCATCACTAGACAGAACCATGGAACTTTCTTCACTGTTCACTACCATTTATTTCTGAAATCCCCACTAAAAGAAAAATCAAAATTTCCTCCCAAATGAATTCCACCTGTTATTTAAGTAGGTGGTGAATAATTTTTACTGCCACAACAGCACAAGTCCATTAAAGAAAGTATTTAATACACGCATTTACAGAAATTAGTATATTTGGTTCAGAGCTTGTTGGAAGCTTTGAAGATTGTGCAAAGTTTGCGAGACGTGTATTGTGGATGTATGTTGCATTGTTTGAACTTATAAGGTAAGTAAAGCAAGAATCATTCACTCTTCTTTCTTATTCAAATTAAGCCACTGTCTTCAAATCTACCAATTTCTTACAGGTCTGTAGCAGGCCTTGTGAACATATGTTTCTTGAACACCTGCCATACTCCTGAAAATACCTTTGCATTGCAGGAGCTATTGGCCATCAATAGAATCATAGTGCTGCGATAGTCCCAAACATGCTGGTGATGGAATATTTTTTTAATTTTTTTATTTTTTAATGTTTTATTCATTTTTTTGAGAGAGAGAGAGAATGAGAGAGACAGTGTGTGAGAGGGGGAGGGGCAGAAAGAGAAGGAGACACAGAATCCCAAGCAGGCTCTAGGGTCCTAGCTCTCAGCACAGAGCCCAACATGGGGCTCGAACTCACCAACCGCAAGATCATGACCTGAGCCGCAGACGGATGCTTAACCGACTAAGCCACCCAGGTGCTCATATTTTTAATATGGTTGTAGGAGGTGGGGAGAATATTTTAGGAAAGCAAAGCTTGATGTTATCAAATATTTTGCAATTCTTCTGTTCTTCTTTATTACCATTGTATTGTGAATACTTGTTTATTTACACAATTGCAACTTTCTTAGATTGTGGGCTGCCCAGAACAATCAGTTTGTAAGCCCACATCTAGGCAAGTTGCCTAGCACATAGTAGGTTCTTAATAAATATTTATGAATGAATATACAAAAAATATTTCCAAATTATTGTTTTAATCAGTTGGCCTTATAATTCACTGATTTCCCAAGGTTTTTAATGTTTATTTATTTTTGAGACAGAGAGACAGAGCACGAGTGGGGGAGGGGCAGAGAGAGAGGGAGCCACAGAATTTGAAGCAGTTTCCAGGTTCTGAGCTGTCAGCACAGAGCCCGATGTGGGGTTCAAACTCATGAAACGTGAGATTATGACCTGAGCCAAAGTCGGACGCTCAAACAACTGAGCCACCCAGGCACCCCTGATTTCCCAAGATTTTTTTAATGCATCTGGAGCACTGGGTTGATGACTATGCCTAGTAATCATAACTTTCACAAAGAAGAGAGGAGAAAAGAAGGAGAAAAGAGAAGGGGAGGGGAGAGGGGAGGGGAGGGGAGGAGGGGAGAGGAGGGGAGAGCGGAGGAGAGCAGAGCAGAGGAGAGGAGGGGAGGGGAAGGGAGGGGAGGGGAGGGGAGGGGAGAGGAGAGGGGAGGAGAGGAGAGGAGAGGAGAGGAGAGGAGAGGAGAGGAGAGGAGAGGAGAGGAGAGGAGAGGAGAGGAGAGGAGAGGAGAGAGGAGAGGAAAGAAATGAAGGCAAGGCAGAAGAAGAGAAAGAGAAGAGAAAAACTTGACTTCCCATTCTTTATTTAGTTAATTGATTAATTGGGGTGGTCCTCTAAGATGGTGCCTGGGGCTCTAATGACAGCTCATTCCTTCGCTTGGCAAAATCAATAGCCAGAACTAGGTTGTGGTGAATGAGTGGAGGGAAATTCATTTTTAAAGACAAGATGATTTGCTGCTGAACCTGATGTGAAATTCTAAAAAACAAAAACAAAAACAAAACAAAACAAAAATCCAAAATCTCTTAATGGAAACCTGAGTTAAGCCCAATATTCTGTGAACACAGTTTACATGAAATTCCTACTCTTTTTTAAAAAAATTTTTTAGTATATGTGCTGCCAAAGTGAGCACTCTTTTTTTTTTAATTTTTTAATGTTTATTTATTTTTGAGAGAGAGACAGACAGACAGACTGCAAGCAGGGGAGGGAGAGAGAGAGAGGGAGACACAGAATCTGAAGCAGGCTCCAGGCTCTGAGCTGTCAGCACAGAGCCCAACGCAGGGCTTGACCCCGGGAACCGTGAGATCATGACCTGAGCTGATGGGCACTCAACCAACTGAGCCACCCAGGCACCCTGAAATTCCTACTCTTTTAACCTGAATCAAAAACACGATGTGCCCGCTTGGAATACAGGTTGCCATTTGTTACTGAAGGATATCTGTAAGGGAAGGCACCACTAAGCAGAGGCAAGAAGCGGGTGGCTTGGAGACAGATAAAATTGGACTACATCCTGACTTCGTCACTTAAAATGTACAGAAAATCTTAATGTTGCAGAGCTTCAGTTTACTCATTTTTAAATATACTGATGATTATAATATCCATCTCAAGCGATTTCTATATTTAAAGACTGAAAACTGCTTTGCCAAGTGCCTGACCCACAACAGATGCTCAAATACATTAATTCTCCTCCCCCATTGAAATCAGGATAGAACCTGACTATCCACTTGCTATATATATATTTTTTAATTCCACAAAATTCTTGGGGACCACTGTGATAGGTATTATAGAAGATATAGGGATGAAACTGATAATGACCGTGGCCTTCTAGAACCTTAACAATTTGAGATGAGAACCAATCACATCATATATAACTTCAAGAGAAGGTGAGCCATGGTAAGTGTAATGTTAAACTGCAGGAAGCTGATGGAGAGTGAGATTAATCTAAGCTGGCTGAATCTCCAAAGGTATCTCTGAGAATATGTAGGGCATACACAGCCTGAAGCTTTGCATCTTATATTAAGGTTTCCCTGCCCAGTGCAATCACTAGGGAAATTTCTCCATTTTTTTTTTATTGTTTCATGTGTAGTAGACTTAACTCATTTACTGGACAGACACACACAAAAATCTTAAAGTTAGTGACTTCATCACAGTGGTGAGGCTAGTGTTCATTCACACCATGGTATAATAAGTGTGTCGAGGGGGAAAGGGAGACAAATTCGTTTGGAATAAAAAGACCAGAAATTCAAAGAGTTGGTATGATGGGTTAACAAGATAGTGTCTTTAGGACAGCATCCTAACTGTTAACTGTCAAACACAATAAAATGGAAATTATTTATATTATAAGTAGTAACTGTTGATTGGTTAAAACTTGTAATTATACTGCTTAGAAAAGGATTTTCTTTTCTCTAAGTGAATCACTGAAACGTTTCCTTGAGGGCATCTGAATGAATTTTTAACTTCCTGTTTAAAATCAGTCAACCACACAAGTGATATATCCAGACAATTCCTAGAGTTTATTGGACATATTAATATTTTCATATTAGTGTTAATAATACCTCAACTTTTGCTGTCGTAAAATGATGCAAAGCTTTGGTAGAATAAGAATGACAATCATATCTTAAATACTGTAGAAAAAAACCAAATTGAAAATTTTGAGAATGCAAGTTTTGATTGTCAAAGTAAACTGCGTTTCAGATTTTAGGACGATAGTCTTGCAAATAAGCACAATTACTTTTTTTTTCCTATCGTTCCCTTATTTCTCTTAAGAAACACCACATCTGCCGTTCCTTCAGTTGGAAAATTTACAGTATCTCCATTAAAAATAATCTCATTTACTAATTGAGTTTTCTTTGATTTCACAGGTTTACTTTATTTAGACAAAGACAAACTCTACTTGAACAGCTGTACTTGAAACCTAGGCATATCACTACTAGACTATATTATCTGGGACATTTACACAATCATTCTGATTTCGATTGCTTTATCTTGAAAATGAAACTTAGTAATGGCATTTTTGTAGAAATTTCAAGTGTCAATGAGATTATATATTTTATACCATATTTTAAGTGTTCATTAAAAGGTATTATTTATATTTGGGATACCAAATTTTCAAGCTCCTTAAAAATTTGCATTCACATACAATTTTATATTAATATTGGCCAAGAAAAACTACTTACATCTGTATATTAATTTGCAAAATATGAAATATTTCTTTATTAAAACAAGACCTACCACAAAAGCCATATTTAAAAACAATAAAATTAGGTTTTAAAGTGTATTTTTGAAGCCCAACTTTGTGCTAAAACAAGCCTCTGCTAACTCATGGCTATTAATTTAAAAATAATTCATATTTTGGGGGGGGCACCTGGGTGGCTCAGTTGGTTAAGCATCCAATTTCAGCTCAGGTCACGATCTCGCATTTCATGAATTCAAGCCCCACATCGGGCTCTGTGCTGACATCTTAGAGGCTGGAGCACGCTTCCCATTCTGTGTCTCCCTCTTTCTCTGTCCCACCCCACTCGTGGGCTCTGTCTCTCTCTCAATAATAAATAAACATTTAAAATTTTTTAATTAAAAAATAAAAATGATTCATATTTTGGGGGTGCCTGGGTGGCTCAGTCGGTTAAGCATCCGACTCTTGATTTTGGCTCGGGTCAGGATCTCACAATTCCTGAGTTCGAGCCCCACATTGGGCTCTGCACTTACAGTGCAGAGCCTGCTTGAGATTCTCTCTCTCCTTCTCTCTCTGCCCCTCTCCACTTGTGTGTGCATGAGGATGCTCTCTCTCTCTCAAAATAAACACATAAATTTAAATTTTTTTTCATTTATATTTTTGTACTATTTCAGACTGCTTTCACAGGTATGTTCAACCTTTAAAATCTCAGGGGAAATACCAAGTGTCTTCCTAAAAGAATGGCTACATAAGAAAGAAGTAAGAACCTCCATCAGGAATGCAACAACCCTGGCTGTCTTCTCAATTCTGTCCTCCACTCTGACACAGTCAACTGGAAACTTCAGGGTGACAGCCACCAGCCCTCTTCCAGAAAGTTCCTTTCCTCTATAAACATGACTCGATTGAACTAGATGATCTCTACGTTTTGTCAGAGCTCAAAAACTTATTTCTTTAATTAACCAAGAAGGAATGATAATAAGGAAATAAGCCTTTATATATATCAAATATAATTCAGTAGTAACAATTCCCAAACATTCAAAATAAATTAATATAAAAACAATCATGATTTTTGGAGCCCAATATTACATAGATAATTTTTTAAAAATGAGAATCAGTAATATTCACTTGAAAATACTATCATTTTAATTAAAAATAAACCTTCCCTTATTTGGGTGGGGTGGGGGGGACTTTCCTACAGTATATGAAGTAAAAGATTGGAATTCACTTACTCTGTGCCTAGACAATGTTTCTACATCTTTCAAAGCTGTTTCACTTCTATAAATCCAATGGTTTCGCACATAAAATTCTAATATATATTCCATCATTTAATAATTCATAGCATACTTCCTTATATTTATCTCTAACAGCATTCTTTAAATATTTTGATGACACAGAAACCACTGAGATTAGAAAGGTGAGGCTGAATTATGCACATTGTTCATAAAGAAAGAAAAATTAGAGAATGTAATAGTAGACAGTGAAAAAATGCTAACTCTTATAAGGATAGCTTTAAAATGTAAATCTACAAAGCTGCATATGTGATTCCTTTCTTTCATGTCATTAAATACAGGATGTAGAAAATAACACTGTGCAGATGCTAGAGAAAAATCCTGTCACACAGTCTGCACCCCTGAAAAGTTTTTTTCACATATTATAAATTTTATTTTTTGCATATGAAAGTGCAATAAGCTTTGTTTTTTTTAATTTTTTTTTAATGTTTATTTATTTTTGACAAAGAGAGAGGCAGAGCATGAGCGGGCAAGGGGCAGAGAGAGACGGAGACACAGAATCTGAAACAGGCTCCAGGCTCTGAGCTGTCAGCACAGAGCCCGACGCGGGGCTCGAACTCTCTGACCGCGAGATCATGACCTGAGCCGAAGTCAGATGCTCAAACGACTGAGCCACCCAGGTGCCTCTCTATAAACTTTGTTAAACGAGTTTATTTCCTATGTTGTTTCTGCACCTATTTAAATTACACAAAAACAAAAGTTTAAATATTCTTTTAAAAACAAGAAAACAATGTCCACAAAAAAGAAAACCACATCTAAGACCCCAATAGTAGAATAGATACAAGTCATGAAGTAAACCCCCTATTACTTAATTTTCTATTAATCTGTAATTATAAAATACTTTTTGTAACCAACAACATTGACCCCAAGTTATTGTGAGATCTTTAAGGATTTTAAAATCACATCAGACCAGTGGGTATTATTTGGGTTATTTTTTATGTCTGTGAATTGAGTATTGCATTTATCAAGGTCCTACTCTGTGCTCAGGGATTCTATCCACACAACATTGTCTACAGATCCCTACTCCAGATTCACATTACTGCACCAGCCTCCCTCCCTCCTTGCCTGTGGATCCTTACTAGAATGCTCATAAGCACAGCGGTCTTCACAAAATCCCAAACTGATCATTCAGATTCCCTGCTGACCACCCTTTATGGCTTCCTGCTATCAAGATAAAATAGGAGTGCCTGGGTGGCTTAGTCAGTTGGGCGTCCAACTGTTGGTTTTGGCTCAGGTCATGATTTCACAGTTTGTGAGGTCGAGCCCCACGTCCGGTTCTGCTCTGACAGCATGGAGCCTGCTTGGGATTCCCTCTCTCCCTCTCTCTGTGCCCTCCCCTGTTCATGCACTCTAGCTTGTGCACGCTCTCTCTCTCTCTCTCTCAAAAATAAATCAACTTCAAAAAAAAAGATAAAATAAAATGTTCTCAACATTTCATGCAAACCCTTTTCCCGTGACTACTTAACCAACCTCATTTCTTCATATGCACACCCTAAACTCTGATGTTAACTACCTATTATTTCCTAAGCACAAATTCATTCTCACCTTTTGGCCTCTGTACATATACTTTGTAGTAAGGAAGGATATGTGATTTTCTCTACTATTAAGCTGTGGTTTTGGGGGGTTTTTGTTTGTTTATTTTTTGTTTTAATCACAAAGGCTGTTGGATTTTGCTTCCTGTCTTTTCTGCATCAGTGGGGATGATCCTGTATTTTCCTCCTTAGGCTCTATCAATACGGTAGACTGCACTTTTAGGTTTCCTAATGTTGAAACCACATTTTTACCCTTGGAGTAGTTTCCATCTGGTCCTGATGTCTTCTATTTTGAATGAACTGCTGAATCCTGTTTGCTAGTGTTTTAGACAAGACTTCTGAATTAACATTCAGTTAAGGTCAGCGTGTAGCTTTGCCGTTCAGTGCAATTTTTGTTGGGATTAAGAATCCAAGTTATTCTAGTTTCATAAATGATATTTTGATATTTGCCTTCCTAAGTCTTTACTCTGGGCCAATTGATGTTGCGTTATAATTATTTTCTCTTTGCTAGATTTGCTCCATGAGCTTGTCCGGGCTGGGAACTTGTTTGGAGGGGGTTCATAGAACATTTTATGGGGGAGCTCTGTAACCACTTCCTCTCTAGTATGCATTAACTTCTTTATTTCTTCTATGAAACTAGTCTATTTTGTTCTTGGATTTGAATTTTAAATTTTCTTAACTGTTATTCTGTCTATTTGGTTGTATTTTTTTTCATGACTCCTGAGAGATCATTTCGAAGCCACTGTTAGAAAGTTGAAGCTCTCTAATTTTCTCAAATAAGTCCTTTTATTATTTTTTAATGTAATTTATTTATTCTAAGACAGAGAGAGAGAAAGCATGAGTGGGGGAGGGACAGAGAGAGAGAGAGAGAATCCCAAGGTGGGGGGGACTCAAACTCACAAACCATGAGGTCATGCCCTGAGCTGAAGTCAGACACTTAACCCACTGAGCGACCCTAGGTGCTCCACAAGTAAAGTACTTTTCAATTGATAGTTAGATAAAAAGGAAAGGTTTCACACAGTCTCACCACAAAGTAGAACATTAAACAATATCAACACCATTTCGAAGCAAATAACTACCATTCAACTTTTCTCCGGTTCCATCCAGACCTATATAACTAATTCTTCTTCTGATCTGGAGTCAGCAGCTCACCTCCTGAAATCCTCTGCTGCAGCAATAACCCTGACTCAGTCCCCATATGTGGGGTGTCCGCTCCAGAAGCAGTGCCATCTGGCGCTGGCCCTACTTCGGGTATCAATTGTCCAGAGTGCTTGCTACAACCCTTTCTGCCAACATTCGGAGAAACTGGTCTTATTTATCGTGTCTCCCAGGAGGTTTAATATTTGCTCCGTAATTTGTAGCAGGAGCTTAAGGAATAACAGGAAAATAATGCTGACACCCTATTGAGAGACAATATAAGATCAGAATGGAGGAAGATAGAATTCCTTAGTGGGACATAAAATATATATCACATGGAGTCAGTTAACGCTTACTCTGAGGGTAAGACGACGTTACCACCAGTGAGGGTATTTGCATACCTTCCAGACTTTCGAACCTATCCTACGAAGCATATGTTAAGATTTTCAACAGGGACAAGTATATTTTATTCCTAGAAACAAACTTTTCTTAAAAATAAGTTTGTAAACAAATACTGTGCTAGAGTTTTCACGTGACTTATTATCAGAATATTTTTATATATTAGCTGTAAACGTAATATACAGGATATATATATATATTTATATTAAAATTATGGTCTTGGGGCACCTGGGTGGCTCAGTCGGTTGAGCATCTCACTCTTGATTTCGGCTCAGGTCATGATCTCTTGTCATGTGAGTTCAAGCCCCAAATCGGGCTCTGTGCTGACAGTGTGGAGCCTGCTTGGGATTCTCTCTCTCCCTCTATCTCTCTCTGCCCCTTTCCCACTCGCTCCCATGCATGTGCTCTCTCTCTTTCTCTCTCTCAAAATAAACATTAAAAAAATAAATAATAAATAAATATTTAAAAATAAAATAAAATAAAATAAAATAAAATAAAATAAAATAAAATAAAATAAAATAAAAATAAAATGATGGTCTTGATAAAAATACTTCTCAGGTGCCTGGGTGGCTTAGTTGGTAAGCCCCGACTCTTGAACTGGCTCAGGTCGTGATCTCATGGTTCATGGGATCAAGCACCAAGTAGGGCTCCACGCTGACAGCCCAAAGCCTGCTTGGGATTCTTTCTCCCTCTCTCTCAGCCTCTCCTCACCCTCTCTCTCAAAAAAATAAATAAACATTTTAAAATATTACTTCTCATTGCCTTATTGAGCTCATTAAAAATATGGAAAATATCAATGTTTTCCAGATCTGCTGAATTCATTGTCCCTCCTTACTCATGCATACCTTACCTCACGGTTACAAATTACTAGAGTGAGACTTTGGTGTTACCTCACAGCCGCTTTTAATTTGGGACCTGATTTTAGAAAGCCAAATCAAAAAGGACTATCAGAGAAAACTTATTTTTACATCAATAGATGAGTGTAAGTCAGAGGAACCTCAGGACAAGAAACCATTGCTGTCTTGTCCATACAATTAATGTGTTAGACAATATTCTTCAAATTAAACAAACCCCCAATTATTATAGATTTGATTTTTCATGGAAGTCAGAACTTTTGTTCAAAACAATTCAAGAACATGATAAAATTAATATCAAAAGCACAATAAGTCAACAGTTTCTCAGGACATGAGAGTGTTCTGCTGAGAACCTCTGTTTTCTGGACAAATATCAGAACACTGATATTTGCTGTGTTTAAGAACAATTTTCTTCTGAAGGTTTTATTCCTTTCCCTTATTTATCACTTTGGTTAATAATGACAATATACATATGCACATTCTTAAAATACATACACATGTAATAAAACATAACAGTAGGTTTAAGCATAGCAACTTTAAGCATATTATGAGTAACTCACATACCATACAGAATTTGCCATTTTATTTATAATATACTATGTTTTTAGAGACAAAAAAATACGCAAAACATTGCTTTGTGACTACTTTGATTTTCTCTCTTTATAGGCCTTAACCTCCCTTAGAAAACATCCAAACAATCAAAACTTAATCAATTTAAAACAATACAAAATGGGGGCACCTGGGTGGCTCAGTCAGTTAAGCCACCGACTTCAAATCAGGTCATGATCTCACGGTCAGTGAGTTCGAGCCCCGCATCCGGCTCTGTGCTGACAGCCCAGAGCCCGGAGCCTGCTTCGGATTCTGTGTCTCCCTCTCTCTCTGCTCCTCCCCCACTCACGCACTCTCTCTATTTTTCAAAAATGAATAAAGGTTACAAAAAATGTAAAGCAATCCAAAATGGTGGAAATTCTATATATTTTTTGATATCTCAGAGTAACACAATCACTGTTTGTAAAACGGCTCAGAGGGAGAAAACACTTACCGATCTTGCCTGGTCACTGACTTGCTCCAAAGGCCGATGAACATAGAGGATCAAGCAGTTCATTTGGGAGGTGAAGGAAACAGGGACAGAGCGTGGAGGAGGGACACCTGTTAGAGGAAGTCATCTGAGGGTAGTGACCACTCGCTGACCCACCAGCTGGGCCTGGGCAACGGGGCTTCCTCACCCCCTCCTTGTCCTTGGAATGCACGCTTGCTGGCTCTTCCCACGGTGGGAGCCCTTTTCCAGGATGCAGTCTTGAGAGAGCAGTGCGGGGTGGAGACCGTCTGGTGCAGATTCCAAACTCTCTCCTGAGCTTTCGGTGTGAAATCTCCCATAGCTGGAGGGCAGGGAGAGACCGGAAGAGAGAGGCGGGGCCTCCAGGCTGGTCGGTGGCAATTTTAATCAGCAAAGGAAACTTACAAATAAGGCTTGGGGGGGGGGGGGGGCAGCAAGAGGAGTGGTTCCCCACACCTGCCCTCCAAATTTTAAAAGCTTGTAAAAAGGCCTTAACTGGGTGCGGTCACATATACCAAGCAGGTGTTCTCAGCATCACAGGGCTGTCTCGAGGCTGTGTCCTTGCAGCAGCCTCTGAGAGCAGGAAAGGCAAGCCGGAACTAAGTTCCAAAGATGGGGGGTTGGGGGGAGAAGCCTCCCGGTGCTGGGGTCCAGCCCAAGGGTCATTCCCTGGTTATGTGGTTTCAGTGACCTGTCCCAACGTGCAACATATGACTGAATTCTGCTAAAGCTTCTACACAGGGGCACCTGGGTGGCTCAGTCGGTTAAGCGTCCGACTTTGCTCTGGTCACGATCTCACAGTTTGTGAGTTCGCCCTTGGTCAGGCTTTGTGCTGACAGCTCAGAGCCTGGAGCCTGCTTCAGATTCTGTGTCTCCCCCTTCTCTGCTTCTCCCCCATTCTCTCTCTCTCTCTCTCTCTCTCTCTCTCTCTCTCTCTCTCTCTCTCTCTCTCTCAAAAATAAGTAAACATTAAAAAATATTTTTAAAAGCGTCTATATAAACTTTGAAAATTCTAGCTGGCAGGTGCGGGGACCTACTTGCCTTGCAGCGGAAGGACACAAGCCTTGTAAATAGATCCCCTTGCGTGTTAAACTTGCCTACCTACCCATCTAGGGTGGCCTGCCTCTGTCTTTCCTCTCTTCTTGCCCTCTGTGTACTGGGCAGTTGCAGATTCCTCCTGAGAACCACCAAGGTTGCAAGCCAACAAAAGAGGGAAGGTAAGACAATTAACAAACTGCTTTATCAAGCCAGGTATCACCCTGGCTCAATGCAGCTTAAATTCTGCATATTAATTTCTGGGAGTCGGTGGAGAGCACATACCTCTGTGTTACCATACCCAAAGGGTATTAAGTCATATCTAGTGGGTGAATTACGTGTCGCTGATCTTGGTGGGATCTCCAAGTTTTCTATAAGAAAAAAAGTAATAAGTTAAATTTCTACTTACAATACGATATAGGAGTGAGTCCAATTTAAAGAACTATGAGCTTCCAGAATAGAAAAGGAAGGCAAATTATCTTAATTCAGATTATTGTATGGTAATTGAAATTTTTGACTGGGTAATACTGGTTTCATTAAAAAGCAAACTGTTTTGGAGGGGTGCCTGGGTGACTCAGTTGGTTGAGCCTCTGACTTCTAGTCAAGTTGTGATCTCACGGTTGGTGAGTTCGAGACCAGCATCCGGCTCTGTGCTGACAGTTCAGAGCCTGGAGCCTGCTTCAGATTCCGTGCCTCCCTCTCTCTCTGCCCCTCCTCTGCTCATGCTCTGACTCTCTCTCCTTCAAAAATAAATTAACATTTAAAAAAATGAAAAAAAAAGGAAACATATCATGGTATATTTCAAAATGCACAGCTTTCAGGATGCTGCCGTTATTCAGACTTTCAGAAAACTCTTGTTACTTGTGACTTAGTGTATCTCAGAATGCAAAGTTTTTAGAAATATGTTTTCTGAATTACAATATATGCTAATAGTGTCCAAATGGCTGGGGAAAGGAAAATATATTAATTTTTCTCTACTATTTTCTTAATGATGACAATATTTTCAAATGAGAAAATATAGTAATTGACATGTAATAGAAAATATTTACATGCTCTAATCTTCTGCCACAGCATATATTTTTAAATATTTTAAGTATGATGAAAAATTAACATTTAGGTCAATATGTAATGCTGAAATGGCAATATCCATGAAAATAACTCATTCGGGTAATTACAGGATGAACAAATAATATTTATAAAAAGCTACTTTGCTTGTGGCTAAATTAGCTCGTGCACGAGCCCTGAGAAGTATTGGCAAATAACTATTCCTCTGTCTGCTAAATAATAAATGTATTTTGCAATTACAATAGTAAACTGGATTTAAGATAAAGTAAAATGTTAAAGAGAGAAAACTAAAACAAAAATGTACTCAGGAAAAATCTAGAAAACATGCTTCCCAATGCACAAAGAATATTTAAATTCTAGGTTTCACACAGTGATTCCCCAGGTACTGTATTATCTGCCAAGTCCTCAGATGGTCTCAAAAATTTTACTACACGTAGATTTCTTAACTATAAGCAGTAAAAAAGGGATTAACTCCAATGTCAGGCCTGCTCTTGTTTTGGTAAATTAATTTTTATGGGAACACATCCATACCCATTCACTAATGTTTGCCTATGACTGCTTTTGTGATACAATGGCAGGCTTGAGTAGTTGTGATAAGGACTGCAAGCCCAGAAACCTAAAATATTTCCCATATGGCCCATTACAGAAAGCTTTCTGATTCCAATTCCGTGTTAATGATAATTTTAAAACTGGTATAGACCATAGTAGGGCTGATTGAGAATGTCTAAGAAAAACTCATCCTCGGCTATTTATTTATTTACTTACTTTTCTTCTCTGAAGGTCAAACAATATTACTTTATTTATACTCTAAGATTTATGTTGCATAGGAGCCAGACTTTAAACTTTAATACCAACTGTTGTTCCAATGAGCTATTTTGATTATATATGAAATTACTTCTAAGTTTTAATATAGACGTATTAATTAGCTATTGCTGTGTAATAAACCCCCTGAAAACTCAGTGGCATACAAACATAAGCATAATCATTAGTTAGGGGTCTGTAGGTCAGATGGCAGGGGTGCACATTGGGGTCCATCTATGGATCTTTGGTGAATTTATGCATGTACTCGTAGGCAGGTGCAGGTCAGCTGGGTAATGGATAGGCGAGGATGACCCCACCTTCTCCCGAGTATGGGCTCTCATCCCATCGCTTCTCATTGTTTGGCAGAGATCCCAGAGGCAACAGACAAGTGAAAAGCCTCTTGATACCTTAGTTCAGAATTGAGGGCAAATTAGAGAATTGGAGAACTTTTGCAATCAATCTACCATACATATTAACCATTACAACTAAAAGATTTTTGTAACATTCTGGGGGGGGGGGGAGCAAAAAATGTACAAAATGTACAAAGTACATGCCAGGCAAAGAGTGTTAGAGAATTTGGACCATTTTTGTAATCAACCTACTACCAATGTCATAACTTACACCTGAATAATTTTACATCACTTTTTTTCTGGAGTAAGTAAATGTTTCACATTTCCTCATGACCTTGTTTCCCTTGAAATACTATGGTATTTTTGGAAATTCTAAACTAAATGTTTAGGATATTTGTTAATGGTTTTAATTCATAGATTTATTTTTTTCCTTCTGTGATTTGAAAGGTAAGATTTTTATGCCACAGGTGAAACTTTTTAGAATTTAAGCTGCAGATAAAATTTGTCAAAACCATAGCTATCCACACCTTCAATCAAAATCTATCCCTTTAGCATGTTTAGGAAGCTGGGGTATTTCTATAACAAGCAGATTATTGGGTTCTAGCCATGGAATTTTTATTTATTATGTCTAAAATGGAATCCTGCTTTTGCTTAAGAGCCATGACTCTAGAAGTCTAATATGTCTGAGTACTTCATTTAGTTCAGAATAAAACTGTATTCAAGAAACATAAAACTTATTAGAGAACTTGCTGGTGGTACTCTGCTTTATATAAACCATTTCAAATCAGGGTCACTGTGTCAACCAAAAAACATCAACCGCAGAAATCATGGGGGTATATCTAGAAACCACAGCAATTTATTTTGGAGCACTGCCTCTTTAATTAACACGGCATTGATATTAAAATGCAATCAGACTTATCCCTAGGTGGCAGTGCAGAAGATACTCTTTTCTACCCGAGACAGAAGGTAGTATTTTCTGTCAGAGAAAGCTAGTGTCAGGGGCCAGAGCTCAGCGGGCAATGGGCGAACAGGAAGGGAACTTTGCCTAAATAACAGGATAAAGGAATATGACAGCATGAGCAACAAAATTTGAATAGGATTTTATATTTCATTTAAAAGTTATTTCCTCATTTGTTCTTTTAAGTTTGCCTTATTTATTTATTTTGAGAGAAAGAGAGAGAGAGAGAGAGAGAGAGAGAGAGAGAGAGAGAGAGAGAGAGAAGACAGAGAGCAAAAGAGAATCCCAAGCAGGCTCCACATTGTCAGTGCATAGCCCAACATGGGGCTCAAACCCAGGAACCACGGGATTATGACCTAAGCTAAAATCAAGAGTCAGACACTCAACTGACTGAGTCACCCAGGCACCCCAAAAATTGTCTTCACATTTGATACTCAAAACAACACAAATGAAATAGTTGCCATTGTATTTTCACATAACAGATGGGGACTCTAAGATCACAGTGTTTCCCGTAAGTGCTTGCCCAAGGTTCCACAGTAGGAAAAAAATGCTCAAGACAATGCTAATCTTCAGACTCTGATTGGCTGAATTATATTGTGCCTGTAGTAAAAACCATAAGTGAACACATAAACAAAGTCAGGTTTATTTATTTAGCTTCGGCAAGGTTGAACACAATCCAGTGGAAATTGGAGCATCTCAGTAAGAAGGACTGAGAAAGGCATTCATAGAGGGTTGTCTGCCTGGCTCAGTTGATGGAGCTTGCAAATCTTGGTCTCAGGATTGTGGGTTTGAGCCCCATGTTGGGTGTAGAGATTACTTTAAAAAATCTTCAAAAAAAAAAGGCATTTGTAATAAATTTGGGCCTATGCTAGATAATTCTATGGAAAGTGGTTTAAGGAAGCAGGAGCCAGTCCTGGACTAAAGTTATCAAAAGGAGAAGCAGAGTTACAGTAATAATAACACAAATAATGATGCAATCAGTTATGTGTCATAGAATTAATATATTACTACACATACATATGCCATAAATGTATGTATGATTCTATAAATAATAAATTCTATAAATAAAATAAAATATATTCATTATATATTTTTAATGTGTATTTTCTATAAATGATGTATACTACATAAAATATGTCACTATTATATAGTATATTATGCATATTATAACATATAATATTAAAGTAGTATCATGGTTAATATGTTATTATTACTAACATAATTTTTACTAATATATATCCTGGATGCTGAAGGAATAAAGTGAGGCTAGCAAGGTCATTGGTAACAAAACAAACATCATTCATGTCAGACAGAAGAAGGAGATATTTGGGCATCTCTGTGGTTATGAAGTGACCTCTTTGTCTCATTCCGTGTACTCGCAGAGTCATTTCTGTCTGCCTTGTTGATTCTGTGTTCAAGATCACTTGGGTAATATAAAGGTTTAGCTGCCATTTAATGCAAGCTGAGTAGTTTTTACAGATTCTTAATGGGTAAAGTACTTAAAGACCTTTCTAATAATAAACAAATGCAATAATAGAACCATTTTTATAAGGTAACAAAATACACCGGTTAACAGAACTCAATCAGATACAAATTATTTCGAGGAAGAAAAATTCTATGTACTACCTGTCTTTTTTTGTTATCCGAGTGTAATTAACATATAGTGTGACATTAGTTTCAGGCATATGATATAGTGATTCAACAATTCTATATATTATTCAGTGCTCATCATGATAAGGGTACTCTTAATCGCATTCACCCAATTAACCCATTCTCCATATGCACCTCCCATCCAGTAACCACTAGTTCTCCGTATTTAAGAGTCTGTTTGTTTTTTGTTTGTCTCTCTTTTTCTTTGTTTTGTTTCTTAAATTTCATGTATGCGTGAAATCATATGTCATTTACCTTTGACTGACTTACTTCATCTAGCATTATACCCTCTACATCCATCCATGTTCTTTGCAAATGGCAAGATCTCATTTTTTTTATGGCTGAGTAATATTCTGATAGAGAGAGAGAGAGAGAGAGAGAGAGAGAGACATATATACATAGATAGATCACATCTTCTTCACCCATTCTTCTATGGATGTACACTTGGGTTGCTTTCATATCTTGGCTATTATAAATAACACTGCAATAAACATAAGGGTGCATGTATCTTTTCAAATTAGTATTTTTTTTTATCTTTGTGTAAATGCCCAGTAGTGGAATTACTAGATCATAGGTAGTTCTTTTTTTAACTTTTTGAGGAAACTGCCTACTGTTTTCCACAGTGGTTGCACCAAACTGTATTCCCAACAGTGCATGGGGGTTTCTTTTCCTCCATATCCTCACCAACCCTCTTATTTCTTGTGTTTTTTATTTTAGCCATTATAACAGGTGTGAGGTAATATCTCATTGTGGTTTTGATTCGCATTTCCCTGATGATGAGTGATGTTGAACATCTTTTCATGTGTGTTTGTCATCTCTATGTCTTCTTTGGAAAAATGTCTTTTCATGTCCTCTACCCATTTTTAAGTGGCTTATTTGGTTTTTTTTTATGTTGACTTGTAGAATTTATTTATATATTTTGGATATTAATCCTTTATGGGTTATATCATTTGCAAGTATCTCCTCCCATTTTTGTGGATTCAGGTCTCCCATTTAGGTCTTTAATCTATTTTTAGTTTATTTTTGTGAATGGTGAGAAAAAGTGATCCAGTTCATTCTTTTGCATGTAGTTGTCCAGTTTTCCCAACAGCATTTGTTGTTTGCCTCCTTTATCGTAGATTAATTGGCCATAAAAGCATGGATTTACCTCTTGACTCTATTCTGTTCCTTTGAACTATGTGTCTAGTTTTGTGTCATGTACTACTTATCTTTAATGAAAGCATAGTAGTTTATATAATTAGAACAAAACTTCATTGATTTTCATTGTAACCAAGTACTTTGTGTTGTTGTTTTTGTCGTTTTATTGACACACATAGTCAAAGCAGATGCAAAGATGTCAGGGCCTGGATACCGGAAATAAGTAAATAAATCAAGGCTCTGTGGGGATGCCAATAAATTGTGAAGTTAAGAGTTTTTAAAAGGATGTTGTTAATGTTATCAAAGAGAGCAACATGACAGATACAAGTCAGAAAATCAGGAGCTTAAAATGAATGAACACTAAGCTAAGGCAAACAACATATGATGAGATGTTTCTTAACTTTGAAATTAACCATCTCACACTGAACATGATCAAAAAACAAAAACAATTATTATTTATAAAGACAAGCAAGAAAGTTGGCAACTGTACAAGAGAAACACGGTTCATAAAGAAGAAATTAATCTAATAAAAAGATCACCCACAAACAGTCCTCATTCTTTGTATTATTCAACATACTAGACAGTTTGGAAAATTCTATTGTAACATCCAGATGTAAGATATTCTAGTGTTTCATGTCCCTGAAAGCTAGACTTTACTTTTTGATATCCTTCATCTCACTCAGTTTCACACAAACTTAGATTTCTCTAAATAAAAACATTATAATGCATCAAATTAATCAAATCAAATAATTGAATCACTCAGAACTCTAATTACTTTGATTAGACCCTTAAATTATAAGGTAGCTTTTCATTATCTAATCAATTAATGTCACCTGTCTACAAAAACAAATAAATATGGAAGGGCGTTTTTAGTAAGTTCATTTTACTAAATGTATTATTGTATATTCATTAAATGATAATTAGAAAATTTCCTACGAAAACAACATTATGTTTAAAGTCTAGAATTTTTGTGGAAAATGATCTTTCTTATTCTCTTTGGCCCAATACATTTTTGCTGACACTTGAAGAATCCGCATTTAAAAATAGTAACACCTAAGATAAAAACAAATGCTTAGGAGGCCAGTATTCCTTTATTTTAAGGAAAATAATATTGAAACATCCTGAAACAAGTCTTGATGGTCTATGTTACAGGATATTTGACTTGTATGCAAGAATAAAATTTGTAAGATGTGTTCTGTAGAATATAGAGTAGCCTGATCTGCTACATCATCACAATATGAAATGCTTTTCAATTAAAAAAAGTCTCTATATTTTTACCAAAGAACATATGAAAGTTGCAACTAATAAAGAGTGGCTCACAGCCCTAGCTTCACATAAGATCCACCTGTATTAATACTAATGCCCCACCCCACACATGCACACACAAAAAAATGTTCCCAGGTGAACTCTGTCCCTTCCTAATTAATTTTGAAAAATGGAAGTGCATGTTATTCCTGATTTCCTGGTATTGACAATGGCGGGTTAGAAGCTGAGTTCTAAGGCATTAATTAGTCCATATTCTAATGTCAAAGGATCAGCTAGTGTGGCACCTGACAGCAGTCCAGGGGCTGTTGATACTTGTCATTTCAAGCAGGACCAGAGATAAAAACCCCACCTCACCCTCCTCACCTCTCCCAACCTCTGAATCAATCGACTGTTGTTCAACCTTACTGTTTCTCCTCTACTTTTTGGGGTATCGTATGCTATATTTCTTTATATTTTCTCCACCTATTTAATGCACATATTATTAAAATCTAATTTAAATCAAATTATGGCTTTATCCATCACTTTTGCTCTTGCTTCTATTCAATCAATGTTAGCTGAGTCTTACTCTATATTTTAGAAATGTCTTTGTTTACCCTTCCTCCTTTTTATTGGAAACTATCCATTTTCCCTCCTGTCTGGGGAGGGTAGTTAGTGGTAAATTCTGTTCTGTTATCTAAAAATGTCCTTATCTTCCTTCTTTCCTAAAAGATCTTTTATCGGGAATAGAATTCTAGATAAACAGATTTTTTTTTTCGCTAATTCAATATAGATGTATTCTATTATGTTCTACCTTCCCTGTTGCTATTCAGAGGCTGTTAGTCTATCCATACTCTGAAAATGACCACATCTCCAAACTTACCCACCAGCTTAACATCTTCTCTTTGGCTTTGCTCCTCTACAGTTTCTCTGGGATGTATCTAGGCTAAGATTTGTGTGTGTGTGTGTGTGTGTGTGTGTGTGTGTGTGTGTGTGTGTGTGATTCTGAAGTTTTAGCTTCTTCATTCCTTTAATTTTCTAGATCATTCTAGATGTCCAGAGATCCAGATCACCCTGCTTCTTATTCACCTTATTTGCTTCACTATATTAAGCAAACTCTAAATGTTATCACTGCCATATATAGTACAATTGACCATAACGTCAGAATTCAAGGTTTCTGGAGTGTGGCGGAAACCCTGAGTGAAAGTTAGTTCTGGCACTTGCTTTCCTCCCAGGGATTTTGCTTTCACTACGTTTTGGATCTGAAAATTTCTTATTTTAATGCCCACTGATCAGTACACTCTTCTTCTTTAAATGTATTTTATCCCATATATTACTTGTTTTAATTTGCAGGGTCACTGAAAATATCAAATACAACAATGCATAGATATTTGAGAACCAGGAGACCCGACTCTTTATAAAGAGGATTATGATAAAGAGGAAGATAGGGACTCCCTATGTGAGGAGGCAGAGCTTGCAGAGTGTTTAAAGCTCCCTTCCCCTTTGCTCCTATTTCCCTCCATGGGCAGATAAGAGACAGGGCAAGGTGCTGTGTTAGACTTGTTCTCCTTCATTCAAAGTCCTGACTTAAGACTTCTCCTGTAGGATAACGATGGTTCAGAACAAAACCAACAAGAAGGAATGTTCAATCACACCATATAAGTAGAGTCCATTGTTTTCATTTTTCCCTTCCCCAAATACAACCCTAGGAGAAGTCAACAGAGAAGAAGCCTGTGTGTGAGATACATGAATCCACATCCCCACCTCTACTGCATCACAGTCTCTCCAAACCATGAATCACAGAGGCACCTTTGAATTAAAAGTGAGACTGAATAAAAATGCATTAAAATTGAATCAAAAGTGAAATGGAATCTCCTAATAATTAAACTACCTAAAACTGTGAGATTGAACTGAGCTGTTGCCTCCTATCATTTGGTTTCTCAAAGTTTATTTCATATTTCTGTGTGCAAATCATTGGGCTGACTTGGATTAGGTGCCTATCCCATGGTCAAGGTGCAGTGAGCATTGACACTGATTCTCCTACCAAGAGTACATGATGTGGGGAAGGGGTATTTCAGTAAGGGGATAGCACCATAGCCACAAAAGACAAAGGGAAAGAGATCATGGCAGACAGGAGCACCACATGTCCATGACAGACCACATTAAA
Organism: Felis catus; assembly: GCF_018350175.1. Lineage (NCBI taxonomy): Eukaryota > Metazoa > Chordata > Mammalia > Carnivora > Felidae > Felis > Felis catus. The sequence continues at coordinate 229,539,052 of NC_058368.1, forward strand.
TTAAGATGTTACTGGAATATGGAAAAGGACGGTAAAGTTTGTTATATAGAAACAAATATAGATATGATATGATGGGGGAGTAATATGGCTGTACACAAAAGGGACTCCAAGATATTAGGGACTTATAAATTTAAACATGAAAGTAACTTGGACAAAATTGTGAATAGACTAGTTTGAAAAAAGGCAAAGTCCAGATTTTTTAATTTATTTATATTTTTTAATGTTTAATTATTTATTTATAGAGAAAGAGAGAGAGAGGGAGAGAGAAATCCCAAGCAGGTTCTGCGCTGTCAGCGCAGAGCCTAACGTGAGGTTTGAACCCGTGAACTGTGAGATCATGACCTGAGCCACAACTCTCAAAGGTGCCCCTCAAAGGTCCAGATTTTATATGGGATGTTAAATTTGTGATGAGTACATTAAGAAAAAGAAACAAATGCATCTTTGGGGATAAAAAATGCAAAAGTTGGGACGCCTAGGTGGCTCAGTCAGTTAGACTTGCTACTGGCTCGGGTCATGATCTCACGGGCTCATGAGTTCCAGCCCTGCGTCAGGCTCTGGAATGACAGTGCAGAGCTTGCTTGGGATTCTGTCTCTCCCTCTTTTTCTGCTCCTCCCCCACTCATTTTCTCTCTTCTCTCTCTCTCTCTCTCTCTCAAAATAAATAAACTTTAAAAATGCAAAAATTAAAATGGCTATCTATCTTACTGTCTTTAAAATCACATAAATAATGACAGTAGTTTGTTTTTTTAATATGAAATTTATTGTCAAATTGACTTCCATACAACGCCCAGTGCTCATCCCAACAGGTGCCCTTTTCAATGCCCATCACGAATGCCAGTAGTTTGAATAACTATATTATACACAGGCATATACACAAATGTGTGTTTCTGTGTTTTTAAGTTAGGATTACACATTTCCTATGATAAAGTACAACTTTCTTAGAAGCAAAGAAATTATTTATCCTGAATAAGTAAATAAATATTTCAATGCTATAGCTATTAATAAATAAATTGATTGATTAACGTTACATTGTGTAGGAGTTCTGATTTGACCTTTTTAAGAGGTATGATCAGTGTTGTAGAAAACTGGTCATTGGCAAATAATAGAAAATAGAAAAGAGTACTTTGAAACCCATTGTATTTTGTTTATTTTATTTGATTGTCTCCTTCCCACTCTTCTAAGGCAGAACGGAAGAGCTCTTTCCCGATGTCAGCCAATTGCAGGCATTTTGCCAGACAGGCAAAGTGGAGGTAATATCATAAAGGGTAATGACTAAATTTATTCTAGAGCCTCTGCTTCTATAGCTTTGGAAAGAAAGTGATTCATAGCTGAGAAATCAGAATAATGCAATCAAAAATCCCTGTGGTACCATTCTTGACCTTTAAAGCCAGTACACACTTGCAGAATGGAAAATGAGCAGGAAGCATGCTATCAAACACTTGACTAGTGGTGGTTGGTGCTTCACCAGCTAGACAGTGTTCCTTATTAATATTTCAGAACCTGATGGAGCAGGTGCCCTTTGTAACCAAAGATCATATCAAGAACCAGAAAACAGAGTGCCCTGAAGGAAGTCAACCCCAAAAGTACTAACCTAGTTACCACAGAATATTTTTTAAAAAACCCAACTTGGAAATATTTTTGAGAAACGTTTCAGAAAAAAACTTTTCAAATGGTGGATTTAACTCAGAAGCTTCAAAAGCTATCATGTATTAGGTATTGAACTGCAAGAACAGAAAGACATTGATGCTGATATATGTACAGAAGTTTCTTTTGTGCAGATAGATGATCTTACGAATACTCGTGAAACTAGAAAACATGGTCTTCCAAGGTGCATGCACCTGGAACTAGAAAGTTAGAAACTGAAGCCATCCTTTCTTTCAATTTCTACTTCTCACTGGATCATCTAGTGAACTCTCCTAATTCTCTCTCCTAACACAAACTTGATGAGTTTTGCCTTTGCTTATCTCCAGTGTTTCAGCAGGCCATCACATCCACTCTGGCTTTATATCTAAAAGACCCTCAGCACTTAATATAGCCTAATTAGCCTAGACTCTAAGGTTTCTAGCCCAAATCCTTGCAGAATCAGAAAGATTCACCCATCATACCATATAGATTAGGTTTCTTGGGTCAAAACTCCACTCCTATTATGCTGTTAAAAGAGTTACATGCTTAAAAAAAAAGGTGGTGAAACTAGCTGCAATTTCATTTGGCTACAGATTATATACTACAAAGGGAGTATAGATAGGGAAGCACTTGTCAGCTTCTCTGCTAAGCTTAGCAAAGTAAAGTAGATTTAGGGTAGAAAAGAGATGACTGGTTTACCAGTCTAAATCCATTGAGGTAATTTATTTTACAAATCAATGAGGAGGTATGTTGTGATCTCCAAAGTAAACACTCTGAAAATATGTATAGAAGAAGTATAACTTCTTTTTTTGTCTTTTTTAAGGATTATGAAAAAGAAAAGGAAAAAAGGTGGAAGGTGGCCCAATTGCTTTTGTAGAGTCCCTAGTCAAATTAGCAAATCCTTTGGAGAAAGGAACAGCATGGTGGGTCATCAGGAAAGACATGCTTTCTGAATGTAGATACAAGTAACAAGACCTTCAAAAGCAGAGTCTGATTGTCTTAGAGATCCACAGATTTTAATAATTCTCACAAACTAAGTCCATATTCCTGAGTGGGCCTCCAAAGTCCTCCCCACCATCTGGCCTCCACGAACTTTCCAACTTCAACCTCAGCCCTCTGCTCCTGACTGCCTGCTACACTGACTCATTGTTGGTCCCTGTATGTAACATGTTCTTCATGCCTCCCTGTCCTGGAACACCCTGCCCTTCCCCTTCTATGTGATGAACCCCTGCTTATCTGGTCGACAGAAGATCAAACCTCCCTTTCTATAGGAAACATTCCCTGACTCCCACAGAAAAGCCTAGATGTTTCTTCATCCATGATTGCCACAGTGCATTTCACATAGCATTTAGAAAACAATGATGTATTTCTTTCTTTTGTCTTTATGTCTCCCTATAAAAAATTTCAAAGTCATTGTATAATTTACAGCTGACCATAATAACCAAAAATAATGAAAATATTAAAATAATGGTTCAGGTCTTCATCATTCCCCAAAATACCTGTCTTTTTAAAAAATGTCTTCTCAATTCTTGAACAACTTGTTATCAAATAAATAAATAGAGCATACAGTATGTGTTCAACTGATGTCAAAACAGTGACCCCTGTTCTTTATCCCTACCCATGCCCTCTCACCCTGTGCAACCTGACTTTAGAATGACCCTGTGACCTGCCTTAGCCCTTAGTGTTCATTTCTGCTGTCTCTCTTGGACCCCTGCCTGTAATGAGAAATAAGCCTGGGCTAACCTTCTAGGGCCTGAGGAACCACATGGAGCTGAGCAAAGGGAAGTAGGCCCAGCCTAGGTCCTCCCAGACCAGTGAGCTCCTACGAATCCAACCACAGACTCATGACAAGCCCAGCCCAATCATAAAACCATCAAACCAAAGTAGGCACATGTGTGATACTAACTTTTTATGTTTGGAGCCCCTAAATTGGGGGGTGATTTATTGCTCAAAATAACTGACACAAAACACTGCAGAATTTTAAAAAGAAAACTATCCCCTTACCTTAGAATAGGGGACACATGCAGCAAAGATCAAAATTGTATTTAAATATTTTATATAGAATAACAGATAAAAGAATCAATATAAACCGGTATCTAAACTAGGTTAAAAATCATATATTCTTTTTTATGGAAATATTTTTGTCACATTATTTCATGAAAAACAGTTATCACTACATCGGGGTTTTACATTCACATAAAAATAATTAAGTGTCATAATAAAAGTACTTTCTTCATAAGAGCGTAAACACTTATATCAATATCCCATTTTTTTATACTGCCATCCAGAATCCAATTTTCTTGTAAAGTTATATTTAGGCTCACAAAAATGATTGAAAATGTATCTTCCTCATTTGATTGCCTGGCTTTGCCATTTCTAAAAATGAAAACTAAAACATTAGCATTGTTCTGCTCCTTTATCCGATTTTTTCTTTTCAATCTCTTGGATGAAGGACTTATTCAGATCAACATCCGTGATTTATAAAGCTATTTCATTATCTGTAGTATTATTTGAAGATTAATAATCCTTCTCTTAAAATATTACTATCTAGAAACAAAGGTGAGGAAAAATCTGTTTATCTTATACGTAAATGTCACCACGCATAGCTAAAAAGAGTTCATTTGAATCATGCTTTCTATTTCACAGACTATAAAAGTCACATTTACTTTGTACTGTATGGGGACTTCAGTATTAATTTGATTAACTCCCTGCATTAGTCTTTTGTTTTTTTAAATAAATCATAATGCATCTTCTTTTTCCTAAAGGAAAAGGGCAGAGATTCAAGGGCCTTGGCAAAGTTTTTTAAGATTGGAAAGTTTTAAAGTGTAAGGACGTCAAACTAGATATTTCTGAATAATAATATTTATGTAGTAGGTGGAATGTGGAAAACTCAGAGCGAGGTATGAAAGAAAAAATGTGTAACTATAGAAGGTTTTACACTGCACTTAACTTATCCTTAAGGCTTCAATCACAGACTGCAATGATTATCACTTATCCGTGGGATCTAAAAAAGCCAAACTCGGAAACAGAGAGTGCAATGGTGGTAACCAGGAGGCAGGGGTAGGGGAACTGGGGAGATGAGTACAAACTTGTGGGCGCATGGATGGCTCAGTCACTTAAGCGATCGACCCTAGATTTTGGCTCAGGTCATGATCCCACAGTTGGTGAGTTCAAGCCCCTCACTGGGCTCCACATCAACAGTACAGTCTGCTTGGCTCTCTCTCCTCCTGTCACTGCTCCTGTTTGTGTTCTCTCTCCCTGCACCCCACTCTCTCAAAATAAATAAATAAACTTTTAAAAAATCACGTAACTTAAAAAGAGTACAAATTTGTAACTACTAGATAAATAAGTCTGGAGATCAAGGCACAGCTTGGTGATTATAATCAATAATACTGTATTATAAACTTCAGAGTCACTAAGAGACTAGGTCTTAATGGTTCTCACCAGAAAAAAAGAAATGATAATTATTGATGTCATAGGTGTTCTCTAATGCTAAGGTAGTAATCATCTTGCGATATGTAAATATCAAATCAAAACCTTGTACACCTTAAACTTACTCAATGTTTTATGTCTATTATATCTCAATTTTTTTTTTTAAATTTTTTTTCAACGTTTATTTATTTTTGGGACAGAGAGAGACAGAGCTTGAACGGGGGATGGTCAGAGAGAGAGGGAGACACAGAATCGGAAACAGGCTCCAGGCTCTGAGCCATCAGCCCAGAGCCTGATGCGGGGCTCGAACTCCCGGACCGCGAGATCGTGACCTGGCTGAAGTCGGACGCCTAACCGACTGCGCCACCCAGGCGCCCCCTATTATATCTCAATTTTAAAAATTGTCAGTCCAGCTCTGATCTCTTTACTGAGCTTTAAACCCAAGCATCTAATTATCCACGAATCATGGCAATTTGAGTACACTACAGATCAAACAAACCAAACCTTCCTCTTCCCCACAAGCCTTAATTCTGTGAGCAACATCGTGATTCTGTTCAAACACTTTGTTCATACCACAAACCAGTAGCCTTGACTGTTGTTTTCATCAGCGTCTACCTTCTCTGTTTGAAGTCCTGCTATGTGTATCTCATAATTACTTCTCAAACTTGTTCGCTTCACCATTTCATTGATCTAATTTAGGCTAAAATCATATCACCGAAATTCAAGCCACAGTTCTCCCAAATGACCACTTGACTTTTATTGTAACCAAATCTGAATTCCACCATTTCCAGACCAGTGGATTTGGTGTTTTAACAAAATCCACCAGGGCCTGCATATTCCATGTCCTGATAACTCTCCATGTCCTTAACTCTCAGGGCACTGTGCTAAGCTACTCGCAAGTTCCATAATTCTGTCTCCTATGCGGGACTTTGCAAATTCAGTTTCTTCTTACTGGAACACTCTCACATACTCCTTCGTTCCTTGGAAAAATCCTACTTGGTTCCAGATACCATGTCCTCCTGGAAGTCTTCCTTCATGCATAAGATTGCATACGGACCTTCACATTGTCCCCAGAGCATCCTGTGTTTCTCTCACATCACATCCCCACTCTCTTGCTTCCTTAACTGTATCTTCAATTAAGTCTTAGAGACTACAACTTTTTATCATCCAGCATATTAATAGCATGGTAATATCTCTAATGCTCGGCAAAGTTCCTGGCTCATAATGAAAGAAAAAGTCAAGTTGGATAAATCAAATAATGAATAAAAAATATAATAATTTAAGTGGATAATCCTGATTTGTCCACTGCGTATTACATTCCCTGTGTCAATTTGTTACGCTGAGTATTTTTCTTAATAAACCCTACAAGATTAAGTATACTGGGTGAAACAATAAGACAGATTGTTATAGTAGAAGGAATCCTGAATCAAGTCAGGATAGAGATCCAGTTTTGAGATATGTTTACAGCTGTGAAACCATCACCATAATCAAGACAGTGAACCTGCCCAAACCTTATCAAATTGTACACTTAAAGTAGTGTAGTTTAACGTATATCATATATACTTCAATAAGGTGTTTTTTTTAAGAGTACCATTAAATTGGTCAAGGGAAAACAGTGAATACATGGGAGCTTTAAATATGATACATCAATATATAACGTGCATTTATTCATAGAGACAAGCAGATGGCAACGGCATAACAGAAGAGTTGAATTGTTAAAAATACCACTCACCTTGATTGAGTACACGGTACGTTTCTTTCCACCATATACTCTTCTGTCCATCCTCTCCTGTAAAAGGTATCGTAGCAATGCAGAGAAAGACACTTAATGTTTTCTTTGCTACCAAAGGACATGTTGTAAGCCACTCCATGTGGTCAATCATGTATTCCATTAAAATTAATTAAAAATAAGGAAATAGTGAAATTGCACTTTAGACTTTTGGAGCCGAAGAGAACCTTACAGACAATCTGGTTCAGAGTCCTAATGTCACAGATGAGCAATCTGAGATCCAGAAATTGCCTCAGCTCTAAAAGACCACGCAGTGGGCAGTTGGAAATAACATTCATATCACCCATTTCAGAACTCCCCTGTAGAAGGGCTCCTGGCTGACTCAGTAAAGCATGTGACTCTTGACCTTGTGGTTGTAAATTCGAGCTCCAAATTGGGTGTAGAGATTACTTAAAGAAATAAAATCTTTTAAAAAATAACAAATTCACCAGTAGAACACATTGTCAGAGTTCTTTTTTTGTTGTTCTGAGTAGTTTTTTGATACAATTTTTTTAGGGGGGGGGAGCAGGGCAAGGGCAGAGGGAGAGAGAAAGTCTTAAGTAGGCTCCACACCCAGCACAGAGCCCAACATGGGGCCCGATCCCAGGACCCTGGGGTCATGACCTGAGATGAAATCCAAAGTCGGTCACCTAACCGACTGAGCCACCCAGGTACTCCTCAATACTGTTTACCATTTAATCAAATTCTGTATCAGCCATCTTCTCCAAAAAAGAATACAAATAATATATCACATGAGGAATTTAATTCTATCCACTTAAGAGAAAATTAAGGCTACTTCTTGCTGCACACATCCGTTTTCACCACTGCCTTACAGTTTCTCTCAGCCCCACCAATACAATTACCCTGCTGAACTTGTATTCTTCTGTAAATGTAAATTATTATATTAACATGGTAGGTGATTGGCCAGTAGAAATACACATAATGAAATTTTGGATTAGGAAAAGTCTGCCTGAGAAATCTATTTTTTACTGAAACACTTACAGAAGAGCAACCACAGAGGGTAATCTCAGTATTATATTTTCCATCAGCACTCTGAAAGTTTACTTATTGCCAACTACTTATTGGAGGCCCGGGCATTGAGATTACGGTTCATTTAAAGATAAAAACTTGACAGTGGCTCACCTTAAATTTACAATGTATAAGCTTTCCATCGTTAGGCAATATTCTTCTATGGTAATAGAATATCTGCCTGCAAAAAGTTTTTGCATTAATCATTGCTTTGACTCTTTCATTTATATGAGCACTAAAGCTACACTTTGTAAGACTGAAAGGCATCTCAAAGAAGGAAAATGCTCTTGACTGCTATGCTGACTGGTATTGTTTCCTTATTTATAAACCCACAAAAATAAGTCATTTTCTCTTTTCTTCTTTCTTTACTTTTTTTAGGGAGAGGATTATTGTTGCTGTTGTTATTGCTTTTGACCAGTAGAGAAAAAAGACGGACAAGGAAAAAACAGAAAAGATTGTTTTACTTTTTCCCAGTTACTCAAAGAGCTGCATAAGGCATTCTATAACAGTATCTATGCTATGATTCTCATAAAGTCACAGCCCTAGATAAGGGAACTAACTGTCAGATTTGCCTTTTCACACAAAGCAGCTATTGTATTTATAGCTTTTAATTATCACATTATCTTTAATTATCTTTCAATTAAGTTATGCAAAAAAACACAACGCGAGTTTGGCAATATTTAGAAGCATACAAGGTGGTTTCTGTTAACCACTAGAAATGAGTGTAGTTCCCTTCCACATCTGAGTATCCCACTCAAAATGCAAGGATTTTTGTGATTATCACAAAGTTGTTTGTACTCATTTAAAATAATTCACTCAGCTCAGACAATGATTCATGAATTCACACAATCTGCTTGTTTCCAGTAAGTACCCAACTGGTCTGCTTTAGTTTCAGTAGGGGTTAAAGCGGTTAACTCGGTGAACTCCCATATAGCTGCGTTACGTAGCATGACGTTACCAAACACACGCTGCCCATTAATCAGGATTCTACTTGAACACCATACGCCAAACTAGCTAGACAACTCATGGGACACCTGTGTGTATATTACATGAGCATAGCTCAACACATTTTCACAACGCGAACACACTCATGAAACCAGCACCCAGATCAAAAACAGACATTTTCACAATTCCAGAGACACATCTCTCCTTCTGGGCATTATCCGTACCCACAAGGCAACCACAAGACCCTTGTAAGCATTGTGTGATTTTGACTCTCTCATAAATGGAATCGTATAGAATGTTTGCTTTTTTGTCTCACTTCCTTTGCTCAACATTAGTTTGATGATATTTATCCATCTTGGTGTATATAGTTGCAGTACCTTCTCATTGCCAATTAGTGTTTTAACTGGGCAGGCTTTTTAAGAGTTGAAAGTCAATGTAGCATATATATAATAAATATATTTTGTTCTATATGTGACAGTGTAAATGTATCTGCCAACTGGCAAGCTTTTAAAATAAAAATAAAAATGTACTGCATTTTCCTGTATGTACCACTATTTCCTTACAACGTTTTCCTTGTCTTTTGATTAGCTAGAGAAAATTATAGACAAAGAGGTAGCGTGAAAGAAAAATAGGAAATCTCTGTTAACCCTCCTCCACAGCAAATATTAAAAGTGCTATATACAAAATAATTACTTTTCAAATTTATAACATTCCTTGGTTTGCATTATGTCTACTCTCTTCTGTGTAAGGAGGTTTTACATTTGCATCATGCTTGAGAATAAAGCATTTTTATTTTTTTTTTCATTTATATTCCACAGAACTCTGTTAGAAAGGGCAGTTATCTCTTAAGTACCTCTTATGTCTTGTACAACGCTAACTATGGTATGATATTTTTAGAAAGCAAACATCAGCAACCACAAAAAATACTGTCATAGTTATTGTGCTTAAGGAAAATATTGGGGAGCTGAATATTACCAAGGCACCTGAAGGTGCAGGGCTAAGAAAGAGTAATCACATTGGGAGGAAGCAATAGTCGGGTTTTCACCACAACTTTCATTCTCTGTCTTGATTTTGAAAGTGTCATTTTCACATCCCAGCTTTTCTTATCCCTTCTCCCTCACCGTCCCCCAAATGGGACTTTGTGGTTGAAATTGAACATGACGTGGGAAGAATGGGACCTATTAGAAAATTATAGAAAACAACTTTCAGGCAGATAGCTAAACCCAGAGATAAATTTATCAAAGGTAAATAAATATCCCTAGACTGTAAATCATCTGTGGAATCCCCTTAGCTGGTAATGAAGAGCCGCATCCTCATCCAGGAGGGCTAGTCCTGGCCCCATACAGATCCACAGAGGCAGGGAGTCCTTCTTGGAAGAGCAGGCTCCCCAAGCAGTTGATTGGTGGCTGATGTGTAAGGGTCTGGAGACAAGTAGTATGATTTGTCCATGAGGGATGAGAATCATGGGTCCCTCCGTAGGCTGTGCAAAGTTTGTGATAGGAGAGGACCAGAAGGGAGAAAGTCAGGACCAATATCCTAAAGGACATCACCCAGGGAAACAAGGATCTGTTGTATATAATGGGCAAAAGTCACCCAGTCATTGATTATTACAATGAACAAAGCAGGGACCTCGTAACAAGGTAAAATCAGCTGTCAGTGGATGGATATTCAAAATTTCAGCATTAGAAAATCTGGTTTCAATATGAATTATTTAGCACTTATTCTAGGATTCCTTATACATATGCTGGCTGGGGATACAGTTGGCTTTGGGCCTGCAATACTGCTGATGTAAGACTTATAGCATTTGACAGCCAGTGTTGGAGGGTAGCAGCCTAACATAACATCATTCAACTGTTCTTTCTCGCTCCCTTCCTCTCTATAAACCTGGAAGGTTGAGTAAGATCATCTCTAAGGTATTTTCGTGGTCTGCAACTCTCCATTTTTTCATCTTTTTATCATTTTTTCACATAATCCTTTTAGAGGTTAGCACCTCTTAAGGTCATCTGAACCATATGATTCTGAAAATTCAGACTCATTGAAATAGCAGAATTAATCTAGCCATAAAAATAGACAGAGGTCAGCACAGTATCTGAGGCCAAAAGGAAAAGGCAGGGAAGGCTGTGATGAGAAAATTATGCTCGACCTCACCTTTCTATTTCCTTTGGCTTTGGCTTTTATTGGATGCTATATTTCTGGGGGAACCATTCCCATTTGCTGCAGGTAAATGGTTGTGTTCTGAATTTATTGAGACGGGCAGCAGAAGGTCAAGGTATAGGCCAAGGGTAACTAAAACAGGGAAAGAGAACATTTGAGAATGATGTAGACAAATGCAAACTTTGTGGATTAGGCATGTGTTGGGTGGAGAGTGGTGAGCATTTACAGAAAAATAGAACAGGCCTGCTTTTAAGCAGATCAAGCAAAAGAAAGCCCCAAGCCAATTTATTTTATTCATTTCTTCCATCCCTGAAGTTGGCCTGGGATGCTACAAATAATTCCAGAGAAAGAAAGTCCTTAAAATCATAAGCCATTGTCTGTAGAATTTTTGCATTATTCATATACTTAACTAGTTTAAAGAGAAAAAAAACAGCTTATAATTTTTACATAATACAAATTCAGTCTCTGGATTTTTAGGAAGTAAGTAGGTAGCTGATCCAAATAGATGAGACTTTTTTTCCCCTAATGTAAATGGTCAATGATATCTTCCATTTAAAAATGATTCTAGGAGTGCCTGGGTGGCTCAATTGGTTAAGCATCCAACTCCTGATTTCAGCTCAGGTCATGATTTCACGGTTCATGAGATCAAGCCTTGCATCAGGCTCTGCACGGAGAACACAGAGCCTGCTTGGGATTCTCTCTCTTCCCCTCTCCCTGCCTCTTCCCCTCTCCCTGCCTCTTCCCCACTCACTCTTTCTCTCTTTTGCTCTCTCTCTCAAATACAAATAAATATTTTTTTTAAAAAATTTTAAATCGAATAAAAACATTCTAATGGGTTTAACTGAGCCCAGATGTTCTTATGAAAAACAAGCAAAAAGGAAATAAAAAGTTGCAAACTCACCATATATTATAGTTTCCTTTACAACAGATACATTGTTATCACATATTAAATAGCATAGGAATGCTTTCCTTCTTAATAAATATTAAAAGCATTCAATTGGAATACTCTTTTAATTTCATATATAAAACATGTAACTTTTTCTACTAGATTCCAGATTGGTTAAATCAAGAAACCTAATAGATGGTGTTTAGATAAAAGCCAAATAAACTTTTGAATATGAGTTCATAATTTAAGTGAGATGCTATTACAAATGTATATATAAGTATTGAAACTGGTCAGTAGCCTGCTAAAAGAATGCAGTTCATATGTGTGTGTAAAGCAAGGGGATGCTGTTGAAGAAAAACAAAGTTGCATTCTCTTTAAACTTTTTAAATTTTGAGATAATTGCAGACTCACATGCAGTTGTAAGTACCAATATAGAGAGATCTTATGTATGCTTTACCAGTTTCTTCCAATGATAATATCTGGTGGGACTGTAATATAATATCACAACCATTATAATGACATTGGTGGAATCCACAGATTTTATTCAAATTTCACTTGTGCTTGTGTTTGTATTTAGTTCTATTCAGTTTTATCACACCTGTAGGTTTGTGTACCCACCAGCACAGTCAAGATGCAGAACACTTCCATCATTTAAGGATCCCTATGTCACCCTTTTATAGCTATGAATCATTTTAATTTCCCAAATGATGGAAGTCAAAATGAAAATGAAAGAAAAAGACTTTAAGGAAAATGAAAAAGGTAACAAACTAGGAGGAGAATTAGTAAGACACAAAAGAAGACAACAGGAAAGAAACATAGATAATGAATGCCTTGGCCTGGTTTTCTCCCAGAAAGCAGAGCCTTGAACAAAAACTCATATATAAGTCATTAATTTGGGGAACTGATACCAAGGAATCAGAATAAGATACTGGGAAGACTAAGACACAGAAGGTGGAAAAGTCAATTGAACTGTCTGACTTTCAAGCAGATCACCACTGAGGGTAAATGGAGTTTGATCCTGCTGGGACACTAAAAGGAATGATGTAGAATGCCCCCACAGAATTCACCAGCAATGGGACAGAAGGGTGAGTGCCCCACTGGCCAAAGGCTGGCTCACAGGGCATTAATTCCATACTTCTAGATACTCACATGCCACGGTCGGAGCCAAGCAGATCCTACGGAGAGCCCTGCCACAGCATCTGAGAAGGTCCAGGACAACTATTCACACGTGGTGCCGCCGAGAACGATACAGTAGAGTTAATCTTTGAGAAACTGGTTGACAGAGTGAAGGATGCAGCATACAGTGGACTGAGCAGAGCTGAGGTGGCGTGAGAAGCGTCAGACACCCCGAGTTTCATAGATGAAACAAGACAGCCATGGCTTACTTATAAGCAAACTCCTCTCAGACAGGACCCCAGTCACACTTACAGTGACTTCCATCAAGTGACTCGGAAAGTCTCTGATAAATTCTTCTAAAGTATCTTCCTTAAGGAATTGTTCAAGTAGACTTTACTCTAGATTCTCCTTTCTGGAAAGAAATCAACACGAAACAATTAAAAGTGAATAACCACGAGGAGAAGCGGCAAGATGGCGGCTTAGGAGGACGCTGGGCTCACCGCGAGTCCTGCTGATCACTTAGATTCCACCTACACCTGCCTAAATAACCCAGAAAACCGCCAGAGGATTAGCAGAACGGAGTCACTGGAGCCAAACGCAGACGAGAGGCCCACGGAAGAGGGTAGGAAGGGCGGCGAGGCGGTGCGCGCTCCATGGACTGGTGGGAGGGAGCCGGGGCGGAGGGGCGGCCTGCCGGCCCAGCAGAGCCCCCACGTCTGGCTTGCAAAAGCGGAGGGGCCTGACGGACTGTGCTCCCACAACAAGCGCGACTTAGCGTCTGGGAGGTCATAAGTTAACAGCTCTGCTCGGAAAGCGGGAAGGCTGGAGGACAAAGGGAGGGAGAGCTGCTGAGCCCCCGGAAGACAGAGCTCAGCTTGGTGGGGAACAAAGGCACTCGCCAGCGCCATCTCCCCCGCCCATCCCCCAGCCAAAATCCCAAAGAGAACCAGTTCCTGCCAGGGAACTTGCTCACTCCGCGCAAACACCCAACTCTGTGCTTCTGCGGAGCCAAACCTCCGGCAGCGGATCTGACTCCCTCCCGCTGCCACAGGGCCCCTCCTGAAGAGGATCACCTAAGGAGAAGCGATCTAAGCCTGCCCCTCCTGCCCCCGTGCACCTTGCCTACCCACCCCAGCTAATACGCCAGATCCCCAGCATCACAAGCCTGGCAGTGTGCAAGTAGCCCAGACGGGCCACGCCACCCCACAGTGAATCCCGCCCCTAGGAGAGGGGAAGAGAAACCACACACCAGTCTGACTGTGGCCCCAGCGGTGGGCTGGGGGCAGACATCAGGTCTGACTGCGGCCCCGCCCACCAACTCCAGTTATACACCACAACACAGGGGAAGGGCCCTGCAGGTCCTCACCACGCCAGGGACTATCCAAAATGACCAAGCGGAAGAATTCCCCTCAGAAGAATCTCCAGGAAATAACAACAGCTAATGAGCTGATCAAAAAGGATTTAAATAATATCACAGAAAGTGAATTTAGAATAATAGTCATAAAATTAATCGCTGGGCTTGAAAACAGTATACAGGACAGCAGAGAATCTCTTGCTACAGAGATCAAGGGACTAAGGAACAGTCAGGAGGAGCTGAAAAACGCTTTAAACGAAATGCATAACAAAATGGAAACCACCACAGCTCGGCTTGAAGAGGCAGAGGAGAGAATAGGTGAACTAGAGGATAAAGTTATGGAAAAAGAGGAAGCTGAGAAAAAGAGAGATAAAAAAATCCAGGAGTATGAGGGGAAAATTAGAGAACTAAGTGATACACTAAAAAGAAATAATATACGCATAATTGGTATCCCAGAGGAGGAAGAGAGAGGGAAAGGTGCTGAAGGGGTACTTGAAGAAATAATAGCTGAGAACTTCCCTGAACTGGGGAAGGAAAAAGGCATTGAAATCCAAGAGGCACAGAGAACTCCCTTCAGACGTAACTTGAATCGATCTTCTGCATGACATATCATAGTGAAACTGGCAAAATACAAGGATAAAGAGAAAATTCTGAAAGCAGCAAGGGGTAAACGTGCCCTCACATATAAAGGGAGACCTATAAGACTCGTGACTGATCTCTCTTTTGAAACTTGGCAGGCCAGAAAGAAGTGGCAGGAGATTTTCAGGGTGCTAGACAGAAAAAATATGCAGCCGAGAATCCTTTACCCAGCAAGTCTGTCATTTAGAATAGAAGGAGAGATAAAGGTTTTCCCAAACAAACAAAAACTGAAGGAATTTGTCACCACTAAACCAGCCCTACAAGAGATCCTAAGGGGGACCCTGTGAGACAAAGTCCCAGAGACATCGCTACAAGCATAAAACATACAGACATCACAATGACTCTAAACCCGTATCTTTCTATAATAACACTGAATGTAAATGGATTAAATGCGCCAACCAAAAGACATAGGGTATCAGAATGGATAAAAAAACAAGACCCATCTATTTGCTGTCTACAAGAGACTCATTTTAGACCTGAGGACACCTTTAGATTGAGAGTGAGGGGATGGAGAACTATTTATCATGCGACTGGAAGCCAAAAGCAAGCTGGAGTAGCCATACTTATATCAGACAAACTAGACTTTAAAGTAAAGGCTGTAACAAGAGATGAGGAAGGACATTATATAATAGTTACAGGGTCTATCCATCAGGAAGAGCTAACAATTATAAATGTCTATGCGCCGAATACCGGAGCCCCCAAATATATAAAACAATTACTCATAAACATAAGCAACCTTATTGATAAGAATGTGGTAATTGCAGGGGACTTTAACACCCCACTTACAGAAATGGACAGATCATCTAGACACACGGTCAATAAAGAAACAAGGGCCCTGAATGAGACATTGGATCAGATGGACTTGACAGATATATTTAGAACGCTGCATCCCAAAGCAACAGAATATACTTTCTTCTCGAGTGCACATGGAACATTCTCCAAGATAGATCATATACTGGGTCACAAAACAGCCCTTCATAAGTTTACAAGAATTGAAATTATACCATGCATACTTTCAGACAACAATGCTATGAAGCTTGAAATCAACCACAGAAAAAAGTCTGGAAAACCTCCAAAGGCATGGAGGTTAAAGAACACCCTACTAACGAATGAGTGGGTCAACCAGGCAATTAGAGAAGAAATTAAAAAATATATGGAAACAAACGAAAATGAAAATACAACAATCCAAACGCTTTGGGACGCAGCGAAGGCAGTCCTGAGAGGAAAATACATTGCAATCCAGGCCTATCTCAAGAAACAAGAAAAATCCCAAATACAAAATCTAACAGCACACCTAAAGGAACTAGAAGCAGAACAGCAAAGGCAGCCTAAACCCAGCAGAAGAAGAGAAATAATAAAGATCAGAGCAGAAATAAACAATATAGAATCTAAAAAAACTGTAGAGCAGATCAACGAAACCAAGAGTTGGTTTTTTGAAAAAATAAACAAAATTGACAAACCTCTAGCCAGGCTTCTCAAAAAGAAAAGGGAAATGACCCAAATAGATAAAATCATGAATGGAAATGGAAGTATTACAACCAATCCCTCAGAGATACAAACAATTATCAGGGAATACTATGAAAAATTATATGCCAACAAATTGGACAACCTGGAAGAAATGGACCAATTCCTGAACACCCACACTCTTCCAAAACTCAATCAGGAGGAAATAGAAAGCTTGAACAGACCCATAACCAGCGAAGAAATTGAATCGGTTATCAAAAATCTCCCAACAAATAAGAGTCCAGGACCAGATGGCTTCCCAGGGGAGTTCTACCAGACGTTTAAAGCAGAGATAATACCTATCCTTCTCAAGCTATTCCAAGAAATAGAAAGGGAAGGAAAACTTCCAGACTCATTCCATGAAGCCAGTATTACTTTGATTCCTAAACCAGACAGAGACCCAGTAAAAAAAGAGAACTACAGGCCAATATCCCTGATGAATATGGATGCAAAAATTCTCAATAAGATACTAGCAAATCGAATTCAACGGCATATAAAAAGAATGATTCACCATGATCAAGTGGGATTCATTCCTGGGATGCAGGGCTGGTTCAACATTCGCAAATCAATCAACGTGATACATCACATTAACAAAAAAAAAAAAAGAGAAGAACCATATGATCCTGTCAATCGATGCAGAAAAGGCCTTTGACAAAATCCAGCACCCTTTCTTAATAAAAACCCTTGAGAAAGTCGGGATAGAAGGAACATACTTAAAGATCATAAAAGCCATTTATGAAAAGCCCACAGCTAACATCATCCTCAACGGGGAAAAACTGAGAGCTTTTTCCCTGAGATCAGGAACACGACAAGGATGCCCACTCTCACCGCTGCTGTTTAACATAGTGCTGGAAGTTCTAGCATCAGCAATCAGACAACAAAAGGAAATCAAAGGCATCCAAATTGGCAAAGATGAAGTCAAGCTTTCGCTTTTTGCAGATGACATGATATTATACATGGAAAATCCGATAGACTCCACCAAAAGTCTGCTAGAACTGATACAGGAATTCAGCAAAGTTGCAGGATACAAAATCAGTGTACAGAAATCAGTTGCACTCTTATACACTAACAATGAAGCAACAGAAAGACAAATAAAGAAACTGATCCCATTCACAATTGCACCAAGAAGCATAAAATACCTAGGAATAAATCTAACCAAAGATGTAAAGGATCTGTATGCTGAAAACTATAGAAAGCTTATGAAGGAAATTGAAGAAGATTTAAAGAAATGGAAAGACATTCCCTGCTCATGGATTGGAAAAATAAATATTGTCAAAATGTCAATACTACCCAAAGCTATCTACACATTCAATGCAATCCCAATCAAAATTGCACCAGCATTCTTCTCGAAACTAGAACAAGCAATCCTAAAATTCATATGGAACCACAAAAGGCCCCGAATAGCCAAAGGAATTTTGAAGAAGAAGACCAAAGCAGGAGGCATCACAATCCCAGACTTTAGCCTCTACTACAAAGCTGTCATCATCAAGACAGCATGGTATTGGCACAAAAACAGACACATAGACCAATGGAATAGAATAGAAACCCCA
Organism: Felis catus; assembly: GCF_018350175.1. NCBI lineage: Eukaryota > Metazoa > Chordata > Mammalia > Carnivora > Felidae > Felis > Felis catus. The sequence continues at coordinate 229,557,051 of NC_058368.1, forward strand.
AAACTAGACCCACAAACGTATGGCCAACTCATCTTTGACAAAGCAGGAAAGAACATCCAATGGAAAAAAGACAGCCTCTTTAACAAATGGTGCTGGAAGAACTGGACAGCAACATGCAGAAGGTTGAAACTAGACCACTTTCTCACACCATTCACAAAAATAAACTCAAAATGGATAAAGGACCTAAATGTGAGACAGGAAACCATCAAAACCTTAGAGGAGAAAGCAGGAAAAGACCTCTCTGACCTCAGCCGTAGCAATCTCTTACTCGACGCATCCCCAAAGGCAAGGGAATTAAAAGCAAAAGTGAATTACTGGGACCTTATGAAGATAAAAAGCTTCTGCACAGCAAAGGAAACAACCAACAAAACTAAAAGGCAACCAACGGAATGGGAAAAGATATTCGCAAATGACATATCGGACAAAGGGCTAGTATCCAAAATCTATAAAGAGCTCACCAAACTCCACACCCGAAAAACAAATAACCCAGTGAAGAAATGGGCAGAAAACATGAATAGACACTTCTCTAAAGAAGACATCCGGATGGCCAACAGGCACATGAAAAGATGTTCAGCGTCGCTCCTTATCAGGGAAATACAAATCAAAACCACACTCAGGTATCACCTCACGCCAGTCAGAGTGGCCAAAATGAACAATTCAGGAGACTATAGATGCTGGAGAGGATGTGGAGAAACGGGAACCCTCTTGCACTGTTGGTGGGAATGCAAATTGGTGCAGCCGCTCTGGAAAGCAGTGTGGAGGTTCCTCAGAAAATTAAAAATAGACCTACCCTATGACCCAGCAATAGCACTGCTAGGAATTTATCCAAGGGATACAGGAGTCCTGATGCATAGGGCCACTTGTACCCCAATGTTCATAGCAGCACTCTCAACAATAGCCAAATTATGGAAAGAGCCTAAATGTCCATCAACTGATGAATGGATAAAGAAATTGTGGTTTATATACACAATGGAATATTACGTGGCAATGAGAAAAAATGAAATATGGCCTTTTGTAGCAACGTGGATGGAACTGGAGAGTGTGATGCTAAGTGAAATAAGCCATACAGAGAAAGACAGATACCATATGGTTTCACTCTTATGTGGATCCTGAGAAACTTAACAGGAACCCATGGGGGAGGGGAAGGAAAAAAAAAAAACAGGTTAGAGTGGGAGAGAGCCAAAGCATAAGAGACTCTTAAAAACTGAGAACAAACTGAGGGTTGATGGGGGGTGGGAGGGGGGAGAGGGTGGGGGATGGGTATTGAGGAGGGCACCTTTTGGGATGAGCACTGGGTGTTGTATGGAAACCAATTTGTCACTAAATTTCATATAAAAAAAAATAAAATAAAATAAATAAATAAATAAATAAATAAATAAATAAATAAATAAAGAGTTAAAAAAAAAAGTGAATAAGCACAAAGCTCTGTTTTGCTGGTAGTTTGTAAAATGCTTTTAAAAAGACCGGCAGTTTTGGGGTGCCTGGGTGGCTCAGTCGGTTGAGCTTCCGACTCCGGCTCAGGTCACAATCTCACAGTTTGTGAGTTCGAGCCCTGCATCAGGCTTTGCGCTAACAGGTCGGAACCAGGAGCCTGCTTCGGATTCTGTGTCTCCTTCTCTCTCTTTCTCTGTCTCTGTCTCTCTCTCTGCTCCTCCCCAGCTTGTGCTCTCCCGCTCTCTCAGAAATGAAGAAACATTAAAAAAATTTTTTTAAAGGACCAATAGTTTTTTAATGGAGGAAAAGATGACAGAACTGATTTCAAAATCTTCTTGAGGTCAAACCAAATTACTAGAGTCTCCTGTCACCGAATAATTTAAATTATTTGGTTTTATGTTTTTGCCTAACAAACAACTATTATGAGACAATTGAACTAAATAAAATCAAATTTAAAATTATCAAGAGGTTGGTTGGTTGGTCAGTCATGAATTTTAAGGCTCCTCAGGACGCGTATCACACAGCGTAAACTAAAATTTTACTGAATTACTTACGTTGGCAATGGTTGGGGTGTGGAGGGGTTGTTTGTGCTGAGGTCAAATAGAGGCAACTGATTGAGGGTTTCGCTTGATATATTAGATTCAGGTAGTTCTGGCCCTTGAAGTCAGTTAAAGAATCAGGCTATTTTTGAGTACAATAGAATTTCAAAGACTTCAGAGTGAAAATACTACCAGATTGAAGTTTCTCTGTACTACTTTTCATGCTCTAATCATAAATTCTTCCTTATTTACAAATAGTGTGAGTAGACTGATCAGTAGGTGACCATATAACTTCCCATCACCCTGGATCCTTTAGAGGGTAAAAAGGGAAACGAATAATTCTAATTATTCTAAGTAAAAACTGTAAGTTGGTACTGTTCTGGGTAAACTAAATGTGTTACCCTACTTAGAAAGGCTCTGAGAGAATCTTTAAAAGCAGCTCTCTTGTTTGTCTTTTCTAAGCCATAAGACAAGAATCATAATAATCACCATTACTGACAACGGTATTCATGGTTGAACCCAAGAGATGCTGAGTTAGATGTTGAGCTGACAGAAGCTAGTGGCAGATAATTACAAATAAACCAAAATGAACACTGTTTACCTGGGTAATACTGAACATTCACAAGGCCCTTAGGATCCCCAAAGAAACTGCAAGACTGCCTCACTGGAAGCTTTGTCTGATAGAAACCAAAGTAGCTTGAATGTCAAGTACTCAGACAAAGCTAGGACCTAAGAGCCAATGAATCCAAAGAATTGAGAGACCTTGTGATTCCTGCAGCACTGGAAAGTTATAGAATTATGCTTCCTGACACGGTATCCTTCTAATCAGTAGAACCTTAGACAGTGGGGTTGAGAGACCAAAGAAGGCACAGCTCGGGTCAAATAACTAGGGCATTGAACTAGGGCAATGTTCAAGGAACTCATTATTCCTGCTCCAGGCTGACATGTGAGTGTGCTGAACAGGCCATTAATTTGGCACTCTTTTATTATTACTATTGTAGTCAAAAAAGAAAAAGACAAGAAAGAAAAAGGAAGAAAACAACCAAACAACAACAACAACAACACATGAGATTTATTCAAAAACATTTTAAGTGTACAGCAGAGTATTGTTAACAGTAAGCCCAATAAAATATATCATATCTCTAGAACTTTCTTATCTCGCATGGCCAAAACTGTATTCTCATTGAATAGCAGCTCCCTATTATTCATCCTCACAGCCCCAACAGCCAACATTTCTACTTTCTGTGTCAATGAATTTGAATTTAGATCCTTCATTTAAATGATTATTTCAAACTATTGTTCAACAGTTGTTTAGAATGAAAACTAAATGATGAATTAAAGAAAGACAAAGAAAGAGGAACCTCTTGTTCTCTGCCTATCTCCCTGTGGTAGACTGAATAACCGGCCCCCAAGTGTCCGTGTCCTAATCCCACAACCTGTGAATATGTTATTTTTACATGGCAAAAGGCACTTAGCAGATCTGTCTAAGGAGAGGATTTTAAGAGTATTTCTGCATTGTTCAGACGGGCTCAATGTAATCACGAGAGGGAAGCAGGAGTGTCAATCAGAGAACGTGATACAACAAAGGGAGAGGAGATGTGGTGACAGAGCAGAGGTTGGAATGTCGCCATTGCTGGCATCTGCCAATTGGAAAAGGCGAGGAAACAGACTGTCCTCCAGACACAATTAATACAGCCCTGCCAACCAATTTTAAACGTCTGACGCCCAGAACAATAAGATACCGTATCTGTTCTATTTGAAGTCACCAAGTCTGTAGTCATTTGCTACGGCAGCAGGAACAGCAGCGAACTTTAGCAAGACTGACCCCAAATTTGAAAACCTCACTCAGCAAAACTAAATACCTGTGGTTACTAGTATTGAAAAGATGCAATACAGCATCTTAACCTCACCTGAGCACTCTGACCTCACCAGATCTGGTGAGACTACTGACCTCTCCACATTATCAAAGTTGACATCATTAAATGTACAGACTTCTCATGAAAAGAGTGATTTGAACACATTTTCTATTTCTCCCAATATTCCTGGTGATATTTTAGAACCCAGTTGTGTTTTCACGCCCCCAGGAAACTTAGGCAATGCCAGGTGGATCTGATCCTTAAACTTCCAGGGTTGGAAAGTTACTGGGTAGCCTATGCTTCCTGCCAGAGTATTTTTTTTCTACTTTATGACAGATGCTATGAAACAGAAGAAGATTTCTCAAAAATCAAAGACAGAGGTTCTTATTTATCATCACCTCCTCCTCTCCTAAACAGGGTAATCATTGCAGAGGTCGTTAGACAGGGTCAGATCAGCACTAGAGAGGAACTCAAATGCCATCTTCTCAGTGAGTCTTGCACCAACACTCTTGTTTATACGTTTCAACTCCTGTGTCCCTTGCCTTGTTGTACTTTTTCTGTGTCCCTTAGCACATCCGCCCTTCCAACTCACTACATATTTTTTCATTTATTGTGCTTGTGGAGTATTTTCCATCTTCCCATGCTAGAATATAATGCACTAGATCAAGATGTTTATCAAGGATCATTGATGTACCCAAAGACCTATACAGTCTAGTCTGTACAGTAACTGTGGCCTGTATACTGACTGTTCTGCTTCACCTCTGAATACAATACCTAAAGGTAACTTGGTATTGTGAACCCTTTTGGGTGAGGGTAAGTAAAGGTGACTCTGGGTCCCTGTTACTGGATTCTTCCAGAAAGGCTTCTCTGAAGCCGTTTAATCTTGCTGCCGGCCCAAACAGGAGTAAGAATGTATATATAGACCATTGACAGCTGTCTGAGAGTTAACTCCCCCTGTCTACAAAGTCTCTGCCCCACTCACAACACAGTCTGAGGTTTACCTATGCAGGATGTACCTGCTTTGGTAGCACATGGACTCTGGGCCTAGGCCACTGCACGATTAGTCAGAGAAGGGAAATTAGCTCAGGGATGGTCTGAGAGAAATGTTTCTTAATAGAGGAAATCTATACTGAATATTGCCTGACCAGCCCAATTTTTAAGAAACAATGAATATCAAACAAATGGGGGAAAATTTTAGTAAACGAGTAGAGAAACAACAAAAGGACATTCATAGGCAAAGCAATAAGTAGGATCACGAAGCAGACAGAAGAGAAGTCACAACGATTGGCAAAAGCTACCAAAGCAGAAATCGGAGTGTTTAGTAACCATAAGTTTGAAACACCAGAGCATGGGTTAGGAGAGCCTTACCACTGAAGGAGTAGCTTCCAGAGCTATGATCGTGTCTGTCAGGTTACTGTTAGCTACTATATCCTGGATGATGGTGGGGCTGTGCTCTGGAAAGCTCTCGATGAGGCCGCTCAGGTTGACTTCTGTCTCCATTATCTTTGTTCTTACTAACAAGTATGCAACTTAGGACAAAAACTCAAGTAGAATTTTTAATTACTGTTTATAATAACTGAGGTTATTTCTATTTCTCGCCTCCATTTGGTTGGATGATGGAAATTTCAACCAAGTCAATTTCTAATCCTCATCCACACTCTTTCCCTGGGGTTGTATCAAATTCCAGGAAGCTTATGTGAAGCAAAGATCTTGGCAACACTCGGTGTGGGTGCATAAATGATAACAGTGAAGGGTGGATAGGAACTCACCTTCACTAACTTAGGCTGATAAACATGTATGTGTGCATGTACAGAGAGCATGTATATGTACATGTGTTTTTGTGCATGTATAGAGATCCTTGGATCCTGGATCCACAAAATCTTGAATCCCAAGATCTTTTCACATCTCTCAGCTACTTCTAGGCATCTTTCACTCCTCAAGCCTTGGGTGCCAAGGCCACATTTCTTAGATTCATCATAAGCCTTTTATCATTACAGTCTCTCTACAATGTTGAGACTCTACCTTGGAGAGGTGGTACATTTTCTTTCTGCTCTTACATTCTCTAAATGCATAAAGGCATTTGACTGCACCTTCCCTCACCAATCCTGGGCCTGACTACTTTACAGGGGAGAGGGGTGATGATTTCAGTGCCTGTTTCCAGAAAACCACAGCATCTTTTCCATATTCACAACTGTCTGCCTTAGTCCTGCTAACCCAGGGCATCATTTTCCTGATTCAAGCACAGGAAGCCTTCATCAAAATAGACCCTAAAGTATGTTATTCAAGCTCAGAAACTTATCCATAACTCCCTTCCTCCATGGACATTAGAGTTTAAAGCAAGGACCAGTAAGAACTGGCTCTATATTCTGATATGTCGTCCCTTCCCAGAGATGATGGAGGTAGAAAAACCCAATTACCTGAATGAGACAAAGTATACAACAATGTTGAAGGAAGAACTTTGATAAATATTTCAGGATAATATGCTGAAATATTCATATTAAAATATGGAAAACTAGGTAACCTGAATACTGTGAGTTTCCTAATATAAAAAAGGCTCAACCAATCTCAGATGAAATAAGTTTGCCCTGTAAATCTCTGTAGAAATTTCAGTGTGCACAGTATATTATTATGTCTGTTTTTTCTATGGGTATGCAATTTTTCACATAAGGCTTCCAAAACCGGATCAGTTATACATGCATACTTAATCTGAAAAAGCAAATTAATATGTATTTAGTACCAAAAATAAAGTGTATCAAGGTCATGAATAATTGTATAACTATTTAATATTATCTTACACTTGCATCTGTGACGATAATTTTTGCAGGCAATATAACCCTCTCACATTCCAGAGTTTGAGAAATCATTAAAATAGCTTCAATGAAATATTAACATTGTACATTGGCATTTACAAAGCACTCCTTAGTATATTGCTGCAGTCAAATTTTATAGGAGAAATTGACTGGGAACTTTAAGTGAATCAATTTTAAAGTGTTAAATCTTTCTTCTTCCCTAAAATGAAGGATGTGCATGGGAGTATGAGCTTGGTGCCCCAGTGCTCGCTGCAGTAGTAACTTTACAGCGACTAAACCGTTAGAGTAATTTCTGAAGCTACAGAGATTTACCTTTCACCTTGCAAGACTTATTTGATATACCAGGCATCAAATCCTGTCTTGATTCTACTCCAGAGGCAGCTATATTTCAATCTGTGGACTGTTTTAGCAATCTTTGGTGGGCTTACACATATGATCTGAAGAACTGTTTATTGCATGTGAAAATATTCGTTTTTTAGTGGTTTCCGCTATGATTCGTTTTTCAAGTAATACTTCTATTGGAGTCAGAGATTTCCTATCTTCTCTTTGTTGATGCTTTTTGTAATATGGCTGCAGCATTACTTTGTATTCCAAGAAAACATTCAGTTTCTCTAGAGTTTTCCTCTTTCTCCCTAGTTACATGGCAACCATATTCAAAACTTAAACACTTCATCAAGACTCTAACACCTTGCCAATCCAGGTCTGGAAAGGCAACCGTGTTTTGTTTCTTTGTTTTTTAAAGCTTATTTATTTTGAGAGACAGAGCAGAGGAGAGGCAGAGAGAGAGGAAGAAGAGAGAGAGAATCTCAGGCAGACTCTGTGCTGTCACCACGGAGCCCGATGCGGTGCTCAAACTCACAAACCATGAGATCATGACCTGAGCCAAAGTCAGACGCTTAACTGGCTGAGCCACCCAGGTGCCCCTAGCAGCCATGTTTAAATCAACAAAATCTAAAGTGAAAAAAGAAAAGGAAAGGAAAGGAAAGGAAAGGAAAGGAAAGGAAAGGAAAGGAAAGGAAAGGAAAGGAAAAACAGACTTTACCTACCCCAGAGATTTGTTGTGTATCTTCTTTCTTAAAACACAACTTCTTTCTGTCACTCCAGAATTACAGGTTAACTGAGAAATATATTAGTCTAATAACTATCATGATGATATTTTTTTAAAAAGGGAGTTGCAATTTGTACAATGTTTTTAGTGCTAATATCAATGAAAGAAATTAATTTTGTATTCATGACCATGAAATATGGCTATTCAGGTGTATTTATGGCATAATTGTTTCTCTAAAATTAAAATGTTATCTATCTCATTAAATCTAATGAATCACTATAATGAATATTTCCACATGTAATTATAATGGAGAGGACAAAGAGAGTAGAAAAAATAAAGAAATGAAGGTAGTTTACTTTCTTCTACAGCTAATTTCTTTCCTTACCCTACATTGTCTTATTGTTTTGTATTATTTCCTTTTTTTATGGTGTTAACCATAATACTAGATTCACTTCATTCTTGTTTTGTTTTTTGTTGTTGTTTTTCTTTCTTTTTTTTGTGATTCTCTGTCTCCTCTATGTGCGTGTGTGTTCTTGTGGGGGTGATGGGGAGACAGAGAGCCAAAGATATATTTGACCCAGATACTGAATGCTCATTCTCAAAGAATGGGGCCAGTATGAGAATTCTCTCATGTCCCATGATTTTAGAGCAGATTTGAAAGTGACAGGAGTGTAAGGAAGTTTTATTGTACCCCAAAATAACCATTTTTTTTATTGTGTGAAAATTTCATATTATATATGATAATGTTATTCAACCTATGACAATAACCTAAAATGTTCCTCATATACATTAGTATAGATCCTATCAGGCTCTCAAAAACATAATTTGGTGAGAGCAGCAGGTGTACAAAATAACTGTGCTCCCAAGAGCAACCAAACTGGCCGTGAGGGTAGAAGTTGAGATAATTTCTGCAGCATGAATGAAGGGAATGTAGCAATGCTCATATGCCTAAGGGTCTGGTTGGGCACTGAGGTGAGTTGAGAATATTAATTTGATGTTGGCCTTGTCCAGTTTATTTGCATTTTGCTAAACAACCAAGTAGGAATATCAAACAAACTAGGACATGCAGGTGAATAAGAATCTGATAAAAGCTTCCACTGGAGATCCACCTATTCATGGTCTTAGAAGCAATTCCTTAGAACAATCCCAGGAATGTGGGAACTAGGATCCCTCTGCTGAGTCCACCATCCATCCAGTGTGCCCCTCCTCTAGTGACAGGTTCTAATCATGTTTCCATTTCAGTGTATTTCCTGCCCTTTTCAGGGTCTAAGATTGGTCATATGTTCCCAATTTACTGTTCAAATCTAGCTAGTTGCTCTGAAAGTAGCTCATCTTGTCCTAAAGTAGCTTAATGGCCTGAGGGTTATGCTCAATCTGAAGGGTTAACAGGATAGGGTAGAAAGATGGGGGGCTCGTGGACTCAGGACACCCTGATCTTTAGCCTTATTCTGATGTCTTTTCTTTGGACACGGTCTTCTTTGGTGTTCTTTTGCCTTTAGCTACCTTTTCTAATGTGTATGCTACCATCACTTTAACAATATTTAAGAGTGATGGCAATGGGTTCAAGAGTCATAATTTATATTAAAAATGTGTTGGACTTTTAACTACATTTTTCAAATAAAAAACGTGTAAGCAAAAAAAAAATGTGCTAAGGGAGGTATTGCTTTCCGCGGAATTTCTTTTCCTTGGACCTAGTGTTGAAGCTAGTAATTCATAATTGCGCTTACAATTTCCAAGATGGCAAAAGTTGAGTATTAGAATCAGAGTAATATGTTGATATACTGAAGTGAATTACTAGCTTTAACACTAGGTATGCAAAAGAAATTCCATGGAAAGCAATGCCTCTATTATCTCATCCACTTTTGTACATACATACATACATATGGTATATCTTGTTTTCCGTGTCACAGTAAAATCAAGGAAATATCATAAATTTTATATTTGAAGTTGATACATATTTAAATCCCCATTTAAAAAAAGTAGCTCCCCAAACTAAAATTTGAGGATAAGTTTTTTACCTGACAAAGACCGTCCTACTGTCCATACTTTATGGCATGTAGAATTCAAAAATTGCAAGCCAATGGGAGATATGCTGCCTAGTCAAGAAACAGACTGAGTCAATGGAACAGATTCCATATCTTATTTTTTTTCTTTTACAGACTCAAAGCTATTGTGACACCTCCCTAATTGAAATAGTTCCGAGCAAGATCAATAGTCTGGGAATTCATTTACAAGTGGTTTTGAGGGAGTGCAGAGGCTGGAGAAAGGAAATACTTTTTACTGCACTCAAGTTTCTAGCTTTGGTAACTAGGTGAATGAAGCAATTAGATTATATAGAGAATGACAGAGGAGCCAAATGAGAAATTCAAAGTGGAGGGTAATTCAGCCTGAAAATTCCAAGTCCAAGTGAAAGATGAAAGTTGGTATTTATAATAAACTGCTATAGATTTAGATCTAAAATGTAACAGGTAATTAATTGTTGGTACTCTATATTTTTTGGAGAAGCATGCAGTTAAGAGTTCACAAATGCTTTTTAGAACAAATTATAAGAAATATGTACATGTCCTTTAGTTATAAACTATGATTACATTATTATGATTACATGTTTAGAAATAAAATCATGTCTTAAGGTCTAAATCTGTATTATCCAATATTTTGAAATTTCTAATTCTTTACATTTTAGGTTCTTCCAATCTGATAAGACTGCCCTACAACTAGAGCACCTGCTCCATTTGTAATTAACTAACTTCTTTTTTGGCTATTAATTTACCTTTCTTTTTTTAATTTTTTTATTACATTTATTTTTTTATTACATTTTATTACATTTATTTTTGAGAGGCAGAGAGAGACAGAGCATGGCGGGGGAGGGGCAGAGAGAGAGGAAGACACTGAATCCGAAGCAGGCTCCAGGCTCTGAGCTGTCAGCTCAGAGCCCGACGTGGGGCTTGACCCCAGGAACTGTGAGATCATGACCTGAGCCGAAGTCAGACACTCAACCGACTGAGCCACCCAGGCGCCCCACCTTTATTTTTTTTTAATGTTTGTTTATTTACTTTTGAAAGAGAGAGAGAGAGAAAGAGCAAGAGGGAGAGGGGCAGAAAGAGAGGGAGACAGAGAATCCCAAGCAGTCTCCACCTTGCCAGCATAGAGCTTAATGTGGGGCTTGAACTGAGCAACCAAACCGTGAGATCATGACCTGAGATGAAATCAAGAGAAGAATGCTCAACCGACTGAGCCACCCAGGCATGCCTCACCTTTCTTTCTCTTAATCTTGCCTTTCTCTCCTGTTCTCTGTTCTTTCTTGGACTTCTCTTGGTTTGATTATTTTTCAACATCCTGTTTTACTCTCCTGTTAGGCTGGTAAATTTACAAATTTTATAGGATTGTGAGATTCTTGTATTATGCTTTTAAGAGATTACCCAGAAATTATAACATACATCCTTGATCGTTCAAATCAGACAGTGATCTTTAACTCTTTAATTCCATTTATCTTTCTCCTGACTTATATTCTACCTGTCGTGTGATTGAATCCTCTTTTAGTCCCCCAAGATGTTGTCGACATAGTCTTTAACAGACAGTATATTCACTCATATTTGTTTATATATTTGCCATTTCCAGCGTTCTTCTTTCAAACTTGCATCTTCAACCTTTCATTGATTACTATTGTTATTCCCTCTTAAAAATATAGTTCTTTAATATGGTTCTGCTAACGACAAATCATCTTCGATTTTATTTTCCTGAAAATGTCTCTTCTTTAATTTTCACACTTTTAATGATATTTTGATGGGTTCAGAATTCTCAGCCGGCAGATTTGGCTTTTTACCCTTTGAAGACATCATTCTGCTGTCTCCTAGCTTCCCCTGCTTCTGGAAAGGATTCCATGTAATCTTCCTGTTGTGCCTTTGAAAGTATTGTGCCTTTTTGCTCTGGCCTCTTTTAAGATTTCTTAAAGTGGACATGTTTTACACATCTTGAGTGCACGCTTTCTAGTTCATAATTAATTTGGCAAAGAGTAAAACAAAGGCTTTTAGTTGATTCTTAGCAATAATCCGTCTTGTTTTCAATAAATGAGAGAGATCAACCTAAAGTCATGATATTCCCATGATATACCCAGAAGTACCAGGCTGACTCCTAACAGCACTGTTCTCTGGCCACGAGACTGTTTGTATTTTCTATCCTCTTTTATCATATTTATGGAAGGAGTTTATGCAGAGTTACTGTATCATTATTCATACCAACACGATTTCATCATGTCATTATTTACCATTATTTACATCAACATTATTTATATTAACAATTATTACACCTGGACAAGGCTTCTCTCAAATGAAATGTATTGAACATTTTCTCAAATAATATTGGTCAAATAAATCAAAATGTATGTTTTCTCTTTTCGATATGTTTTTTTTACAAATTCTGGTCATTGTTTATAATTTAAAAAATTTTTGAGAGAGAGAGAGATAGAGTGCAAGGGAGGGGCAGAGGGAGAGGGAGAGAGAGAATCTTAAGCAGCCTCCACACTCAGTACTGAGTCTGAGGTGGGGCTCTATCCCATGACCCTGGGATCATGACCTGAACCCAAATCAAAAGTTGAATGCTCAACCAACTGAGCCACCCAGGTACCCCAATTAAATTATCTTCAATTAAATATGAGCCATTCCTATATGCCTTCTAGGTTATTATAACTTAAGTCTCTGATTATAAAACAATTCATACATGAAATACCCAACTTGCTGAAGGGTGTTCATTACCAACTATTTGAGAAGGAAGGAATGGGATTTTGAGCATGTTCATGATCTGACTTTCCTCTGTACCCTCTGTGTGCTTTGTTATATAGGTGAGCCCTTACCTGTGTGTGGTGTGTGTTAGTTTCTAATAAATATTTAAAAGGTTTTTTGAGAATTCTGCCATAAACTTTAGCTTCCCTGGTATAAAGGACATGTAGGAACCAAGTTAAACTGTCAGTATATAATACAATCACTTCAACATACATTTCACTTAACCATATAGACATGTTTATCAAAGATAATTCCTTAGGGGCGCCTGGGTGGCGCAGTCGGTTAAGCGTCCGACTTCAGCCGGGTCATGATCTCGCGGTCCGTGAGTTCGAGCCCCGCGTCGGGCTCTGGGCTGATGGCTCAGAGCCTGGAGCCTGTTTCCGATTCTGTGTCTCCCTCTCTCTCTGCCCCTGCCCCGTTCATGCTCTGTCTCTCTCTGTCCCAAAAATAAAAAATAAAACGTTGAAAAAAAATTTTTTTTAATTAAGAAAAAATAAATAAAAAAAAGATAATTCCTTAATATGTTTATATAATGTATATATGTTATTCAAACACAAAGAAAATAATTAGATGTATAGAAGCACAGGCCTACAGAGTTGACTCAAATATAAATTGTAAAGACCCACCTTTTACTCCATCTGTCTTCAATGCTAGACTTTCATCTATAATGAATCAAGTCCAATAAGCAAATACTAACTGATAGATAACAACAATTATCATATATTTAATACCTACATCTAACATTTTTTTCTTCTAAATCCTTAGGTCCTGATGTCTGGCAGTCTCTGAATCTTAATGTCCCCCGTTGCGAGGTTTATGACATCTCCCAGAATTTCCCTACGAGTGATTATTTTCTAACCATTGATTTCACTACAGTAACTATAATTATCATATTTGGCATGTCAATCCCCAGCCAAGAGCTGTCCACACTGATTTTTCTTACAGCTTTCCTTTTTTTAAATGACTGTCTCCCTTACCATTTCTATCACCATAGGGCCATATTCTAAACTGAGATAACCGAAATAGTTTTTCCAATCTATTGTTGCTAGTTTATCACATATACTGTAGCTTTTTCATAGATTGTCAATTTTTTGTTTGGGTTAAAACAAAGTTCTGCCGCAATATAAGTGCATAATGCTTGACAGAGTAAGTATTTAGGTCTCAGCGAATGGGAGAACTCTTTCTAGATCAAGAGATCATGTACCGCATGCCCTAAATATTTGTTTTAGGTGAGCAGGGAAAGGTAACCTTTATTTCCAAAATTGTTTCTCTGACACGAGGAATTCTTCACCCAAGAAGAGTACAGTTTATTCATTATTTTAAAATAGCTTATTTTTTCCCCATGCTTGCTCAGTTTTTAGATCTTGTGTGCCTGATGTAATTAAATATAAATTATATTAATTTTAATACGTTTTTTGGGCTTGAGCATCAGTTTAGAAGCATGAACTATCCGGTGTTCTTGAGTTTAGTCACTAAGAATTTCCAGCAGTATTATAGGAAATCACTGACATGCACATTTCTCAAAGACCAGAGCCTTATTGTTAGTTAACATTTAACTCAGCAAAATGTTGGTACTTCAATTATGTAAAAAATCATTGATCGAGAAATGATGAATTGGAGTCAGAAACATAACTATTAAGCAGTTACTGAATATCTTATCTAAATGTTAAGGGCTTTTTTTGTATAATGATTACAAATTTAGAAAGGTTACTAGTGAACTCTAAGATCTAAAAAACAGTTCCATTAAAAGGAATAAGGACTTCACAGAATACATGGATACAATACCTGGAATTTTGTTAAATTATGGAAACAGTATCAGCCTCAGCCTCTCCCCAGGAGACACCATATAATGTCTGTTTCCTAGTGACAAACAAAATGTTTCCAGACATTTGTAAATGTCTCCTGGAGGGCAACACCACCCCAGATTGAGATGCATTGCTTTTAGATAAAAGTCAAGAAATGTTTTCTAAGTCCCTAGCATGTGGTTGAGTTTAACTTGTTAGCTTATCTAATATTAAGATACTTGACATAGTGTAGGTTTAACTAGTGCCTATATCTGCCTTTCAAAACAGGGAATTTTCTACAATGAGTGTCTGTCTAACTGTAAAATTCAGCTAATCCTTCCTGCCTGGACTAGTTCCTGTTCCAACAATTATCACATACCAGGAACACCAATCAATCTCTCCAGTGGCGGTTGGCCTTCTGCTTAACATCATATCCAGGTGTTACTTATTCTGCCCATTGCCAAAAACATCTCCTTAAAGCTCACTCACCTCCCAGAACACTTCTTACTCCATATGCCACCTCCAGGTATTTCTGCAACTTGCACAGTGCTTTCTCCCTTCCATTTTCTCCCTTATCCCTGAGTTTATACCTGTCAGGCAAGATTCACCGCAACTGTGAACAAATGTGTTATCATCTTAGCTGGGCTGTAATTTATTTGAAGATAGCGATCGTTGGGTATTCAGTAATATGTCTTTCAGTGCCTATCACATACATTAGGAAATTGTTTCTCTAATAAACAAATGAAAGAGAAGCATTTCAGGGAGAGAAATAAAAACCCCGGACAACTCTGCACCTTCCATTACTCCATAAATTAGTCCTAAACTCACCTTCTGTTCTAATTCAAGACCAACCCCAGTCAATGAGTAAGCTAAAACACCCTCAGAATCACTATTTCTCAAGGGTATCCTTTCTTCCAAGCTGATGCAACCTGGAGCCGGGCTCCCTGGTTTGGTCTATATGAGTTCAGTTCCCACAGACCACGCAGACTTGCCAGGTGCCTTTGTGGAGAATGGAAACTGAACAACCATGGTCTGAGACCTTCTACACCCTACATAGAGACCAAGGAGAACCGTATCTTGTCTTATTTATCTCCATCATCACATTTTTGAAATTGTGCTATTTGATTGAGGCTATATGCTATTCATCTTCTTTTAAATATTCCACTTTAGTGGGGTAAAGTCCCACTTATAAGCATGACATAGTCATAATGACTTAGAACATTTTAATTTTGCATTATTTATTAAATGAAACCTCTTCATTACTCCAGGTGTATGCAATAATATATCAAAACTCACTTTAGATTATAGAACCAAGTTAGCTGAAGATCTGATGTGCAAATCAATTCAAAACATAACCAAAAACATTTTTTATTTTAATGTTTTTTTTTTAATTTTTGAGAGAGACAGAGACAGAATGTGAGTTGGGGAGGGGCAGAGAGAGAGGGAGACACAGAATCTGAAGCAGACTCCAGGCTCTGAGCTGTCAGTACAGACCGCATAGAGGAACTTGAACTCACAAGCCATGAGATCATGACCTGAGCAGAGGTTGGACACTTAACCAACTGAGCCACCCAGGCGCCCCTCAAACAAATTTTTTATCTTTGCCTTACTTGTTTTGGTTTAAGCCAAAAGATGTCATAATCTTCTGGAAATGTTATGAAATCAAAAGGAATAAAATGCATAATATACATACTATGTAATATCCATGAAGACTTACAATCTGGGTTTTAAAACATATTTAAATATTAAAGTGATATCAATTTTGAAAAAATACAAAATCACCTTCTGTTTTTAAAAGTTCCAGGTAGTAATTTAATTGACTGTAGCTGAATTTATGATACTCAGCACACAACAATCTTAAGGGTGGTAAAGGTGTTCCTGTTGTGATACAGTTTGATAATGATAATGGGAAGTGTTGACTCTCATAATAATCACTGTTTTGATTCTGAAAAGCAGTTCTCCAAAGGGATGCCCATTGTGACTTTATATTTTCTTTACATGTAGATTTATATTTATTTTGATTATGACATAGTTGGTGAAACCTGGGACTTTCAAATGGTTCTTCTGAACATACGCAAGACTTGACACGTATCTGCAAAAGCCTCCACTATGTGACGAGTGAGTAATAGCCCTTTAATGCAGACATGTTCCTCTTAGTCGAAAAAATATTTGGATCAGTTAGTAATTTGAGAACTTATAATTTCCTACACTTGAATAATTTAATAATTTGAAAGTTCACTTCTAATTACCATAACTTGTCAAATAACTGGCACTTTGCATAAAATGAGCTAAAGCCTAGAGTGTCACTCCTGAGTCACTGGCTATGATCAGGAATGCCTGGTGAGGCTTTGAGTCCTGAAGTATATCAGTAATAGGAACACGACCAAGGGGCGCCTGGGTGGCTCAGTTGGTTAAGCCTCCGACTTCAGCTCAAGTCATGATCTCATAGTTTGTGAGTTTGAGCCCTGCGTCAGGCTCTCTGCTGACAGCTCAGAGCCTGAAACCTGCTTCAGATTCTGTGTCTCTGCCCTTCCCCCGCTCGTGCTGTCTCTCTCTCTCTCTCTCTCTCTCTCTCTCTGTCTCTCTCTCCCTCTCAAAGTTAAATCAACATTAAAAAATTTTAAATAAAAAGAACACGACTGAGAAGGGAGAATTTTATTAGCAGGCCACCAAGTCACTTCCTTCAATCAACAAGCCTGGATCCTGCATGAACACCACATTCCTTCTCACCTTTGTAATTAAGAGCTGGGTAGGCATCTGCCTGTGATTCCTTTTTTTGGGAGACAACGCTCCCCGTATGCCTTTATGTGGTTAGAGCTTCCTAACAATAGGAAATTCCTCCCAGGCCCTGCCTTACCCTAGGACCAAAGGAAGATGCACGAGAGTAGAGGGTCACCATAAGACATCAATGCCCTTCTCCAGTTGTGCTTACATAAATCCCAGACTCCTCTCAAGAAAAGGTCCTACCCTCTACTGCAATAATCCCTTTAGATTTTTACAAAATTTATTTTGTTCAGGAGCTTAATCAAAATTCTTGATTTTTCAGGATAAAGTGAAGGGGGGATATAGCACAGGTCCTTAGATTTCTTGGGTATGCAAAAGAAAGGGACTATCTAAAATCCATGTAAACTTTGATATAGATCTCTATTAATAGGCTCCTAATATGAGCTTCTGGACCATAAAGTAGGGTTTTTAACTGATGGCTCAACAAAAAGACCACCAAAATAGCACACACACACACACACACAAACACCACACAATATGTATGTGTGTGTGTGTATATATATATGTATACACACACACACACACACACACACACACACACACACACACAGGCTTTCTGCTGACAGCTCAGAGCCTGAAACCTGCTTCGGATTCTGTGTCTCTGATATAAATAAATAAATTATATGTATATATATATATACATATATATATACATATATATATTTATTTATAAACAAATTTGTTTATGAATCTATATTTATATCTCAATATCTCTATATAAATGTGTTTGTGTGGTGTGTATCTAAATTTAAGTTCATTAGACTTACTGCAGTAAAGAAGAAAACTTATAGACAGACATCAATAGTGTGTAAGAGAGGTACTTACAGTGAAGAGTCATTTATACATTTGGGGAGTCTGGGTCTATGTGGCTTAAGGAAGAATTTTCAAGGTGGGGAACAGATTGTGATTAAATAACACAGAAAAGCTAGATTCTTGTAGGAAGCTCTGATTGTTGCCTCATGAGTGAACTGTTTGCCCAGGTGAACAATGTATTAATTTCATTGTGAGAGCTCTTGGCCCAGATGAACTGACTCTTTGCCCAAATAAATTGGATTGCGAGAACTTCCTGAAACAGAACACAATTTTTGTGTTATTTAAATTGGTTTAATGATTTTCTGGGCAATGATTTCCTGAAACAAACAGATAATTCATATTTATATCTCTTTTCTACCTCAGTCCGTAGAACAAGACTTTTCCTTCTGTACACTAAAACAGCCAAACTGAAGTCAAGATTTTGGGACTTGCAGCAGAGACTACAGTATTACCTATTTGAAAACAATTCCTTAATTTTTTTTGTTCAAATATCATCCTCATATTGTAGAGGGGAGCAAATTCTCCAATTAAAAACCATACTCCATAAAATCCCAAAATGTACCTTCCCATTCAATCCACACTCATTCCTACCACAGGTGACAATTATCCTAATTTGTAACAATATAAATTACTATTCTGTGGCTTTGAAATTTATATAATGGAATCATATTATTCTCTTGTGTCTGGCTTCGTTAATTCAACATATCTGTGAGATCCACTTACATTGTTGCATGCAGTAATGGTTTATTCATTGTTACTTCTATACAGTGTCCCATTTCATGAATTAAAACAATATGTCTATTCATTATATTGCTTAATGTCTTTCATCAGTTCAGGAAGGTCCTCAGCCTTTATCTCATCAAATAATTTCCCCTCCTCCTCCCCCCACTCTCTCTCTCCTAGTTCTCAGATTCCAAGTATATGGACATTACATCTTTGAATATTTCCTCCTCCCATGTCTCTTATGCTCTGCTATGTTCTCTTGATTATTATGTTTTTCTCTCTCTTCATATGTCTAGTAAGTTTTATGGTATGCTAGACATTGCATATCAACTAATCATAAAGTTTGAGATGATATTTTTCCCCCAAAGGGTTTCTCCTTTTATTAGGTAGATATGGTAAAGAGACAATTACCTCTAGCTGACCACGTATTAATCTGAGTCCAACAAGCACTGAACTTTTCTTAAGATCAGTCCACATCTACATCACTCTTGTTTTTCAAGCATGGCACTATCAGGCTTTTGATTGATTGTATAAGACTCTGTTCATTAAGTTATGAGTTTTTAAAGCTTTGATCTTTAGTCTTTAGCTTCCTTCCTGTGGAAGGTTCAAAAATTGGTAGACATCTTAAGGAATGATGCTCTGTAGGTTTATGTTAGGCCCTTCCCATAGCAGGTCTTTGATTCTTAAACAATTCAAGACTGTGAAAGATTTACCTCTTCTTTTGGCCCAGGTCTAGTCTCCTTGCCCATTCCAGACCCTCAGAAATGTTCCACAGTGAAAAATAATCTTGTTTTTGAAGTTCGTTTTGATTTCAGTCCAGCTCCATACAATTTCCAAAAGTCCTCTGGTTTCTCTTCCTCCAACAGAGACTCTGCCTGAGCCAAAGCTGATCCTCAGCCCTCATTTAAAATTGCCAAATGCAAAAAATAAAAAATAAAAATAAAATAAAATAAAATAAAATAAAATAAAATAAAATAAAATAAAATAAAATTGCCAAATGCTACCAAGAACCAAAATGGTCAGCCACTATCAGTTTATCTTTAAAAAGCTTTTTTCTTTGGTGAATTTTATAAGTAATTCTATTCATTGTTTCCACAATTCTCCTTGTCTTTAAAATATTATCTTAACAGTTTATCCTTTTATTTTTTTCTAATTGTTGCAGCAGGAATAATGGCCACCTGTGTTCTACTGCATGCTACTGCAGGAAGTCCATAGTGAACTTTGATATTTTACCATTAAAATTCAGTCCAATGTATTTTGGATTACTATTTCAGTTCTGCTTTGGTCCTAGAGATTTTAGAAATATTTTGCATAAGTTTCCTACATAAAGCAATTTTCAAATTATCTGTTTACTCCTGATTTTTAGCTTAATTCCACTGCAGTTGGAGAAAATATTCTGTACGGTTTCAAGACTTTAAAGTTTTGAGCAATACCTTATGTGCCAGTATAGGGTCGATCTTGATAAATGTTCCACGCACAGTTGAAAAGAGCTGCATTCTGAGTTGTTGAAGGAAGATTTCTATATATGCCAATTTTATCACATTTGCAAATATTGTTACAAATCTTTAGTATACTTGCTAATTTTTCTGTTTCATAAGATACTGAGAGAGATATGTTAATGGTATTTTTAGATTTACCAGCGTCTCTTTTGTCATCCTTTATGTACTTGAAGGTGTGTTTACTAGGTTCGTACAAAATTGGAATTGCATTATTTTGGTACAATAGTTAACACTATGATCTGTCCCTCTCTTTGCTTCTTTTTAATGTCTATTTTGTGTTATATTACTATGGCTATACTTTTTTTTCTTTTGCAAATGTTATCTTTTTCCATTCTTTGAATTTTAGTCTTTCTGTGCTTATTTTAAAGGTATTTATCACTTAAGCATCCATGTTTTAACCCATTCTGCTCATTGTTTGTTTTTTATTTAGATTACTTGATTATTTGCACTTTTTAGGATATTAATTCTGTTTTAAATTTACAAATGTATTCTTTATATTGTATTTGACCCAGAACTGCTTTTTTTAAGTTTACTTATTTATTTTGAGAGAGACAGACAGCGCAAGTGGGGAAGGAGCAGAGAGAGAGGGAGAGAGAGAGAATCCCAAGCAGGCTCCATGCTGTAAGTGCAGAGGCTGATGTGGGGCTTAAGCCCATGAAACCGAAACCGCAAGATCATGACCTGAGCCAAAACCAAGAGTCGGATGCTTAACAGACTGAGCTACCCAGGTGTCCCTTGGACCCTCAACTGTGTTATATTGTTTTCTGTCTTCTTCTCTTCTTTAGGATTATTTATTGACCTTTTATGATTCAATTAACCTTTTATGTTTTTGTTAATGACTATTTTGCTGTTCTTATGGTGGTTATTCTAGAGCAATACCATCCAGTATAAATTTCTACAATGATGGAAATATTCTACATCTGTGCAGAGTCTAAAATAGTAGCCATAGCCACATATTTCTCTTGTACACTTAAAATGTGGCTAGTCTGACTCAGGAACATAATTTTTAATTTAACTTTAAAGTTAAATAGACACATATGGCTAATGGCCACCACATTGGACAGTCCAGTTTAGAGATTACTAATTGAACCCCTGACATACCAAAGTCTAATATTTATAATATGCCTGTTTGCCATTTCCTGAATAAAGAGAATTTAACTCATTCATTGCCTTCCCACATCATTTTATTGAGGTACAGTATAGTAATATATTAATTATATTATATGTTATATTAATAATATTGAGGTATAATTAAATGGTATTTAATTCCATTTGTATTTCAACAAAACAGGATATTTTGGTTATTTCTTTATGTACTCATATTCAATTAGAATCCCACATACTTACCTTTTGCTATCCTTCATTTTTTCTTATTTTCTACATGGCCATCTGTGATTAGTTCCTTTTGTCTTAATAGTAACCTTTCATTTCTTTTATTATGGTTTTGCTAGTGTTTAATTACATCATGGTTTGCTATTCTGAAGTATCTTCACCACACCTTCATATTTAAAATATATATTTGCTGGGTATAAAACATTGGTACTTGTATTACTTCAGTGTTCTCAAGATATTCCATTGTCTCTGGATTTCTTTGCTTTGAGATGCTTGTGATTAATCCTATTACTGTTTCTTTGATGGTAATGCACCTTTTTTTTTTCTCTCTCTCTCTATCTTCTGGATGCTTTAAGTTTACATTTCTCACATTAGTTTTTGGCAGTTATACTATGGTGTGCCCAGTGTTATTTTATAGCATCAATTATATTTGGGTTTTAAATGGCTTTTTGCTTTTGTGGGTTTTGTCTCCTATTTTAAAAAAATAGTAATTTTGTCATCAAATATTTCTTCTGTCAGTTCAATTCCATGTATGTTAGAACTTTTTCTGTATTCCGTGTATCTCTTATACTCTATTACAAGTTTTGCACTTATTTGACTTCTCTGTGCTTCAGTCTAGAATATTTTCTTGTGAACTAACTTTCAGGACACTAATTATTTTTCAATACGTCTAATGTGTTGTGAAATTCACCTAATAAATTCCTAATTTTCAGACACTGTAGGTTTCAGTTCTATGATTTTAATTTGACATTTGTATAGTTTACAATTTGCTGATTTTTCAAAATTTCTTAATCACTTTAACTATATTGTTTAGAAGTCTATATCTGGGGGAGGGAAGGATGAATAGGCAGAGATTTTTAGGGCAGTGAAAATAATTTCTATGAAACTATAGTGGAAGATACATGTTATACATTTTTCCAAGCTCATGGACTGTATAATACCAATCAATTTATTTAACTCGGTTAATGTGCAGTGTAGTGTGGGTTTCAGGAGTAGAACCCAGTGATTCATAACTTCCACATAACACCCAGTGCTAATCCCAACAAGTGCCCTCCTTAATGCCCATCACCCATTTAGCCCATTCCCCCACCCACCTCCCCTCCAGCAACCCTCAGTTTATTCTCCGTATTTAAGAATCTCTTACAGTTTGCTTCCTTCTCTGTTTTTACCTTATTTTATTTTTCCTTCCCTTCCCCTATGTTCATCTGTTTTGTGTCTTAAATTCCACAAACGAGTGAAATCATATGGTATTTGTCTTTCTCTGATTTATTTCACTTAGGATACTATCCTCTAGTTCCATCCACGTTGTTGCAAATGGCAAGATTTCATTCTTTTTGATCACCGAGTAATATTCCATTACGTGTGTGTGTGTGTGTGTGTGTGTGTGTGTGTGTGTGTGTGAATACATCTTCTTTATCCATTCATCTCTTTTATCCATTGATCAGTTGGTGGACATTTGGGCTCTTTCCATAATTTGGCTATTGTTGATAGCATTGCTATAAACATTGGGGTGCATGTACCTCTTCATTTTTTTAATGTTTATTTTTGAGAGAGAGAGAGAGAGAGAGAGAGAGAGACACAAAGTGTGAGTGGGGGAGAAGCAGAGACAGAGGGAGCTACAGATTCAGAAGCAGGCTCCAGGCTCTGAGCTGTCATCACAGAGCCCCATGTGGGGCTCAAACCCATGAACTGTGGGATCATGACCCGAGCTGAAGCCTGACACTTAACTGACTGAGCCACCCAAATGCCTCTACATGTGCCCCTTCAAATCAGCATTTTTGTATCCTTTGGATAAATAGCTAGTAGTGCAATTGCTGGGTCTTAGGCTAGTTCTATTTTTAGCTTTTTGAAGAACCTCAGTAGTCTTTTCCAGAGTGACTGCACCAGTTTGCATTCCCACCAACAGTGCAAAATTGTTCCCCTTTCTCCACATCCTTGTCAACACCTGTTGTTTCTAAGTTTCTTTTAAAATATAAATAGTTGCGTTTTATTTATCTAAAAGGTAATAATTTCTTCATATACCAAATGAGGATTAGATATTTTAACAATAAGCAAAAATTAAAAGTTTTATTAAGAAATTGCTATTTGTAAAACTTTTTCTACATACTTTATTTAGGTGATTCACCTTATTTCAGAACAACCTCAGTGAGTAGCTACTGTGACTGTCCTTACTGTACAGCTACAGAAAAAGGAAGGAGACAAATGATAAACAAATTTCCCCAGGTCATATTGCTGGTAAGTGACAGAGCCTGGATTCCAAATAATGCAGCCTGTCTCCATAATTCTCCCCTTAACCTCTAGAGTATACCAAGTGGCACATAAAATAATACTGTGATATGGGTAACCGTCAAGTTTATCTCATCTTAACAAATTAAGGGACATAACAGCAACAAATTATTAAGGAATAGTGACTAGCTGACCACCAAGTGAGAGTAATTTTGTAGATACATTTTCCTGAGTTGATGAATATGATGGAACAATCTCACTTGCAAACTGTGCATAACACATAATTTTTCAGTTAAATTGAGCAAACATTTTTACACATCATGAATTTCTAGTTTTCAAAAATAAGTAACTTATTTCTACTCTTTGTGAAAGTTGCATTATGACAGACCTTCCATATGCATATATCCAGCAATGAAAATCGATATTTAATGCTTTAATCATCTATTAGGGTTGATTTGAACCCCTAAAAAAGAGCCCCTAAAAATTCTATCCCCTATTCGCCTGGGTGGCTCAGTCGGTTGAGCGTCTGACTTCAGCTCAGCTCATGATCTCTTGGTTTGTGAATCTGAGCCCCGCATCGGGCTCTGTGTTGACAGCTCAGAGCCTGGAGCCTGTTTCAGATTCTCTGTCTCCCTCTTTCCCTGCCCCTCCCCTGCTTGCACTCTGTCTGGCTCTCTGTCTCAAAAATAAAATTTAAAAAAAAATTCTATCCCCTATTACTCCAGAATGTGGTCTTGTTTGGGAAAAGAGTCCTTGCAGATATAATTAAATGAGTTAAAATAAGTTCACACTGGAGTAGAGAGGAACCTTAATCCAATGTGACTGGTATCCTTTTAAGAGGAAAATTTGGACACATACATACAGAGGGAGAGAGAGAGAGAGAGAGAGAGAGAGAGAGAGAGAGAGAGCACTATGTGAGAGAAGATCATATGAAGACAGCAGCAGGATTGAAGTCATGTTGCCACAAACCAAGGAACACCTGAGCCTATAGAAGCTGGAAGATGTGAAGAAAGATTCTACCCCAGACACTACTGAGGGAGGGTGGCCCAGCCAATATCTTGAGTCTGGACATCCAGCTTCCAGAACTGTAAAATAATCAATTTTTGTTATTTTAAGCCACTCAGTTAGTGGTACTTTATGACAGATCCAGGAAAGAAATATACCATTCCAAACAATTCATTACTGAACTAATATTTAGAATAATCCTTCCTTAAAAAGCAGGTTTCCAGATTAAGATTAGAAAATGTAATTTTTTGACTGATTCAACAAATTGTAACTTGTTAAAGGAATTTTCTTCATATCATAGAGTCAACATACATCACAATCTTTAGCTCTTAATTATGGACAAATTATGTCAGGCAATTTAGAGTCTGAGGCACGACCACTTGCAAGCGAGTCCAAAAAGACTTTGTACTAAGTGGTCAAAGATGATATGCTGTGCATCTTCCCCCTCAAGAGCAGTAATGGCTGACCACATACAGGTCCTTCTGGTTCCTCCAGGGCCATTTTCTAGGCTTCCCATGAACCTACAAGGACACAAATGACTGCCAATGGATAGCAGAAAGCCAAGAGCTCCTCATCTCCCCTTCATATGAGGACTAATAGGTATTCAGTGTACTTTGAAGTATTAATCAAGGAACATGGAAAGAATTTAGTGTATATTGGGGCTGCTATAATGGAGATATTTATGAGAAAAAAATATTCTCTCTATTCAATTAATGCAAGTAAAAACATCAGAAACTTTATTATCTTTTCCCTTGGAAATGTATAGTAGAGATAATAACTTAATTTTTTCTAAGGGCAGTATCACATGAAAAATTAAAAGGCTCCTGTACATAGATTATTCCTAAGGCTAAACCAAAAATATTTCACTCAGATCTCAAACTAGCGGCTTTGGCATTCCCAATCCAAAGCATCTCCTAAATAGTACGTTGATATAAAGCTTTTCAACATCTGCGCCAATGGCGTTAAATAGCTCAGCAATTTGTTGTACATGTTATATACCAATGTTGTTTATTATTATGTCATTGTCTACACAAAAGTGTTATTGAATGGCAATATATTAACTTGGATGTACAAATGACATTCTAGCCTTTTTTAAAGGTTAAAAGTACTTTAAACATGCACAGAAAAAATTAAATTGTCTAAAAATATAACCTTGGCAAAATGCAACCATCCAAATACTCGGACAAAAATTAACTGAAATGCACTATCTTGACCTCGCATTTCCATGAAAATGCACTTAATGGGCTCGTGATCAGGGATTTAGAAGTAGGAAAATGCTATCTGACCAAAGATTTTCCTTACTACAATCATGTGAAAAGATGAAGAGCACATTGTAATTTTAGATAACGATGATTTAAGACAAAAAAAATACTAAGACAAATGGAATTTTTTAAATGGATGATCATTATAATATCCATTTATAACATTCAACTGTAGGGATGTGTTTGGTGTTTAGATTCCTAGTTAGATAATCTTAGACTTTAATTTAATGAAAGTCAAATGGCTGGTGAATAATAAGTAAGGACTAGAAGTAATATGTTCAGACTTTTAAGTGATTGTGTTTAATTTTGTAGAAAAGAATTTCACCTTAGATAAAGAAATATTGTATCAAAGTATCAAGCCTTAGGTTAATAATTTATTGATGTGTAGAAATACTGCTAGATTTTGAGCAAGAGGATTAACTAAACTGAGGCTTAGAAAATAAAAGTATATCTTTAGTTTTGTTGGCAGATATCTGTGTGTGCGTGAGAGAGAGAGAGAGAGACAGGAACAGAGAGAAACAAAGAGCGAATTATATATTTCCTCCTCATTTTAACTACTCAACTAAAAAACTACCATAGGTTTATAATTTCCTTTAAAAGTGATTAGCCAGGGGCAACTGGGTGGCTCAGTCAATTGAGCAATTGAGTGGCTGACTCTTGATTTCAGTTCAGGTCATGATCTCATGGTTCCTGAGATCCAGCCCCATGTAAGGCTCAGTAGTGTCAGCAACAGAACCTGTTTAGGATTCTTGCTCTCCCTCGCTCTCTGCCCCTCCACCACTCACACACTCATGCACATTCTTTCTCTCTCTCTCAAAATAAATAAACTTTCAAAAAAATAAAATTATAAAATAATTATTAGCTAAGTTAATATATGGATGGATAATGCAAGGTACAAAGACAACACTGCATTCTGGGAAACCAACTGGGAGTCTCCATAGTTCCATATATGCACAGTTCCATATAGACCAAAGATGGTGGCTTGGACCAGGATGCTGGTGGAAATGTAGAGAAGTGAGAAGTAGTGAAACAAATTTAGGTGGAAGAATCAAAAGACACTGATGATCAATGAAGGAGTCAAAAGGATCAAGATTGACTTCTCATTTCTGGCTGGTGCAACCAGATAGACAGTGATGTCATTCACTGAAATGAAGAACACTGAAAACTTGAAACGCCAATCATTACATGTACAGTTCTTGACATACCCTTATAATAAGAGAAGTGCAGTGGCACCTGGGTGGCTCAATCAGTTAAGCATCCTACTCTTATTTTCGGCTCAGGTCATGATCTCATGGTTCATGGGTTCGAGCCCCATGTCAGGCTCTGTGTTGATAGTGGGGAGTCTCGTTGGGTTCTCTCTTCCTCTCTCTCTCTGCTCCTCTCCCTTTCTCAAAAATAAATAAATAAGCCTTTAAAAAGAAAGAGAAATGCAAATTAACAGGAAAATGAGTTATCCCATAACTACCAACATCCAACACCTAACCATTTGTTGGTGGTGGTGAGGGGAAGGGGACACTAGTATACAGTTGGTGAAAATATTAATTGATAAAACCTCCTCAGAGAGCAATTTGACAGCATTTAATAAATCTTAAGATACCAATACCCTGGGACTAAGCAATCCAGCAGTGTGTGCCAGAAAAATGCTCACACATTTGCCAAGGAGACACATCCAACCATCTTTACTGCAGCACTGTTGGCTATAGCAATGCAGGGAACCTGCATAATTTCTTCTCAGGAATTATAGCCACTGTAATTTTTTTCAAACAATGGAATATTCTATAGCAGCAAAAAGAAATTGGACTGATATGTACTAACATGCATAAATAACTAAGATGTGAGGTTAAGTCTAAAAGTTGCAAAAGGGTATGTATATCATAGCACTGCTTCCGTAAGTTTTAAAAGCACAAAACAATACTACACATTGTTTTTACAGCCACACAAATTGCACAATGATATCGAGGAATGATAAGCACCATTTTACGGTAGTGATTACCACCAGGGAATAAAGGTATGGGGAGCTTTATGTATGCAAACAAAACATACCAAGGAATTCAAAATAATAACTTCTGGTGGGTGAAATTATGAGTGAATTTTATTTTATTACACTTTTCTGTATTTTTTATATTTTAATGAGAAGTTTAATAATTAATAAAAGTATTCACTAAAAATTAACTGAAACTATTTTATTAGATCATAACTATTGCCATCCTTTATACTGAAATCATTTGAACATGGTATTTTCAAAAATGCAACATTTATTGTTTCAACATACATACACACTTTGGCACCAATATATGCAAGAGCAAGTAATTATTAGCTCACCAATATCAAACATGCTGTTAACTAAACATAATCTGAAAACCAGAGAAAATCAGCCAAATCTCAGGCAAAGCAGTCTACAGTTGGACTAGTCTCCTTTTTACTCACCTTCCATAAGAGGTCTTAAAATAAAAACATTGTTTTTGTACAATGAGTATTTATTTAGTACCATGCAATCTCTCACTCAATTTTTCATTATTTCCCCTCTTTAGATTTCCTTTCCACCCCCACCCCCAAGCCCCAATAAATGTTACTTTGGAGATGTGGCTGGTGGAGAAATTACACTTAAGAAAGAGAAGACTTTTATTAACTACAAATTGTTTTGCCCCAGGAACCTGAAATCGTAAGACTTGCTCTAAGATTAAAGTGTATGTATGCTTAAGTACTGAGGTGTATTGAGGTTAGATCAAGGACACTTGACTGGTAACTATTTGCTGAATAGCAAATACTGTGGGGAAACTCAAATGACTACGGTGGAAATATTTTTTAATGATTGAATGCTGTCTTAAGGTTTTCTTTGTAGGAATATATGCCCTAAACACTTGCAAAATTGTAGACCTCCCAAAATCACCATAGCTCATTCCATGTGTATATTTTGAGAACCTTTTTACCTTGTGTTTTGCTTCCAAATATCTGTGAATTTTTTAACATTAGATCAATATAAGTGTCTGTGAAATAA
Source organism: Felis catus (assembly GCF_018350175.1). Classification (NCBI taxonomy): domain Eukaryota; kingdom Metazoa; phylum Chordata; class Mammalia; order Carnivora; family Felidae; genus Felis; species Felis catus. The sequence continues at coordinate 229,585,942 of NC_058368.1, forward strand.
ATGTTTATAATTTATTTTTATAATTTCTAAGCAAACAAATTCTGCTGTAGGGTAGACACAGTGATAAATTTCATTTTCCTAGAGAATACTGGTAATTTAAGTTCTCTGCACTCTGAAGTTCTTTATTGATTTTACTTAACCCTCAGGATCCAATTTAAGATGAAATCTTTGCCTCCAATGGAGATATGGAAAGAGTTTTGGAGTAAAGGAATCATGGTAGCACATACCTAAATATTATTTCATTTTCATGTTCATTTCTCTCTACTCTTTCTTTCATTTTGGGCAGGAACCAAGGCCAGGTGCCGTCTTAAGGATTTTGAAAGAATTAGAACTGACCTGGGGGAGCCCACTCTGTCCCTGAATTTCAATCCCGATTTCTCTGGGCTTCAGTAACTCTCAAGAAGATGAAAAATCTAAGAAAAGTAAGTACATTTGGGGTGCCCTTAGGACTAAAGTTATTTCTAGGTGAGGAGGAAAATCTTTGTTGATTCCTCTTAATATTGAAATTTATCCTTTGAATTTGAATCACATTTTCCCCCCACAATACATTTTATTTGTTTGTTTAGCAAAGACTGTACAGGCACTCTTCTAAGTGCTTTACATAAAAGAACAACTTGGTTACCACATTGGTGAGCTAGGCACTGCTATATACCAATTTTTACAGCTTAAAAACGTGAGGAGCAGAGAGACCGCGTAACCACCCCTCGGGTTATACAGCAAGTTAGAACGAAGTCCACGCAGTTGACCCTTAGAACACACGCCCGTGATGCTTATGATGCTAAAAGAGAAGCAGGATCTGCCTTGAGCCTTTGGTGCATGACATTGTCTACCATATTGGAATTATTGGAATGATCTAAGAATTAAAGTACCCTCCATGTGTTACAAATTTTTTTAAATTTTACTTAATTTCATCTCATTTATAATAGGGTTTTTTTCTTATTTATTAAGAATACGGTCATCTGCCTCCCTGTCTTTCTGAGCTAATAACACTATCAGCCCTGCTTGCCTTTCCCTATCCTTCTTCATGATCAGAGCACAGGAAATAAGGATGCCTATTCCTCTATGAGGTATTCAGAATGACTTCGCATTTATTCCTGCTATGCAGTATTAGCTCTATTCATTTTATTTTTCTGCTAGTCAAGTCTCCCTTCATCTATCACGGCTCACTCTTGTTTAAAGACAATTTTAAATACCAATGCTTGGTTCCTTCTCGCTTCAGAAAAATGATGGATTTTTTTGACAAAAGCCTGTAACACATCTATCTACTGCTATTCTTTTTTTTTTTTTAATTTTTTTTAATGTCTATTTATTTTTGACCCAGAGAGAGAAACAGAGCATGAGTGGGGGAGGGGCAGAGAGAGAGGGAGACACAGAATCTGAAAACAGCCTCCGGGCTCTGAGCCATGAGCACAGAGCCCAATTCTGGGCTGGAACTCACAGACTGCGAGATCATGACCTGACTGAAGTCGGACACTCAACCAACTGAGCCACCCACACGCCCCAGTATCTACTGCTGTGCTTAATGCTGATCCTGATGAAGACAATATGCTGTATAAAGAAGGCTTTTCCTTGAGACCCCTACTCCCTGAAACAAACCTGCTGCACTGAAAATGCAGTAAGCTAAACATGGTTTTCTTTTTTTTCACCATCCCAACTTACTTGGCTGTTGTCCGACCTTGACAAACCATTCACTTTTTAGCGTGCTTTCAAACTACTTCAAGAAACCAACCTCGGGAATGTATAAACGGTCATAAAACTTACACCCCGTCTAACCCAAATAGGCCTACCCTCTGACTTTCTCATTTCTCATGATGATGTCATAAACATCCAAAGTTAGAGAATTCTGAGCCACTTTGAGACATTGTTCCTTTCTCTTAATGTATATTTAATTGCTACTTCATAAAGTGTGCATTTAGAATCCATCTCAAGCCTATTTCCAGATTTTATCATGTCTCTTCTGCACTACTGTAATGGTTTTTAGCCAACTTATTTGAAGACCTCCTATTCCTATCCAGTCATTTAATATTTTAACAAATATTTTAAACACCTGTTCACTGCTTGCATCTAAACAAAATTCTAGTAAAGCAAAGTCAAATAATACATTGTTCCTCTCCTTTATAAAGTGTGATAGCCTTAGTGTGTGTGTATGTGTGTATTCATTTTTCAATCCTTCATACTGTAACAACGTTCACATTCCTGAAACATAGATTTGATTATTGTATCTCCCTACTTAAAATGTTAACTCACACAAATGCCATCAATTAATCTTAGACAACAGTGCCAAGGATATACAATGGGGAAAGCATGATGTCTTCAGTAAATGGTGTGGGGAAAACTGGACAGCCAAACGTAAAAGAAATTGAACCTTATCTTACACCATATGCAAAAATTAACAAAATGGATTAAAGGATCGAATGTAAGACCTTAACACATAAAAATCCTAGAAGAAGACATGGGAGAACAACTTCTTGACATTGGACTTGGCAATGACTTTTTGGACTTGACACCAAAAGCACAGACTTCAAAAGCAAAAATAGACAACGAAAACTACATCAAACTCAACAGTGTCTGCACAGTAAGGGAGATAGCCAACACAGTGTAAAGCAAACTATGGAATTAGAAAAAAAATATCCACAAAATATGTTCAATTAGGGGTTAATGTCCAAAATATATAAGGAGCTCATACAACTCAAGAGACAGAAAAAAAAAACTGATTTAAAAATGAGCAAAATTGTAGGGGCGCCTGGGTGGCGCAGTCGGTTAAGCGTCCGACTTCAGCCAGGTCACGATCTTGCGGTCCGTGAGTACGAGCCCCGCGTCGGGCTCTGGGCTGATGGCTCAGAGCCTGGAGCCTGTTTCCGATTCTGTGTCTCCCTCTCTCTCTGCCCCTCCGCCGTTCATGCTCTGTCTCTCTCTCTGTCCCAAAAATAAATAAACGTTGAAAAAAAAAAAAATGAGTAAAATTGTGAATAGACAGTTTTACAAAAAAAAAAAAAAAGACATAAAATGGTCAACAGGTATATAAAAAGGTGCTCAGCATCACTAATCAAGAAACGCAAATCAAAATCACAATGAGATATCATCTCACCCGATGTAGTGGTAATTATCAAAAAGCCAAAAGATAAGTATCAAGTAGGATGTGGAAAAAAGAGAACTCTTACATACTGTTGGTGAGAATGTAAACTGGTCTAATCATCGTTAAAAACAATATGGAGTTTTCTCAAAAAATTAAAAATAGGGATGCCTGGTGGCTCAGTCGGTTAAGCATCTGACTTCGGCTCAGGTCATGATCTCACCGTTTGTGAGTTCAATCCCCTCGTCAGGCTTTGTGCTGACAAGTGTGAAGCCTGGAGCCTGCTTCTGATTCCGTGTCTCCCTCTCCTTCTGCCCCTCCGCTGCTCACATTCTGTCTTTCTCTCTCTCAAAAACAGAGATAAAAAAATAGAAAAATAAAAATAGAACTACCATATGATCCAGCAATCCCACTTCTGGGTATATATTCAAAGGAAATGAAGAGACCTGCACCTCCAACTTCCCAGCATTATTATTCGTGGTAGCCAAGACATAGAAACCATTTGATTGCCCATCAAAGATAAATGGATAAAGAATTTCCACTTATATGTGGAATCTAAATCAACAGATCAATCAACAAGTTGAGCTCATACTGACAGAAAACAGATAGAATGGTAGTTACCAAGGGCTGGAGTTTAGGGAAATGGGGAGATATTGATCAAAGTATACAAACTTTCAGTTATAAGATGAATAAGTTCAGGAAACCTAATGTTCAGTGTGGTGACTGTAGCTAATAATACTGTATTGTATCCCTGATATTTGCTGAAAGGATAGATCTCATGGGTTCTCATCACACACATACAAAAGGTAACTATGTGAGGTGATGAGTGTGTTAATTAGCTTGACTGTAGTAATCATTTCACAAGGTATATCAAAATATACTGTACGACCTAAATATATACAAATTTTGTTAATTACAAGTTTTTGTTATAATTTTTGGAGGGTTATGAGGTGGAGGGCAAAGGATACCTGCAGGCACCACAATAGAGAAGAGATCAACCACACCCCCTCCCAGGGCCGGGGTCCACAGTCAGGTGGCTAGACCTGGCAAAAATATACAAAAATGTGGAATCAAGTTTGTAATTGTTAACATCTTGGAATGTACATTCTAAGTATGACATGTGACTGCATTTGCAGTTAAAGTGACCATTGGGCTTTTCATTACCAAAGAAGGAACAGGCAAGTGAGGGTGCCAACATGCGTTTTCATTCTTGGGAAGGGGAAGATTTCATGGCTAAATTTAAAAAATATGTAAAGGTTCGCTTTGATGGCATCTCTTATCATGATTGTTCAATACGCTACTTACATTCATATCATGAGCCCCCTTGTGCCTAACAGCAGCCACACTGTGGTCCTCTCTTCTCAGTTTGTAGCCAGGCCCAAATTCGCTGCCTTTAGGAGCCACACACTCAGATACTAGGCCCTGGAAGAGGTGAACTGTATGAACCCTTCTAGACTGTAAAGGCACAAAAATGCAGCTTTGTATTTCTTATCTGCCTCCCAAGGGCTACCTGCAAAATCCAAGGTTTTTGAAGTGGTACTATTTACTACTTCCTTCTCCTCTATCTCAGTAAAAAGCTTTTATTTTGGAACAACTCAAAAGGGAAAAGTAACAGACCCGCAATCTAAAGATACAGTTTTAAAAGTCCTATTGTAAATGACACCAGACTCAGTCACTATACCGCTCTATGGCATGAGGAAAGAAACGTTCAATTTAGAGAGGAAGGAAATAGAGGAAGGAAACAAGAGACCCTTACAACTTTTCAGAGGACCTGATTCCATCAGAGACAATGAGCATTCATGGGCAGGATTACCAGCTGCCAGGGGGAAGGGCCCACCTGAACTGCTCCCTCTCTAATGTCTTCATGTGACACTTTGTGGAAAAGTTATCAGTGCTTATCTGATAGAGTCTCCTTAATCATTGAAATGCAATTCCCTGCAAAGGCTCATCTCTCTTTCCTTTCATACACGCTGGCCCTCTGCCCAACCTGCCTCTTAAAATTCTGTGAATGTTGATTTGCATTATATGTATAAAATCCCAAGAAAAAAATTATGCTTGAGCTAAAATGCTCATGTAATCGGAAATAAAATCCAATACATAATTCTAAGAGGAAATGTATGTCAGAATTTCTGGCATGTATTTGTGGATATAACACCAGTTTCCCATACTTCCTTTTAATAGACAACCATCCCCAACTCTACCTCCCACCTCCTGCATGCACTCACTCATAAGCACGAACACACACACACAGACACACACAAATGTATACACACGTGCACACAAAACGTGTTTGGATTATACCTAGGGACTAAAAGCACTAAAGATTACATAACATATGCCTGGTAACTTACTATTGATCGTCCATTTCTGGATTGTACGTGGGCAAATCACAAGGCTCTCCATAACCCATGGAGGACACTCATGGGTCATTAAGAAGTACATGCATTTTTTTTAACAATCATAATTGCAAGTCATTTATATAGACACCTCCATTTAAAATTTTGCTTCTATTTCTTGCATATTTTTTTAAAAAACACTTACCATCTCCTTGAAAATAACCAACTAGATGTATATTTGAAAAGAAAGAGACTATTAACCACTTTTCTGAGAATAAGAGGCCAGCTGTATTTTTTGGTTGCAGAACCAAATGAGTAGTTTCTTGTGGATTCAAACCATCCCTCCAGCACCAGAGACTGGAGGTAAGAGTTTTTTAAATTCATTCGACCATAAAATGCACAGAATCTTTACCACTGAGAAGGTTAATGCAGACCAATCTTCCCACTTTAAGGCAAAAAAAAAAAAAAAAAAAAAAAAAAAAAAAACCTGTGAAATTCAGAGCCTGTGGTTACGCAGTTCAAATGAAATTGAATCTAGGATACCTGGCTCTCTTTTCCAAAAGTAGTCAACAATATTCTTACAAGATTAGATACACATTGAGACTGATTCATACACATTGCTATGCTCTGCATAATTATTAAATTACTTTATGAAGGTGTTTTTGATGTATATATACTTTGAGCCTGTGAATCCAGGAACTGAAGTGTTGAAACAATAGTTTTCGACAAGTATGATCAGATATTTCCTCTACAATCTGCTACCAACATGGCAGCTCGGGATTTACAAGGTTTGTATCTTTTTTCCAACTTACTGAAATTTACTCAATTGAATATGGATAGTGAAACATCAAGCAGGCTTTTAAAACCAAGACATCTTTTCTCAGAATTTTTAAATTTTCTATCTTCAAAGCAAAAGTGCTTTCATTGTTATAATGTGAAATGTCCTAGTTATATAAATACGTTACTAAAATAATTTTATCCATACGGAGTCACTTAGAAAATAAATTATGATTAAAAGTCAGGTGAATTGTTTGCACTGGGGGTAGATAGAAAAATGTTCGTTGTGGCTTTGTAATAATTACAAAGGAAATAAATGCAAGTTAAAAACAAAACAAAACTAAGTGCACCGGGGTGCCTGAGTGGCTCAGTCGGTTGAGCACCCGACTTTAGCTCAGGTCGTGATCTCACGGTTTGTGAGTTCCAGCCCCCAATCAGGCTCTCTGCTGTCAGCACAGAGCATGCTTGGGATCCTCTGCCCCCCTTTCTCTGCCCCTTCCACACTCGGCTCTGTCTCTTAAAAATAAATAAGCCTTAAGGAACAAACTAAGCGCACTCAAAAGAAGCACTAAACCAAAAATTAATTATCAATGTAGAGAATAGGTATATGGATAGAGACAAGTGTTCCACATGTGTTTGATCAATTACCTACTGGCTTATAGAGACTTGTGCAAACTTTTAATGGGGAAGGAGTTGAAAAGGATATTGTGCTAGTTTCCTATATATTTTGTAACAGATTACCACCAATTTGGTGGCTCCAAACAGAATAAATTTATTCTCTTACAATTCTCCAGGCCAGAAGTCTGAAATCACTTTCACTGAGGTAAAGTGAGGCTCTCAACAAGCCTGGTATTGTTTAGAGGCTCTAGAGGTGAAGCTGTCCCTTGTCTCTTCCATTTCTAGGGGTTGCCCATGTTCCTTGACTCCTGGCTTCATGATGACAATCTCCATTGTCATAGTCACACTGTCTTCTCCTCCACTGTTTCCAGGCAGGCCTCCCTCTGGCTCTCTCTTTTAAAGACACTTGGAGTTGCATTTTAGAGTCTGATCAGATAAGCCAGGATAACCATCCCATCTCAAGGTACTCAATCTCATCTACAAAATCCCTTTTGTCACATGAAGTAATACTTCTAGGTTCCAGAGATTAGGATGTGGATGTCTTTGGGGTTATTATTTCATCTACCACAGAAATGCTGGGGTTATTCCCAATGAACAGTTTAGAAAATGCAGTTAGAATTCCCTAAAATTACTAAACTAGTAGGGAGTTGAAGTTTTTCTGTCCTCATGAGTCCTCAATAGCGTGGGTAATGTTGGGAAATGTTTCCTCAAGTTTACATCAATGATTTATTGAACCTGTACCATCACTAGAAACAATTTTTGTCTAGAAAATAGTAGATTATTTATCTGTGAATCTTTTCCTAGGCAAGCCCTTGGGAGGGACTTTTAAACTACATTAAGAGGATGCTAATAACATTGATCTTTGAAGCTATTCATTAGTGAACTCATTATTGGCATGTAACCATTCCCTTATTGAAATGATAAGCCCTAAATGCTGGGCAAAAGTAACCATATGATAACAAAGACTGAGAGATTAACTCAGCTTTTGGATAAATAGATCAATGGCAGAAGTCTGATTACTCAGTTGTTTTTTTTTTTTTTTTTTAATTAAAACGTCAACTAATTATGACACTTGATTGTATGGATGGGTGAAAAATAAAGATGCTTATTTCATATGCTTATGGCCTTTAAAGTGAAGTATTTAAATAGAAAATTATTAGCAAATTAAGATTTTCATGACTACAAATGATTATTCCAAGAAAACAACAACTTTTATATCAATAGTATTTATTTTGCCTAATTTTGCTAAAATTCTTACTTTCTCACAGAGGCACAGCTTCAAGCAAGACAGTGGGCTTTTCCCCAGATAGATAAGGGTTCGTTCACATACAGATAAAGATCCTGCATAAGTACTTTTCAACGCTATCTGTGAGGGGTCCCATCGTACACCCACAAAATAGCTGTGTGGGGGGTGGTTCTGAGGACCTGCTCAACTAAACACTCACCTTTGATGACTCTAGCAGCCAAAACCCCAAAGGATGCCTTTTACCATGGGGATGGTGGACAACTCTCTACTGATTAATCAGAGTGACATATTTCTCATATTTCCCTGATGCTATGTTAATTTCTGAGGTGAGTCCCTCCAAAGTGTTCAGGTAAATCATTTCTATGCCTTTACTATGAAATATGTGCCTCTGTCAACACTAATAAAACAAAAATATCTTTCAATTACATCATCAAAGATAAACGCTCAGATCCCTTGAAAGTTAAAAAAAAATAAGGGTAATATAAATAGTTTCCACAATTAACATTTTCTCTAAGCACACCACTTTATTAAATCTTATAGGTGAGGCATTAATTTAGAGACAAACTCTGGTAATCCAGATGTCTACATCTGTATTGTTAAATGTTCAGTTTTAAGTAATTGCAAATAACCAGAAAGTTCCAAATTACAACAGAATAATGTGAAATTCATATCATAGCCAAGGTATCACTGGTCATAGGGCTCCAAATAACTATTATCAAAAAAAAATTAGTAATATGACTGGCTGTGCTTCAAAAGATCCCATTGCCTCCAGTTTAACAAATGAAATGTCGAATAATCTTGAAATAAAATGTACATGTCAGAAATAATTATAAACTACTAAAGTGTTATAAGTAGATTTGCATCCCACTGACGGTTTTCCCCTAGTGAATCGCCCCCAAGAACAATTAAATTCCACACTTTAATAAAGTTTGATTTCTTGCACCTTAATTTAGGAAAAGGAAAATAGGCATTTTTTCTCAATATCAAAAATTTCAAAATAAAGATGAATTATATGTGTTTGCTTTTTACTTCCTCTACTTACACTGATGAACATTGCATATATATGTGAAAACATACCCTGATCTAATTTCTGTCCCAAAGTGGCTAGTATAACCTTCCTTTTATCCTACAGAAATTAGGGTTCCCTTGGTTCTTGAGAGCATTAAATTAATTGTTGGTAAAGTACTTAGAAGATAAAAAGCCCATAAGTGCTAACTATTAATTAGTATTTCTATTATAGGTATGACCTTGAAAGATGAAAACTGTAGTTCACACAATTAAATATTAGCTATACTTAGCAGCTATAAATACATCTCAGTGAAGAATCAGATTTTAGATTGAACAAAGATAAAATATGTTATCTAAATACATTCCATATTCAGCTTGAGAAAAAGCAAACTATCCTATATGTATGATACACATATAATATCATACACATACATACACACACAGAATTTCAGCCATGATAGTTAATATTCTAAAGACCTGATCTAAAGACAGAGCTATACCTAATCAACTTGTAATGAAAATGGGAAAAAAGATATAACTTGCCACAAAACAACTATTCATTCACAGAGTCTTCTCTACAAAGGTATTATTTCATAATTTTCCACAACAACCTCAAGTTGTATTTGATCCCTATCTTACCGGGTGGGAGAAACATAATTTTAGTCAATTTATATTCTTCCCATCTGGTTGAAGTTCTGGGATACATAACAACTGTGAAGCAGAATGCTGTGTGTGTGTGTGTGTGTGTGTGTGTGTGTGTGTGTGTGTGCGCCCGCGCGCACTATGTTTTTCTGTTCCTAACCCTTCAACACTGGCACCATTGTTATCATTTGATCTCTACAGGCTTCTTTCGAACTTGCTTATTGCCACTGCATGTTTCTTATTCTTGACAAGAGAACACAGAGCTTGTCTTCTCTGGGAATCACCAACACCTTTTTTATCCAACTACTATTTCAAACAGTCACGTGAGACTTTTGCTCTGAGAAAATTAAGAAACATTAAAAAACAGCAAAAAAGTAGTAAAAACTCCTAAATACCAACAATCCCAAATTTATATTTGTTCACATTTTGCTTTGTTATTTTTTCAATTTTCTAATGTTTATTTTTTGGAGAGAGACAGAGAGAGAGAGGAAGGAGCAGAGAGAGAGGGAGACACAAAATCCAAAGTAGGCTCCAGACTCTGAGCTGTCAGCGCAGAGCCCTACGCAGGGCTCGAACTCACAAGCTGTGAGATCAGGACCTGAGCCCAAAGTCAGACACTTAACCAACTGAGCCACCTAGGTGCCCCTGTTATATTATCTTTTTTTTTTAAATAAAAACACCTCTTTACATTTTTTATAGAAAACATTAAAGTTGAAATCATTTTATCCCCACTCGCCAATTTCATTTTGCTCCCCACTTTGCAGACACAAACTTTGCAGTTCAAGTTTATATGCTTACACACAGAGGAACATAAAAATTAAAGAAATGTTTATTATTGCTTTTATTTTTACACTATATAAACGCTATCTGCTCTTTGCATCATTCTGCAAATCACCTGTTTTTACCAAAGACGTGTCCTGGATTATATATAGATTCATTCATGTTAACGGCCATGCAATCTTCCCTCATATTAATATAGCACCATTTACATATCTGTATCCTTTTCCATATTAACGGCCATTTAGCCATTTCTCATTTCTGTTGTTATCACAGTTTTATAATAAATGCCACACACAGAAGTTCTATCTTGTTTATCTCAAATATATCAAGCTTTTCCTTTAAAGTTTATGCTTCCTATGCTGTGTTTAGGTATATACACACATGGATTTTTTTTCTATAGTTTATTTTAGTTGATGCATTTGTCCTCATCTTTTTTGACTTTATTCTATTTTGCCAGTACAGCTGTTCTTTTATTTTTACTTTCTTTTCATTTATTTCTTTATTCCAGAGGCAGAGTGTGTGCATGAACAGGGAGAGGAACAGAGGGAGAGAGAGAGAATCTTAAGCAGGCTCCCCCCTCAGTGCAAAGCCCTACATGGGGCTTGATCCCATGACCCTGGGATCATAACCTGAGCCAAAATCAAGAGTCAGACACTAAACGGAGGGAGCCATCCAGAGGCCTCCCTAGAGATTTTCAGTATGCCTTGAAATCTGAAATGACAAGTTCCATACCCCCAAGATACCTATATGCCTGATGATTTCCAACAAATCTTAGAATTCATTGTTGAAGTCCCACAAAATATTCTATTGTGATTTGCCTAAAACTTCATTTAATTTATAGACTCGTCTAGAAAAAATTTACATCCTTAAAATTGCACATCTTTCCACCTTCTTTTTTTTAAGTTTATATTATTTATTTTGAGAGAGAGAGAGAGAGAGAGAGAGAGAGAGAGAGAGAATCCCAAGCAGGCTCCAAGATCTCCCCAGAGAGCCTGACATGGGACTTGATCTCACGAACCATGAGATCATGACCTAAGCAGAAATCAACAGTCAGAGGCTCAACTAACTGGGGCACCCAGGCACCCCTCCACCTTTTTTTTTTACTGTTTATTTGCTTTTTGAGAGAGAGAGAGAGAGAGAGAGAGAGAGAGAGAGAGAGAGAGAGAGAACAAGCAGGGAAGGGGCAGAAATAGAGAGAGACCCAGAATCCAAAGCAGACCCCAGGCTCTGAGCTGTCAGCACAGAGCCCGATGTGGAGCTCAAAGTCACAAACCATGAGATCATGACCTGAGCCAAAGTTGGACACAACTGACTGAGCCACCGAGGAGCCCCCCCTTTTTTCCCTCCACCTTCTTTAAAAACCTTGAGTAACGATACATTTTCAGCATAAAGCACATCCACATATGTTTTACACATATTTTGAGAGACCAGGTAGCTTTAACAAAAGAAAAATATTACTGCATTTTCTAACTGGTTATTTCTGGGATACAAACATTAATGAATTTTGTTTGCTATCCTGTTTCAATATACTCTTTGAAGTTTCTTATTGTTAGTATTTTGTAGAATTTCTTTATTTTTATGATTTTCTTGATTTAACATCACTTATAATTTCATTTTAATATTTAACTGACTTTATTATATTGTCTAATAACTTATATCTTCTTCTGACCATATTATGTTGCCTAATATCTCCAATAATGTTACATAATAGTTTAAAGTGTAATAATGTTACATTAAAATATTATTAAGATATAATCATAACAATATACATTAGGTGAGATTTCCTGTTGCTGACCCTAATGAGAAATGTTTGTATTTTTCTGTATAGTTATTAAAAATTCTTTTATGCAAATAAATTAATTCATGCAGACATAATTTTATCCTGTAGGATACTATCATCCTGAGGCCATTTTGCCAAGGAGCCCCAGGCTCACCATTATACCTTTCTACCTTAGTGTTTGTATTTTAAGTTATTTATTTTGGAGCCGTAGTCCCCTTGCTTATGAGATTCTTAGGGATGGTGAGAAAGAGAGGGGACATGGGGCACCATGGTTCAGTGGTGTGTCGCTCCTGCAAAGTCGGGACTGAGCTGGAGAGGAAGAAAAAAAATTTTTTTGAAAATTATTAGAATTATTTCCTTTTTTAAATATCGTATGTTCACGTGACTGCAATGAGCAGCTTGTATTATCATCTTAAGTAACAAACTGTTAATCAGAAATTCTAAATACTTTACAGTTTTGCATTCATTTTACCAATATTATCTAAAGTTAAACGTTAATCCTACTCAAAATGCATGTCAATATCCATTTAATACATTTCACTGACATAGCTCAATTGTACCTTTTCCCGAAATTGTCGTGCCATAGACTTTTTTTCCAGATCATGTGAGATTTAATGAGCAAACAAATATCCTTCCTGTCTAATATTCTGTGCTAAAATGAGATGTTTTCTCAGATTACCTACTTATAGAACTACAGTGATAATGAATAGATAAAAAGAGCCTTTTGAGTCTTAAAAACTTATGCTATCAAACCTCTCAACTCAATGTTGAGAATGCTTCAAGAATGGAAATGAGATACCTTTTGAATTCTGATTATTCTTTCCATAAATACGTAAGCAAGTTTATTAAAATGTATTCCCATGGAATTGCATTTTTAAAACACCATGTGTAAGGAGTTCATAAAAGTGACACACATTTCAATGTCGAACAATGAATGACTAGCCAAGATGTATTTTATTTTGTTATAAAACATCAGTGTCTTAAATATGTTAAATTGTTTTTGAGAGGCTTCAGTGGTCTTAAGAATATCACCTGCCATTCTAAACCAATCGATATCTAGGGAATAAAATTCTATTCATAATTCTCTTTTGAATATAACCATGAAGATATTGACCAAAATAAGATTTCTATGTAAGTAAATTTAGACTGCAATTCACTTCCAAGATGTTTAAATAGTGGCATTAAAATGGAAATGAATGCTATGCTAAAAATGGGTTTTCTGCTCCTACATGTGAAGCAATGGTTAAATTAATTGTCAAGATAAGTTATGCAATTATCTGAATTTATAATATGTAGCAAAAAATCTGTTTTATTTAACTAGTGCCTACACAACAAAGTTCAAATTCCATTGGTCTGTCCAAATCTGTTTTTTCATCTTTATATGCTTTTCCCTTTTATATATTTTCAAACCTATATTCAATTAAAATAGTAATCATCCTAAAACAAGTCCCTAGAACTTCCTGCCTTTGTTTATTTACTCCCAGCCTTCACTCTACCAAAAACACTCTTCTCTTTCCCAATATTGACAGGCTGTACTGAAAGGCTGTACCATCGTCTGAAAACCCATTGCATTCATGAATACTTAGAAGCCACCTTTAACCGAATTCCATACTTGTCAACTATTTAAGGTAAGATTATAGTAAATAGCAGATATATTGTTAATGTTCTAGTAATGTCAATTAAGAGCTTCCCCCACCCAACCCCAAGATACTCAGGCTTATTTCACCCCCATCATTAGACCCAGTCCTCACTCTGTGCAGCCTCCCTGGATTCTCACAGGCTCCCAGGAGATCCATCGTCCTCCCTGACAAGTCCCAAGGGCCCCAGATCCAGACATCTGCCTGGTTGTTGTAAAGTTCTTCGTTAATGTTCCCTGGGGTAACACAAACATAACAACCCTAATTCTGAGTTTACCACCCTCCTCTCGGATAATTACCGCTGCTGGTGGTACCACTGTTTTGGTAACCAAGACCAAAAACTTGGAAATCATTTTGAAGTCTTCATCTTTGTAACCTTCTTTATTCACTTAACCATGAAAACCTCTGGATTTTCTTTCTTGTCTAATTATCTCATACCTCTATACGCATATTTTTTTCTTTTTTAAATTTTTTAATGTTTTATTTATTTTTGAAAGAGAGAGGCAGAGTATGAGCAGGGGAGGGGCAGAGAGAGAGGGAGACACAGAATCCGAAGGAGGCTCCAGGCTCCGAGCTGTCAGCGCAGAGCTCGATGTGGGGCTCGAACTCATGAGCCACGAGATCATGACCTGAACTGAAATCAGACCTTCAACCGACTGAGCCACCCAGGCGCCCCTATATGCATATTTTTCATCATCACCACAGCCACTGGCGAGCTCAGGACCTCAGTGTGTGTTTTAGCTGACCAGGGAAGCATCTTACCTTTGTTTACATCTTCTCAACGCTCTACTCCTCCTGCAAACTGCTTTCACTTTGGTCCTTGTCCTAGATGCCAATCTGTCACTTAGACCTGCTTCAAACTATCCTTTCACTCTCTACTGTCCTCAGAAAATGCAACCCTCTATTACGAATAACAAGCTGACTTATTGCTTTTACTAAGTACTTTCTCAAACACACTCACAGGTAAACATTAATTTTCTCCACATTTTTAAAAAATATCCTTCAATAATGGAGCGCCTGGGTGGCTCAGTCAGCTGAGCTTCCGACTTCGGCTCAGGTCATGATCTCATGGTCTGTGAGTTCGAGCCCCGCATGGGGCTCTGTGCTGACAGCTCAGAGCCTGGAGCCTGCTTCAGATTCTGTATCTCCCTCTCTCTCTCTGACTCTCCACTGTTCATGCTCTGTCTCTTTCTGTCTCAAAAATAAATAAACGTTAAAAAAAATTTTAAATATATCCTTCATTAAATATAGAGTCTAAGAAAGAAGTCCTGTTTTCTCTGAAGGGTATGGAGTAAAGATCACAAGTGTTGCTGATTAAAGACAATTCCTCATATATTAAATGTCACAGAGGAGTATAGGTAATAAGGTTAGAATTATTTCACCAATAATTAACAGATGTGATCGTGACTTTCAGGTAAGTAGATGATCTGCTACCCTCCTCAAGTAGAGAGACAGAGAAATAACCTTTCTGGTCCCATACAAGCCGAACAAATGACTGAAATTTCCACAGTTCCACACCTGATATCACCTCAGAGAGCATTTGGGCCTAGAGGTGATATCAGGTGTGGAACTGTGGAAATTTCAGAGAGCATTTGGGCCTAGAAAACATTCGAGCAAGTATGACCTGTCAGGAGACCTGATACTAGAAAAATCTCATAAATGGTCTTATTGAAGTTCTGATTGTGTGCACTGTACTTCCAAGAGTAAGTCACCAGTGGAATTTACTGGACACCTATACAAATGTACTTAAACCAGACATAAAATAAGAAATATGGCACAGGCAACTTTTATGATTCCATTAGTTTGGGGTTAGTTGATTTTATTTCATCCTTGCTAAAAATATTTAAAGTCACTTATTTATTGAGATCATTCATCTGTTATCTGAGATCATTCCTCTGTTATCTGTTATCATAATCCTAAGATAATAACAAAAATATATTTATTTACCCTTCTCCCATCTGCAGTGAAAACTATGAGGGAATGAAAAAGAGGGAAACTTATAACCGAAATGACAATATCCGTGCAGAATGACTGCCAAGGTCATTGAAAATAGGGGCGAAAGATGGAGGGCAAAGGAAGAGACCCTGGCCTAGAGAGTCTGAGAGAAAACTCAGAAGAAAACACCCTCCAGTAGGTGGCCCAATCTGAAGGACAAAAGCAAAGATCTTTTGTTTGAAACAAGGTGTGGATACAGAGAATGCCGTGGTTGCTATCCAGATGAATAGCCAGGCATGTTTAGGGATGTGGGTAAGGGCACAGAAATCTCTGGGCAAGAGAGTTTCATGAGACACAGGCAAGGAGGCCCCCAACTGGAAGTGCATAGCACTGCATTTCTAATCTTGGTCAGCTGAGATTTATCAAAGATAACACCTGTCGCTTGTCCACTCAATATATAACTTTGAAAGAGTGTTATATGCCAAGCACTAGTCTTCTGGGTGACATGAATGAACACAACAGACATCTCTTCTCCTCCCCTTCCCCTACAGACTCTCTCTCTCTCTCTCTCTCTCTCTCTCTCTCTCTCTCTCTCTCTCTCCTATTTTACTGGATTTTAATGAAAGGTATGTAATCTTCCTGCAGACATTTCTGTCCAGTATTACTATTGAAGTATCTGTTCCAGTAAGAGCTCCTTTCATTCAAATACAAGTAAGGAAACAATAAATAGAAGAGGAGTTCTATAAATGTGCTGTAAAGAAAAAAAAAGGATAATGAACAGAAAAACAAAATTAAAACACATTTTACGAGAAAAACACATGCACTTTGTCATGGTTAGAAGAGTGGTTAATCAATTCTTCATGGAGTCAAAAAATATAATAAAAACGATCTCTGTAAATAGAGCTCAAGGATTCCTCTAGAATAGAAATACTTGAAGGTGGGTCCGGACACTTTTCTGCCTGCCAGCGACTCTAGTTAAAGGTTAGGAGGTAGAGACATTTAATATACTGACCAAAATGTAACTAGGGACTAACTTGTGAATTTCAATTCATTCCACTCTCTTATCCCATTATCTTGGATAATTAGAATTGGCTGTGTTTTTGTGATCAAGGAAATATTTTGGCTGTGTTGTTGGTAAACTTTTGATACAGCATGAAATAGTAATCGAATATGAAATTTAGTACAGAATAATACATTTATTAATTTCTGGAAACAGTGTATTGTCCTTTACATATATTTTTAAAATATACCAGTAGTGTTTAACTCTCTGCATTAAAATATTGTTTTAAGAAATGAAGAGTTGGGCATAACAAATTGTCACTGAAGTGAAAGATATAGGAAAGTGAACTACTATTTATTCAACATTCACTAAACAAATTTTCCTTAGATCCTCCTAGTTGCCAAGTACTCTTCTAAGAAGTATGGACACAGCCATCACCAAAAGATGAAGTCTCTTCAGAGAGCTGGCATTCTGATGGAGATGATATATATGCTATATATAGTGTGTGTATAGATAGTGAGTTGAGTCCTCTCCCAGAAGGCAGCATTTGAAGGAAGAGAAGAAATTCTAAGTGAGATGAGGAAAAAGAAAGAATTACTGTTACCTGCACCATAACCACAATTTAAGTAGTTTAAAAAGATTAGAGAATCCTAATATATTAATATTAAGAAAACATGTGGCTGTAGTAGATAATCAAATACTTAATAAAATACATGGAAGGGAATTCGCTTTTTATACAATGAAATGTTTCCTATAGCTAAATAAAAATATTGATGCAAAGTCAGAAAATGCTTATTTGTGAGATATTTTCTTTTATAAAATATTAGTCATTCTCAATGACTTTGAGAATCAGAGTACTGCCCTTATGTGTGGCCAATTGAGCTCAAATTTCTTAACAAGGAATTAGTCATGAATAATGAGAGGATAATAAGTTCTAAAGGCTCTTCAAAGAATCGTTTTAGACAATAGAGGAATTATTTTCTCTACACCTAGAGTAAATGCTTCATATTCTATTATATTGCTCTACAAAACTAAAAGATTTTTTAGTTCTTTGTTATTACATACATCATAATAATAAAACCATTCAGAAGAACTACAGGCAATAAGAAAAGTAGCAGAAATTGTTAACTGGGAAAAATATTAACAAAAATTCAGAATCCAACCAAATTTTAAGGATTATGTTTCTTAAAACTGGTGGTATTGCTTATACCCTACAAATCTGTTTTTGATCTCATAAAATTGTCTGCAATTGTCACACTCAGAAATATTACTCTCAGGACAACTAGCTTTTAATTAAATGCAACAAAACATATCTAGCCACATTTTCTTCTCTGTGAATTAATATCTCCAGTGGTGTCAACCACCTTAAGGAAGTCCATTTGAAGTTTATGGGCTTTTCTCCAAAAGAAGCAATAAACAGATGAACACAGGGAAGGGAAGCAAAAATAATATAAAAACAGGGAGGGGGGCAATATGTAAAAGACTTTTAAATGTGGAGAAAATGGGGCGCCTGGGTGGCTCAGTCGGTTGAGCGTCCGACTTCAGCTCAGGTCACGATCTCGCAGTCCGTGAGTTCGAGCCCGGCGTCGGGCTCTGGGCTGATGGCTCAGAGCCTGGAGCCTGTCTCCGATTCTGTGTCTCCCTCTCTCTCTGCCCCTCCCCCGTTCATGCTCTGTCTCTCTCTGTCTCAAAAATAAATAAAACGTTTAAAAATAAATAAATAAATAAATAAATAAATAAATAAATAAATAAATATGGAGAAAAAACAGAGGGTTTCTGAAGCGGGTGTGGGGGGATGGGCTAAATGGGTAAGGGGCACTAAAACTCTACTCCTGAAATCATTGTTGCACTATATGCTAATTTGGATGTAAATTTAAAAAAAGAAAAAAAGAAAGAAAAAGAATCCAAGTGTAGAGTTAAAAAAAAATCTGAGTACTGGACTTAAAAAAAATAATAATCAAGAGTTTGTCCTGGTGACAACAGAATTAGAACAAAAGAAAATTTTATGATTCAGATGTTTAAAGATACGCTCTGACATCCTGGTGGTGTACCCATCTTCTTTTTCCACAAGTTTTTAACCAAATTGTGTGTGTGTGGGTGTGTGTGGGTGTGTGTGTATTTGTAGCTTACCTTTTTGAATAGCTCCAATTTAGATGCAAAATAAAAGTTGTTTATAAATCTTCAAGTGTAAAATAGGGAAAGTTGTGCATTCTTTTCCCCCCTTCCCAAGGATAGGATTACGCAGTAATTGTTCTTCAGGGTCAAAATTTTGCATTCTTTCTTATTGTCTTCGATGTGTGAAACAATTAAAATGTCACAATACAAGGCACCGTAACTGATCAGAAAATGAAAACGTAAAAAGACCATAGAAACACAGCATTTAGTGAGTATTAGTGCCATTTTTACCCAAGGATGACGGAGAGCTACGAAGTGCTTCGGTAGCCTGAGCAGCAGGTGGGAGAACCGGATAATGCGGTCTGGCTCTGGTCTCCACCTCTTGGCTTCACTACCCCTATGGATGAGGTGCCTTAGTCAACGTCAGACAGCCGAGTGGGGGACCCAGACTAGTATCCGGGTATCCTCATTCCCAGACCAATACATTCTCAGGGTATTGGGAATATTTAGTAGTGCTATTTGGGATGCAGAGGGTTGTAATTTCTTCCCCACTATTCTGGAAACACTAATGTTTGCCTTTATTTCTTTTTGTATTATTCATACTCTTCAAACCTTCCTTTGGGGCACCCGGGTGGCTCAGTCGGTTAAGCATCAGACTTCTGCTCAGGTCGTGATTTTATGGTCATCAGGCTCTGTGCTGCCAGCTCAGAGCCTGGAGCCTACTTCAGATTCTGTCTTCCTCTCTCTCTACCCCTCCCCCACTCACGCTCTGTCTCTCAAAAAATAATAAATGTTAGGGGCGCCTGGGTGGCGCAGTCGGTTAAGCGTCCGACTTCAGCCAGGTCACGATCTCGCGGTCCGTGAGTTCGAGCCCCGCGTCGGGCTCTGGGCTGATGGCTCGGAGCCTGGAGCCTGTTTCCGATTCTGTGTCTCCCTCTCTCTCTGCCCCTCCCCCGTTCATGCTCTGTCTCTCTCTGTCCCAAAAATAAATAAACGTTGAAAAAGAAAAAATAAAAAATAAAAAAAAATAATAAATGTTAAAAAAAAAGCAATAAATAAACTCTCCCTTTCTGACTGACATCAATTTTCTTTCCCATCGGGATTTAGAGAAAGAATCAGGTGTAAGTCAAGCCCAGGAATTGGGTTGACTTGTTCAAAAAGCTTAGAGATTCAGGCAGGAGATCTTTCTTCTACACAATTTGCCTTTATTCTATATTCAAAAGGTAGTGTCACTTTTGGTCTATCTCCCACCAACCAACCCGGAGCATATGCAGAGTGAGATGGATCAGGAAGAGGGAACCCAGAGCACAAGAGCTCCCTGTGGCATACAGGGTAACTCTCCAAACAGGTAGGTCAATGCACCCCCACAGCAGTGGGTGGCAGCATGATCACATGACCAGAACTGGCGATACAGATTAGACCACCAACCAGGCAGAAAGACACTCAGTGAGAGAATCTAGGGTGCTGGGTCCAAGATGAGGAAGCCAATAAGGGATAAAATTTAGCACAAGAAAAATAGGTGAATGGTTCTAATCCATACTTCTGAGGGTTACTGAGGGCAGGGGCAATATCTTATTCCCGTATCATCCACTCATTCCTGCTATAAATTTCTAAGACCAACTAAACAAAATGTTAGGGAAGTTATAAACACTGGTTCCAGGCTAGGGAAAATTTATTACCTTCCCTAGTTTTATACATTTTTCCTAGTGTGCAGGAGTGAAAGTCAGAGATTCAGCAGACTGTCAGTAAGGCAATTGGTAATTGAAACCTCACAGTTTTTTGGTTTGTTACAGGATATAGAATATTAGCATCACATACCCCTCCCAAATCAATCCCAGCCCTCACTCCCTCCAGAGGCAATCACTGCCCTGTTTTTTTGTTTTGTGTTGTTTTGTTTTTACATCATAGATTAGTTTTGCCTGTTCTAGAACTGCAACATGAATGCAGCGTGATACAATATATCCTTTTTTTCTCATTTCCACCAAAATATAGATCCATCCAAGTTGTAGCATGTATTAGAAATCCAGTCTTAAAAAAAAAGAAATCTATTTTATTCAGCATAGTGTTCCATTGTGTGAATATACCAATTTCTTTATCCGTTCTCTTATGGATGGATACCTGAGATGTTTCTAGTTTTTGTTTATGTGAATAATGTTACTATACTCTTAGTACACAAATTTTGTAAGAATTCGTTTTAACTTCTCTTCCATAAAAATCTAGGAAGGTAAGTACTTTTTTTTATTTGTAAGAAAATGCCAGATATTTTCCAAAGTGATTGTACCATTTTTCATTCCAACCAACAATGTATGAGATTTCCAGTTGTACCACAATCTAGATGATATTTGGTTTTGTCAATCTTTTGAATTTAAGTAATTCTGGTGGGTATTAAACCTTAGTTTTAATTTTCAGTTCCCTGATGACTAAAGGTTTAGAGCATGTTCTCATGTAGGGTTTTTTTTTCCCATTCATAGATTGTCTTTTATAGTATATTTGTGAAAATATTTTGCCTATTTTGTTGATTTGTTATTACTCATTTTGGGGGGATATAGAGTTCTTTGTATATCTGGATACTGGTCTCTTGCCACAAATATGATTTTCAATGATTTTGTCTATGGCTTGCCTATTTCTTTCCCTAACAGTGTCTTTTGCTGAGCAAATAATTTTGATGAAGTCTAATATATTATTTTCAAGCTTCCTGGTTTTAGCTTGTATACTTAAGTTTATGAACTATCCTGTATAGTTATTTTTTTGTGTATTATGAATTGGGGGGGTGGGTATGTATTGTGTGAGACAGGGTTTGACGTTCATTTTCTCTGTATAGATATCCAGCAAAATTTGATTAACAGGTTATCCCCACCTCCTTTCAATTGTTTTGGCATCTTTACATTTTCCTAATGGCCTTAAAAGTTTGGGTTTATTTCTGAGTTCTGTTTTCTGTTTCACTTATTTGTCAGCTGTTAGAGCAGTAAAACAGTTGTTACTTTAGCTTTTAAGTAAGCATGAAGTCAGATAGTGAAAGTCTTTCAAAAATATTCTTTTTGTTTTTTCCAAAGATTGCTTTGGATTTTTAGATCCTTTGCATTTTTACATCAACTAGAGAATTAGCTTGTCTGTATCTAAAAGAAAGAAAGAAAGAAAGAAAGAAAGAAAGAAAGAAAGAAAGAAAGAAAGAAAGAAAGAAAGAAAGAAAGAAAGAACAGCAACAGCCTGGTACTGTTATGATGATTCAGATTGCATTGAATCCATTCAATCATGGACAACTGACAATACTGAGTCTTTCAATCTATGAACATAGTTTATCTTTTTTGGTCTTCTTAAAATCCTTAGTAGTGTTATGTTGCTTTCATTGTAAAGGTCCTTCACTCACATCAATTGTTAAATTTATCACTTACATATTTTATGGTTTGATACTATTGTATTTGAAACTGCTTATTTGATTTTACTTTCTAATTTCTTTGCTGCTAGTTTAAAAAGTTTTTGATTTTTTATATACTAGTCTTAAATGCTGCAGCCTTATTAAATTAACTCACTAGTTCTGATCCTTATTTTGTGCATTTCTTAGAAATGTTTACATAAATAATTATGCCATATACAAATGAATAGTTTTACATCTACTTTCCCATCATTATAACTTTTATGTCTTTGGTTTGACTTACTGCACTGGCTAAGACCCCAGGACAATACTGAATACACGTGAGGGGAAGGAGCATTTGCCTTGTTCCCAATCCTGAGAGCATGTGGTAAATATTTCACTGCTATTAATGGTGTTAGATGTTGGATTTTTTTTGTTGATGCCCTTTATCAGATTCAGGAAGTTTTGTCCTGTTCCTAGCATTCTGGTCATTTTATCATACATAACTATGATTTTTTTTTCAAATGCTTTTGTACATTTATGGAAATGATGTCTTGGTTTTTCTTTTTTTATTCTCGAAGGTAAACTGCATTGATTGAATTTCACATATTAAATCAAACTTGCATTCCTGTGATAAACCAGTCACTTAGTCTTGATGTTTTAAGTTTTTGTACATAGTGTTGAGTTCAATTTGCTAATATTATGCTAAGAAATTTTCAATCTATCATCTATTTCTTCCTTGAATCCTTTCTATTTTAGCACACATTTTTTTTTCTTCCAAATTTTTATTTAAATTCTAGTTAGTTAACATACAGTACAATATTGGTTTCAGGGGTAGAACCCAGTGATTCATCTCTTACATACGACACCCAGTGCTCATCAAAACAAGTGCCCTCCTTAATACCTATCACCCATCTAGCCCATCCCCCACCCACCTCCCTCCATCAACCCTCAGTTCGTTCTGTCTTTAAGAGACTCTCATAGTTTGCTTCCCTCTCCTTTTTTCCCCTCCTCTCCCCTATGTTCATCTGTTTTGTTTCTTAAATTTCACATGAGTGACATCATGTTTAACACACATTATTTGAAAGCTCTTTATGATTGCTATTGACAACTGATTCTTTTATCACTATCCATCCATCTTTCCATTTTGTTCATTCACATTCAATGGCCACCGTCTATGTGCCAGGCACTGTGTTGGCGGCTGAAATAAAAATAAATAATAAAAGCCAGTCTTTCTCTCAAATAATTCTCAGTGTAGTTGTGGAGGGAGACAGTGAAACTAACAATCAAAATTTGGTGTAGTAAGTCTTAGATTTTAAATTATGCATCATATAATAGGAGAGCACAAAGAAAAACTCAGCTTTACAGAGGAATTGGTGCTGGAATGGTCTGTAAGTTTCATCTTAGGGTGTGTGTGCACAATGACACTTTTGTGGACATTTCATTGTGTCACTATTCCTGATGAGGATACTTATATAAATTTTGAGTACAGGTGTTTTATCACTAGTGTAATCCAATTTGCTGATATTACAAGGAGTGATGTATTGTCTTAAATGCTTATTTGGACACAAATATATTTATCTGGTTAAGTTATTCTTAAAAATGTTTATCAGCCTACGACCACCATAGTGTAGCTAATTAATAGATAGGACATAACTCCAACTGTCCCTTCAAGTGTCCCTCCTTTACATTAGGACCTTCTAACTAAATTGATACCCATCATAGATACCCCTCTTGCAGGACAGAATTCTGATTTAGAAACTGGGAGGTACAATCCTGTGAGTTTGCCAATGCAGTGCCTACCTGCCGGACTTGTACTTCCCGTGAGTAGAATAGATGTTTTCACCAAGTAGCAGAAAGGCTACCCTAGGCCCCTAGATATCCCTGTGACTTATCAAATAAATGAAATATTAGATGACACCATCTCTCCCATAATCGATAAAAGACAATAAAACCTGATTTCCATATTGGGAATGCAAGACAGATTGTGTCCACCTTTTCACGTGGGTTTCGGTTTATATGTCACCAGCTACAGAAGTGTGTTGCAAGACTCATTGCTGGAAAAAGAAACATGATTATCATGTTGAGAATTTGTGCCTGTCTATAGGCAGTTATACACTAGGCAGTAACATAATGAGACTGTCACCCCAAATCATCTATCACCTGTCTCGTCATTAAGGTAGCTTAATTTCCATAATTACTAAATTGCATAATCACTTCTCAATGCATAATTATTAAGTAGAGTTAAGCATTGTGTAGGCAAAGTGTCCGGATCATCAGTTCCAGGCACTGTGGTGCCTTAAAGATGAGGCCAATGGCTTCTGTCACACAGGCTGCAGCATGTTTCTAGAAAGAATTAGTAAATTGAATGGCAAGAATGATATCTATGTATTTATAAATTGCACGGTCTTCTGTAAGCTCTAAATTGGTACATTTTCGTTACTTTACACATCACTTCCTGCTTTCGTGACCATTAAAATCCACCGAACTAATCATTCTACAAATCCCTGGGAATCCACAGCTCTTGCCAGGATGAAAATTTATGTAAACTTTTCTTTCAGAAGTTGAAGGATAATAATAAAATAAGAAACCAACACATCTTTGAAATCTTAGGCAGTATATGAATATGATTATTAAAATAGATTTGGGACATTACTATGCTCAAAATACACACTGCATCATAAAACAACTGATTTACTTAAAAGTAATGTGGTCCATTTCCTGTTATCATGGGATCACAGAAGTTTCTATGACTTTAAAAATATGATGTTAAGACATGACAGTTTATGGCCATTACTTTGCAGGACAGCTCTAGGTTCTTACATTTCTAATCAGGACTGTCATTTCTCACTGACTTTTGATGCTTTCGAAGGAAGAAAAAATTATTTTTCCTCTTGATTTATTCTGCCTGTCTAATACACGACTCTAACTCTGAATTTTTATGATGCTTTTTCCAAACATCCACTGGTACAGTGGATGGTGAACTGGTTTGGGAGCTAATAAATATGTCCTGTGGATTTATCCAAAATTATTGGGTTTCAGAGATTTCCACTTCAGAAAACACTGAAACACAATGTTCTGTATAACAATTGGAGGGGAAGTATTATGGGGGGTGGTTTAAATTAAATACATCAGCTAAAGAGTGCTATAAAATTCATGGTCTATCTCAGTGTTGTGTGAAACTTCTTCCATAGCGGTAGATAACATCTGGATGTACCAACCCTAATTAAACAAACACAGCAGGAAAAGATCTCCTTATTGCTAATCCATCTGACACCTGCAAACTCCTCATTAAACCATACATACCAATGAGAAGACGGTTTTGGAATTCGCAAAGCCTACCTCTACCCTTCACGGCTAAACCTAAGGAAAGTCAGGGAAATGAGAAATCTAATATGTGTTTAAACTAGACTCTCGACTGCCTTGCTTTAATTTTAAAACTTAGTGCTAAATCTGTTTTCTAAAATTTTAATGTCCAAAAAAACACACACACAGTTTGCATACTAATTTTGTCATGTAACTGCTAAAATTCAGTATATAACTTTTTTTTCGAATATGTACTATTTTAGGCTTTGAGTTTTAATAAAATCAGAAAGGACAATTATTTTTCCCATGAAGAATGTGTTATTTCTTCCCCAAGAAAAATCATCCAGAAAGGGTTCCACGTAACTCTTATACTTGAGAAATATTTTTGGTGAAAAAAGGTGTTTTATCGACAAATGAGGCTTGCGAAACATTCATTCTTTTATCTAACTTGAATGGTTGCATTTCATACTAACATACTAATTTCTCTGAGAATTGGTGCAGTGAAGAGTCTTGTTTCCTTTGATGATGACTCTTTTTTTCCTACTGAAATACCTATTAGAAGAATAAACTCTTGTGCAACATATCCCAGAATGTTCGCTGATCTTAATTTCATTTAGTATTTGCGAAGAAGAATCTCAGGCAGTGAAGCTAACTAGCCCTTCCTGATACCAAGGTCATGTCCAGCTGAAGGGTCAGCATGCTGAGAACAGCGCTAAGGACTCATGAGATGCCCACCA
The DNA here is from genome assembly GCF_018350175.1 of Felis catus. NCBI lineage: Eukaryota > Metazoa > Chordata > Mammalia > Carnivora > Felidae > Felis > Felis catus. Next base: position 229,612,284 of record NC_058368.1, read on the forward strand.
TCTGCCAGCCAGAAAACTGGTATGACAGGTGTGAATCCAATCAGGCCATGTCTTTCAACCCCCAACCCTCTCATCTCCCACCTTAAAAAATAAAATAATTGAATACCCTTTATTCAAATGTAATGCTAAGTGTCTTTCTTTTCTTTTCTTTTCTTTTCTTTTTTTTTTTTTTGTCCTCCCAAGGATTTATTTAAATTCCAGCTAGTTTACACACAGTGTAGGATTTAGGGATTCATCACTTACATACAACACCCAGTGCTGATTGCAAGTGCCCTCCTTAATACCCATCACCATACAGCCCAGTAGAATAGCAAATCTGTCAGGGCTACTGGGAAGTTATAATTTCCCTAGGTTTGGTGGGTGGGAAAATGGAAGAGGTGCCCTTCTAAAGATATGTACCTTATTCTACAGATAACAGAATAATGTCTTCATAACTCATTTTTTTAAGTTTATTGAGAGAGGGAGAGAATCCAAAGCAGGCTCATGCAAACCGTGAGATCATGCCTTAAGCCGAAGTTGGACACCTAACCGACTGAGCTACCCAGGCACCCCCGGCTTTATAACTCTTAGCAGCTGTGCCTGCGTCATGCTATTCCACAGCAGCAATTGCTCTGAAGGAGCACGCAACTAAAGATTGACATCTAGCATAATTTTACTTTTGAAATTGTTAATTGATCATTTTCTCTGCATGATAACTGTATTAGGGTATAATACACCCAGTGGGCCATTCAGTCCATTTTGACAAATTAATGCAATCATAAAAATCAGTCTCCTATAAAGATAAAGACTTCTTTTAGGCTGTGCCACAGGTCCCCAAGACCACCCCTGTCCAGGTTTAGTTTTTTGCAAGGAGGACCCCAGGCCTCAGCATGGTATACTCATAGCAGTGGTTTAGTATAGTATTGTAAGACTGTATATAGTATTATATAGTATTATAGTAAAAAGATACAAAGTAAAATCAGCAAAGAGAAAAGTCTCTTAAGGCCATGATTACAGGAAACCAGGAACAGGTGCTCAAGAATCCTCGACCAGTGGAGTCACACAGAAGCTTCATCACCCAAGCTGAGAGGTGACAGCACATGTGGAATGCTGTCTACCAAGGAAACACCATGATGGGGCGCCTGGGTGGCTCAGATGGTTAAGCATCCAACTTCGGCTCAGGTCATGATCTCAGGGTTCATGAGTTCGAGCCCCACATCAGGCTCTACACTGACAGCTCAGAGCCTGGAGCCCGCTTTGGATTCTGGGTCTCCCTGTCTTTCTGCCCCTCCCCTGCTTGCACTCTGTCTCTCTCTCCCTCTCAAAACTAAATAAATAAATATAAATAAATAAATAAATAGGAAGCACCATAGAATTTCAGTGCCCATAGTTTTTCCTGGGGTTGATCATACAGACACAATCTGCCTAGCATGTATGAAAATTCCATATCTAAGAAAGCAGTTTAGGCCGTGGACCATTCTTCACAGAGAATGATGGGAACCTTCCTGAAATATAAATTCCCAGATGCAAGGCAGGAGCCAACCTTGCAAGCAGGCCTTGGTAGAGACCATAGTTTCGGGCCTGCTATGAGAACTCTTCTCTGCACGTGTGTCCATTGTTAGTCGTTCAAGAAACCACCGATCCGCTTCCCCCCAAAATAAATTAGTTTTGCCTACTAAATAGAATCACATAGAATAACAAAATGTCATTTAATATTTAATTCTCATGCATAATTTATAGTTCTAAAAGTTTCAGGGGTTGAGTTAGTCTGCATTTTATATTGCAACATGTCATATCTCAGGAACCACGGCCATCAGCATCTCCAGGTTCCCCTTCACACTGCTTGACCTCCAGAAAGGAAAGGAAAGTCTCCAGTCAGGTGCCCATTTGAAAGTCTCAGGTCTTGGTCCATTTGAGCTATTATAACAAAATTATGGATTGGGTAGCTTATAAACAACAGAAATTTATTTCTTACAGCTCTGGAGGCTGGAAATCCAAGATCAGGGTGCCAGTATGGTCACATTCTGGTGAAGGCCCTCTTCTAGGTTGCTGACTGCGAACCGCAGACTTCTCATTACATACTCATTATGAAGGGAGCTGGAGACTCTCTGGGGTCTCTCTCTTAAGCGCATTCATGACAGTTCCACCTTCATGACCTAATCATGTCCCAGAGGCCCCACTTCCTAATAACATCATCTTACTGGATACAAATTTCAACATATGAATTTAGGACAGACACAAACATTAAGATCATAGCACCAATGAAGAATCTTGAGTGGTCTGGACGGAGTGATGTCTCACTTCCGACCAAGACCCAGAGCAAAGAAGGCTGGTTTTGCTTGCATTCAGAGCTATAGCAGATGTTATCAGGGAAGAGTGTCTTTCAGGAAAAGTGGGATCCAGCCCCTTGGAGGAATGACACTGAGGTAGACGACGTGGTAATTTTGTGGTAATATTGTTCCAATGTGGTAATGTGGTCTTTAGTTTTTTTAGATAGCTAGAAATTTTCAATTCTAAACCAAAGATAGTTTAATTTACTCAACAATGTTATCACTCTACTAGGAACCTGGGACACTACAAAAATGAACAGGAAGAAAATTCTGTTCTCATATTGTCTGTCAAGACTGGTGGTTACAGCCATCCCTGTGACAGTTCAGTAGATTCGACAAAGTGGACAAAAGACGTTCTGCTAAAAACAATTACATCTTTCATTTTAAAAAATTTTTTAAATGTTTTTGCCATTACATTTTTATTTTATTTAACCTCTTATAAGGAAACTTACCTGACAATTAATTAGTCAGAAAGCTAAAAACCAGGTTTTAAACCTAGATCCACCATTACTCTACCTATCCAGGTGGGTAAGAGACTGAATAGAGGGTACTTGGAAGTCAAAATAAAAGATGGACTTCAGAAGTCATTTATTAATTATAGTTTTTAAAATTCTGATCCTAATAGTGTTATTCTAATTGAATTATATTCATGGATTAGAAGATGCGGTATTGTTGGGGTGCCTGGGTGGCTCGGTTGAGCTGATCTCACAGCTCGTGAGATCAAGCCCCCCACTGAGCCCTAAATTCGGCTCTGTGCTGACAGCACAAAGCCAGCTTGGGATTATTTCTCTCCCTCTCTCTGCCTTTCCCCTGCTCTCTTTCTCTCTCTCAAAGTAAATAAATAAACATTAAAAAAATAAGATGCAGCATTATTAAGACATTAATATTTTCCCAAATGACCTATATATTTATTTTAATTCCTACCAGAATTCCAGCAAGATAGATAGATAGATAGATAGACAGATAGGTAGATGATAGATAATAGATTAGATAGATAGATAGAAGATAGAGATATGATATGATATGGTATAATATGATATGATATATGAATACAAATATGGATACAGATACAGACATAATATTCAGATATTTCACAAGCTTGCTCTAAATTTTATTTTTGAAGGCAAGTGAACTAAAATAACCCAAATAATTTTGAAAAAAAGAATAAACTTGTCCTGATTTCAAAACCTACTAAAATGATATAGCAATAAAGTATACTAATGAGAGAAAGATGTACATATTGAACATAACAAAACAGAATATACAAAAATAGACTCACACATGGGTTTTTGGCCAAGGCCAACACCAATTCAATGGAGAAAGAATAGTGTTTTCAATAAATGATGCTGACATAAATATCTATATGACAAAAAAATGAACATTGGTCCTTACCTCGTATAGTATACAAATATTAACACAAACTCTTTGGGACACCTAAATGTAAAACCTTAAACCATAAAGCTTTTAAAACAAAACACAGAAGAGCATCTACCATGGATAGGCAAATATTTCTTAGATATACAAAACCCACAATCAATAATAGTAAAATTGATAAATTTATTTAAAAATGATGACACTAAAATAAGTGTACAGAGAAGCCACAGATTGGAGAAAATATTAGCAAATAACATATGTGGTGAGGAACTTGTATTTAAAACATATAAAGAACGCTCAGGATTCAGTAATCAGAAAATAAGCTATTCAATACAAAGTGAGTGAAAGCACATGAAAATATGCTCAACAGCATTAGTTATTAGGGAAATGCAAATTAAAACCACAATGCAATAAATTTTTTGATGTAATGGGAACATTTTTTACCTTGTGGTTCCATGACTGTCAAAATTCTGTCAAAACAAAAAAATTAAACCAAAAAGGCTGAATTGTACTGTATTTCAATTATACCTTCATTTTAAAAATATGACTGACAATAGGCATACACAGATGCAACTGAAAAGTGACCATTTTATTTGGTTTCTTGAAGTATGTTCTCCAGATAAATGCTCAAAATTATAAATGTTAAGAGAATTGAATAAATAAGGTAAAATTATCACATGTGAGTAAAAATTATCTTATGTAAGCCTATGGATAGTTAGATGAGTAATACTAAGATAAGATATAAGATAAGATGAGATATAGTTATGGACACACATATTCATTTTCTACATCTTTTTTCTCATAAGCTTTTTAAAATAGTGATTGTTAAGCCAAAGTACAAGTTATAGTCGTATGAAATAGGTTAAGTAACAGAAAAGACCTAAAACTAATTTAAAACAAACCAAAACAGATATAATCTTATGCTATTTCCTTGAGCCATCTAAAGAAGTGAATGACTTCTCAATATTTTGTAACTAAAAGAGTATTGAATTTAAATAAAATGCTTTGGTGTATCATGAAAAGTACATGTATTAAAACACAACATTTCCTATAGGTTACTCATGATCTGGCCTCTATTTACTACCCTTGCAAAGTTTTTATATATATTTCAGGTTGCGTATGTCTTTTTCTGCTTCTAACTTTAAGGACAATCATATATTTTTTTGCTTTACATTTGATCTTTACATTTAACAGAAAAGCACAATGAATCACAGAAAGTTTTACTAAGTGTGACAATTAGTAATGGAGCAAGGATTTGGAACTGGCAGTCTGAATCTACAGTCCTCCCTCTTTAGGAGGATAGAATACGACTGAGGAACAGTCACTGTGAATTCTGTTGTAGATATATTTATCAATCTGCGAAATGCTGCTTGATATTTAACCCTGGGGCTAGGGCTTAAGACAAATACATATAAAATCACACCCATCAAGGATACAACGGGGATGGTTAAGGAGAAAACATATCAAGGAGTTATTTTACCAAGTGGTCAAGAAAGGGAAGGAGACAATTCTAGAAATCAACATGCATCTCCAAGAGCCTGGCATGTGAGGCAGCAATCCGTCTTGGAGTCTGACTGGAATAACAGAGAAGCATCGCTGTGTGAGTCAAGCAAAACTCATGCAAACAAGAAGTCCAACGGGGCAAAGTCTCCTTGGGCTCTCCTATGTCTAATTAGTAAGGGCATGCATTGTAAAATAATAATATATATACATAACCAGAAAAATAATTTTTATCATATCTACTATTATAAAGTATTTTATATTGAACAAAATTATGCAGATATTCTTACCTCTATTTAATGATGAAGAAATGGAGACTTGCTTGCCAAGCTTATAAATTCCAGAAGCAGTTCAATGTTTGAACTTCAAACAAAGTGTTCTTTCGCCTTTACCAGATTGCTTCTTGTTTGATAAATTCTGGGAACACAGACAGCTAATCCTTAATGTAGAATTAATTCATTGTTGAGGTGTCTGTGCTGCCACATTTAATTAACTTCGTGTATGAGAAGGAAGGAGTGGTCAAATCTTAGAGTGCTGATACTTGTACTTTTTAACTTAGACACTTTTTAGGGCCTTAGACCGATGGCCTGAAGGATTCGAGATCCTGGAGTCAAGGGGTAACGCTGAGATTGTGATGATGCCAAAGCAGTCTAAATACCCCAAAGTCTAAATTATAAATTCTTTTTGTGAGATACCTGCTTTGATTTTTTATTCCCTAGGACATTTAATAGAACCTCACTGGTTTATCTCCCAACTACACAGATGTATGTATTTATAGTTAATTAAATGTATTAAATGATGTAGATTTTTATAGTGAGTTTATATATACCGTGATACAGACTCTTGTTCCCACGTCTGTTCAACAAAGCTGCTCCACTCGGCCTTCAGAATCTTGTCAAATGGAACTAGTTAGGAATTATTCCAATAACTTGGTTTCTCAACTCCTATTTCTCACACCCAAAACATCAGCATGCTCTGCCTTCAAAATATATCCACATCTGATTACTGGTCACACACTGCCAAGCAGGTCCACACTGGGCTGAGGCCTGTGTCTCACATAGCTTACCCTATCAGCCTCCCTCCTTTTCCCCTTTCCTCCCCGCCTTGGCCCCCTGTGGTCTAATCTCCATACAACCACCAAAGGGACACTCTAAATTGTACACTCTATTTCGTATGCGCAACCTTCCTACTTGTAGCTCTTAAAAGGCGTTCCATTATATGCAACATTATATTTGAAATAAAATTCAAATATATACCCATGGCCGACAAAGTCCCACCTCACCTATCTCTGCTGACCCTTCACTTCTATATTCTATGCCCCTTGACCTTTCTCAAGATAAATCAACAGGGCATTCCCACCCCCACCTCAAGGCCTTTACAGTTGCTGCAAATTCTGTAACATACCTTTCCCTCCACAACTCCCCAGAGCTGGAAGCTTTCTTACTCTTCAAGTCTTTACGCAAAAGTTCCCTTTACAGATAGCTTATCTTTAAGCAACTTCTGAAAAAAAAATAACACACTCTTCCAATTTCCATATGATCCCACCCTGCTACCCTTCTTCATTTTCCTTATGGCAATTATTATTGCCTGAAGTTACATTATTTATTTTCACATTTCTTTACTGTCTTACCACTAGATAGTAGGTTCCAAGATGGCAGTGACTCATTTACCCCGCTCCCTAGGAAATATTCAGCACCTTAAACAAGGCTTGGATTCTCCAAGTGGCTTACAATGGATGCCAGTAGTGGTCTGCCGCATTCTTTCCTCTGGCAAGTGCACCCATCCCCCAGCCGAAGTGAGTGTTGGCTGATAACACTCAAAACAGAATCAGCACCTCAAGATCTGCTCCTGGGAAATGGAACTAAAGCAGCTTTCAGTAGATAACTTGTGAGTGAATGACTATGGACGTATTGCCAAGGGAGCAGTGTTAACGAAGGCAGTAACGTGGAGCCATGTGATGGAACTACTATGGACTTAAAGAAAGTCTTGAACATGAACTGTTTTTATACTGTTTGACTCAACTTTTCTAAAAGCTTCAAAAAGCAACATCTATTTTTTAGAAAGAAGAAAAGAGAGAAGGAGAGAAAAAAAAGAAGCAACTTTCCTAGTCACATATGCTTGAGAAACATTTCATACTCCTACAAAAGTGCCTCAGGATTGGTATTAATATATTAAAGGACCTAAAAAAATTTAATCCCCTATAAAATACTCACACACTAATTCCTAGAATTTGTGAATATGCGATTATTGGATGGGAGAGGGGGGTTGGAGGTACAGATGGAATTAAGGTTGCTAAAAAGCTAATCAGAAAATAAAGAGATTATCCTGGATTATCCAAGTGGCCCCAATATAATCCCAAGAGTTCTTTAAAGTCAAAGAGGAAAGCAGATGAGGAGCTCAAAGTCAGACAAGATTGTCAGCTACCCTGCTGGCTTTGAAGAAAGAAGGAGAAGATGCCAAGATCGTCTACACATCCGGAAGCTTGAAACTGTAGAGTGGATTCTCCCCTGGGACCTCCAGAAAGAACACAGCCCTGTTGACACCCTGATTTTTAGCCAGTGAGGCCCACTCTGGATTTCTGACTTCCAGAAATGTAATATAATAAATTTGCATTGTTTTAAACCACTTCTACAGGGGCGCCTGGGTGGCGCAGTCGGTTAAGCGTCCGACTTCAGCTCAGGTCACGATCTCGCGGTCCGTGAGTTCGAGCCCCGCGTCAGGCTCTGGGCTGATGGCTCGGAGCCTGGAGCCTGTTTCCGATTCTGTGTCTCCCTCTCTCTCTGCCCCTTCCCCGTTCATGCTCTGTCTCTCTCTGTCCCAAAAATAAAATTAAAAAAATAAATAAAAAAAATAAATAAACCACTTCTACAGTAATTTGTTACAGCAGCAACATGAAACTGATATATGCAGGAAATACGCTAATTTACTTTTGCTGAATTCAATGTTCATCAAATATATTGGAGGCCGAATCATAGTTTCCTTAAAAACCTGTTAATATTTCTTGATTTCTTGTTGAATGTATATTTTGTAAATAGAGACATTACTATTATTATACGTAAATTAAACTGAATGTTCTGAAATGCTGAAAAGTCACTTTACAAGATAATGCTTCAGGGCGCCTGGGTGGCTCAGTTGGCTGTGTGTCCCACTGTGGCTCAGGTCATCATCTCCTGATTAGCAAGTATGAACCCTGCGTCGGGCTCTGTGCCGACAGCGCAGACCCTGGAGCCTGCTTCGGATTCTGTGTCTCCCTCTCTCTCTGACCCTCCCCCACTCGCTCTCTCTCTCCTTCTCAAAAATAAATAAACATTAAAAAAAAAACCTTTACAAGATAATGCCTCCATTTTGTAAACTGTTCACAAATTATATCATAGAGAGAGAAAAATCTTGATTAAATATTAAAAGGCACATGGCCCCAAACTTTGTTGTAAATAATGAAAATACATTTTCTGTGTATTTTTTCTATAATTTTTGTGTCATTTTGAAGATCTAGAGTCACTCGTTTAAAATAAATATTTATTTTTAAATTATAGAAAATAATCTTATTGACCATGTAAAATGCAGCAAGAAACTTTAAACAAATAGTACCAGTGCCATTAGCTTTTAAAGCCTTTGACATGAAGGGCAAGTCTAAGTAGTCTTCTCCCCAAAATAGTCAATACTCTGTCACACACACAAAAAAATTAACAACTGATGTATAAAGTCAGTTATATCTTCTGTTTCCTACAGTGTTTATCATTCTAGAGATTCCTTAATCCCATCTTCTGGCCTTGAACATATATTTTTTTTTAAAATGTCCTTGATCTTCCAACTACCCTCTTTCTCTACCATGCCTGGCATTCATGAAAAAGTGTTTTATGTTCATTAATCACCTTCTATCCACTGTGATGTGATGTATATTCACCCTCTTCTTTTTTTTTTCAAAAATTTTTTATTAAAGTTTATTTTTGAGAGAGAGAGAGACAGAGTGAGAGTGGAGAAGGGGCAGAGAGAGAGGGAGACACAGAACCTGAAGCAGGCTCCAGGCTCTGAGCTGTCATCATGGAGCCCAATGTGGGGCTCAAGCCCACAAGACATGAGATCATGACCTGATCCGAAGTCGTATGCTCAACCAACTGAGCCATCTAGGCGCCCCCCGACCCCCACCCTCCTTTTCTGACTCACTTCCTGTCGATACCACCTGTGACTCAGATTCCATGTTAGGAGATGTCCATGTAGCATTTGATACAGATCAGCATGGCTTCAGGTGGACTTGGGAGATGAGAGGTATTTTAGATACAGCTCGTTATGTGTACAGAGAGGTCTTGAGTGGCACCAGCCTGCGCGAACGCTAACATGGTTAAGAGGGCAGATCCGCAGTGACGAGGTTTTGTTGGAACTGGAAACCATGTTAATTGGCTCTGTCTATAGTTTCAGCAAATGTTTGTTGACAGGTTGCTATACTTTGTATGTTTTCAGGCAAACGGTTAAATCCCTTACATTATTAAATGTGAAAAAATTACTCCTAATTGTTTTAATTATGAAATTCTATAGCAAGTTATTATTTTGAAAGTGAGCTTGTTAAGTATGTTTGTGACTCTCAGTTTGGGCTGGAAAATTATGGAGTAAGCTGTGTAATAAATTTCCAAATTCTTTACAAAATTCAATAGTGCATATTATTGTACAAGCTAGTCCTTAAAACTAAATCAAATACTTAGGTACTCTTTGAGATTGTTTGATTTATTAAATAATACATTAAGCAGAAAGGGGTGTTAATTCAAAAACAAAATTACTGAGATTTGATAAAACTTCCTGATCTCTGGGCTTTACTAATTGTATGTCCTTTAAACAAATGAGGAGTTACAGGATATCCTCATTAGAGCACATGTATACTTGCCCAATTATAAAAAAAGTAAACTAAAGTGAAGCTGTGGCTTTATTCCATATATATTCTTTTAATCAATTTTTCTTTATGAAGTAGTCAAATACCAACTACTAACTAATAAATTTAGAAAACTTTAAATAAACTTCCAATTCAGGAGAAGAGCTAAATGCTCAAAGGTGTCAAAATTATCGATGTTGTATAATGGATGATCTTCTGAGAGACTAAGGCACAGCCAGTCATGTCATTTGTCACATCCTTGCTCAAAATTAAAAGCCACATCTTTGACATGTTGTACCTTTCCCCACTGACAGTTTCAAAAACAAACTGTGCAGTTAAAATTGTCCAAGCAAACATTCTGTACCACTAGGTGCTTTGTTATTTGTTTAATCTGAGTTTTTATTCCTCAGATAAGGAAGACTGGTTAGTTAACATTATTGATAAAAATGTTACTGAGTACCTGCATTTTTCTTACCAGGAAAAATAAAGCAGGCTCTATTTTAGCATATACAAGTTTTAAATTTTATGGCCATTTTAATTTTATACAGGGACACACAAAAAATAACTATTTCAAATATAGTGAAATAGGTCTCCATTTTTGTGTGATTAACTGGAATGATTCCATTTTCTACAGTTTAAATGACAAAGTACATTTGTGGAAGTAGCTGAATGAAAATAGGAGACATCTAAATGATTATAAGTGATTTAGTAACAATGAAGTTGTCAATATTAGTATTCCTGTGTTTTCTTATTACTTTGTAAGTAACGGCTATTTGACTAGACATCTTTTAAACCCGTAATGCTATTTATAAAAATCTATATACCTTTTGCTTCCCCCTCAAAAAAAGCAGTCTAGAAAAGAGCTGGTAAAAGCAGAAGAAATATTTAAACAATAACAAAGGAAAATGAGATTCTAACCATAAATTGGAAAGTATAAAAGTTTATAATCTAAGGACTCATAAAGAAAATGTGAAAGTGTTTTTGTTCTGTAAGTTACTGAACTTGGCAATTGTATTCCTGCTGAGCAGAAGGTAAATTGACCTAAATTTTATAGGCTCTCCAATTCTGTGTAGAAGAGATTGGCTTGGAAAAATAGAGTTGGAGAATTATTGTTCAATTGCTCAGGGAACACAGCACCAATTGGTATATTTGATTTATTAATATTGATTTTTGTACCAACTTCACAAAGCCACATGTTTATTTTCCACTTTGAAATAAATTATCCCTTCTTTGGGGGGGGGGATAGATTTTTACTTTAAGTTTTGCTGATGAACTAGTATCAAGAAAATATTGATCTAATATTTTATGAAATCTACCACGTGAAGCCTTGGAGAGAAGAAAATGAGAGAAAAGAGTAATTTCCCATCTGGAAGAATGAACCTTGGGCAGACAGACATAATGACTGTGAAGTGGCTTCTCAATAGAACCCTGGAGCATCCAAGGGGATGGTTTTTCCTTCTGCTGACTTCTGGGATCAAAAGTGACTTAATGGCAAAAGTGCATTTGGGACGAAGCATGATCAGACCTTTCCTTGCTGTCAAGATGGAGGTAGAGTGGCAGAGCATTCTGAGATGAAAAAATAGCAGAAAAAAAAAATGGCCAAGTGGCTAGGTATATAGTAGGGCCGGTGTTAGTAAATGGTCTGGCATGGATGGGGTTGGTGGAAAAGATACAGCAAGAAAGGCATAGAACGTGGGGAAGGTGATAAGAGAAAAATGGACAGATTAAGACCCTGTGGCAGAAGAGTAGGAAATAGTGTAGATACCACTGTCCGGAGATAGAACCTGCCAGACTTTCCAAGGAGATCAAATACCACTGTAGGATGTTAGAAAACCACAGACCCCTGCCCCCACCTCTACATCTACTCTGGTTTCTCGGAAGTTCCTTGGTCTCCAGGCCCCAATACTCCACTTACTTTCTTCCCTAAGTTCCTTGTGCGGGGTTAGAACCTAAACCTACCTGTGATATCTATCCTTCAGAACAATGTGTACACTTACATCATGTGAAGATAAAAGGAGAATAGCAAAAAACTTCTGTCTTTCCCTATTCTTCCATTCTGCCTTACAATAGTAAAGGAGTCCTCTTTCTTTTTAAAAATTTTTTAGTGATTATTATTTTTAAGAGTGGGGAAGGGAGGGGCAGAGAGAGAGGGAGACACCGAATCTGAAACAGGCTCCAGGTTCTGAGCTGTCAGCACAGAAACCGACATGGGGCTCAAACCCATGAACTTCAAGATCATGACCTGAGCCGAAGTCAGACGTTTAACCAACGAAGCCACCCATATGCCCCAAGGAGTCCTCTTTCTAAGGGACCACCTTTCTGGCTTCAAGTGTCAATTGGGCTGAAAATACCATCAAGGTGACTCATTATATCCTGTGAGTAAATATCACCACACAAGCCTTGCAGCCATGAGTCGGGTTTCCAGACCTCTGCTGGCCAAGAAGGGCTCACGTGTGGATTACATAATGAACCAACAAAATGTCCAAAGTTTCAACACAATGTGATCAGGAAGATAACTCTTCAATTTACCAAGAAACAAGGAGCAAGGAGAACGGACAGAAAAGGGAGGAAATGTAGGAATGTGAAGAGAAGACAAGGGAAGAAAATGGCTGTTGTGTGCCCTTGGTGCAGACTCTTGGTACAGAAAGGTGGGGTTTCCAGGTTCAGACCTAGGCAGGTGCTGTGCAAATGAGCTTAGGGTGGAAGTTTCTCTTTTGCCCAAGGCATCTGAAATAAGCTTTGTGTCAGGAGACAGATACCTACGCGTTAGTGTGAGACAAAGAAGTCTTCTCCTGTACATTTCTCAGGACGTATAATGAAATCCTAGGTTCTTGGTTCTCAGAGATCTTTTATTTTGCGTGAGGGTTGGGGGGAATCAATGTGCAGCCTGCATTTGAAATAAATAAGGCTAATGATTTTTAAGAAAAAAATTAAATTGATCATATTACCATCTGAGTAAATACAATTTATTTACAGTCAACTTTCGATTTCATGTTTTTCAAGATTGTTCAAACCTGTACTTATCGTCACTTCAATGTAATTGTACTTTATAAGTTTACAGAAAGTTCTTTTTTTTTTAAGTAATAATAGTGAACAAGTAGTTGGTATTTCCAGATTCTCTGTTTGGTATTGGACCATTTCAATCATAATGGGAATCAGGGGACTCATGTATACTGGGAGTTCAAAACTCCTGAGATACACTGAATGGAATCTTGACAAAGGAGGAAAGTATCAGTAAAAATGCAGGTGCTTGAAATGACTCTCCAAAGTTACAAAACAATTTTCACTAATTAGAACCTTAAGTCATGCTGTAAAAACAAAACAAACAAACAAAAAACCTTTGTAAGCATTGTTCATCATTTATATTTAGTTATTGAAACCGGACAGACATATCTGTTACAAATAAGGGCCTATGAGGCCAATTAATGCTGATTTCTTACTAATGGTAAGGCCGCGTGCAGAACCACCAAGGAGATAATGATGTCATTAGAGACAATACGCATAACCTGCATTATTTGCCAGTTGCTAGACTAAAGCATTTGACATGAGTTCACAATGATATCATAAAGTAGGCCATAATAGTATCCCCTTCTATCCGATGAAAAACTGAAGTTGGCGAAATCTAATTTGCTTGCCGGGAGTCGCACAGTTATTACGTTTGCAGGATTGGATTCCAGACTGTCTGGCTTCTGAGTCTGAGCTACTATGACATACTCTAACTGGTAGTGCCCTAATACATCATGTCTTATTGTGCCTACAGTATTTATATTCCAAAATATGGACAGAATTCTGCTATCTTTTGTTCATATACCAAATTAAAATACAAATTAAAATTTTGGAAGAGATTATTTTGGTGTTAGCTCTCAATAATGATATTTTCCTTGTGAGAAGAATGGACATGACTAATTTTAAGGGTTTTGGATGATAATTCACATAAATAGAATTTAAATTTAGAGGTAAATCTCACAGATTATAAGTTTATTCATGAGATTTCTTGTTAATACTGAACCAATATTCCTTTTCCATCCAAATCAGCCCATTATAATGGCAGCTGTAGATATTCATTTATATACGAATATTGCTGAATATTTCTATGTACCAAGATAACTTCTAGGCATATCCAGCTAGATATAAACCACGAATATTTAAATGTACAGATGGAGAATATAGAACTTACTGAGAATTTGGGAGGAAAGATCAATTCATCAATACACTGCAATTCATATATTGCCTGCTATACAAATTACACAAATATATTGGAGTTTGGATTCACTTTGATTCATTAGGGACAACAGAAAGCCATGTGAAGAGAATTCAAAATGCAGGAGTTGAAAGCAGCATTTCCATTGCCCTCTATGGAGCAAGACTCTCATGTCCTCTTATAAGACAATGTAACTGTAATCATTTAAAAAGATGTTCCTCAGTCTAATTATTTATAATGAGTGCCTTGTAAAATTCATGAATTCTCTCAAGAAATGAAAGATGAATATTTTCATCAAATATTAACTGCAAAGTATATAAATCCCTGACACAGAATTATTCTACTTCTATGACCTCCCTCATGGCATTTCCTTCTCTTGTTTGTTAGTTGGTTGCTTTTCTTACAACTACTGTGGTTCATTCCACCAAGAGTTTGAACTGAACAGTGGACAAAAAAAGAAAAAGAGTTACGATGGACAGCCAAAGCATTTGCTGCAGTCAACACTGCTGGTTAAAAGTAAATAAATAATTTTTTTTTAAAAAACAAGTTTCTGTACCTGTGATTTTTCATCCTATGCCCCAACTATGAAAGAACAAGGCAGCCAAGAGCCCAATTGTTCTTGAATGGGAAGAAAACAACTTTTGTCCTGGTTATGCTTTGAAATGACTTGCACTTGAAAAATTTACTTCTAAAGTAAACATAGCAAAATCAATATGGCTTCCTCATTTCTCTGGAGCATACCAGTTCCCAAAGCTATTACAGATATTTTTGAAAAGAAAAAAAAACGCCGGGGTAAACTGCAAAACATCAGTGATTTGATGGCGTTAACAACATACAAGGCAAACCTCTCAATGAGACTTTCATATTCATCAACTCATTTCACAGGGTGTCAGAGAAAGTAGTAAAACAATCACCCAGCTGAATAAAAAAAAAAAAAATCTCCTATTGTAACTACCAGGAAAGAAAAGTGCACAAGTGTTCATAAAAGGAGTTGTAAACGTTCATAAGAGAGGGGGCTGTCTCCGGGGTGTTCAGGAAGGATTCCCTCTGAAAGGAGTGTTAGATGGGAGAGTGGAAGAATGAGGTTATTTGTTTGTGTTTCACCCTGTCACTGTCAGTGATACTGTAAACATGTTGTACCCATTCCCCCACATATGCCATAGCGTCGCTGCAAGGATCTACCTAGGGATCCTAGGAGTGTCGTTTCAGGCTTTAAGGCTGTGAATATTTTCACACTTTCTAGATTTTGCGAAATTATTTTCCAAAGGTTGTATTCTAATTTACATTTACATTTCCACTATGCATTTTACATCTCCTCAATCATTTCCAAGTTTCCAAATTCTCATTGATACTTGATATTATTCCATTTTTTAATTTATTGCCAATCTGATAAGCATGAAATGGTATTTTTTATGGCATTTACATTTCCCTATCTATGCATTTGAAAATCTTTCATATGTTCATTGGCCATTCTTTTTTCCTTCCTTTAAATTGCCTGTTCATTTATATCTCTTTTTTTTTCTGTTGAGTTACTTAAATGTTTTTATTTATATTTAGATCATTCTACCTTATTGTTTATTGCATTGATGTTTTGAAATATGTTTTCTAACCGTGGCTTTGCTTTTGTATATTTCAGTTTTGAAATACCTGAAATGAATGTTGCAAATGTAGCAAAAACATCCACTTTCATTTTTTCACATATGGATTACTAATAGTCCTAGCACTCTTTATTTAACAACCCATTCTTTCCCTCCTGATCTGTATGGAAACCCCAAATCTGTCCTGTATCAAATTTCTGCGTATATGTGCTACCTCCAGCATCTCTATTATATTTCTTTGATCAATTTGCCCATTACTGGACAAATAGTACTGAACTGTCTTAATTATGAAGTTTTAGAATTTGTCTTCACATCTAGAGAACAACTTCCTACAACTTCTTTACTTGGAGGAGTTTACAAAAGAATTATAGTTTTAGGGGCGCCTGGGTGGCTCAGGCAGTTAAGAGTCCAACTCTTGATTTCGGCTCAGGTCATGATCTCATGGCTCATGAGTTCTGGCCCCGCATGGGGCTCCATGCAGAGCATGGAGACTGCTTGGGATTTTCTCTCTTTCTCTCTCTCTGCCCCAACCCTGCTCATGCTCTCCTATCCATCTTTCTATAAATAAATAAATAAATAAATAAATAAATAAATATTGTAATTTTAAAATATCACTATGACTGCCTAGGGAGAGCCAAGAGTGAATTTGAGGAATCCATTAGGAAAAAGGTCTCCGAGAGCCACGAAGTGGTGATGAAGACTGAGGGAAATGAATGGACATAAAACATACTTAGGAGGTAAGATGGAGACGATGGCTGATTGGAGGGGAAAGAAATGGATGATGGATGATCTCAATGCTTTTGCTTGAAGAAATACAGGAATGATAGCACCATGCTTGGACACAGAGAATCCGCAAGAAGAGTAAAGAAGATCTGTTACTTATTCAGGAAGTAGCAAATCTGTGACTCAGCCAGCATTAGACTAAGGTTTAACCCACCAAAAAAGAACCACAGTTGTTAGCTATGATTCGCTTCTGTTTCCTAACTGTCCCTACACTTGACATACTGTTAAAATACGATAGAATGTTAGCCAATGGATAGTCCTTGAATACAGGAGGTTGAAGGATAAGCTGTTGTCAGTGTATATTCTGGTACTATTTCTACTAAATTGGTTTTTATTTTGAAAAAAATGTACTATCTCCACAAGATATTAATTTCAGATTCGTCCTAGCTAGATTTCCTGCCTTCGTAGCATTTTATCTTCTAGAGATTCCACTCTCCATTCAATTATTTGATGTACGGACATTCAAGGAAATCAAGAATTATGCCATGTTAGAACAGAAAGGAATTTAAAGATGGTTATCCCCCCACTTCCATCGCTACAAGGGAAGCAGTTGTGGCATAGACCTTAAGAGTTTAGGCTCTAAGCTAGATTGCCCAGGTTCAATCCCTTCCTAAAGCTTATGTGATTTGGCAAGTTATTTAGTTCTCTCTGTCTCAGGTTTCTCAAACTGTAGTGGCAATATTATCACTTCTTCATGTGATTGTGATCACGATAAAACGTGTTTATGCATCTGACAGTCTGAATTGTGCCTGGCACATAGTAAGTGGTCAATGATACTGGCTGCTTTGTCATTAAGTTTACTTCCATACAGGAGATATATGGAATCCCAAATAAATGCCAAAGGCCCCCCATCACGCAGCCAGCCCATCAGACTTGGAGTTACAACATAAGAAGCGGCTTAGGTGTTTTTTGCCACCTTTGAAATATAATGCCGACCATATCTCCTCCCAGTTTGTCCCAAGTCATTTTTTTAATTACCTGATGTAACTAATCATATTTTTCAACTGTCACTCAGTATTGCTTAGAGTTATGAGCACACTGATATTGGCAGGAACATTTGTCTTTTGGACTGAGGCAATTAACAAAATCAAGTAGGGTGTGAATTTCTAAAACCCCTGCCCTATATTGTAATGGAGTAATGAGAAAAACAGAAGAAATACATTCACATACCCTCATCTATATCTTACAGAACATATAACTAAAATCAAACAACATTCTACTACCATCCAAATATAAGCTGGTCATAAATATAACTAAATGTTGAAGAAAATAGTTCTAAATTAAAGGAATAACTTCTTACCCGTCTCCCAAGCACAAACTCAAATAATAAATCCTTGAAATAAGTGCCAAACTGATTTGAATTTCATTATCACTTAACTTGTTTACAATACACACATACCAGTTATGTCTCATATGTTTTAGCTCCAAAAGGATCTAAGGTCAAATCTGAGACTCCTCACATTTAAATCAAAGCACACATTTATTTAAGTCGAGAAAAAACGTGAAGTTAAAATGCCTATATAAAAACAGTCAGAGATTCTCTTATTCTATGATAATATTCCTCAACCCCTTCGGATTAAAAAATTATTGGGGTAGTTAGATTTGAATTATCTTTTCACATATTCTCTACCAAGCTGCTCTTAATTAGGAATCTATTAATAACATCCGATATTTCTTTACCCAGTAGAGGGCAGTGCTACATATGGAAACCAATACATTACTCAGTTCTCCCAAAGTTTGCGAATGAATGACCCCATTAACTCCTGTGCCTGGAATAACTTAATTTTACCTCTTGAAACATAGAATCAAATCCAAAGGACATAAGTGGCAATGGAGATATGGAGAAGTCAATTGTGCACATAGCTAAGCAACAATTACAATGCTGTAGCGGCATTGATAACACTTATTGTTTATATGAGTTACAGGGATGGGTTAAATAGAAATGTGCATGAGAGCCAGAATCTAGACAGTTTTTCACAATTAATATTCAACAATATTAGAAAACATATAAACTTTCTTTTATTTTCCTCCGGCTGTCTAGAATTAGGTAAAGTCCCTGAAGACTAATGTGCTGGACAGCATCATAATTTGGTACAACGTAAATTCTACCTATTGAAGCTTATACTCCAATTGAATCCCCATACAGAGTAAGTCATTCTTTTGAATCAAAAAATTCCCAATTCATGATCTAGTTTTATGTCAACATATCTTACGATGGCATCAATATCCTAAAACTTGAAATAATAGCTCCTAATAAACCTTCTCAAAGATACTGAAATAATAACAAAAAGTCTTTTTCGGCACTTGAACACCTTACTTTTGGAACTCTAATATGTGTGTCTGAACCTTAAGGGAAAACAACATCAACTCTTTTCTACTTTGTTTCTACTCTATATTCCTACCAAACCAGCTCCTAAAAATTGCAGTGACGATTTGTCAATTATATAACTTGGACAGGTCGTCTTGAACAGACTGTTTACTTTCAAACATTTTCAGAGTACTTCTTAATTGAATCATTCCTTTAAAAGCTGTTTGATTTTTTTTTTATTTGTAAACATAATTAATTCTTAAAAGACTGAGTTCTGGATGTCCAGTCTTTAGACTATCCTCTTTTCAGACTTTAGATTTAGGAAGAAGACATTATATCTTCTTCATTTCATAAAGTACTTAGAAATAGATATTTGATGATGCTGCTGCCGTTGATGATGATGACAGAGCTTCCATGGGATTTCTTCTCTAGTCCATTATTTAACTCTTGACTGAGGAATGACTGAACGAGGATTTAAACAGCGTGAGTATGAATGAGTTAAGCATTTCCAGAAACTTTGCACTGCAGTGCCCACCCTCTTGAAGGGCTCTGTGGGGAGAAAAAATTGGTAATTGGACAGAAAATTACTATTCAAAACAGTTACTCTTAAAAAAAAAAAAAAGCTACTGTCTACAGAAATCTCCAGGAAGCAACTAGAAATTATTTTATATTTAATCATTTGACCTAAAAACTGTGAACTCAAATTATTCAGCTATCATAAAAAATGTATTGGTATAAACTATTCAATGAGGAAAATGAATCTAATGTGAATGAGGGCAAACTCTTTTATGATTCACAGTGAAATGATCTTAGTTGAGTTCTAGGTTCTGCCACGTGCTCAGCGGGTTCACCTGGGTCCTCATCTCAGTTAATTAGGAGCAATGCTACCTTCCTTAGAAGGTGCCTGCTAGCACTACAGGCAAATGTATATAAGGCACCTATCTTAATGACCAGGCTGTGTTTGTTGCCTAGTAAATGCTAATGACTCTTATTAGCTGTGCAAATCACTTTTTATTTGATGTTGGGCAAATTGTGGACTTCTCTGAATCTCTTCTTCATCCCTCAAGTTGGAATGATAATACCCACCTATCTTACCAAGAAGTGCTGTTAATTTGAAATGAGGTAATAAATGTGTAAGTGTGAAAACACTTTGCAAGTGATAAAGTGGTAAATAAATATTAGGATATATAATTAATTGGGAATATAGACAAGAATTAAAACCGGCCTAAGGAAAGCTCTTTTGCATACTCTATCATCTGGGGGAAATGTTTAGAAAGATCATTTTGAATGAAAAGTTTTCATTGACTTGTAGAGAGCAGATCATGTACAGAACCGTTATAATTTGTGTTTGTTCTGTGGACATCTCGGTTACATGCTTCAGAGTTTTGCTTGAACTCTCATGGATTGATTTAGTGGGTCGAACAGTGTCGACTCTATGTTTAAGGGAAAAACTCCCAAGATGCACTTACATTTACCCTTTTAAGATAAATTTCTGTTTCTGAAAAGGTGAGCTTCATATTTTCACTCAAGGAAAATTTTGTTACTGCCAATTTACTGATAAGAAAACTCTGGCCAGTATTACAAGAATTTATATTCAGAGTTACTCCATATATCTGGTACTTGGGAGTTCCTTAAGAAACTAAGGAAATGGATGTTTTAAACCTATAATCTCTGAAGAAAGCAATGCAAATGTGGAAAAGCCAGTCTTATATCCCTTGGAGGGTCATTAAACAACAAGCACCATCAAGAGCTAAGTCCTTCCTGAGGGCATCATAAAAACAAAGTGTTGAATAGCCTTTCAACTCATTTCAGTAACTCTTTCCCCAGATAACCATGGCTTCTCTGTGTCCTCCAAATGCCCATTCAGATCCGTTTTCCTCAGAGGAGAAGAAAATACTATTTCCATGCTTAAACAAAAAATATTAGTAGTGGTGAGGATATTGGTAATACCTAATGTATCCGTCCCCTGGTTTATCCATTTATTTAATCTAGGATTACCCAAACTCCTAAGCTGCACGTGTACACACACACACACACACACACACACACACACACACACACACTGATCACACTAACATTTAGATAGACAATAGGGGCGCTTGGGTGGCTCAGTCGGTTGAGCCTCCAACTTCGGCTCAGGTCATGATCTCACAGTTTGTGGGTTCGTGCCCCGCATCGGGCTTTGTGCTGACAGCTCAGAACCTGGAATCTGCTTCGGATTCTGTGTCTTCTTCTCTCTATGCCCCCCCACTCACACTCTGTCTCTCTCTCCTTCAAAAATAAATAAACATTAAAAAAATTTAGATAGATAGGTAGATAGATAGATAGATAGATAGGAGATAGATAATTTGAAACTTGTGGAATTGCCAAGTCTATGGTTTCATCTTTATTTTCTTGTCCTTGTCCTTTTCTTGTGACTTGCCCCTCTAATGGTCCATATTTATAAGAACAAATGGGGTATGGGACTGACATATTGTCTACTCTGATAAGCAAATGCCCCAGCCAAGGGTAACTCTAGCGACCTATTTGAATTGTTCTTTCAATAGACACGAGTGGACACCAGATCCCGCAATAAGTCCAGCTGCCTAATAAGTCACTCAGAGCATCATAACTTAATACACACATATCTTATAATTTTCTTTCTTTTATACCTACAAATTATTTTTTTTTCCTTCAGTTCCTGAACTGAACACCATGCTACTTCTTACCACAGGCTCTTTGCATATTCTTCTTGCTCAGTCTGGAATGGAATACCCCTGCATCCAGGTCAGAGTTCTTTTGAATGGACTGCCATAGAACTAAGAGCCTTCCCTTAGGAGTTCTTACCTGTAAATGTGTATCATATACCAATTACGTCTATCAGTGTTACCACTGATAGTCTTACCCACTAGACTGGAAGCCACATAAATAGCAGAGCTGATGTCTAATTTCTCATTATTGTGTCTGGAGACACCATGTAAGCTCATAGTAGGTGCTCAGTAAATATTTCTGGATCAAGTTAGGAGATGTAAGGTTTTAAGTAAAGAAGCAGGAATTCACTTTTGCAAGACTTACAGATCATGACGTCTCAGTCTTACAGCAAGAAAGCAGCAAAACCCAGAAAGCCTGGGAAACGCTGAGGTACTTAAAAGCATCTGACGGTTGATGTGGGTAATGGCACCAAACGTCACGCAGAGGTAGAAAATCGTGGCAACCGCGAGGGAGCAACAGTGTGGCAAAAGTAAGATGCGTTCTGTGAAGAATTTTCAAACCAGCGCCAGAAGCAGGAGGTCCGTTGACAGTGGCCCATTGGAAAGTGAGAGGTGACTCGGGAGTATCGGTCTTAACACCTGGGAGGAGGGGTAGCAGAGGGTAACTACAGAAAGGAAATGAAGAAACAATGCTTGCTAGAATGTCCTTGCTGCTGTGTAATCATGGACATTTTCTCATACAGCTAACCAGGTACTTGTGTAGTGATTTTAACGTGTGTTTAACCACATATCATGATAACATTTGAATATGATAGAGCAAAAATCATCATAGAGTGTAATCCATGAAAAGTTAGCTCGTTCAACTCTTCTTATGATAAGGAAAGTCAGGGCTCAATGTTTGGTTCCAGGTAACCAAGCACTTTGAAGAGAGTGGTAGGAATGAACAATGGTCAACTTTCTCTTCACCAAATTTTACACCAAGGCTAATTACACCAAAGGCTAATTAAGCATTTGTGGTATATTTTTTTCAACCTATTTTATTTATTTTTTATTTAATTTTTTAATGTTGATTTATTTTTGAGAGAGAGAGAGAGAGAGACAGAGCACAAACAGGGGAGGGGCAGAGAGAGAGGGAGACACAGAATCTGAAGCAGGCTCCAGGCTCTGAGCTGTCAGCACAGAGTCCGACGCAAGGCTCTAACTCATGAACCATGATCTGAGCTGAAGTCGGCCGCTTAACCAACCGAGCCACCCGGGCACCCTTCAGCATAATTTAAAGGAATGTGAAGTAAAATGTCATTGCTGTTCAAAAATGGTTTCTACCAATTATTAAGTCATTAGTTAAAACCATGTAACTCTAATTTTGATGATATGCCTTTATTCTTCAGGAACAGAGTACTTCCATAGTTATGCTTGCATTTTTCATTTGGTAGGTATCCAGATACAGCTCTTTGCAAGTTATGTATCATATAAGCTAAAAATAATATCTGGATATTTGTTTCAGAACAGAAAGAATTCAAAACTAATGTAAAAAATGGCATTCCCCCAGCTGCACCCATAACAATTCCATTTTGATTAAAGAGTCAGCTCCGAGACTACAGAGAGTCTAAAATATCTATCTTAATGCACTTTAAATTTGTGACATTCAGTATTTCAGGGAATGAAGTACATTTGCTTCTATGTGCTTTAATCAGCAGATATAATGGTGAACCCTAACTCATTGTTTCCATTTTATTTATTTGAGCAACATTTGAATGCCATCATCCAGGTGCCAAGTATTCAAATAGGAGCCATGGGGGAAGAAAAATAATTTAAGACAAAGCCCTCATGTCCAAGTAGTCCTATAGACCAGTGAGGAAAAATGCCATGGTGTACGTTCTTTTCCTTTTTAAAAAATTCATTCAACCCCCCCTTGAAACCCACAGAGATACGGTTGCTATGCCAAGTAAGAGTAGAAAATCATTATCACTTAGCTAAGAATTCAGTAACATTTCCATTAGATTATTAATGGTCACCATTAAAATTGTTTCCTTTCAACATGTTGCTGTCTCATACAACCATGTCTTCAGTTAGAACCACAGAAGATAATCTCTAAATGGCGAGGATCGGATTCTAAAGACTATCAAAAAGAGCAATGAAAAATGTTCCAAATATCATTCGTTGGTCCAACCTTTTCAACCCTGTTTTCTTTTGCCAATAAATCTTCCCGGCCAGCCCAGAGCTGGTTCTTCGGGTGCAAGAACAGGCATCAGGGCACCGTGAAAGACAGCAACCTATGTGTCAAAGTTATGGCCAAGATACGGTTCCTCATTCTCACCCATTCCATGGGGTGACAGTGGGGGAAAGTGGGAACCGGTGCTAAGTCACCACTGGCAATGATGAAGAGCCCTACGGTCATTTGCTGATTGTGACAATCTTTGTCTGAAAGGGAGAATATTTTACTTTTTGTTAGAGATGGGTTGGCAAGAACTCAACTCTGAACCAGCATCTCCATGGATACTCATTAATTTTAATTGAATGAATTCAATGTCCAGTCTAGATACAGTTTTTCAAACCCAATTAATAAGGTACTTAAGGTGTTGGCAAAAGTCACTACAAGGATTCTAGCTATAATTTTAAGAACGTGAAAGATGGGCAAAATGCCTAGAAATTATAAAGGAGTAGATGCAGGAATTCTAGTCGGAAAGGGGGCTGGGGGAAGATGATACCATATGCACTAGAAAGCTCCACGTATTTATATACTTGTGCGCAAGAAATTTGAATTAAAAATATCCGTTTTAAAACACCTGGATGAGAGCACAGTACTAGGGAACAAACAGCACTGCCTAAGAAAAGAAAACCTATGTCACATTCATTTTATTTCTCACTACGGATGGGAGCCAAACTTAACCTCTTATTCCAGGAACACCTTTTATCTTTTCAAATATTATCTAACTTGTCAAGAATAGCCATATCTTTTCTTCCTTTGGCAAAATTTTAATATTCTGTCTTCTACACCAACCCATTAGTTATGCTTAATCAGACCTCTCCAGCATAAATTTTATTGAAAGATTGATTTTGTATCCCGGAGCATGCATTTTCAAAACTTGTTTCACACTACACGGCAATGCTACATGTTACACCGTCTGAAATGAATATAATTCACATCCATTTACTCGTCCAGTTTGATCTTTGCAACATTGCTGGATGCAGACCGATGTTGGGGTTGCCAAAGTCCACCCCTTGAGGAAGACAAGCTTCTCTAGGCCGT
This sequence comes from Felis catus, assembly GCF_018350175.1. Classification (NCBI taxonomy): domain Eukaryota; kingdom Metazoa; phylum Chordata; class Mammalia; order Carnivora; family Felidae; genus Felis; species Felis catus. The sequence continues at coordinate 229,637,158 of NC_058368.1, forward strand.
AATGGCCTAGCTGAGAGGAGGCTGGCGGAAGCCTGGGGGAGGGGGAGGGGGCAGGGTCTGCAGCTCAGTTCAGGAGGATTCAGGGCTAGGTCCTCCTGTGCCAGGCACTGATAAGGAGCAGGTAATGAAGGTACCACCAGGGAGAAGGCTGAAAGAAGAGGGCACCCATGTCAGCCGAGGAGGTGGGCGCCCCGTACCCAGTCCCGTCTGTAACAAGAATAGTGGGAACAGAATGAGTCCAGCCGCTGAGACTGGCAGCAGGTCAGGGTGTTAGGCGTGCAAGGTGCCAGGGTGGACGTGTGAGACAAACGTTGTGAATAGCACGAGGGTATAAAAGAACCATTTACCTTGCCCTGGTTCCTGGCTTTAGGGATAGAATTAGTGACTTATGAAGCCCTTTGAGGGCCGATAGAAACTAAGACGGACAAAAATGGCAATGTTAGGTCTTAATTATGGAATATGTAAATTATCTTAATATACATGGTGTCATTACAATGTATTTCATATATCCTAGATACGCATCTTGATGTATAGATACAGATGGAGACAGAACCAGCTGTGTGCATAATAACGTGTTAGGTTCTGATAATTTTTTTATTCTGATCATTTTCTAATAAAAGCCTGCATTTCAAAAGTATATGTCTGAGATTGAACCTAATTCTAATGCGTCTGAGAATCAAAGCAAGGCATCGGGTAATGAGCTCAGCCCTTCCCCAGAGCCAACCTAACCAGCAAGGGGAGACCGAGGTATGTTCAGGACCCAGCGTCAGGGAGGCAGCCCTACCTCCGAGAGCGATTCTCTCTGATTTTGCTCCCCTCAACTCAGCTCATCTCAGCTCCATTTAATCTCATTCTTCATCAGACTTGCTTTCCCCCCCACCCCCCCACCCCCCGCCCCGCCATATGGAGAAGAGAAACAAATGTTCTCTGTGCTGCCCAACTTACAGATGTAGACAGACTAAATGCCTAAGGAAAATGCTCCGCTCTGAGGAGCTGGGTCCAGTCAACTCTGCAAAGGGCTGGGCTCAGGGCGTAATGCAGCTGCCTGTGGCCTCTGTTGTATTGGAGGAGGAGAGAATTTAATAAAAAAAAAAAAAAACTGCGAGTGTCAAGTTTTTTAAGTGATGCTTTTTATATAAGCCTCACATGATAGATGTTGCTCAGATGTCTGGTATGGCTGGATTATGAAGTCACGTTATAAATGAAGGAAGGGGTCAAATGCTGCTCGGAAACGTGGGGTAACTGGGTCAAATGCCAGACCGGCAGGGACACGATTGCAGAGTTGCAAGATCACTGAAACTATGGGTGTCCACACCTGGTCGTATTCTTCTCCCACGCCCAGCCCCCTCCCCTGGAGGGTAGGCGCCTGATCCCCAGTGTTTATGAAAGACAGGGCTGGAAGACTAGTGCGCTTCCCTCCAATTCCTCCTCCAGACACTGTTCTTCCTGACCCTTTACCCTGCACTCGCCAGTCCCGAGCTTTCTCCACTATGCTTTGTGCGTGACCGTTCCTCCCCACGCTTTCCTGCTGCCCGAAGGAGCATCACACTGCTCTCCCACTAAGGTTCCACTCCCTTCTTTCCTCTTGGTATCGTGAGATTATACCTCGTTTACACCGTTATTGTCATTTTAACAGTGTTTCAGGTAATACTCATGGGTCCCTGCAATCAGCCTCATCTTGGGCGATCCACTAACTAGAACAGTCACAGGACAATTGCCCTCTGTACTCACAGCAATGGTTTATCACTGTGAAAGGAATTCTTCAGCAGAGGAAAAAGAATCTGCTGGAGGAAGTCACCAAGAGGACATGACCACCAGTTGACCTGTACCATCAGAGGCTCGGCACACCCCACCCCTTTGGCATGTACATTCTGCCCGCATTTCCCATAGCTGGAGCCATTTTAAGGATGCAGCTTGGAGAGAGTAAGGTGTTATTGAGACCATCTGTACGGAATACATGACTGAACCCACTTAAAGACTCCAGATACAGGCTTAAGATTCGCGCAGGTAGGTGTGGAGATCTACTCATCTTGCAGCTACCCAAGACAAGCCTCATAAAGAAGGTCCTTTGCTTTATTAAAACGGCCACGTACTGCCATCTGGAGTAGCCTGCCTCTACAGTCTCTTTTTGTCCTCCAAGTACAGGAGCTAATTTTCAATTTCACCCAGAAAGCTCCCAAGTTTTGCAAACCAAAAGAAACACCAAAAAGCTAGAGAAATCCATACACAGGATCCCTATGGTCTCTCCCCTCCAGCCTGAACAGGGTCACACTAAGTGTGTTTTCTCCAGCAGTGAAAATGCAACCACACGTATGCATTGTTTCTGCCTAAGGGAGCCAGGTTAAGAATCAGAACGCAGGGATTTTTATTGGGAGCTGGTGGTATAGGCAACTTCTGCCCATGTGTCTGCCATGAATCGTGTTGTTTATACAAACAAACCAGACACAGCAAGACTAACTTATCAGTTAGGGGCAGAGACCAATCTGAGATCCAAGTTCCCAGGTGCCAACCAAAGGCCAGTCCTGCAAGCAAGACCTTCTAACGTTCAATCCTGCTATGTGAACACTTTCTTGTACAGGTGATAAAGGGAGACAAACCTATGTAAGGAAACATTATTAACAAAACTGAAAACCCTTGTGATCTTGGCAGTCACCCAAAAGGGGGGTCTATACTACATTTAGTTCATGCTAAAACCCCTGATGCAGTTAATAAATTATACTGGCAATCAGAGAAGTCGGTAATTATTTTCTCCTTGGTCAGCTGGGTTAAATCTCAGGTTTTTATTTGGATTTTGAAGCACGGGTAGAGGGTAAATGAATTTAAGGAAGCATAAAACAGCATGAACTAGCATGTGATGTTCTGCATAAACGTACATTATAAGGCAAAAAATAAAATCATCCATTACTCTAGAAATGGAATCACATTAGGAAGCATATGGAGGTAAGAATTTATAGGTACAACAGGGGACAATGTTGAACAATAAATTTTGGCATTCTGCTGTAAGCAAAGAGAGGTATGAACTTTTTTTTTTCAAGAGAGGGAAAAATGGAATTGAATTAGTGTAGAGAACTGTATCTACTTGGATCCTATTATGGTTCTCTTTGGTGACTCTGGAGCCTTATGTTAGGAACTGAGCTGAGGCTATAAAAATTAAAGTGTTATTCTGACTACAAGGCTGGAATTAAAGTAATTTTTTAATGTTTATTTATTTATTTTGAGACAGAGAAAGAACACGAGCAGGGGAGGGGCAGAGAGAGAATCCCAAAGCAGGCTCTGTACCACCAGCACACGGTGCGTTGTGGTACTCGATCTCATGAACCATGAGATCATGACCTGAGCCGGAATCAAGAGTCAGACACTTAACCCACGGAACCACCCAGGCACCCCAAGGCTTAGAATTAAAGTATGCATTAAAAGAGCAGACTGATGTTGGGAGGAAAGGAGGAGAAGGTTAAAGGTCAGTAAGAGAGTTTAAAAGAATGAAAGTCAGAAAAAGGTCCAGATTTTGGTTCTGAGTTTCCTGACTGAAAAATGAAAGAGAGTTATTTATGGTTATCTGCTTACTTCTCATGGTCACCGAAGAGGAAACATCATCCTAGAGCAGAGAAATTTATGTATCCGATAGATGATGGATAGGTAGATAGATGATAGATAGATAATTAATAGATAGATAGATTGATCTAAGCACACATCTACACCCTGGGTATTATTTGTAATATAACATTTCCAATGGGTCCCACACAAGACATATTGAGGGGAATGATGTGCTTCCTCCAGACCATTCAGTAAGATCTCCAAAATGCAGCAGAATTGGCAGCAGCAGAAAGAATGTCATGAGGATCAGTGGAAAACTGGCCGGAAGCAGCTGCAATTCTGCAAGCGGTCAGGACCAAATGGTTCCTGGATGCAACCCTCCGGGAGCCTGACGTAATTAATGATGAAATCGTGAGGGATGGAGAGTCAGCGTCATCCATAATTACAACTTCTCTAAATGGAGAGTCGGCGTGGTCGTCCACGGTCATCCATAATTATAACTTCTCTAAAATCATCCCAGGAGAAGCCTAGACAGAAACACTTCTGGGTTGTGTTCTTTGGTGAAGAATTGGAATGTAAGGTAGGTGAATGTACCCACTGGCAGCTGACTCTTTCTTGTTTATTTTATATAATTTTAAAAGGTTTTTATGTGATAGTACTTTTTAAAAGTTATCCAAGATGGCGTGATTATCTCTCTTGAAAGTGGGGTCTATACTTTTTCTACCAGTGTTACAGATGTTTCTTATCCTTGCAGATGTGACCCTATGCAACGGAGGTACACCCACAGAGTGGGCTGTGGTCAAAACCGTATGAACCACCACAGACAACTGGGCCGCGAGTGGACCCCCGGTAAGAAAGTACTGTCCATGAATGGTAGATGACCTACTTCACGAAGTTAAGCTAAGACAATTATATTTTCTATCTTGGGAATGCAAACCCAAGAGGAAGACAGTTCAGTGGTAAACACTTGTGCCAATGAGTCACGGGGCTCTGAAAACGGGGCAGGCTTCGTGGAGCAGTGACCACAGGAAAGTGGGGACCATGCGGCGATCCCGACATGACTGGAAAGGAGAGACAGACAGACAAAAAGAAGCAGATCCAGAGAGAAAGGGAGAAGCTGTGAGTAAGAGGGATGGGGATAAGAATTACTAATCTATGAGCTGCCTGGACTCCTGCCTTTGCAAGCACCTTTTCACAGAACTTCCCCACAGAGATGTCTCTGCATTGTTTGAGCACCGGAGGAGAATCATTGTCCGAGGTCGTTTGACATAAGGGAAGCAAATAGAGGGGACTCTCAAAGACAGGCAGATGGGAGCAAAACTGAAAGAGACCCATAGTGCCTTCGTGATGAGAGAAAGTAGCCATAAGCCTAAAAGTCCCAGGTCTCAGACCCGGTGATGTTCTCCTTACCCTCTTCATGTCTATGACTTCAAATGCTATGAAATCCTTCAATAAGTTCCCTCTTCTTGAGCCAGCCTGAGGAGCTCTCTTCTCCTGGGGAAAGAAAAGGACAACATTAATTAGCATTGTTTTACGGGAGATAAAGTTAGAACATGTATAACTGTGTATTATATTTCCTTGTGGGACATATATTACGTAAACAGTCATAGCTGTTACTTACCCAGGCTCCTCTACCAAATGCTATCTTGCCTAAACCTTTAAAAATACCCTTTTCCCAATGAGGAAATTGAGACTAGTTGTTACTGTTGCTATAATCAAAAGTTACCTGACAACATCTAAAGGAATAAAGAAGAAAACACTAATGTTGTCCCAAATGCAAGTTAAATTAATTTTAACTCAAACTTTAATAAAATGTGGTACATAAAATAATTGACCGAGCTTGCCTTATGCTGTGAAATTGAGATATAGAAAGTGAAATCAAAACGTATTTCATGTTATGACAGGCTAACATATAATAATACCCAATTTTCAAAATTCAAAACACCAATCTTTTTGTCCCAACTATTAAATATTTAGCTGTATATTTGGCTATAACACATACATCTATGAGTTTACTTGGAAATGTACTAAACAAATTCCAGTACCAAATAAATCATTTAAGCATATAGTAAGCACATTAGTTTTAATCATTAAAAAAAGTCCTCTTGGATTACCTGTTTTGTCCCAGGCTTTTGTGCCATGCAATACGACAGCTTTTATGAGTCCATTTTACTTGTTTGCCTGAGTTGCAACAAGAGCAGCAAAAATAAACAGAAAAAGGAGAATTTGTGAGCATATGAAGAAGAGGGAATGTGTCAACCAAACTGCAAAGTCCCTACAGGGCATACATTTTTGAAATCCACGTTTTTCTGCCCACTGGGTCATTCTCATGTAGAAGCAAAGTGGGGAAAGCGTAAAGCATCTGCGGGTAGAGTGATATTGACACTGCCCTGTGGAAATAGAAATGTTCGCAGAGGAGATGAGAAGGAAGGAAGGACTCTGCCAAATATGAAGTGAAGGATCCAAGGGCTGCTGGAGGCCAAGGAGAAGAATGGTCAGTATTTATCCCACAGGAGATGCGTCCTGGCTGTGCCAGGTTAGTCTCACTCACACTGGCTCATGTGCTTGGCCGATACCCTGGCTCTTTCTCCAGACTTCTCAGAATCATTCTACGTGGTCAAGAAAGTTTTGATGGTATTCTCAGCTGTTAGTCCAAAGAGAAGTCGTTCAGGCTGATGTTTAAATGCCTGATATGTTAACTAGATCTGCAAGATATAAGGGAATTTCAGGAGCCAGAAAAGAGCCAGAATAAATTTTCCCCCACTGGGAATTCAGAACATTAATATCAAATCATAGATAATAAAAACCCAAACACAATTATTGAAGTCTCATTTAAACCATTATCTTCAACCTCTTTCACCTTGAAATTGAGGCCAGCTCTAAAATTGAGCAGTAAAATTAGTGGTTTGACCTCCCTCCTCTCTCTTTCCACTTGGCACTACAGGGTATAACACTGGGGATTACGGAAAGTCACAGTTTGGGGGCAAGGGAGGAAAGTGAAGGAGAACAGCAGTTCTTTTATATTCTCTAAACTTGATAATTAGACCAATAATATAAGGACCGTACTTGAGAATATTTAATTGACAAGGTAAAATGGGAAGCTAAATATATCATTCCAATATGCTTTTAGCCACAGATTTTTAAAAATTCATGTATATCACACTAAACCGGTCACTAGGCACATATTAAATCACAGAGCTTGGTGTTATTAAGTCATGTCAAAAATTAAAACAAAGATAAAATATATCCCATCTCTTTTCCTCTGGAATAGTATTTGAAGGTTGGTCAAATCGACTGGTCTGGTACCGTAAAGGAATTGCGGCAATATCTACCAAGTGGAAGAAGATAGAAAAAAGGGTAAAAAATAAATAAAAGAAAAAGATATAAGGTTTTCTGAGTGTCTATGACAAACCAGGTATCCCAAGAAGGGTATTTACAAATGAGGCCTAACAATTTTTATACATATTTTATTGGGAATAATTATTCTCATTGAAAGATGAGTGAAGTGAAGCTCAGAAAAACAAAGACTTGTTTTAGGTCCCACAGGTAGAAAGTGGCTAAGCCTTTCTGAAATTAATATTCAGGCATGTCTAAGCCAACAAATAATATTTTAAAGCTGCCAGCTTTAAGGCAAAGAGCAACTGTGTGTGTTTGGTAGTTTATTTATTTGTTTAAATCCGAGTTAGTTAACATGCAGTGTAGTATTGGTTTCAGAGGTGGAACCCAGTGACTCATCACTTCTATGGAACACCCAGTGCTCATCCCAACAAGTGTCCTCCTTAATGCCCATCACCCATTTAGCCCATTCCCCCACCCACCTCCCCTCCAGCAACCCTCAGTTTGTTCTCTGTATTTAAGAGTTTCTTGGGGCACCTTGGTGGCTCAGTCAGTTAAGTGTTGGACTCTTGATTTTGGCTCAGGCCATGATCTCACAGTTTGAGGGTTCGAGGCCCACAACAGGATCTTCACTGACAGCCCAGAGCCTACTTGGGATTCTATCTCTCTTTCTCTGCCCATTTCCCCACTCCCTCTCTCTCTCTCAAACAAACATTTAAAACAAGAGTCTCTTATGGTTTGCCTCCCTTTCTGTTTTTACCTTATGTTGTTTTTCCTTTCCTTTCCCTACGTTCATCTGTTCTGTTTTTTAAATTCCACATATGAGTGAAATCATACGATATTTGTCTTTGTCTGACTGACTTATTTCCCTTAGCATAACATACTCTACTTGCATTCATGATGTTGCAAAAGGCAAGATTTCATTCTTTTTGATTGCCGAGTAATATTTCATTATATATATATGTGTGTATATACACATTATATATATATATATAATATGCATATGTATATATACAAGCATATGTATATACATTATAATATACATATATATGTAATATACATATATATTACATATGCATGTGTGTATATATATACATTGTGTATGTATATTACATATATAGTGATATAATATATATATATATGTATATACACACATACCACATCTTCTTTATCCATTCATCAGTCAATGGACATTTGGACTCTTTCTATTATTTGGCTATTGTCGATAGTGCTGCTATAAACACTGGGTGCATTTGCCCCTTCAAATCAGCATTTGTGTATCCTTTGGATAAATACCTAATAGTGCAATTGTTGGGTCATAGGGTAGTTCTGTTTTTAATTTTTTGAGGAAAGTTCATACTGTTTTCCAGAGTGACTGCACCAGTTTGCATTCCCACGAACAGTGCAAAAAGATTCCCCTTCCTCCATATGTGTTGTTTCCTGAGTTGTTAATTTTAGCCATTCTGACAGGTGTGAGGTGGTATCTCATGGTGCTTTTGATTTGTATTTCTCTGATAATGAGTGATGTTGAGCAACTTTTCATGTGTCTGTTAGCCATCTGGATGTCTTCTTTGGAGAAGTGTCTATTCATGTTTTCTGCCCATTTCTTCAGCAGCTGTGTTTTAACTCATTGTCACCAGAGAAACAACTTTGACATTCGAGGATCTTCTAAATCAACTTCTGTTACTAAAGTTTTCATTGGGAAAGTGGAAATTAGGAGCTATAAGATCTCACCTATAACTTTGATAAAGAGTTAGGATATTTCTTGAAACACAAATGTGTTAAATATATTTAAATCCATGAGTTCATTACGGTAGGAGAAATATCCACTGGATATATTTAAAGTATATTAAGAAACCAACTAATTAATGCCAAAATTGGTAGATAAAGAAAAGGAGTTAATTTATTTTTCATATATTTTTTCCTTTCCCATTACCCTAACGTAACCAAATAGTTGATATGAGGAATTTCCCTATTATAGAAGTATAAAAAGTAAATATTATATTAAGTAATGAGATAAGTAATGACAGAATTAGAATATCACCATTTAGTAATGCAAAATTAATTAAAAGATTATATGAGTTACCCATTTTGATGTAATAAATGTTCCCAAAACACAGTAGCTTGAAAGAACAGTCATGTATTAACGTATAATTCTTTGAATATAAGTACTCAACTAGATAGATCTGCTGCTTCCTCCTGGATCACACATATGGAGTCAGTCAGATATGCTGGTATGGAGAATCTCCCTCACACATCTATCAGTTAATACTGGTTGAACTGCCTATGAGCTCAGCCTCTCTCTGTATACATCATCTCCCATACTTAAAGAGGCTACCCTAGGCTTCTTCAGCTAGTGGTTACAAGCCACAATGTGAGCCCACATTTATGAGGGTGGGAAGTGAATCGCATCTTTTAATGGGAGGAATGGAAAAGTTCATAGCAAAAAGAGTAGATCTAATAGGGATAAGAATTTGTGGCCATTTTTTAAAACCTACCAAATAGTTCAAGGCAATGATCATCATGTATGGCTAACATCTCAAAAAATGAAACAAATAAACCTTATGGACCTGCTAATAAATACCAAACAAAAAATGAAATTAAAATTGATCAAGCCTCTAGATCTAACTATGAATCTTGGACAGGAACAGAAAAAAAACTCTACAAAATCACTGGCAATTTCAGATGGTGGTAAAGTTTATAGCACAATCTGGTTTCTTCCAACCAACAAACTACAGGAAAAGGAAGTGGAAAATTAAAAAGGCAAAGATTGGAAAAGGAAAAACAAAAGTATTTTATTTGCAGATAAAATGACTCTGTGCATAGAAAATTCAAGAGAATCTATCTACCAAGTCTTATGAATCATGGTGACTAGACAGAATATCAAGAGAAAAATGTTATTTCTCTAGAAAATAATAGAGAAACTAATTAAGAATGCCCTTTTGCCATAGTGACAAAAATACAGTGTTCTTAAGAAGAAATCAAATGGAAGTTGGCCAAGGATTCTATATACTAACTATAAAAAGACCAAAAAAGAGGAGGTCATTATGATCAGAGGTTAGATTGAGATTTTTAAAATAAGACTCAAAAGATGTTAACTATTCAGATCTGTGGATGGAAAGCAATTTCAACCCAAGTCTGAACTGCAATTTGAATAGATACTTCTGAAAGGAGTATGAATGTGCAAAAGCCCACAAATGACCTAAAATCTTTTTTCAACAAATATTATTGGGGCAACTGGATATCCATGTGAAAAAGAATGAAGCTGGACCCCTTTCTCATACCATTGACCTCTCACACCATTTTCACAAATTAACACAAAATCGGCCATCAGTCTAAATATAAGAGGAAAAATGATATAAACTTTTACAAGAAATCCTAACAATGAACCTTCCTGACCCTGACTTAGGAAATGTTTCTTAGGTATGTGACAGAAATGTTAATTAGTCTTCTTTAAAATTAAAAACATTTCGGGGGCACCTGGGTGGCTTAGCAGGTTAAGCATCGGACTTCAGCTCAGGTCATGATCTCACAGTTCATGAGTTTGAGCCCCGCATTGGGCTCTGTGCCGACAGCTCAGAGCCTGGAACCTGCTTTGGATTCTTTCTCTCCCTCTCTATCTATACCTCCCCCACTTGCATTCTGTCTCTCTCTCTCTCTCAAAAATAAATAAACATTAAAATTTTTTTAAAAATAAAGTGAAAACACAACCATATAATGGGAAACTATATTTGCAAATCATACATCACATCAAAGATGTATTCAAAATACATAAGGAACTTCTACAACTCAATAATAAAAAAAACAAATAACCCAGTTTTGGGTTTTGTTTTGTTTTGTTTTGTTTTGTTTAGTGGCCAAAGGATTTGAATAGACTCTTCTCCAAAAATATTTGGAAATGCTAGTGAGAACAAAAAAAAATATGCTCAGCATCTTAGTCCCTAGAGAAATGCAAACTAAAACCACAGTGAGGAACCACTTCACATGCTCTAGACTGGCTAAAACTAAAAGACAGACAATAATAAAAGGCAACAGGATGAGGAGAATTGGAATGATCAGCCATTGCTAATGGGAATGTAAAGTGATGGAGTTGCTTTGCGCACTATTCTGGTAGTTTCTCAGTATGTTAATCGTAGAATCCATAGGACCCAACGATCTCACTCCCAGGTATACACCCAAGAATTAAAGAGAGGTGTCCATGCAAAAATATGTCTACAATTGTTCATGACAGCGTTATTCATAACAGGCAAAATGTAGGAAAACCTATATGTCCCTCAACTAATAAGTAAACAAACAGATGTGGTATATCCACACACTGGAATATTATTTGGCAATAAAAAAAAATGAGTACCAATACTTGCTACAACATGGGTGAACTTGAAAACACTGTGCTCTATGAAAGAAGCCAGACACAAAAGATCATGTTATATGATTCCTTTTATATGAAATATCCAAAGAATGCAAATCTTTGATTTTTTAAGGTTGTGTGTGTGTGTGTGTGTGTGTGTTTAAAATAATCTGTATATCCAATGTGGGACTCAAACTCATGACCCGAGATCAAAAGTCACAAGCTCTATCGGCTGAACCAGCTAGGCACCCCTCAGCAAATCTTTAGAGACAGAATATAGGTTAGTGGTTCTGATTATGGGGGGGGGGGGAGGTTGGAGAGGCAGAGAGTGACTGCTAGTGAATATGAAATTTTTGTGAAGGGGTGGTGGTGTTAAGAATGTTGTGAAATCAGGGAGTGCTGATGATTACCCAAGTCCATGAATATACTTAAAAAAAAAGCCCATCCCACTAAATTGTACATTTTAAAAAGCTGAATTTTATGGTATGGGTAGTATATTCCTACAAAGCTATCATTTAAAAAAAATGTAAAATCTGCCTGTGACATCAAGGTTACTTTCAATTTAATATCCTTTTAAAGAGTAAATAAAAAATGCTTAAAGCTATATAAATTTTTCAAAGGCAATTTGAAGATATGCTAATTTCTTAGAAAGTAGAATAAAAAACATACTATCAATGCTGAATTTTTAGACCCAGAGTGGGGCTTCCTTATCTTTTCATTTACTGAATTGTCCACTTTAGAATTAGCACTCATTGAACTGAGATAAATTGTCTATTTTTGCAGATGAATGAATGAAAGTCAAGTGAAAGAAATTGGAACTTTTAAATGATGTCCAAACTTTAAATTATAAAATGATATTACCCATTTTAAAGAAATATCATTTCAGTTTCTTTTCATGTTATTCCATATTCAGACTACTGATAAGCCTAACAAGTCAAGGAAATACACTGGTGATATACATTTCAACAGACAGAAAAAGGAGAGCATTTTCTATGCTGATTATAAAATGCTAATTGTAACATTCATCCTTGATAATTGTACAAACTTCTAGTTTTCATTTATTAAACATGGACAGATTCTTCTCACTTTGATTTATTAGAATGTTTTACTCAAAGATGCACCTTTTTATTTTAGTTAGCATAATGTAGAAGTTTAAAATAGATTTCCACTTTGTCTTTTTAAGTTGTAAATAAAACTCAAAAAACAAGTTGTAAATAAAACTCAACACAGGATAACAGTATTGTTGGAACTAAATGAACAATGTATTAAGTAGATTGGGATTGTCTTTGGCATGATTTACCAATTTGTTTAGAAATAACTATGCTATTTTAAATGGGAGTGCACTATGTAAAAATCATGGACGATAGAGCTATATAAAATGAAATCATGGCCAAGGTTAACTTCACTTATTTTTTTAATGTTTATTTATTTTGAAAGAGAGGGAGTTGGGTTAGAGAGAAGGGAAAGAGAGAATCCCGAGTAGGTTCTGTGCTGTCAACGTGGAGCCCAACACAGGGCTCGATCCCAGGAAACATGAGATATTGACCTGAGCCAAAATTAAGAGTTAGATGCTTAACTGACTGAGCCACTCAGGCGCCCCAAGGTTAGCTTCATTTAAATTCTCTTCTGAAGCCATAATTTTCATGGTTGTTTAATTTGTGTCCATACCTAAACAAATTTAGTGATGCTCCTATCATGTTTTGTTGACTGGGCTTTTTTTTAATAACTCTTAACTGGTGAATGCTACAGTGAATAGAATTCTTTTGTTATTGTGGTTAATATTATCTCCTTCCTTCCTTCTCCCCTTCCTTCCTTCCTTCCTACCTACCTTCCTTCCTTTCCCCCTTTTTTGTTCTTTATTCCTATTTATTTGTTGCACCAAGACTCAAGTGTCCATTGGTAGTCTGAGCTTATGTTTCAAAGCATCTACTGAGTGCATAGATTATAATTGACTAACATTTTGGTTTGGATAAAAATAAAATTCTCCATCTTTATTTTGTTTTGGTTGGATAAAATATTTTAGGCTCACACTCTCTTCCCCTCAGAATTTTAAATGTTACTCTATTATTTTTTCACACCCGAAATTGCTGAGTAGAAAGCCTTTTATGATGAAAAACAAAACTCAAGGAAAACAAAAATATCTTCTTGAAATGAGAAACTTCCTTACTGGTTTAAAAAAAAAACTTCAGCATATATTACTCTTAATAGTAGCAAAGGAAAAGGAGGGTATGATAAATTTAATAAAAGATGTGCAAGAACTCTATGGAGAAGAATATAAAACTTTGTAGAATGACATTAAATAAAACCTAAATAAATAGAAAGTTAATTTCTGAAATCATTCCATTTTTGCATAAAACAAAAGTGGTTTGGAATTCCAAATGTTCAGGCTGATTCTTATTCTAGGACATTTTGCTCAGCTGGTACTGAAGAGTTGTTTATTCCAGGATGAAGGAAATCGGCACACAAGGAGTTTGATAGAAGGTAGAGACTCAGTCAAGTCTGCATAGTAAGACTTTCTTGAATGAACTATAAAGTTAGTTCCCAAAGCACAAGCCCCATCACACTCTAGATTGTTTAAAGGGCCATTGCATCTCATACCTACACCTCCTCTGGCAGGCTGGGCTCGGACTCTGGCGTGTTATAAACACAGCCGTGTACACAATAGTGATCTCTGAGTTCTATCTCTGCTCCACCAAGATAGGGTCCACAGAGGAGAGGAAGCCTTTTACATTTGTCTTTTTGTAAGATGAGTAGCAAAGAGTAGGTGCTCAATAAATAGATGTACGAACATGTACTGGGTTTAAGCCTTGACTTCACAACTACAGTTGAGAGTTAATTACTAAATATGCAAAATCAAATGACCTCATGTATAAGGTCAATGATCCTGCTCTCTCTACTCTCCAACATGGTCTGGAGAATCATATGACACCACGTGTGAAGGTGGACTATAGACTACAAGCCACTCCCCAAGGCAGATGTAGGGCAGTATCGATTGTAATCTTTGTAACTTATTTACTTTGTCTTACAATTTTATCAGTGTGATTTTATTAACAGTCTACACTCCAGCAAGTAACACCTATACCTGGTTAGTTTTTAAGTTATATGGCTAGTTTTTTTTTAATAAATAATTCTTTAAACATGAATTTCTTCTAAACTTATTTCAATGTCATGTGTGTTCTGATTCCTTTATATTGTGATTTCCCAAGGACAACACGTACATTAGAAAACTATGTAGTCATAAATTCAATAAATATTTACAAAAATAAATTTTGAACAGATAGAATAACAGAGTGAAGGGCCATTGATGAAATAAGTTGAGTTTCGCTTTCTGTATTTAGTAATTCATAAACTATTATGTAAAGAGAATCGGGTCTTTGTGTTGGTTACAAGTCATGAAATTTCACTGCCACAAAGGAATTTGGAGCACTAGTTCAGAGGAAATTAATATCTTTATTTCCATTAACCACTAACTAAAATATGCCATTTTCTTCAATGATCATTGTGGGCAAACAAACAGGGTGGGATCAGTAGTAGTACTTCAACTGTCACAAATAGACATCACAGATAATGTCATACCCGCCTATGGACTTCAGACATCTCAAAATGGCATTACTTTGAGATTATAGAAGTTATTAAACCCAGTGTTGACCTTGTTTTTTTTTAATTTTTTTAAATTTTATGTAGTTTTGAGAGCAAGAGAGAGAAAGAGAGAGGCAGAGAGAGAGGGAGACAGAGGATTCCAAGCAGGCTCTGCACTGACAGCAGCGAGCCTGATGTGGGACTTGAGCTCATGACCCATGAGATCATGACCTAAGCTGATGTTGGAGGCTCAACCGACTCAACCACCCAGGCACCCAGGCCTTGATATTTGATGTGTTAGTAATAAAACACATATTACATAGTGAACTGATATTTGTAATTGCTCTTTTGTAATTTTATTTATTTTATGAATTTTATTACATGATTTTGAGAAAGGTCCAGAGGTTCATAAACTTGTCAAAGGAGCCAGTGACATATTTTTTTTTTAAGATGGTTAAGAACCCCTGCCTTTGAGGCTATCTGATTCTACTTTCTATCTCCTATGGCCTTCCCACAGAAAGGGGTGACCCACAGCACCCACATCCTCTGGGAAATTGTAAATGCAGACACTCCAGACCCATTGCAAAACCGTTGAATCATAATCTGCATTTCAACAATATCCTTTGGTGATTTGGACATTTTTCAGTGTATTATTCCATAATATTAACATATTTCCTTTAGCAAGACCCCTTTGGTGCCTATATACTTTTTCCTAAACACTAGTCAACTTCCCAGGATAAAACAGAGAGAGAGAGAGAGAGAGAGAGAGAGAGAGAGAGAGAGAGAACAGCAATGTCCATTCTATTGCCAAAAGACAATTCACTCTTGGTTTAATTAGACACAGTCACTACTTATCTAAAGTAATTATTCATTATATTAAATCCATGAAGAAAATCACCTTTGTAGGTTCCAAGAGGTTTTCATGACTCTGGAATTGCTGAAAAATAAACACGTCTTGCCTCTTTTCAGTCCCATTTTAGAAGTTTCAAAATCCATGAAAATATGTGTTTATCCTGGAGGAAGGGAAGAAGGAAGAATAAACAAGTCACTAAAGAATACTGACGCATTTGATTAGCAATAGCATCTATATTTAAGACTTGTGAAGTGAGAAATAAGACAGAAAAGAGATAGCTAAGAAAAACTAAAATTGGCAAATTACTTCAGTTATCTACTATCCAGTTCTGAAATTTCAGCAGATATTTTAATATAATAATTATTTTAAAGTGTTCTTAGAAGTAGGTGAAGCCTTTGCATGATTTTCAAAGAAATCCAAAATGATGCTGAACTTTTGGAATGCAAAGTTCATAAAGTAAATGATGTAATATCTTTCTTTGAAAATTTTGACTCAGTAATTTCCTGCCAAAAACCATTTTTAGCAGTACTGCCTTCCAAGAATATAAATAAAATGATTAAGCATAGAATACCTTTAAAATATGAGATAAGGCAACATGCTTATGTAATGATACTTTCGGAAGTAAATTTTTTTTTAATTTTTTAATGTTTATTTTTGAGAGAGACAAAGAGCCAGCAGGGGAGGGTCATAGAGAGAGGGAGACACAGAATCCAAAGCAGGCTCCATGCTTTGAGATGTCAGCACAAAGCCCAAGGCAGGGCTCGAACCCAGGAAGTGCGAGATCATGACCTGAACCGAAGTCTGATGCTTAACCCACTGAGCCACACAGGCACCCCTAAATGTTCATTTTTATTATCCTTTTGCTGCAATATTTATTGACTATGATGTCAGAATTCTGAGAAGCTCATGAAGAAATGAGTGGGTAAGCAAACACTGACCCAGCAACATTCACTTTTTAAAATTCCATTGATTCAACTTTAAAAGCTATATTCAGCCAATCACTTTTTCAAAAAAGCAAAGTACCCACATTTGCACGCACACATAGCAACACCTACTATTTAACTAGTAGACCTAAGTGAAGACTATGTTTCTAACTGCAAATGTACCATTAGGAGAGAGCATGGTTTTAAAAGAAATTTTTTCCTGAGAGAGCAACGATTTATCAGATCAAAAACTAAGAGTAACTTTTCCATCATAAGAAAAACTGAAAAATACAGGTAAAAATGATGGAAGGTATTCATTTGGAAATAGAAATGAGAATGTGTTGCCAACTTTAATTACCATCAGAACAGATGAATAAATGGACACAAACAATGAGTGAATTTAACAGCAGTTCTTTCCAGGGATAGAATTCCAATTTCAGAGTCGTAGGAAATGGGTTCACAGTGAGCAATGATACAATGATACAAAAATCACTAATCTTTGAGAAGCAAGAGTTTGCCCAACTGTTAAGAGTAACTGTGATAAATAATGGCCTCTTTGCTATGTCACAGTGGGAGTTCACCTGCAGGCCCTCAGGCAGGGAAAGTTTCCAATGTAGCCTGCCATCTTGGATTTCTCTCTGGATCGCTGCCCCTGTCTTCTAAGCACAATAATTTATATCTTGCTTCTGTTCATAATGCATTATGTCACAATAATTTTTGAATGTTTACCATGTTTTCAAGATTTTGAAATTTACCAGGACACAAGACAGGTAATATTTGTGCTTATGTTAGTACCTGTGCCATTCAAACTTCCCACGAGGGAAGGACTTCTTTCCACTGATGCTGCTTTGTCAAAACTGACAGCCACTTCAAGGAAGGCCTCATCTGAAGAGTCAGCTACTCCAAGATTTCGGCCTTTGTGGGCTGGTTCATATCTGAAAACTTATGAGACAAGGCTATAAAGGCTGGACTATTTCATCCAACATGGAACAACTCCCCAGACCATTGTAGCCCCAGAGACACCTGTGAGAGTGGCCAACCTTTTATCAGTCTCCACTGCACCTTTACCTCTCCCTCTTCCCAACCTTGTTTCATTCCCTTGTCATAGGTGATGTTAAACCTAAAGGCACTCCCTAATAAGCATCTTGTCTCCTTGCCAACTTCTTGGTTTCAGAACCCCTCTGGGGAACCCTACGTGACACACTGCTGCTTAGAAAACCTAAGCAGGAAAAGACGGTCTTTGGGCTTTTTGTTGTTGTTGTTGTTGTTTTGGGCTTTTGTGGTTTTTTTGTTGTCATTTGTTTCCTTCCTTCTAGTAAATTCCCTCTAACAGTCTATTTTGGAAGTATTCCAGTTAGCTGTCAATTTAGTTGATGGTTAAGCACCTCCCAGGAGTGCATTTTAATGACGAGATTTTTGAAGATCTATTGCCTTCAAAACCCAAAGGAATGAAGCAAAAATAATAGGAAAAAAAAGCGGTAGGAGTTAATATTTTGATCCAGGCAAATTCCTTTTTTTTAAATTTTGTTAACATTTATTTATTTTTGAGACAGAGAGAGACAGAGCATGAATGGAGGAGGATCAGAGAGAGGGAGACACAGAATCTGAAACAGGCTCCAGGCTCTGAGCTGGCAGCACAGAGCCCGGCGCGGGGCTCAAACTCATGGACCGCGAGATCACGACCTGAGCCGAAGTCGGGCGCTTAACCAACTGAGCCACCCAGGTGCCCCGATCCAGGCAAATTCTTAATATCAGCTGTATGATATCATTAAGGAACATATAAACACCAGGAATACCAATGCTCAGGTGGTCTCTGACCTCAAAATTAACTTATGAAAACAACCAAGAGCAACATAATATAACACATAGTAATGCACCAAATGAATCTCTACATTCAAGGATCTACTTGTCTTATTCCCTAAGTATTTGAAAGGAATTATACCTAAAACCAGTCATTCACTGAAGACTTCACCATCCTAACCTCTTCCTAAAACACAGTTATGAGGATATTCTATTGTTAGTTTAGAAATTGGACTGGATTACAGATGCTAGAATGCTTGCTGGCTTCTATAATTCTCATTAACAACCTTCCTAGAATTGTCATCAGTAACGACCAGAAATTAGACCCAGGGGACAAGTCACATGGT
Organism: Felis catus; assembly: GCF_018350175.1. NCBI lineage: Eukaryota > Metazoa > Chordata > Mammalia > Carnivora > Felidae > Felis > Felis catus. The sequence continues at coordinate 229,655,878 of NC_058368.1, forward strand.
TCCATAATTTGGCCTGTACCAAATGCCATTTATATACTTTACAAAAATCATATAAAAGTTACTTAAAGTTAAAATGATTTGAGAATTTTTAAGAGCTTTGTAAGTATTTCCAATATGTCTATATTCTCCTTTAATACTAATATGTTAAATTCTCCGTAACATCCTAAAAGAACAAAATCCAATCCTAGGTAATCATGAACGAACCATAAAAAGCAAACCAACCCAAAACTACTGTTTTAATTATTAATTGATGACTTCAAGGCCATAGGAATGGAGGGAAATGTGGAGGGAAATCTAATTTACTTCTGACAGTATTTGTTCTTCTAAATAAGAACACTCTCCTCTTAAACGTGTTCCTTTCTTTCACCATTTTACTTTTCCTTCTGCCTTCTCCTCCTTGTCTTTTTGCTTCCTTCTTACTAGGCCACAGATGCTGGGAAGTTTGCGCTGTAGCAGAGCAACTAACGTGTTTGTTCATAACCCAGTATTTTCTTACACAAGTTGTGAACAAAAAGACGTGCCTGCCTTGCTTTCCATGCCCCAATTAACCGAGTTCCTAATTCAATTAAGCAGCGCACAGGTGGGTCCCAAGTACGACACGAATCCCCAAAGACTTGCCTACCACTAGCTTCACAAACAAGTCTATTACATATTGCTTTGAAGAGGCCACTGGAAAATGGAAAGAACTATAATTGGTAAGTATATTTATTTGTAAGCAATGGTATCACAGTAGCAGAAAAGGGAAAAAAAATCACCCTTTACTGAGGTTAACTTACAGGTCACAGGGTTGTCTTTGCAGCCTCTCTATACCCTACGATAAAATTCAAAGATAGCAAATTCAGAGAGACTTTTCAACCATCTGACACCAGAATTGTGTACATTTTGTTTCCAGGAATGTGATTGATTTTAAATTATATTTCGTTGATTTTTTGAGAATTCATGGGTAATATTTAGTAATGAATTTAAATGACTTTGAAGATTTTTGAAGATGTTAATGTATGCAAAGCAACAGTGGACTAGTTTATCATACATTCATGTGTGTACTTATGTATACTTTAGGTTTGTGTCTTTTTTTTTTAAGTGTATTTCTTTTGAAAGAGAGAGAGCAGGGGAGGGGCAGAGAGAAAGAATCCTAGGCCGGCTCTGTGGTGTCAGCTCAGAGTCCTAAACGGGACTCAAACTCAGGAACGGTGAGATCGTGACCTGAGCCAAAACCAAGAGTCAGACGCTTAACCAACTGAGCCACCCAAGTGATGCTAGGTTTGCATCTTTCATGTAGTTTAAATACCAGAAGGGTTTAGGACTTGGTCTGTTATTTCAAACATATCTGTCCAATTATTTTTACTAACAGAAAATCATTCACTTTAGGGTAGAGTTGGCCCCAAGATGTTATAAACTATCATAGAAATAGGATTCCTTTAAAAAAAATTACCTTTGGGGTGCCTGGGTGGCGCAGTCGGTTAAGCGTCCAACTTCAGCCAGGTCAGGATCTCGCGGTCCGTGAGTTCGAGCCCCGCGTCGGGCTCTGGGCTGATGGCTCAGAGCCTGGAGCCTGTTTCCGATTCTGTGTCTCCCTCTCTCTCTGCCCCTCCCCCGTTCATGCTCTGTCTCTCTCTGTCCCAAAAATAAATAAACGTTGAAAAAAAATTTTTAAAAAATTACCTTTGAGAATAATTAGTACATTAGAACTACTGAATAGCATAACGAAAAAAGACCAAGGCTAGAAGGCCAAGGATTTTATATATAAACTCTCGACCTTAAAAATGTCTCTTCTGCTTCATCCTTTTTTTTTCCTACAGCCTCAAATATCCTCATCAGTACAATTTAAAAATTTTTAATGCATTAAATTAGCTTGAAGTTCCCTTGGTTCCTTCCAAAAATGTCATTATTCCAGTGTATCATTTTAATCTATTTTAGGCTATTCTAAATATCTATTGTTTCTCGGATCTATAAATAAAATATGTAAAACAGAGCAGTTTGGATTCAGCGTGTTCCATGATTTCTATGCATACACACAGCTCTTCAGTGACGTGTGCCCTGGCTATAGGGAATAAAATGTTTTCTCTTATTGAAAAAAAATAGTGATGTTCCGTTTCTTTGTATATCGAGAAGAATGTGTGATCAAGCAATAAAAATTCATTACATTGAGACACTTAACTTTTCTTGCAATAATTGTTAAAAAGCCGAGCTTTTGATACTGGCTAGCACGTGAGTCAATAGATTTTTTTGTAAAATTCTCTGATGCTCTTCGAAAAAAATGTAAGTGGCATATATATATATATATATATATATATATATAACTGACTGAAGCCACTTAACTTTCAAAAATATGTTTCGCAGATGTTTTCGAAGAAAGCATGCTATAAGCATTTTTCAGTGTAAAAAAAAGTGAAATATTTGCTTTTATGTGGCAAAAGATGAAGTCATTTACTAAAGTATTCCAACATAATATCATTTTTACTTGAAATTTCAAAATTCTAAGGAACAAGACAGATTTTTTCAACGGTTATTATAATCACAGCTAATGTACTAAAAATCATTAGTTGGACATGCATAGTAATAGGAAAGTATGTTACATATCATTAAAATAGTATTCTTAGTGAATTAGAGATAGAATTCTATTAATTTCACTTGGTTCTTTAGGTAATTTCTAGAATCAGTAGGATATTTGATGTTGAAGAAGTGAGTCTTACCTACTCTCAAGTTAAAAAAAAAAAAAGGTGTGGATGGGCACCTGCACGGCTCAGTGGGTTTAGTGTCCGACTTCAGCTCAGGTCATGATCTCACGGTTCGTGGGTTCTAGTCCCAAGTCAGGTTCTTTGCTGAGAACTCGGAGCCTGGAGCCTACTTCGGATTCTGTCTCCTTCTCTCTCTGCCCCTCCCCCACTCATGCTCTGTCTCTCTCAAAAATAAACATTAAAAAAAATTTTTAAAAAGTGTGGAAAAATCAATCCAAAAAGTGTTGACGGCATTTTTGAAGTTTTACTTTGGAAACAAACAATCTCAAGCTGACTTGTATACAAACCCAACAGAATCCAATGATAAATAACCAGCAGGTTGAACAAGCAAGATGACTGATATAATCATAAAACACATGTTTTTTTGTTGTTTTGTTTACTTTTTGTCTTCCACTGCCCATTTAAAATGCATGCCCTGAATGTAGTTTCCCTCTACTCATGGATAAAAACGCAGCTGGGCCCTATGACAATCACGTTCATGATTTGGAAAAGAGTTCATTCTATGCTCACTTTCAGTCGTTAATACAGTCTCTTCAGTAACCAGAAGGTTCATTCCCACATTTTAACAAACACAGCAATGAAGGATGAGTTAAGTCCTCTCCCACCCACCTCAGAAATCTGTCCACTTCAGGCTGAAAATCTTGAGAAAAGGAAAAGAAGGGTCCATATATGAAATCATCTCCTTTTGCCTCTCCTCTGTCTCACAAACATGCTTAGCTTGGATCATCCTCAGCTTGGTCGTCAGTGGTCCAGTCAGACCGCTGAAGATCTCTCGACCCGGGTGGGTCCATCTTTAACCAAGTGACCGTGTCTCTATTCCGGGGGGTATCTAAAAGTCTTCCCACCATCCTCTACAAGCCTGTACAATCCTGTAAAATCCTCTACAAAGCCTTCAATCTGAGTGGATTGCCAGAGTTCTCAGTCCTTTTAGGAAACACAATTTTACAAAACCTTAGATATCACTATATAGCTTATACTATTTCAATTAGCCCCCATAAAAAGCTACCCTGATGGGTCTGAGGAGAGGGAAATGCAAGGAGCAGGAGTGGGGCTCACGGTATGGCTTCCTCTGAAGATCTCCTTACAAAATCCTCACTCTCCACCATTTTAAATTATATACACATGCAGAGAGAGAGATTATTATGTACCAATTTTATTATTATATAACTGTTATCATACACTACTTTTCATAGACATATAGATATAGATACAGATATAGATACAGATATAGATAGATAGATACAAACATATACACACACACTAAGTACATGTATTCAAGTGTCCTGGGACAATTTATATAATATCCCCCTATGGTGATTTGTGTCTCATACGCTTTGGAGTCCAATATCTTTCTCATTATCCCTAACCAAAACAAAAGCAAGGGGACCACTTCTAAATACTGTATCAGTCACCTACTACCATAATAAAGCTGCATTCCAAACCACCACAAAACTCTTTAATAATATAATCATGTTCCCATCCATGTGTGCAAGCTTTCTGGGGTTTCGCTGATTTGGGGGGCGGGCTACCCATGGCTTGGCTGCGAGCTCCAGGTAGAAGCCAAGTCTATTCAGTGTGCCTCCTTGTCTGGTCTTGGGACCAGCAGACCAGCTGGGGCATGTTCTTGACATGAACACAGACAAAGCACAGGAAAGCAAGCCCAAATACTCAACGCACATTTCGAGCCCTTGCTCATGTCATGTTTTCTAACATTAAATTGACCAAAACAAGTCTTCAATAGGGAAATACCTCCATCTCTAATGAGAGGGACGTCAAAGTCATGTGGATAAAGACAAAGGGAAGAATGAAGAATATGGACAGCAATTCAACCTACTAGAAGTCTCTGAAAACTGTGAGAGCCTGAAGTGTCAACTCACTCTTTGATGTCACTTCAGCAATAGGCATGGCTGCCATCTTCAGAGAAGAAGATAAACTATAGAAATTGGATAGTCTATGCATTTCATCCTAGTTCCGTATATATTTTTTAAATGTTTACTTTTTAATATTTATTTTGAGAGAGAGAGAAGTGGGGGGCAGAGAGAGAGAATCCCACTCAGGCTCTGCACTGTTAGCTATAAACTACTGACTTTATAGAGGTTCCCCCAAATTGTCTACAAATGTCTTTTTGCTGTTCCAGGATTCGAGGCAGGATATCACAATGCATTCAGAGGTTTCTTCTTGGTCTTCTACAATTGGTGACAGCTCCTAATATTTTCCTATCTTTCAGAAACTTGACACTTTTGAAGAGTACTGGCCAGGCGTTTTGCAAAATGTCTCGCAACTTGGGTTTGTCCAATGTTTTCTCAAAATTTAAGAGAGGTTATCAAATTTTAGGAGAGAATATCACAGAAATGACGTGCCCTTCTCATCACATAACATTGGGAGTACATTATATGCACACATCTTATGTCAGGTGGTGTTAATATTGATCATTTGGTAAGGATAGTATCTCCCAGTTCCGCTGTAAAATTAATAATTTTTTCCTGTCCATGCTGTTTTCACTGGAAATGGGTCACTAAGCCCAGTCCATTCTCAAGGATAGAGTAATGAAGCTCCACTTCCTGGAAAGAAGAGTATCAAAGTATCTGGGACATGTATTAAAAGCATCACAGCAAACAAATATTTGGGGGAAGATACTCTGAGACTATGCAAGTATCCTGTTTCTCTTTAAACATTATTAGCTTGATGATTTTAGCATTCATGAGTAGATCATGCCTGCTCCAACTGCTATCGTAATGTTCTAATGATGATTTTCGTTCCCCTTATCCTTTGTACATTCATTGGACAGAAATCTTTTGTAAGTAGGAGTTGTTCCTTCTCCCCTATTTATTTCTTTATTTATTCACTCAGTCATTAATTTATGTCAGTACAGACTCGTGAATATTTATTTCATTTGGAGGGTTAAAATCCAAATACCATCTCATTAGGTAATTTGTTACTTAACTTGTTCCATATTTAATCACTGACATCTCTTTCAGGCTTTTTCTTACGTTCTTTAGGCATGCCCATCTTTATTTTCTCCTTCCTTCTCAAAAAAAAAATTCTTAATTTCTGGTACCATTAGACACTCCAGGCTCATTTTGTATTTTCCCTGCCTCGACTCCATTTCTCCAAGAAGCTCTTCTCTCTTGTATCCAAGGACGGTCTTTAGAAAGCAAGATCAGTGTACTCACTGCTAAACATGCTTAATTTTATAGAGAACAATCATTTTCACAAAATCATGACATTTCACTAACTTTATAACCTGTCCACGTTTCTTTTTCATTTCTTTCTCTTCGTCTTTGTGCTACTCACTTTTCAGTATTCTCCCCTGATGTGTGATGCCAGAGCACACGAATTCATCTTGTGAAGATAAAAGAAAATGGAGGCCAGGCTTGAACACCTTCCAAGCAGGCAAAGTCATTTAAGCTACATAAGCAAAATTTTATCTAACCTATTTTATGAACATAAACAAAACTTAACTTAGGTCATTTCTTATAAATGCCTATGATAATCATAAAAGAAACATAGGTCACTGTCCTTTTTTTCCTGGCTTTTTGCTTTTAAAAAATTTTTAATATAATTTATTATCAAGTTAGCTAACATACAGTATATACAGGATGCTCTTGGTTTTGGGGGTAGATTCCCATGATTCATCGCTTACATACAATACCCAATGCTCATCCCAATAAGTGCCCTCCTCAATACTCATCATCCATTTCCTAAAAAGATATACGATAATCATTTTTACATATGCCCTGCCATCTGGACGCACCTATTATAATAACCAATCATTGTAAAAGTTCAACAACTTCCTCATTTTAATTTTATAAGATAGTCTGTAATGTCATGCTTCTGAGCTTCAACTCAGTTTGGATTAGAAGATTCTCTGGTTCATAGGGTAGGTCTATTTTTAATTTTCTGAGGAACCTCCACACTGCTTTCCAGAGCGGCTGCACCAATTTGCATTCCCACCAACAGTGCAAGAGGGTTCCCGTTTCTCCACATCCTCTCCAGCATCTAGAGTCTCCTGATTTGTTCATTTTGGCCACTCTGACTGGCGTGAGGTGATACCTGAGTGTGGTTTTGATTTGTATTTCCCTGATAAGGAGCGACGCTGAACATCTTTTCATGTGCCTGTTGGCCATCCGGATGTCTTCTTTAGAGAAGTGTCTATTCATGTCTTCTGTCCATTTCTTCACTGGGTTATTTGTTTTTCGGGTGTGGAGTTTGGTGAGCTCTTTATAGATTTTGGATACTAGCCCTTTGTCCGATATGTCATTTGCGAATATCTTTTCCCATTCCGTTGGTTGCCTTTTAGTTTTGTTGGTTGTTTCCTTTGCTGTGCAGAAGCTTTTTATCTTCATAAGGTCCCAGTAATTCACTCTTGCTTTTAATTCCCTTGCCTTTGGGGATGCGTCGAGTAAGAGATTGCTACGGCTGAGGTCAGAGAGGTCTTTTCCTGCTTTCTCCTCTAAGGTTTTGATGGTTTCCTGTCTCACATTTAGGTCCTTTATCCATTTTGAGTTTATTTTTGTGAATGGTGTGAGAAAGTGGTCTAGTTTCAACCTTCTGCATGTTGCTGTCCAGTTCTTCCAGCACCATTTGTTAAAGAGGCTGTCTTTTTTCCATTGGATGTTCTTTCCTGTTTTGTCGAAGATGAGTTGGCCATACGTTTGTGGGTCTAGTTCTGGGGTTTCTAATATATTCCATTGGTCTATGTGTCTGTTTTTGTGCCAATACCATGCTGTCACTGCTAGGAATCTATCCAAGGGATACAGGAGTACTGATGCATAGGGCCACTTGTATCCCAACGTTCATAGCAGCACTCTCAACAATAGCCAAATTATGGAAAGAGCCTAAATGTCCATCAACTGATGAATGGATAAAGAAATTGTGGTTTATATACACAATGGAATATTACGTGGCAATGAGAAAAAATGAAATATGGCCTTTTGTAGCAACGTGGATGGAACTGGAGAGTGTGATGCTAAGTGAAATAAGCCATACAGAGAAAGACAGATACCATATGGTTTCACTCTTATGTGGATCCTGAGAAACTTAACAGGAAATCATGGGGGAGGGGAAGGAAAAAAAAAAAAAAGAGGTTAGAGTGCGAGAGAGCCAAAGCATAAGAGACTGTTAAAAACTGAGAACAAACTGAGGGTTGATGGGGGGGTGGGAGGGAGGAGAGGGTGGGTGATGGGTATTGAGGAGGGCACCTTTTGGGATGAGCACTGGGTGTTGTATGGAAACCAATTTGTCAATAAATTTCATATAAAAAAATTAAAAAAAAAAAAGAAGATTCTCTCGTTGTGAACTGTTCTTTTACAACAATCAAGTCTTCGTAAATACTGTTTTACTGATCTGGTTTTGATTTGCATTGTTTCTAGATTTTTGACAACCTTACTTTTGGATTTACTTTTATTTCTTCTGTCTAAAAATTCTGTACATTCTGAAAGGCTCATTACTCCCTCCATGTCGGCTCTTTTCTCCTTAGTATCTGTCTTAGAAAGCTTTGTCCACCTCACAGATTCACAATCCGCCTACGATGTTGACCCCTTTCTATTTCCAAAGTGCCTATCTACAGATCCCTCTTTCATGCCTAAGTTGGTTCAAATGTAGTATATTCCATATTCATCTTCATATGTCATCAATAATACTCCATTTATTACCACTAGAATTTCCATGTTGATTCCAAAGAGAGGTATCTTTGAAAGAAGGATTTGCAGAGGGTTCTTCTTTCCCCTCCCCTTTCTTTATATTCTTTTTTTTCTTTCTTTCTATTCTTGCATGATGTCAGCTATCAATAAGAGAATAATAAGTCTGCCTACAGCTGGATGAAAGCCTTTGCTCTATAACCCGGGTCCTTAGGAAAGCCATAAATATTAGAAAAGACAAAATTCTGGAATTGTTTCACATATAAATGTCACAGTCAAGATATAGGTTCAAATACCACTATAACAAAACTCAAATTAATGGTTTAAACTAGATAGTAATTTATCTGTCTCTGACATAAATTTTGAGATCCAGGGAAACCCAAAGGTTCTTCTTCATCAGGACATCGAACAACCCTGGTTCCACCTCCCCTAGGGATGCTCTGAAATCTTTGGAGTCAACCACATGATTCGAGGTTGCTCAACATCATGTCTACATTCCAGGGGGCAAAGAAGGCGAGGGCCATCTTTTTCCCTTTAAAAAGCACATCTCTTCTTCCTCATCTATATCTTCCAGAAACACCAAAACCTCTATTTTCTCTTTGATATGTCTCCTCTCTTCCATACTTACTCAGGTTCTCCTCTCCTTAACTCTCAAAACCTCATTCATGGGTAATTTTAGCATGCTACAAATCACACTCCCTGAGTGGAGGATTTTCTAAGCGTGGTCACTAGTGAGTTCTAATCTTTTTCTGCAGAACAAATGATATGTAACATTAACTTGACTACACACTCCAATGGACGTAAATCGTGTGAAATTATAGAAAAAAACTGTAACTCCACTTTTGTTTCATTCCCCCAATAAATTTCACCAAAATTTAAGAATTTTCTTGATTCCACGAAATTATTAAAAAATTACTATAGAAAAAATTTTAATAAAATATTGTGATGGAATATAATTGCTTCATATATTAACAAATCCTCATGATGTGTCATCAGGTCATCCTTGGGTTGAAAGCCCCTGTTTTCACAGTGAAACAATACGGTTAACATTGTTTCTCTACACAAAACATATCAGGGCTCCTGGGTGACTCAGTCGGGTAAGAGTCCGACATCAGAACAGGTCATGATCCCGCGGCTCATGAGTTTGAGCCCCACAACATCAGGCTCTGTGCTGACAGCTCAGAGCCTGAAGCCTCCTTCAGATTCTGTGTCTCCCTCTCTCTCTACCCTACCCCCACTCATGCTCTGCCTCTCTCAAAAATAAATAAACATTAACAAAATTTAATTAAGAAAAACATCAATTGCTTCTCATTGTCTGGAGCTTGGAACTAAACTCTTTCACCTGGTTTTCGTACTTTTGCATTTAGAGCTTGCTACTGGCTAAAAATTCTACATGGCTCTTCAATCAACGACTTCTTCTGCCTATAGCAGTTATTTTCCATGTCTGAGCTTTTCTTTGGACTGCATTGTTTGCTCACCAGCACAGGGGTATGTGAAATTGGCCCCATGGAATATCATACTTGTTTTTTAGCAGCCATCCTATTACAGTCCTAAGTCCACCAACAAAAATGTATGCTTACCTACAGAACCAAAGACACACAGTCTTTTGATAAATCCCTGTTGTTGTTGTTGTTGTTTATCACAGAAACTTCTGTTTTCTTGCCTGCCTAGTTTTGTTTTTCCTGTATTCTGAGTAGCCAATGACCTTACCTTCCTCTCCAAAGATGTCCTGCTGCTTAAGGCAGCACATGAAATAAGAAGATAATGGTAATTTTTTCCCAACTCTCCATTTGTCCTTATCCTCTTCATATTAATAATGGGAAAGATTTTCCCCTTAAAAATACTTTCTATTTCTCTATATTTTGATATACATTATGAGTCAAGGTATCACACAACGGGGATTAGATTTATGTAAAGATAAGCTAGTGAAGATCATGACTTACTTCTAACTTATGATCCCCTGTGGAATTTTAAGCATTCAGCACTATTTAGCTCCTAATTGGGTTAAACTAGAAATCACATTCATTTTCAATTTATCTCAAAACAAAAGCATTTATTTATATCTTTACCTTAGAGTTTTATTTATTTATTTATTTATTTATTTATTTATTTTTTAATGTGTATTTATTTTTGGGAGAGAGAGAGAGAGAGCCAGCATGAGCTGGGAGGGGCAGAGAAGGAGACACAGAATCCGAAGCAGGCTCCAGGCTCTGAGCTGTCGGCACAAAACCCGATGTTGCGGGGCTCAAACTCGTGAACCACGAGATCATGACCTGAGCTGAAGTCAGATGTTTCTGAGCTGAAGTCAGATGTTTAACCGACTGAGCCACCCAGAACTCCTAGAGTTTTCTTTTTAAGCTTCACTTTCCATGTTATTTTTATAAGGATCACTATCTCCTTAAAAACCTGCATACGTGTCACTTTGACTTTGTTTCACCAGGTAAATAATAGAAGGTATAAATATGAACTAGAAGGTACATACGTACATATATTTGCACTCTGCCTGTCACTTCTTGCCACTTTCCACAGTTTATCAGGAGCTGCTCCACTGCTGTAGTGCTTCCAAGCTTGTCATGTGTCATTTTTCAGTTGCCATTCATAATATGGCACCATTTTCTGTATTAACACTTAACTGTCGAGGTGCTATGCAACATAATCACATTCCTCCAACATAAAACTCTCACCTCCATGGCCAGTTTAAATCAACAGGGTCAAGGGTGAAGCCTGGTTTGGTCTGGATAAGAAGAAAGAGAGAGGGAAATAAACATGAAAATTAAGAAGAAGGAAAGAGGGAAATAAACACAAAAAATAAGCATTCTGGGTCCAGCTATAGAATTAATGTCCTTGCATTCCAAAGCACATTTGGCAAAATATAATTATCTGTTACTCTTTCTAGGATCCCCTGTCCATAGTCATAATCCAAGAATATTCTGAGCTCTCTGCAAAATGGAAGACTTAGATCAATGGTCTGACAGTAATTTATAGATGTTATTTGCTGATTGGAGTCTACAAAGCCTATATAATCGGTGCGCATAATTGAATAAGTCTACAATCGTCATCAATTTGTCCTCCTTTCAAAACCATAAGCACCTCTATATTATTATCATGCTTGGGTGTGAGATGCATCATCCTTTGTTCAAAAGAGCATTATAAGAAAGATTGAATAAATCAGCTTGTTTCGGCAAAATCTGCTTGTTGTCTTGGAAATTTCTCCCTGAATTCTTCCTGTGATCTCCTAGCATTTAATGACCTTCACTACAAGCATCAAGGTCTTTCTTTACAGGCAGGTGGGACCAAATACTCTGTATCACCCCCATATCTAAAATCATGAGACCTAATGAATACTAAGGTTGCATAGATCCTACATGAAACCATGTAGAGAGTACAGACCCTATGAGAAAATAAAAATATAGGAAAAGCCACCATCACATACATTAGATAAGGAAATACAAAATGATGTTCCACTCCAGTGATGTAAAATCCTAGGAATCTTATAAATTTAAATTTCTGAAGCTAAGAAAGGACTCTCACAAACATGGCACAATCCAATTAAACCATCAAATGCTGACTGTTCTCAGAAAGAATATCAATGTTCTCACTGTCCAGGAGAAAATGATACAGAAGTGACAACTGATAGATGGTTTTCAGAGATTAGTAAAGTCAACTGGCAACTTTAGCATATTTATTAAAGTTCCATCTTATTCTTGGTCAAGAAAAAGAACAGATTTGGGGTTTTGTGGTTTTTTTTTTTTTCAAAATAGAAACTCAGTGCAAGACATAGGAAAGAGAAAAAGTAGCCTCTGGAGAAGAGAAGTATAAAAACATAAAAAGGGGAGGGTTTGGTGGGAGCTTGTAAAATGAATAGAGCAATGAAGCTAAGCCATAACACAGAAAGATGGTAAATTTTGATATATCATGTTTTGGCCAGCAATGGAAGTTGGCTTACTGGGGAAGAGACAAAGATGGCCCTGGGGAGTAATAGAAGCAAAGAAGCGGAGAAAGAAAATATGCTGTGTATAGTCTCATAGTTTGGAATCTGAGTTTAATTTTTAAAAAGTCAGGTTTCATAAGACAGAGATGTACAGAAGCAAATAAAATTTTCTAACATACAAGCGAGTATATCTGAAACTCTGCTCCTTTTGTTTTTTATTAAATCCAATCTTGAGTCAGATACTTAATTCTAGATTTCACTACAACAATACAAAATTTTTAAGCCAAAGAAAACCTCCCCTCAGCATTTTCAGGAAGACTTAGGAATTGTATATAAAGGCACTGTGGCTATCATTTATTGAATGCTGATGAATCGGAAGAGAAATTCATGACTGTATTATCAAATCATTCTGGTTCAGCATGGTCAAGAAATAAAATCTGTAGACTTTCTTAATAGATACTAACTGTCCTTAATGCTCAGACTGCCAGTTGTGAATAGCTAAACGTGGTTACTATACTTATCACTGCTTTACAATTCCTACATTCCTACCACTTTTTCCAGCCACAAGACCCACCTGCAACCTAAATATACTTCCTTGTCTTTTCTTCTCTGCTGACAACTACAATTCCACCCCAGTAGTATTTCCTATCTCAGGGTTGGAACACCCAGTCCTTGCTTGATGCTCCACACTGACACTAACAGCCAGCCAGCCACTGCGTAGGTGAGCATGTGATAAATATTTAGTCCAATTTAGATAGTCGGACAAAGACTAGTATTCCTATACCATCTGCCACCAGATAAACGGAATTTCTTTTACAAAAGGTTTCGTTTAAAACTCGTCGTCCATGTGAACTTCAAATCTTTGTACTAATTATTATTCAGGGTTTGGTAACATTGAAAGTCAAATGTCATCATCTACATTTGAACTTAACTATACACCATGAGTATTATTCCATTTTGTAGTAACTTTACTTCCTTAGCACCTAAGTTAGTAATCTATTGTTACGTAACAAAGTACCATAAAATTTGTCAGACTAAGGGAACATGTATTTCTTTTTTTCTCTAATTTTTTTTAATGTTTATTTATTTTTGAGAGAAAGAGAGAGAGAGAGAGCACGAGCTGGGGAGAGGAAGTCACAGAATCTGAAGCAGGCTCCAGGCTCCGAGCTGTCAGCACAGAGCCTGATGCGGAGCTTGAACCCAGGAACCGTGAGATTATGACCTGAACCGAAGTCCGGCACTTAACCAACTGAGCCACCCAGGTGCCCCGGGAACACGTATTTCTTATATCAGAGTTTCTGTGAGTCAAGAATCTGGGCACATTCTTTCCAGGCGCCACTGACTCCATGTGTCATTGGCCTGCAAGCCAAGAGCCAGCCAGGGCTCATCTGAAGACTCAACTGGGGAAAGATTGACTTCTGAGCTCACAAGGTTGTGGGCCACACTCATTTTCTTAGTTTGTCACAGGCTGCTGACTGAAGGTCTTCCTGGTGGTCTAGGAAGATGTGAGGGAAGCTCACACAGGCAATTGCCCTCCATCAGAGTGAGTAAGCAAAGGAGAAAGAGAGGGTGTGCAAAATGTCTCTTTATAACCCAACCCCAGAAGTAACACTCTTCCCCCGACCCCCGCCATATTCTAATTGTCACTAGTGGGTCACCAGGTCTAGCTAACACTTGAGGGAAGGAGATTACAAAACACATGACAACCAAGAAGAGATCTCTGGGGACCATTTTAGGGGCTGCCTACCACCACATCACATTTAACCGCTGATTCCCTGACTCCCTGTAGTAGACAAAAACTGAAATGACCCCAATGACTTCGGCCAGTAAAACATCCTCCCCTTTGAGTATGGATACAATATGATGAGATACCAATCTCAAGAATATGTTCTGTGAGAGATTTGAATATAAGGAGGGAGATTATCTGTGTGGATCCGCATGAATCACATGAGCCCTTTAAAAACAGAGAATTTTCTCCATTAGGTGAGGGAAGAAAAAGACACAGAGAGTACAAGGTTGGGACAGACTTAAAGCACAGGTGATTATTGATGTTGACTTTGAAGATGAAGGGGTCATATAGAAAGGGACAGAGAATAAGGAGCCCAGGCTCACAGCCAGCAAGAGAGCAGGGATCTCAATCTTCTTGCCACAAGGAAATGAATTCCTCTAATATCAAGAATGTGCTTTGAAGCAGCTATTCTCCAGAACCTCCCAGTGAGAACTTACCTCAGCCAACATTTTGACTTCAACCTTGAGATCCCCACAGCAGAGAACCCACTCGCATTGTGCCAGACTTTGGACTTGCAGACTGTGAGATGATAAATGGATGTTGCTTTAAGCCATTTAGTTTGGGGTAATTTATAATGCAGAAAAAGCAATTAATCTATACATGTAACCAACATTAGTGTTCTGTGGCAAGTTCCCCCTAAAGATTCTTGAGTGTTAAGATAATCTTATACAAACATAAGCATCTATGCAGTGGATTCTTCCTTTTGGATGTTTTTAACAGTATTACTGTTACACACACACACGAATATATATGAGTGCATATATATGATAATATACTATAAATTATATAAATATATATATTTAATTATTTTTTACTTACCTCCAGGAACTGCTTGTTCATTTACAGATTGGATCTTCCCCCAAGTTCACAGCCATTAATCTAAATTAGTATTCCTCTAAGTTCTGTGGGTGGTTGACAGCAAAGTCAA
Source organism: Felis catus (assembly GCF_018350175.1). Classification (NCBI taxonomy): domain Eukaryota; kingdom Metazoa; phylum Chordata; class Mammalia; order Carnivora; family Felidae; genus Felis; species Felis catus. The sequence continues at coordinate 229,670,903 of NC_058368.1, forward strand.
AAATATTTTCATGATCATACACAGACTTTCGGTGCATTCTTCACTCTCACGCTCTCACAAGTGGAGATTTCCAAAAACTACATAAGGTGTGTAATCACCACAGACCGAACGTAGAAGCAGCCGTGACCATCCAGGTGTCTTCTAGTTAGTCAGGCACGAAAGAGGTTTTCAAAATGAAAACAATGCCATTCTGCTTGCTGTTATTTCTCATCTTGAAAGACATAATTCTTTGCTATAAAATTATTTGTATCTTAGTAATATTTACTATCATTATTTGTGTAATGGGTTTAATATTATTTTTAAATAATTCACTAATTACCTTTTTCAATTTAATTTTCTATCTTTTTATTTCTTTAATGCTTGTTTACTTTTGAGAGAGAGACAGACAGACAGACAGAATGCGAGCAGGAGAGGGGCAGAGAAAGAGGGAGACACAGAGTCCAAAGCAGGCTCCAGGCTCCGGGCTCCAAGCTGTCAACACAGAGCCTGACACGGGGCTCAAGCTCACAGACCATGACATCATGACCAGAGCAGAAGTCAGACGCTTAATTCACTGAGCCACCCAGGTGCTCTTAACTTAAAATGTTTAATGAATTCATACATAATGATTTTCATGTTTCCTCAATATTAATAGTTTGTATGGCAAATATTGTTAGGTATAAACCATTTAAATGAAAGTTGCTTGGCTTTTCCATGATTTTTAAAAGGGTAAAGTAATTCTGAGACAAACAGTAAGAACTCCTAACCTATACCTTTCCTTTTTGTAAGCACTTTGATACTTCACTGTGGATGAACCACATTTTATACTGGAATAAATGTTGATTTTGTGGCAGTAAATTCCTACACCTTTTTGTCTCAAAATATTCTAGCAAAAGGTAGAACCTAAAATATACAGGCCTTCGATCCAGCAGCCCCACTTCTGGGAAACTAGTCCAGGGTAAGCAGAGGAAAGAGGAAGGAAAATGTAGTAGCTTAGTAATCAGCTTACCCTCCAGGTAACAAAGACACCCAAAACGTTCATTAACACGTAACAGGTTTAAGTTGCATTCACGCAGCGTGTCCACAAAGAGACAGAGGGGATTTAGGTCCAACAGGGCCAAGAAAAAAAAATTTTTTTTTTTAAAAACTGTTCTATGTATTAGACTATTTATAAATGCATGGGGTCAATTGTGCAAAATATAAGACACTAGCACTAACACTAACAATACTCAAATACACCACATTAGCGTTGTGATAAAAACTAGATTACTTTATGTGGAAATGATTACAAAGAAGTCATAGAAACGTTTTTAGGGATTGCTTTTAAGGCAGTTTAAGGTGGAAGTCTATTACTGTCAATTGTTTATTCTCTTATTTCGTCAACCTCAATATCTTTTCTTTCTCTTTGCATATAATTCTGCAAGATGTACCCATACTTGTCTTTTCTATCAGTTAAATTTTAAGAGAAATATGTTTTAGACAGAAGGCTTTGGATGATGCTCAAAATAACATTTCTGTGAAGTTTCTTTGACAAATAATTAAATTTGAAGTGTGTATTTAAGTTTCAGGTGGGCAATTGCTGCCTACTAGATTTTTTAAGCCAATAAAGCACAAGCAAGTTGTACAGATGACAGATCTAAAAGTTCATAACTTTTTTCATCTAGCAGTCTATCACAGAGAGAAGGAAAAGTGGTTGACATATTTTTGGACAGTGATAAGATTTTCAGAACATGAGATTTTCAATTAGTTTTCAAACTAACATTCCACTTTTAAAGGTGAAGAAAGATATCAACGAGGTTTTTCCTGAGGCTTTGAGTATATGAATTAGATGCTCAAATCTGAGTAATCCACCAGCCACACTTACATAAATCAAAAATATATAGGGGCGCCTGGGTGGCTCAGTCGGTTAAGCGTCCGACTTCAGCTCAGGTCACGATCTCGCAGTCCGTGAGTTCGAGAGTCGCGTTGGGCTCTGGGCTGATGGCTCGGAGACTGGAGCCTGCTTCCGATTCTGTGTCTCCCTCTCTCTCTGCCCCTCCCCCGTTCATGCTCTGTCTCTCTCTGTCCCAAAAATAAATAAACGTTAAAAAATATATATATATATATATATATAACCCCCAAATAATGCTAGATTTGCAAATCAACTTTTATATCAAATTACTCTTACGACGAAAGATTATCCCTTTCTCCATTGCTGGGGAAATGGGGAATTGTTGCTCAAGGAATATAAAGTTTCAGTTATGTAAGATGAGTAACTTCTGAATACCTGGCATACATTACGCGGATAGGTAACAACACAGCACTTCACACTTAAAATTTTGTTGAGGGTAGATCTCATGTTCATCTCACTACTGTAAAATTTAAAAAAAAAAATCAAAGCTACAGAAAAACTTCTTCTTTTTTCTGTAAAGCAACCAAAGTATTTCATTTGAGTCTTAGGGACTGTAATCCAGAAAATACAAAATTAACCAAAATTGAAAGTGAGTTCTGAACTGTGAGCAGGAAGCACAGGCTTCTAAAGGTGAAATCCACAAGGTTACATAAATTGTTTTGGAAGAATTATGATTGGTGCTAGCAGAATTTAAGAATCTGATACACCATTGGCTACAGAGAAACTATTTTAAATATACAAGAACTTGCAGAATTCTACACCCAGGAGTCCTCCTTGAGGAGTCTACCAGATCAGGAGCTTCGTCCAGCAAGGTTGTAGTAAAGAAACTTCAGCAAAGGCCTAATAGTGAGCAATTTAATTTATATGTACCCAAGATTAAAACAAAGTGGCATAGTGGTGGAAAACTAGCATACCGAGGTAGCACGTTGTGACAAAGTAGTAATAACAGAACCAAAAATGAGAGAAAGAAGAAAGAGGAAATCAAAATATGATTGATACCTGATTGTTGTACAAGAAATACTGTTAAAGGATATCATTAAATACTGTTAACCTGGGTGGTGAAATAGTAAAATAGTAAAAAAAAAAAAAAAAAAAATAGTAAAAAGTAAAATGGTAAAAAGGGAAACATAGCAAATGTAACAGAAGACATGTCTACTGACACTAACTCTTCTGGGGTTCCCGGACCCAATTCTAATATGGGGAAAAGGTGTTTCCCCACACACACACCAAGCAATTCTTGGACACCAGCATGACGTCTGAGAATTAAACCCAATTCTGACGCCATCTTTCCAGGGCATCAGATTCCACAGGTTAAGGGTTTAGTCCCACAAGACTGTGCCCCTCCCCATGCCACCCCAGCTTCAGACACCAGGCCCAAGCCCCTGGCTGTCACCGGTGCTTCTGACCCACTGGCTGAGGTCAGACTGAGGGTTCCAGCTGCCTCTTCCTCAGATACTTTTAATTTGCTAGAGTGGCTCACAGAAGTCAGGAAAACATTTGCTTACATTTACCAGTTTATTAAGAAATATGATAAAGGATATGAATCAATAGGCAGATGAAGAGATACATAGGGAGAGGTATGGGGAAAGGGCAAAGAGCTTTCATGACCACACCAGGGTGCACTCTATCCAGGTTCCGCACGTTCACCAACGCTGAACCTCTTTTCGAGGGTCCTTCTGGGTTTTTACGAAGGCTTCAGTGCATAGTCATGATTGACTAAATCCTTGGCCATTGGCTGATTCAATCCCCAGACTCTCTCCCCTTCCTAGAGGTCACGGGTTGGGGCTGTAAGTCCCAACCCTCTAATCACATGGTTGGTCCTCCTGGCAACCAGCCCCTATTCTTGGGTGGGGTCCAACTGTCAGCTTCATTAGTAAGGAGACACCCAGGTGATTTTTATGGCACTGAAGCCTTTCAGGAACTATGAATAAAGACCCAATGTATCCGACAAATATGTTTTGATCATAATGACCCCTAATGTCATGTTTCTTATAAATCATTATGTCACAACATACAATCATAAAATACGACACAGTTGAGATCATATATAGACATCATATAAATAAATATAAAAGGGGTTAATTCATCTATTAAAAGAAAAAAATGTTCAATTTTGCTTAAAAAGGAAGACCCAACTATGCATGCTATATGCAAGAGACACACCTAAAACAAAATAGTTTAGAAGGAGGTACAAAAGACCATTATCTTACTCAACAGGGAAACAGAAGAGGCACTTCCACTAAGTTCAAAACCAAGGCAAGAGTGCTCATTATCGCTACTACTATTCGACAGTTTGCTGAAGATATTAACCATCACAGACAAGAGAAATCTATTAGAAGCATAAGAATCAACAATAGAGAAATAAAACTACTTCTCTTTACTGTTTTAGAGTTAAAACTCAAGAGAAGACAACTCTAGAGAAGAAAAGATCAAACTAAATAAAAAAGAAGTTAATAAGGTAACAGTTTAGAAAAGTTAACATAATAGAAACCGCTAGAATTCATAGGTACAAAAATAAATGGTTAGGAGATGTAAGAGTAGAGTTAACCCCATTTACAAAATCAAAAAGGAATATCAAAGTTAAGAAGAAATGTGCAAAATATACACAGTAAAACCTTGGATTGCAAGTAACTTGTTCTGCAACTGTCCCACAAGATAAGCAAACATTTCTAGTCAATTTTAACTTGATAAACGAGCAATGTCTTGCAATATGACTCATACGTGATGCCAAACATCACACGATCACAACTGACCCAAAGGTTCTTCTCACGCACGCATGCACGCGCATGCGCGTGCTGTGGGGTTGTGGATGATCACCTCCCATGCTTGGGTGCTCAGTCTCAGGCTGCAGTATTGGGCAGAAAGCAGTGATTTCTCAGAACATTGGAAGCTGTCCACCACTGGCTCTAGTGTACTTTTTGCCACTTCCAAGCACCTATGGGCAGTCCTTTGCTTTTCCATACGAGAGTAAGCTCAGGAACGCTTTGCTTCATTCTAGGTCAGGCTGCCTGCTGCCTACATATATGGGCCCTGTCCTCTGCTGCCTTATTGGCAGCAGGGCGTATGACGAGGGTTTATTAATACTGTACCATAGTCAACGTCCATCTGTGGGAGCCTCTACAATGGCCCCCATGCAGAAAAGGAAACCATGGACAAGTACGAACGAGTATATGAGTGGCTGAATTGCAAGATTTTATAAGAAGTCTAACATCTGCATTGCCTCTGCAGAGGAGGAGGAGAAGAAGGCAGAGGAACCCCTTACTTTAAATGAAATGAGGGAGCTGTGTAAAACGTAGGAAACAGCGTAAAATTTTGCAGAAAAGCACCACCTGAATAAGGCTAAGTTGGTGCGAGTGATGAATCTGTTTAACGAAAATGGAATGTCACATTTCCGCGAAATCCTCAAGAGGAGGTCAAAGTGTCATTGGAAAGGTTCTTTGTTAAAGTTGCACAAAAAGAAAAAGATTCCACTGAGCCAAGAGAAAGCAGTGATTCCGTTAGTGATAGTGAAAGTCGTCCTACACAGTAGCCCTCCTCTCTTGTCTCTCACACCAGCCGTGAAGGTTTTCAAAGGTAAGTGCAGGTTAAGTTGTTGATTTTTCTTTATATTTTCTATTTTCTTTATTATTTTGTACTATATTACAGTATTATAATCATTTTTATATGAATATTTTTGGGTTGTGGAGTGAATCATCTGAGTTTCCATTATTTTTCATGGAGAAATTTGCTTTGATATACAAGTGCTTTGGATTACAAGCATGTTTCCTGAACAAATTATGCTCACAAAGCAAGTTTTCGTGTGTAAGGAAAACTCTGACATATATGAACAAGCATAAAAGTTGATTTTAGAAAAGTGTGGGTAGCTCTTGGATTGGATGTTTCAACATAATAAAGGTGTTAGTATTTTCTACGTTTCACACAGTTCTGATGAACCTACTGCCATTTGACGGGGCGCCTGACTGGGTCAGTCAGTGGTGCATGTGACTCTTGATCTAGGGTTGTGAGTTTGAGCCCCACATTGGGTATAGAAATTACTTAAAAATAATTTACATGTATTAATTTAATTAAATTTAATTAATTAATTTAATTATTTTAATCTAATTAATCTTTAATTAATTTTAATTTATCTCTTTAAAAAATACTGTCACTTGACAAATAATTATTACAGGCAACAGCGGATGCTAACATTAGGAAGAGCTCAAGTATTAGGAGAGTCACGATATTTACATAGCCTCAAAGTATTGCCTCACAGATCTTCACTAATTAGAAAGAGAAAACAATTTTGTTACGGTGGTGAACTTGATAGACACCACCAGCTGATAAAAGGTAATCAGTAATAAGACAGTGACATCGTGTTCTCCCTATATCATACCCTGAAAGGGTACACATCACTCTGTGGCATTCATGTCACAATGCATAATCTGGACTTAATTACAAAAAGATTCAGATGACTAGGAATTTAGAGACATCCTACAATGAACCAATACTCTACAAACATGTCAGAATGGAGAAAGACAAAAAAAACAAAAGAATAGTTGACTTTGAGAGACTCTAAGGAGACAGGACCAGGAAGTTCAAGGCAGGATCCACGATAAGAATCTGGACCAGTAAGGGGCACCTGGGTGGCTCAGTCAGTTAAGCGTCCGACTTCAACACAGGTCATGATCTCAGTCCGTGGGTTCGAGACTTTTGTTGGGCTCTGTGCTGACAGCTCGGAGCCCGGAGCTGCTTGGGATTCTGTGTCTCCCTCTCTCTCTGCCCTTCCCCCACTCATGCTCTGTCTCTCTCTGTCTCTCTCCTTCAGAAATAAAAAACATTGGGGCGCCTGGGTGGTGCAGTCTTTTAAGCGTCCAACTTCAGCCAGGTCACGATCTCACGGTCCGTGAGTTCGAGCCCTGCGTCAGGCTCTGGGCTGATGGCTCAGAGCCTGGAGCCTGTTTCCGATTCTGTGTCTCCCTCTCTCTCTGCCCCGTTCATGCTCTGTCTCTCTCTGTCCCAAAAATAAATAAAAACGTTGAAAAAAAATTTAAAAAAAAAAGAAATAAAAAACATTAAAAGAAAAAAAGAAAAAAAAAAAAAAGAACCTGGACTAGTGAATGGATGTAAGCGGATCAATGGTTCAAATTTAAATAAAGTCTACAGATGAACTAGAAGCACTAGTGTGAGTGTTAATGTCCCAGTTTTAGTAATTGTACAAAGGTCAGGTAAGGTTTTAACATTTGGGAAATTGTCACATTTGGGAAATTTTAACATTTGGGAAAACTGGGCAAAGGGTATAGGGAAAGTCTTTATAACTTTTTTGTAAGTGTGAAATTATTTCAAAATAAAGTTTGAAAATGGCCTTATTTCGAAAAAAAATGCACGATGAGGCTACAACAAATACATTTGGAGCTGGAGTAAGGAGTAAGCAGAACAATGAAATGGATACAAACTTAAACACCAACGGAAATTGAGAATGAGGAGAATGCTATTCAAATCAGTGGGGCAATGATTATTTCATGTGTTTAGAAAATGCACTTGCTGTTTAGAAAGGACAAAAAAAGATTGGTTACTGCAGGATTTAAACATACAAAATTAAGTATAATTACAAAAACTATTCAAAAATGTGAAGCGGAGGGCCTTTCAGAGCAGGACAGAAAATTAAACACAAAACCAGCAAATATGGAAAAAAATAAGAAGAAATGAAAGACTACAAGAAAAAAAATATATTAGCAGCCCGATAGGAGATAAAAACATGACGACAGGCTATGCATAGGTAGATCATAGAAGAATTCAATGGCAAATCAATTCACGAAATGAGGTCCAAATTCACTCAGAGTTAATAAATGAAAATAGTATCAAGACACTGCTTTTAGGAATCGAACAGGCCAAGATTAAAAAAAGATGATAAATCACAGCATGTTTGAGGTGCTGGCATCCCTCGTATGGCTGATTAATTTGTCAACGGGGTGACCATTTTGGAGGACAATTTAACATCATCTAGCAGAATTTTAACAGCACATACTCTTTCTTTCAACAATTTCCCTGCCAGGAACTTACTTGTCCACTCTCAACAGTAACCCTATGGGTGTTTATTTCCTGAGAGCAGAAATTCTGAGCAGACGGATTCTGTTTATTCCCTGCCAAGGTCCTAGAAGAGCCTGGCACGTCCTTTTGATGAATGAATGAATCAGTCAATTGTAGCATTTGCTTGTCTAGCAAAAGCTAACAACAATTGTTGAATAAATCATCTATGATACTTCGTATAACATCATGCAGAGGTTTCCTTTTATACTTTAATGAGAAAGATCTGTATGGCTGATCTCCTGGATCTTCAAGTTAAAGGCAGAGAAGTTTATTAAGTATTTATTGAAAAAGCTTTACTCAATAGTGTGCCATCAATAACATTTTCTTCTTCTTATTGTTCCTTCAACTTATAATGTAGGCTGTCTTCTCCAATCTTTGATTAAAAACTCAAACAGGTCTTCATAACTACTCCACTCACAGATAATGAAAAGGCCCCGGGTCATTTGCAGACAAACCTCACTGTTGTTTCTGAGTTAAAATCCCCACTCCAAAGTCCTACGGAGCCAATTCCCCAATTTTTCCTTTTGCAGTTCTGTCTCTCTTCTGTCTGCAGTTGGATGGGAGAGATGTGGCCCACGGGAAGAGCCAACACCATTCCCCTCGCCAGAACTGCAAAGCTGCCCATTTTCCTTTCCTCCTCGGTCCCCTACAGGGCCAGTGCCTTCTTTGCAGGAGCGGCCAGAAAGGAAAGAGGAGGGGTGAGGGGCGAGGGGCAGAGGCAGGTACACGCCCAGGCAGTGCCTGAACAGGGCAGATGCCCCTTCTCTCTTGTCTTCTTGGAGGCTCTCTTGTGCTGGCCCGGACAAGGTCAGGACCAGCTCTGCTCGCACTCTCCTCCTGCCCAGGCAGTGGGTCCACCCCTGGGAAAGCACTTCTCCTGAAACTTCTTCCATTCCCCACCCCCACTTGGGCGTCAATTACTTGCTCCTGTTTGTCAGAGAAAAGAGACTAATGAGCCCTCTCATTGAATTCAATCTTCATATCCAGGTAAAGCACAAGGAATGAAGAAATGTATTTGGGGCATTTCAAACCATCTGACATTAAAAGTGTGATAGAAGACACGCCGTGTGCTGCTGAAAGGAAGTCTTATTTAGATAACTTCCTTTTAAGCTATTTTTCTTCTTTCAGGCTCAGTCAGGTTAAAACAATTGTTAAATATGTGTGTTTAGACAGGGTTGTAATAGAAGCATTTGATGCAAAAATCCATACAATAATTTAAAAAACTGGAGAAACGCTGTACTTTAGCTATCTATTGACATTAATTCTAAAATACAGGTTTTGCTTTTTAAATTAATAATGATAAGCACCATGCTTTACATAGCTTTATATTCTTATATATGGTATTTTGATGAGGGTTTTATAAAAATAAACACAAGCACATTTTATAATGCCAAACATTGAAATCTGAAACTGTGTCTAGTGGATATAGCTACAGACAGAAGTGTGGGATGGTATATGTTAAAAAAAAAAACTATTTTCAGCAATGCTGCAATAACAAACAAAAAAATAGGTCTGAAACTATTCCTTCTTCTGGAGGATCTCAGCCTAGACTTCACTCTGAAGACTGCTTACGTCCACCTGGGATGAATGTGTAAGACCCTGTAGAACTTTAAAATTTACTTGCATTTACGTTTTTCTTTCATTCATAAAATAGTCTTAAAACTAAGGGACAGATTCAATTCATTAATAAAAGGATTCATTGAATTTAATAGTATAAAAATACATAGATACTAAAAATAAAATACTTAGCAAAGGAGTCAAAACAGAAAGCAAAATTAAACAATTTACAGGTATTTTTAAAATTCACTTATAAAATTATTTCTTTAACTTCCAAAATGTATGCAATGAGTATCTATTACTTTGTTCTAAGGATAATATTGTTTCCAAGATTTATTTGGTAGCTAATATATAAGGAATAATGAAGTGGCACAAGACGGATACCCATGCACCTCAAAGAAAAATATTACTAGGTAAAAACAGAAAATTCATTGCAAAGTACTTTTCTCATATTATGTTGATTTCAAACTAGCTTTTAATTTTTTTAAGCAATCTCTGCACCCAAAGTGGGGCTCGAATTTACAACTCCGAAATCAAGTCACATGTCTACCAACTGCGTCAGCCAGATGCCCCTAAAGCTAGGTTTTCATTTTAATAGACTCTAGTGTTCTAGGATAACTTTTTTTTTAACATTTTTATTTATTTTTGAGAGACAGAGAGAGACAGAACATGAGCAGGGGAGGGGCAGAGAGAGAGTGAGACACAGAATCCGAAGCAGGCTCCAGGCTCTGAGCTGTCAGCACAGAGCCCAACATGGGGTTCGAACCCACAGACTGCGAGATCATGACCTGAGCTGAAGTCAGATGCTCCATCAACTGAGCCACCCAGGCGTCCCTTTTAAAAAAAAATTTTTTTTTAATGTTTATTTATTTCTGACAGAGAGAGAGAGAGAGACAGAGCCTGAGCTGGGGAGGGGCAGAGAGAGGGAGACACAGAATCCCAAGCAGGCTCCAGACTCTGAGCCATCAGCACAGAGCCCAACATCGGGCTCAAACCCACAAACCAGGAGATCATGACCTGAGCCAAAGTCAGACGCTCAACCAACTGAGCCACCCAGGTGCTCCAATAGGCTCTAGTATTCTAATGTGAAATGTGCCTCTTACATAAATGTAATGTAGAGCTCCTATTTCTAGCAATGTGTCTGTCAGGTGGCATATCCAGAAAATCCTGTCCCCAAACACTGGATGTATTCAAACATGATTTTAACAGCAGAGCAAAGGAAGTAGAAGAAGTTATCATGGAACGCCTGGGTGGTTCAGTCGGTTAAGTATCTGACTTCTGCTCAGGTCATGATCTCGCGGTTCATGAGTTCGAGCCCTGCGTCAGGCTCTGTGCTGACAGTTCAGAGCCTGGAGTCTGCTGGATTCTGTGTCTCCCTCTCTCTCTCTCTCTCTCTCTGTCCTTTCCCTGCTCATGATCTGTCTCTCTCTCTGTCTCTCTCTCTCTCTCTTTCTCTCTCTCAAAAATAAACATTAAAAAAAATAAAGGCCCATTGTTCTTTAAGAAAGAAAGAAAGAAAGAAAGAAAGAAAGAAAGAAAGAAAGAAAGAAAGAAAGGGAGAGAAAGGAACTATCATGTGCCAAAAATGCATAGGAATTAGAAACAAGTGGAAACTTGAGGGTGATATTACTGCAGCCATTCTGTGACATCATAATTAACAGTCTAGAACTCAGGAACTCAGTTTCTCCAGAATGTAGGTAACATATTTTTGGACATCCAAAATGAGGGCTTGGAACTGGAACCCCACAAAAATTGGTCTCTTTAAGAACTGTACCCTCAGTGAAAGGATAGGTTGTAGAAAGAAAAAAAAGTCAACCTTCCAGAAAGGGAGATAAGACATTTTTTTCCCTAGGGAGAAAAACAAAATAGAGTCTTCTTTGAGACTTCCTTGCCATATGCACTCTCTCACATCAATTTCAACACCTGATGCAGGTTGCAACACCCCTGGGGCTTAAAGAGCCAAACATTCCTCCTGGAGAAACATATTCAAACGTGGCCATAAGGGATTCCCATTGATAAAACTTCACTGAACACAAGATCACAACAACAACAACAAATTATAAAAGCAAAATTCAATAAGCCATTAAGGAGGATCAGTAGAAACAATAAAGAAGAGAATCAGATATGCCCCTACCAACACTTCAGATGAAGTTTTGAGTTTCACATCTGGAGTATATATGGAAAATGCTTTCAAAAATAAAAATGAAAATGTTTAAAAGTTACTATCTTGGGCACTGGGTGGCTCAGTCTGTTAAGTGTCTGACTCTTGATTTCAGCTCAGGTCATGATCTCATGGTTCATGAGTTTGAGCCCCATGTCAGGCTCTGTGCTGATAGCGTGGAGCCTGCTTGGGATTCTCTGTCTCCCTCTCTCCCTGCCCCAGCCCTGCTCTCTCTTTCTCTCTCTCTGTCTCTCTCTCTCTCAAAAATAAATAAATAAGCATTAAAAAATATTATCTTAATGGAGTTGTGAAAAATTGAGCAAATGTTTGCTATGACATGTAAGTCATTCCAGCATCAACTCAAAGGATGAGAGTCCAAAGTCTTGTCTGATTATCATCAAAGGTAGGGATGCCTTGGTTCAGTCCATAGGGTGTGTGATTCTTGATCTTAGGGTTGTAAGTTCAAGGCCAACCTTGGGCATGGAGCCTACTTAAAAGTAAACAAACAAACAAATAAATAACTATCATCTGAATCAGGCATGGGTGAGACCCCACGTATTATTCATCCTGAGGCCAAACTACTATCTAGCTGCGAACCTATGAAAACAGACAAGTTATGTGCTTCCAAAACACCATGGTGGGAATGTCTATTCCACTCCATTCCAAAATTCCCACTCCAAAAGAGAGATGGAGGAAAGAAGGAAGGCGCTGTGGATACTAAGCAAGTCCAAAATCTACCAAGGCAATCTCCATTAGATCTTAAGTCTCCAGAATAAACCTCACTGGTTCAGGGCTGTGCCTCCTGGGGTACAGCCACTACCCCCGGACTCTACACAGGCTCAGCAAGGTGCCTCCCCGTGTCTCTCAGTGAGGACCTTGCCACTGAGGCAAGCCCAAAACCAGAGAGGCTTTGAAACCAAGGAGGAACCAGCCCTCCCCACGCCTGAGTGTCCGCAAACCAACTTTAGGTACTACTCTTCATTCTCTGGAGGAGTACTGGGTTTCACAACCAAGTAGATACGTCCCGTCTCGTAGAATCCAAGGAGTCCAACAGCCTGCCTTCATTGGGTCCCACTTGCTCTGACCCTTTAATTCAAAGGGCCCTTGTCTCTGCTCCCATAATCTCCCCTCTATTTCTGGTTTCTGCTACCACAACGCTGAAAGTACCCATTATCAGCACTGCTGTTCAGGACTGCTCTTAAGATCCTAAGAAGTAAAAGTAGGGGGAAAAGGAAGTAGAAGTAGGACAAATGAATCTGGAGTAACAAATCATCCTTATTTGCAGATGCGTGACTATAAAACTGGACATAAAAATGCAAGAATTTCTAAAACTAATTAATAAGATAATTGAGCAAAGTTGTTGTTTAAAAGATAAATATGCTAAAAGTAATAGCAGATTCATGACCTGGAAGAAAATTTAGAAAAGCATAAAAATAATTTAATTTTTTAGAACAAATATAAAAATAATTTTTAAATGCCACTTACCACAGCAATAAAATATAAAATAACTAGGAATAAACATAACAAAACGTTTGCATACATTTTATGAAGATAAGTCAGACATTTTAAAAGTACTAAATTGAAAGACTGCTGTCTGCATAGATTGGAATGCTAACATTTGTCAAGATATCAGCCAAACACAAATCGTCTCATCATTATAATCAACTTCTAAAAAAAATAGGAGGATCTGGATATTTTTATGGCCTTTAGATAGGAAATGAGTTTTTAAAGAAGACACAGGCAAAATATAACAATAATAGTAAAATTAAAAACATCTTTGCCTAGGCACAGCTGGGTGGCTCAGTCGGTTAAGTGTCCTACTTGGGCTTAGGTCATAATCTCACTGTTGGTGGGTTCGAGCCCTGCGTGCGCTGGGCTCTGTGCTGACAGCTCAGAGCCTGGAGCCTGCTTCAGATTCTGTGTCTCCCTCTCTCCCTCCACCTCCCCTGCTTGTGCTCTCTCTCTCTCTCTCTCTCTCTCTCGTCTCAAAAATGAATAAACGTTAAAAATTTTTTAAAAAGATATTTACCTAAAAGACAGCCTTTAAAAATGTAAAAACGTAGCCAGCACACGGGGTGCCAGGTCCTCCAAATAGACCAGGTTCGGCCACTCTCCGCTGACAAAATCCAAGGGCAGAGACACGGGAGGTGGTGGAACATGAAAGGAATTTATTTCCGAGAGGCTGACACCAACACCGGGAAGACAGGGGACTAGGGTCTCAAAGACCGTCTCCCAAGTGCTGAAATTATTTGCAGGTTGTATAAGGAACATGTGGGGCGAAGGTGGGTGGGTACCCGCAGGCAGCCAGGGAAGGTCAAATCCATCATTAGGTTGGAGTCCGTCACTGAGCGGGCCTGGCCAGCTCGGGTAGTTTTGGTTCCCAGCAGGGGATGCTTTGCCCTCAGGGTCTTCTGCCTGAGCTCTGAGACTAGCGGGAAGGAACCCAACTAGGAAGTTCGAGGTCAAAACGGAGGCAGCCAAAGTCCCCTTTCAAAAAGGGAACTTTCAGATGAAGATATTTGTAATGCTTACCTCAACAACAACAAAAATTATTTCTCAAAATAATAAAGAGCTCCTAAAAATAAAACAGTAAACAATCAATCTAATAGAAAAAACAATAGACAAAATAGGTCATCAGGCAGTTCACAGAGAGGAAATCCAAATGACTGTTAAACATTTGGAAAAGTTCCGTAACCAAATCATAACTAGAGAAAATTATAATTTAATGCTAAAAAGATCAGCAAAGATCAAGTCCAAGATACCATGTGTTAGTGAGGATGTAAGTATTCAGATCTCTGTGTCCACTATTAGGAACTTATTTGGTAGGTGAGTTTTGAGGGCCAGTTTGACAGTATCTAGAAATTTCAAAATGCTCCTACACGTTAACTCGGTCACGTGATCAAGTGACATTTACAAATGCTCATAACAGCTTTGGTTGTCTTCGGAAAATACTAGAAACAGTATTAATGCTCATCAGCAGGTGAATAGGTAATAAAGTGTGATATATTCTTGCAAAATAATAACGTACACTATAAGTTAGTACATTACAGCCACATGCACTCACGCTAATAAATACAATTTGAGAGGAAAGGAGGATCCAATGCAGAAAAATCCTTTATAAAGCTTTAAAATATGCAGAAAAATAAATGTATATGTGAAATACTAACACTCAATCTAGGAACTGATTATCTGTAAGGAGACAGAAGACCTACACCTGTTCCTTAATGTTTAATTCTGAAATTGGACCTGAATATATATAACTGCAATTCAACATAAGTAACGATAATGCAACCTACATAAAATTAAAATGTAACAGGCTTTTTCCACTTCCTTCTCAATATTTAGAATATATGGAGGAACTTAAACTTATTTGAAAGAGATAACCTTGCGTTGTCACTTTATCTTCAGATATAAAAATGAAACATTATAGAAGTTCACCAGAATTATAATCATTATTATTATTTTCTTCTAATAGAAGGCATGACCTCTCATGTTTTTTCCACAGATTTGCAGTTATCAAAATAGGAAAGTGACTTCACTGTGAATACTATTGAACATGACTGATATCAGGCTCTACTGTAGTTTCCTGGAAAGTAAATAAAATGCACGATGATTTTCACAATTGCAAAATGAGAATTATACATTCCTGGAAGCCAATACATGATTATAAATTAAAGCCAATTTGATATGCAAAATAATATAATAAGGATTATTTTTATAAATTTATATTAACATGTATAAATTATACAAATACTAATTATTTACACGCTGGCTAAATTTGCAGTTTAAAGTAACATGAGAGAAAACCTGGAAGATATTAATTAACTGACATAATATTTGACTGAAAGTCCACTTATGAATTTTCAACTATACATGGTAAATAGAAAGCTGTTGCTTTAAAAAAAAAAAAAAAAAAATGATGAAATGTATTCCTAGTTAGTGATTCAGCAATACATTTGATAGTATGCAAATTAGTAAATCACTGACCTTATTTTGAAGTGTATACATGACATTTTCTTAGGTTAGTAGAGACAGAGATGAGAATCGCCTTTCAGTATAGGTTGTTATAACTTGTTATGAATTTACTGTTACAGTCTATTTTTTAAATGTATTTATTTTTGAAGGAGAGAGAGAGACAGAGCATGAGCGGGGGAGGGGCAGAGAGAGAGGGAGACACAGACTCCTAAGCAGGCTCCAGGCTCCGAGCTGTCAGCACAGAGCCCAATGAGGGGCTCTAACTCACGAGCGGTGAGATCATGATCTGAGCCCAAGTCTGACGCTTAACCGACTGAGCCACCCAGGTGCCCCGGTGACAGTCTATTTTATTACTACAGTTTATTCTGAGTCTCAAATAATTTTGAAAATATTTGAAATAATTTTGATAATATATCTTTACTTTGGCTTCTGCAATGAAGTATTTATTATTCCAAATTTATCCATGTAACATTTACAATATGGTTTTTAAAACAGTTTATTAATTCAAGGTTTTTGAATTATTTTTAAAATACAAGCAGTCAAGGGGCAGCTCAGTCAGTTAAGCATCTGACTCTTGGTTTCAGCTCAGGTCATAATCTCACAATTCATGAGTTGGAGCCTCACATCATGCTCTGTGTTGACGGTATAGAGCCTGCTTGAGATCCTCTCTCTCCTCTCTGTGCCTCTCTCCTCTCCCTGTCTCTCTCTTTCTCTCTCTCTCTCTCTCTCTCTCTCTCTCTATCTCTCTCTCTCTCTCACACACACACACACACACACACACACAATCTCTCTCTGTCAAATAAAGGGGAAAAAACATTTAAAAAAATCCCACACACAGGCAGTCAAAAAGACCTCTCCTGTTTCTGGACTACAAATGCCCTAAAGTGATTTGCTGAAGTGTCTTCAGGTTATGAGGGGTAGCTGGGTATAATATTTTCTGTATAGTACTATCTTTTCCTTAGAGCGTGGGGTGGGTGAGTACATTAATATTACTGAGGTTATATGCAGAACAAAGGAATTAAACAAAACATGGAAATAAACTTTTTAATCATAAATAAGATGACCTATAATGAAAACCAAACAGTAATGAGTATTATCTATTAAAATTAGATAAAATTAGATAAAAGTTTTCACAAAGTAGAAACTTTAAGAAGCACAAGAAGTAGGTGACATAAAGAAGCAAGACACTTTTTATATCATTTTATTAGCCCAGACTATGGAAAAAACATCCCATATAAAGTAATTAATAAGGCGAGCAAATTGATGTATATATATTAACTACTTGATTTACATTCATCTGTATCACTTCCCAGCAATTACCCATGAAATATTTTTTAAAAAATTTTAATGTTTATTTATTTTTGAGACAGAGAGACAGAGCATGAGCAGGGGAGGGGCAGAGAGAGAGAGGGAGAGGGAGACACAGAATCGGAAGAGGGTTCCAAGCTCCAAGCTATCAGCCCAGAGCCTGATGTGGGGCTAGAACTCACAAGCCATGAGATGCTGACCTGAGCTGAAGCCAGAGGCTTAACCGACTAAGCCACCTAGGTGCTCTGGCCATGAAACATTTTAAAAGCTTACCATTTATTATGTCAAAAACAAAACTTCGTTGTATTCTTCAATAAAACAGGAAACTTAAAAAATGTGAAAAATTAGGGGTGCCTGGGTGGCGCAGTCGGTTAAGCGTCCGACTTCAGCCAGGTCATGATCTCGCGGTCCGTGAGTTCGAGCCCCACGTCAGGCTCTGGGCTGATGGCTCAGAGCCTGGAGCCTGTTTCCGATTCTGTGTCTCCCTCTCTCTCTGCCCCTCCCCCGTTCATGCTCTGTCTCTCTCTGTCCCAAAAATAAATAAACGTTGGGGAAAAAAATGTGAAAAATTAATTACTGTGCCACTTAGAGATTTTTTTTAAATGATGACGAATGACCTCTAAGGCCAAAGGGGCAAGCCACATTTAATGATGAGACATTTCCTCTTAGAAATTACAGACTATCAGCAAAGCTGTGCTCAGAGAAGTATTCGAGGGTCAAAAATGAATTCATTTCTTGGTAAAAGTGAATTAAAATAACTTAAACATTTAAGTTGTTACTACAACTAAAACCCAAGAGAAACATAAGGAATGAATTAGTAAAGATTAAAGCAGAAAGTGGTAGAAAAAAATTTTTTTCAGTAAAAACAATACAAAAGTCTAATGGCTATTTTTTTGAAATCAAGCAATAAGAGAGAACAGAAGATACCTAATCAAAAATTTTCCCATAAGAAAAACAAACATAAATTCACATGTTATAGTCAGATTTATATATACACATGTATTAAAATATATATAAATTAAAATCAGGAAGGTAAATTCGACAATGTACTTTTAAAAATTATCTGAACAAGTTAAAGTTTATTCTGGGAAGGCAGAAGTAGCTAAACATTTAACAATCTATCAATGCAATTCATCATAATAACACATTAAATAGAAAAAAACACATGAAAATAGTCATAATAAAACCCCCATAAGAGGTGGGGAAATTACTTGCAAACACTCAACACACATTTATAAGAAGTTGCAAAGTAAGAAACTAGGAAACTTCTTATAATGATAAGTGTATTCATTAAAAATCTATAGCCAACACCAAAATTAATGGGAAAATGTTTGAAGCATTTATTTTAAAGTCAGGAACAAAACAAAAGTGACCTCTCTGGTAAATAGTATGAACATGAAAAGACAATAAAGACCGTCCTCCTGTACAATAAAATTGTTTAAATGATAAAATATTTGAGACCAGAAGGGAAAAACCATCGCTGGTAAGAGAAAACACATTCATTTAGGAGAGTATTAGAGGTAAAGGGAACCAATTGTACATTTCAACAATGCCAGCTGGCTATAAAGTGAATATGTAACAACAGGTAGCTTTTGAGGAGTCAATTGTAACAATTAGAAAATTTGTTTAATGAGGTAAAATGGTCATCCCTAGAGCAACATGAAGTAGAAGGTACCTGAGTGTAAATCTTAACAAATGATGTATGAAACTTCCATGGAAGACATTATGAAGCCGAAGCGTAAATACAGATGAATTTGACATCAAAGTTTGTGCGATTCCGTGTTCTTGGAATTCGACGTCTGTTTAAAAAAATCACCCTGCATGTCTGAGCTAGTTTTTATGTAGTGATTTGCTGCTTGAATCACAACATTTAACTATGTTTGCTTTTAGAAAATCAAAGATGTGCTAAGATTGAAAAAAAGTGGTACTCCAGAGGCAACAGGTTAGATAAGATATTGTCCAGTTATATTTAGTATAACAATTTATATGACGTAATGATAAGTGGCATGGCTAAAGAACTTGAAAAGCAGCCTGAACTCTGCAAAATGTTTTCTGCTGACAGGCAACCCCACTGCCACTAATTTCAGTTCTTTTGGACTCTATTCCCGCATATTTCCAGACCAGTCCGATATCTCTCCTGACGTTGGGTTTTTCTCCAGCATCCAGATAGTGACTCCACAATTCTGTACTCCTTGTCTTATTTATTTGTTTGTTTATTTATTTATTTAGCTTTGGTTTGCCTTTTTTTAAGTTTATTTATTTATTTTGAGAGAGAGAGAGAGATAGCGCACAAGCAGGGGAAGGGGGGTGGGGGGAGAGAGAGAGAGAGAGAGAGACAGAGAGACAGAGGGACAATCCCAAGCCAGCTCCGCACTGTTGGTGCAGACCCCGATGTGGGGCTCAAACTCATGAACCATGAGATCATGACCTGGGCCAAAATCAAGAGTCAGATGCCTGAGTCAGTCAGACACCCATTTTTTTGTTTTTGTTTTTGGTTTTTTTTTTTAATGTTTATTTATTTTTGGGACAGAGAGAGACAGAGCATGAATGGGGGAGGGGCAGAGAGAGAGGGAGACACAGAATCTGAAACCGGGCTCCGGGCTCTGAGCTGCCAGCACAGAGCCCGATGCGGGGCTCGAACTCACGGACCTCGAGATTGTGACCTGAGCCGAAGCCGGCCGCTCAACCGACTGAGCCACCCAGGCGCCCCTGTTTTTGTTTTTTTTTGTTTTTTGGGGGTTTTTTTGTTCTTTTTTTTAAACAAAGCTCCAAAACCATAGATTTGTTTCCAGGGTTTACCTGTTATGTGAGTGGCTACTGCCCTATGGGGCTTCACAAACTTCTCTCTGAAAAAACACTCCCTCCAAATTGAATCCTGCACTTAAAGAGCAAAACTTCACCCGTCTTAAGTACTTTAGGCTTTAGACATGATTTTCACAGAAAATGGATAGAGAGGTTTTAAGCATTGGTTTAAAAACACAGGGTTGAAAGGTGGCCAGTTTAATGGGGACAATACTTCAGATGGGTAATGTCACTCCAGATGAATAAGTATTTTTGGAGTGCTTCCTGGAGGAAAGAAATAAGAAATTCTTTGCCTCTGCTGAGTGTAATTTTCAAATACCTTACTTTAGAGTTACTATTGTTTTTTTTCATTTAATTACATAAATAAATAAATATTTGTTCACATTTTATTGAAACCAAAGTGTGCTTATTTGTAAAATGATATTTGTCACAGGAAGAACTTGTGCACCTGTATACATAACTGTGAGTTTATTATTTTTTTAAGTAAGCTTTTGCCCAAAAGGGGGTTTGAATTCACGATCTGGAGATTAAGAGTCACATGCTCTGACTGAGTTAGCCAGGTGTTCCAGAGCTGTGATATTCCTTTTTTTTTTTTTTTCTAATTTAGGTTAGTTAACATAGAGTGTAGTATTGGTTTCAGGAGTAGAATTCAGTGATTCATCACATACAACACCCAGTGCTCATCACAAGTGCCCCCTCCTAAATGCCCATCACCCATCAGCCCATCCCCCACCCACCCCCCTCCATCAACCCTTAGTTCGTTCTTTATATTTAAGAGTCTCTTACGGTTTGCCTCCCTCTCTGTTTTTATCTTATTTTATTTTTCCTTCCCTTCCTCTATATGCACCCATCTTGTTTCTTAAATTCCACATATGAGTAAAATAATATGATACTTGTCTTTCTCTGACTGCCTTGCCATTTCCAACAACGTGGATGGGACTTTGAGTGTATTATGCTAAGCGAAATAAGTCAGCCAGAGCTGTGATAGTCTTAAGTCAAGAGTCAACTTGGACTAAAATAATTTATTACAGAATTAAAATGTCTAAAGGAAAGTCAATGCCAATATTGCCATTCATATTCTTTCTTTTTCCCCTTCTGGATGATTAAGATATTTAGAGCACTGATTTCAGCTAACAGAAGCTTTGGAAGGGATGAAGGACAGATAAAATCCCATGAGGTTCCTTCACCAACAGGACTTGCTGAGATCTGGAAACCATTCCCCTAGGAGATCCTTCCCAAGAAAGTTGTTCCCCATCCGCTATTCCTGCTAGCTTTGGCAAAATTTCTCATCCAAATGGAGAGAAAGAGGGTCTAGTTGACTGGCTAATCCCGAATATTAAAAAACAATAGAAGCTGGTTTCAGACCTGCGACGTCTCTAATTTTTAATAGTCCATGAAATGTTTTAATGAAAATCAGGAACCTTTTCATTGGGAATGGGGTTTCTACAGTTTTATATACTTGCCATTCTATCAAAAACAAAAGTAATGATTTTAGACTAAAACCTAATGTCAATAGAAAGCAAAGTTTGTATGCATATATATTTATCTGCATGGGTGAATACTAATACAGCTCATTACACCAAGGCATCATGAACATTTAATGAGGCCAAGGGATTTTCAAATTCTCTCAGACCAATTTGGACATCTTTGTAAAGAACAGTCTTTATAGTTAGAGTGTTTTTCTTATTGTTTGTAGAAGAGAACAAATTCACTCTTCACCATTATGGCATCTAAATTTCTGAACAAAGAGGTCCCTCAAACACTAACTCTTCCAAAAAATGTTCAAAATGGTGAATACTCAAAAGAGAGTTGGGATGATTGACTTTTGTACTTACAGAAAGGACTTGTTAAGATTCCTTTGACATCTTCCCCTGGTAGTGCCTTAATGTGTTTCCGCCCTAACTAATACACTGATGCCAACTTGTATAAGAGTTCATTAGCTTCAAATGCTCTTACTCAAAATTTACCAAATGATATAATGGCTTCACTAATTCTTTTTATGTTCAATTTTCCTAATCAGGTAATTATTAGTTTTTCAAATTGAAACAGAATTGACATAGAACGTTGTATTCGTTTCAGGTGTACAACACGATTAAGTATTTGTAGATATTGTGAAACGATCAGTGCAAAAAGTCTAGTTAACATCCAGTACCATATACAGTTACAAAACTTTTTTACTTGTGATGACAACTTTTAAGATTTATTCTTGGCAATTTTCAAATATAGGATACGGCATTATTAACCATTGTCACCATTGTGCACATTACCTCACCGTGACTTATTTATTGTGTAACTGGAAGTTTATACCTCTTGACCCCCTTCATCCATTTCACCCATCACCCACTCCTACCTCTGGCAACCATGAATTTGTTCTCTGTATCCATGAGCTTGGCTTTTCATTTTTGTTGTTGTTATTTAGATCACACATGTAACTGAGATCATACAGTATTTGTCTTTCTCTGTTGACTTATTTCGCTTAGCATAATGCCCTTCAGGACCATCCATGTTGTCACAAATGGCAGGATTTCATTCTTTTCTATGGCTGAAAAGTATTCCCCTGTGTATATACCACATCTTTATCCATTAATCCATCAATGAACACAAGTTGCTTCCACATCTTAGCTATTGTGAATAATGCTGCCATGAACAGAGGGGAGCATATATCTCCTTGAATTGGTGTTTTTGTTTTCTTTGGATAAATACCCAGGAGAGGAGTTGCTGGATCACATAATAGTTCCATTTTTAATTTTTTGAGGAACCATATGGTTTTCCATAGTGGCTGCACCAGTTTCCCACCAACAGTGCGCAAGTGTTACCTTTTCTCCACATCTCTGCTAACACTTATTTCTTATCTTTTCGATAAAAGCCATCCTGACAGGTGTGAGGTGATATTTCACTGCAGTTTTGATTTGTATTTCCTGATGATTAGTGATATGGAGCATCTTTTCATATATCTGTTGGCCAGCTATATGTCTGCTTTAGGAAAGTGTCTATTCAGGTCCTGAATAGTATTTTTTGAAGCTATGAAAAAAAGAAAACTTCTTCTTAAATAATTTACTAGTTTTCACAGGTAACCTGTAATAATAATGAGAGCTAAGTGCACATAAAACATGCATACTCAACAAATAGATTTGGCCAACTTATATTTACCATGTTGGTTTAATAGTCATCTGATTTGATTTTAATTTAGAGATAATTTTGGTTTTCTCAAGAAATAAAGAATACCCTCCTGAGATAATATGATACCTATGATATATTGTATTCTATTTGCTATGTGTGACCTTTTTATCATAGCAGAAAGGAAATATTTTAAGGTATTTTCATGAATCAGTTAAGGTATTTTAAAAATCAGAACTTTCATATGCCAGAAATAGTGACACCACCCCACCCCCCGCAATGTGGCACAATCCAGGGGAATTGCCATGGTGTGGAAACATCACAACGATATGGAACTCATTCAAAGGGAAGCTTATCAGTGTCTGGAATATTAACTAAAAGCTATTAAAATAGATCAAATATATACTAAAAAGTAATGGAATATTATATCTATAGGTGATTCTTAAGAAGATGAATATTATGAAAATTCAGTGAATAATTTTCACAGAATATTTACATAAAGAATGTGAAAAGAAGTTTCATTCATATTATCTTTAAAAATGGTGCTGGGAGGCACCTGGGTGGCTCAGTCAGTTAAGCGTCCGACTTCGGCTCAGGTCATGATCTCGCGGTCCGTGAGTGCTGACCGCTCAGAGCCTGGAGCCTGTTTCAGATTCTGTGTCTCCCTCTCTCTCTGACCCTCCCCCGTTCATGCTCTGTCTCTGTCTGTCTCAAAAATAAATAAACGTTAAAAAAAATTTTAAAAAAAATGGTGCTGGGGCTCCTGGGTGGGTCAGTGGTTGAGCATCCGTCTCTGGATCTTGGCTCCTGATCTCACAGCTTGTGGGATCAAGCCCCACATCTGGCTCTGTGCTGTCAGCCTGCTTGAGATTCTCTCTGCCCCTCCCTTGCTTACTCTCTCTCTTTCTCTCTCTCTCTGTCTTAAAAAAAAGCACTTTGTCTCAGTAATCTAATATTTTATTTTAGGGACCATTTATGAAACCTCTCATGTCCATGCAGAATTACATGAATATAAACCTGAGTTTTGTTTTGTTTTTATTTTAGAGAGAAAGAGGGGTGGGAGAAGAGCAGAGGGAGAAAGAGAGAAAATCTTAGCGTGGAGCTTGTTGTGACACGGGACTTGATCCCAAGACCCTGGGATCATGACCTGAGCTGAAATCAAGAGTTGGACACTCAACCGACTGAGCCACCCAGGCACCCCTAGACCTGAGATTTTTAAAAGATAAAATACCGAAGTCATAACATTATTAACAAAGACATTAACAATTCTATATGATATTCTGTAACTTGTTCATATTAAAATGGTATAATAAAACCTAAGAACAGGTATTATTTTAATGAGGGCATTTTTGCATAACAACAGTACAAAGACCAGCAGAGAAGGAAACAGATATATGATTCTGATGGATTAACTGAGATGGAAAATGAGAAATATAAAATAAAGAGAAATGTAAGGTCTGGGAAGAGAGGGTCACTCTCACATTTTTGTAAACGTGGAGTGATGCTATATTATGTTTTGATGATATGACAGAAAAAGATAGTTTTAATAAGTGACGTCTCTAGTAAACAAGTAGCAGAAAAGAGTGAAACATCTACCTATAAAACATTCTAAAATGAAAACAAAAATTTTACTTTAGCAAGCTATCTGGATCACGGTGACATGCCCCACCATGTTCTAACATGATACATACTGGTGTTCAGATTCCTAAGACCACTCTTCAAATTCACGTCTGTACTGCCTGATTGTTTGGGTGTGCAGTCTTTCCGTAACTGACCAGCATCTAAGAAAATAGAGAGCTCCCTTGTTACAATTCAAAAACAGAAATCAAGTTTTTGAAACACAGGAAGGAAACTTACACTCCTTCAGTGATGGCGAGTTAATTCATGTTTTTTCCACTGTGAAAAACCAGCCTGAATCCGTGGTTTTCTCTTCGGGCGCTATGACAAGAAATGTTCTTCTCTCTTTGTAAGTACATATTTTAAGCCAAATCTTCTGGGGAAAAAAAATTAAGTGTAAAAAGCCTCCATCAGTACAAGTATATAGTTAATTTCCTTGATAATTTTATTCAGATCTACACCTTAGAAAAGTTCTTCTCACAAGGTATTTTTAAAGTGAAGTTGCAAAGAAAAAAATGGGGGAAAAACTATCCACAAGAGCATAAAACCTAGATTTTTAGTGTTTTCCCTCATCCTTCTTTTCTGGAAAGAAATGAAATAGAGGTGGTAGAGTGTTTTTCTATTGAGAGCATGGGTGTGAGATTTATATATTTGCTTCCTTCCTTTGAGCAGTAGCAATAGAAAGAAAACTATCGAAAAAACTCCTTGTGCAGGGTTTCATGGGAGAGGATTTAATCTGAGTACCAGATAGCATCAGGCTTGCAAGAGTCTGACATCTCTGCCCCAGGCTCTTTTTAAGTAATTACCCTTTTCCTTGTCAAAGAAATTTGGCACACAACTCAATGTGCCCCTTATTATGAAAGGGGGTGGGGTAAATGAAAGGCATTTTCTCACCTAATGAGATGTCAAAGGTGAAATCACTGAAATCAGCCAATTCTGACTTTCATACAGAAAAAAATGACATATTTTACACGTAAATTTTGTGATATTTAGACTCCCATTCTTCATAAAGTTAACACTGTTCATGCACATCGTGGATTGGGATGGTTTACTTTTCTGTGAATTAACTGAGTTCTGATATTTTCCCTTATAAAAAAAATTGTGTGAACACTAGCAGTATTGGAATTTTATCTTTAATAATATTTGCAGGAAAAAAATATTTAAATCCCCCAATCTCTTAAGAGGAAATAACAAATGGAAGCAGATGCAGAGCCATACTTAAGATACATGAACGACTTTCAGAAATGATGCTAAGTTAAATGCTCCTGACGTTTTACATAGGGCCCTTACAGAAAATGTTCTTTACCTGCAAAGACGAGAATTTCTTTCATATTTTTTAAAACCTTTTTACTTGTTTATTTCAATAGCAGATTGAAGCTTTCTAAGAAATGTCCTTTCAGCTAATGATGTAACCTAGTTAAATTATTTACTCTCAGCTTTGATTTTTTTTTTTTTTGTATTATTATTAAAACACCTACTAAAAGGGTTTCTGGACCCAATTTCAACACGTGTGTGGGGAACAAGCAAATCTTTTTTTTTTAAATTTTTTTAAATGTTTATTTATTTTTGAGACAGAGAGTGAGTGGTGGAGGGGCAGAGAGAGGGGGAGAGACACAGAATCAGAAGCTGGCTCCAGGCTCCGAGCTGTCAGCACAGAGCCCAATTAAGGGCTCGAACTCACAAACCGCGAGGTCACAACCTGAGCTGAAGTTGGACTCTCAACCGACTGAGCCACCCAGGCGCCTCCCCAACAAGCAATTCTTGGACGCTGGCTCGGTGTCCTACTATTGAAGTCAATTCTTTCTGCCTGGAGAAGGCAACCCCACAGGTTAAGGGCTCAGAATTCTCCTAAGACAACCGGTCTTGCCACTTCAGATTCCCAAGTCCCAACCAAACGCAGATTGTCTGCTGTGCTTCTGACAGACGGGCTGCAGAGTGGGGGTTCCCAAGACACCCTCGCACAGTTGAGGTAATTTGCTAGAGCTGCTCACAGAACTCCGGGAATCATTTTCCTTACTAGATTCCTGGCTTCTTATAAAAGGGTATAACTGGGGAACAGCCAGATAAAAGAGATACACAGGGGAAGGTGTGGGGGGAGGGTGTGCAGCTTCCCTGGCCTTTCGGGGCACACTGCTCCCTCCAATCTCCACCTGTTCACCACCCTGGAAACTCTGCAGACTCATCCTTTTCTTATGGAGTTTTCATTACATACATATGATTGATTGAATTGATTGATTAAATGGAAGTGATTGATTCACTTCCAGCACCTCTCCCCTCCCTGGTGGCCAAGGGGTTTGGACTGAAGGTTCTCACCCCGTAACCACTCGGTTGGTTCTCTAGGCAACCAGCCCCTATCCTTTGGTGCAAATGTCACCTCATTAACATATCAAAAGACACATTTATTGCTCTCAACCTTTGAAACATTCCAAGGGTTCTGAGAACCAAGAGCCAAGGACTATGGACAAAGGCCAAATATGTATTTCTGATAAATTACAATATGGCACATACGTATATTCACACATGAACACCACAGATGTTACCCTCAAGATAACCTAAAACCATCATTTTATTGAGTGGAAAACTGAAGCATAAGAGACATTAAGTGACTTGAACTTGCATCCAGATAGCTACTAACAGAATGTAATAAATTTCTACTACGATGTTTGCTTTATCGGTTCCACGATAAAATGTGGGCTACCAATGAAATACTTGTTATTTTGCCAAGTGTCAATTGATAAGTATTAGTGAGAGAATAATCAATAATTTGTTTTATGCCATTTACCTTTTGTATTTGTTTTGCTTCAAACTATATCACAAACATCCTTGAAATGAAAATGTAAATTGTCCAATGTCAGCGATGGAAAAAATAAGACAGGGAAAAATTGCAGGAAAAAGTGAACAATAATTAAGTGTTCAAGTACTAATTACAACTTAAATCTCTTGAAAAGAAATTTAATTCTGAGCTTCCTATAAAATAGTGTCACTGTATATAAAATTCATTTTTTAATACCTCCTCTGTGCAAGAAACTCATTTGCCAGATTTGCTTTCAATGGATTGTACCATTGTTTTATTAAAGCCTCCTACAATAATAGATGCAAAGACCATTAAAATAAACATTGCTTCTGTCTCATTAATTTGTTTGATAACTGCTTTTTATGCATACCAGACTAGGTGAACTTTCTTTAAAATGAAATTTTAGGTGCATGAACCACACTGACCCCTTTCACAAATACTGAGATAACACTAATGGAATTAATGGGATTGTTCCATGTCATTATTATCATTGTTCCAGAGTATTCATACAGTAGCACATTACGACAAGAGGTTACAGAGATCTAAAAATAACAGTCCGCAATCAGTACAAAACCATATTTAGATCCCCAGGTGTACGCCACAATATTCTGAATCCAATTCCCAAAGGGTCAGGACACATTTACAGCAATTAAACAACACTCCCTTTTATCTCAGGAAAGGGTGAAAATCTATTTTCGCAATCAGCTGCAATTATTGGTCCATTATCCCATTTTCCCTCTGAGGATCGTTCATGATCTTGGACCTTTGAACACATGAGCTCCCAACACTTCAGCCTTCGGGAAATAGCCATCCCCATGTAAAGACCAATCATGAAAAGAAGACGGAGCACTCAAAATAGGTTGCCTCATATTCAAGTAAATATATAAAACTAATAAAAGCAGTCTGGAAACGCACACCGGAAGATATATGAGCAAGCATGTAGTGATTATGTCCATATAAGTGGTATTCTGGAAAGCTGTCAGAGAAACTGTAAGAATTAAGATTGGATAATCCACACATAGAAAATATAGGGAGTGCCTATTACGTGCCAAGCATCATCGTGAGCTGGAGCTGCAGTAGTCTTAAAATTAAAAGCAGAACTCTACCTGCCCAAAGATTTAGTGAGGAGGTCCGGCAGGTAATGACTTCAAGGTGAGATGTGATTAACGTCCTATAAGTGGGGCAAACCATGCTGGACCGTTATGGTCACTTAAATCACTCCTGGCTGGAGTAGCCAGGGAACATTTAATAAAAAAGGGAACATTTCATCTGACTTTTATCCTTTCTGGGGGAATCTCAAAGATACCTGGACAAGTTAAATTTATGCCAATGCCTTTTCTGATCCAGGGCAGGGTGGAAAGGCATCCTTAAGACTTGTACACTCTCTATTTCAGGCTATTATGAAAAAGTATTGAGACATTAATCTTAAGAAGGTTGCATAGCTACAATTCTCAAGCCAATAGGTGCATGGGGTGGTAAATAGCATGGAATCCTTTGGTTGGCAGGGGCCAAAAGATTGTTCTGTCCTCCTGATATGCGGTATTACTTGACCCACCTTGGGACAAAGGTGAGAATGATTGCTTAGAACCATTTCTTATCTCTACGAAAAGTGACTACATTTTCATAAAATAAATTGAGCCATCTGGGTAAGTGCTGTCTGGGTTCATGTGAGTCATAGCTTTTTCCACATTTCCTGAAATGTAATCCCACTGGTTAAAAATTCCCAAGATGGAGAAACAATCGCAGATATCACAGCTATACATTTTGTTTTTACCCAAGAGCTTCCTCTCCAGATATTGATGCAACTGGCCTCTCATCTCTCCCCGGAGCCAGCAGTGTTCGAAACTATTACTGGGCACAGTAACAATGGTTTACAGCATAAGCGAGAAAACAAGCATTGTTAGGAAGGGGAAACTTCTCTTATTCTCATGATAATATCAAGCTTGTCCATTTACAAAGGGACATTCTGGTTAATCAACTCCATGTAAAGAATGCTTTGCGACATTAACATCTTACTAAAGAAAAAAGAAGATGGGGCTGATCTTGCATATATATTTTGTTTATACTGAGGTAAAACCCAGATCTCATCAGAATGACTCTAAAACAATAACTTAAAAGCTCTTCCTTACAATACTTTCCACAGTAAATAAGTTTTTACTCCATTTTTGAACTTAGGAAGAAACATGTTTTAGACCCTGCTTCATTCTCTTTCCATCACTACAGAGTTATTTTTTTATAACTTTAATCACTAATGTTTATCACATTTAGTGCAACATATTTTAATTTAAATCACGTGCCCAAATTACTGCACCACTTAATTTATACTTTATTTTCCAAAGGTTTTTTTTCCTATACTTATTTTAATACTTTAGAAAGAAACAATGCATGGGGGAGAAATAAGAGATTTATTCAATGATACTGAACTTTTTCTATAATCTTTCTAGAATAAGATGCTCATTATATATTTTTTTCCCTCTCCCAGCATGGTGTTTGCCCTTTTTCCTATGTAGAAATTCCTATAATTCATTCAAGTTTGCCTCAAATTCAACATCTTTATAGAAATTAACTACTATGATATTAGAAGCATATAATTTTGCCACATTCATAACATTTGTCAAGTTTGTCTTTGCCACTGCCATTGCCTTTTTATTATTTCTACTAATATACTAATATTTATTGACTCAATTATTCAATGTGTATTGTTTAGCAAATACCATTACTTATTCTGAATTCTGTAAAGAAGAAAAGATGAATCAGAAATGGATAAGGTAATCATAAATCTTTCTGTTCAACAAGAAAGACTGCACTTGTACATAGATGTCTTTCATATAGAGCTGAGCATTTAAATTAAGAAGCAAGGCCCAGGGCGAGAGCTACAGGAGCTCATAAACAGAAAAAAAGGAAGTATAAGGGGATGACGAAGAGTGCAGTATACCACAGGGCTAGGAAGTTCGGGCTTTACTCCGTATAATAAAAGGAATAAGTAAAGGCTTTCAACAGAAGAGGTAAATGGTCAGATGTAGCCTAACGGAAAATTAAACTGATGGCATTGGTTATATTGAATCAAACCGAGAATGGCTGGAATGTGGGAGAGAGCTATCCTTCATGAAATTTAATGAGAACCTCGTTAGGAAAGTGTCAGTGAAAGTAAAGAAGAAACAGATGTAAGATATAATTTAAACAGAGGCTTAGTTGAACACAGATGCTGGCTGATGGTGGGTATTGGAAGTAGGGGAAGGAATCCACGGTGTCCCCAAGTTTTGGGAACCGAATGATGGAAAGATTTGGAAAAGGAATCAGACGTACAAGAAAAGATACTTGGAAAAGATGGAACTTGGAGGGAACACTCAAGAATGAAGGTCAGTAAGATAGACATCCAAATTTTAGGACACATGAATACATTTCCATCACCATAAGTGAGCAGGAATTTAACATTTAAGTAGAGAAATGTGAAGCCATGCTGTAAGAAAACTTCTAGGGAGATGTATAGAAAGAAAGACAAAGTAGGCCAGAGATAGCCTTCCTGTTGTGGGGGATTATTATTAAAGGGAATTTATAGCATGCTATGGTTACCCCTGAGCTGAACTCCTGGATATCAGCGATGCCTAATATTGACTTTTGAGAGATTTTTATAGGCAGACTTTCCAAACATATTTATGATATTTAATTATGCCTCGATCTGTGCCAAGATATTTATGTATGTTGTTACAGGGCAAATCAAGGAGTCGATACATGCTTCAGAAGTTTCTGCTCCAATATTGGCTTGTTTCTTTGCAACCAAACTTCTTCCCTTGCAACATAATATTTTTATGATAGTATTACCCAGAATGATGGTTGAGAGGCAAAATATACAAATGGGCAGCGGCCAGAACTTGTATGACCATAGAACTCTACAGAAACCAGCTCAGAAAGCAAAACACCAGTCCCTGCATCATTAGACCCAGAAAGAGCCGACCTTGGTCACTGACTGTCCGCTTTCTTATTCTTGTGTCTGCTTCACCCCAACTAGAGAAGATATGTTCCCCAAGCAACCTATGAGATGCCCCACTTCTGGTTAACCTGCCTCCAACTTCCTCATGCCAACAATCTCCAATTAGAGCACACCTGAAGTCTTCCTTTTTTCATTGTGTATCTTTCCCACTCCCTTGCCTGCCTTTCAGTTTCTGCCAAATGCAAGTGATGCTGGCTGACTCCTTGCTTTAGCATGTTCTGAATAAATAGCTCCTGGGCTTTTTTTTTTCTTTTTTTCATTTGGGTGGACTTTGCCTATTTCTGAAGTTTTCTAAGAGAAATGACCCGCACTGCTCATCCTTGGCCCCCAGCTTTCAGACAGGTACAGGACCCATAGAATCCCTTCGTGCCTTGCTGTTAGTGGCTTGTCAAGCGTGCACCAACATGGTAAGTCAGCACCAGGTTGCAATCTGCTCTCTGTGTTGGGCCCTTCAACTATTCGCAGGATATTTGTCTGTATTGTAACAGAAGGGATGCTGAGATAAAGATTACCTTGCCAGTAAAAAAAAAAAAAAAAAAAAAAAAAAAAAAGGAGAAGAAAGAACGAAAAAATAAAAGACTGATGATGCTGATTCGTTCAATCAGTGACATCAATAAATTGTTATCCCTCACTCCTCAGTAGTACCTAACCCAGATATCGTCCTATCATCGATTCCTGTAGGGCCACGTACTTCGTTGTAGTGGAGTGTGCCTATTCCAGTGTGCCTTATAGATCAGGACAGTGAAGACACTTTTGGCCTCACCTGGAGAGGATAACAATATACCAGGACAATTATATTCCATGGGTTCACTAAAACCCTCTTATTTTTCTCAGTTCCTCAATCAAGATGTAAAAGAGATCTAAATTTCCTTTGTGTTTCAGTTCTGATACAATCTGTAGCAAGTCTCCCACTATGTTGAAAGAACAAAGAAGCCTATAAATGATGCCATTTATTTCCTCTCAGCCTTAGATGAAAAAGGAAGTAAAGTTGCCAAAGACAAATTATAATTTTAGCAAAACACAGTCTATCATTTGGGCCTTGACCTCTCTGTGGAGAAAAAAAAAAGCCATTCAGTTTTGATAGAATAAAGACTATCCACACTTATCCTAGAACTCTTACAAAAGGACTATTGGAGGATATCTAGGCTTCTCTGGATATTGCAGACAATAGAGACCAATTGTTTTTCTGAGACTGCAAAACCTCTTTATGAGTTGACTAAGTCCTCAGTACGAGACTCTCTGCTTTGGGAACCCAAATAAGAACAGGTCTTCTTGAACCTGAAGAAGTTTCTCAAAGGTTTCCTAACTACAAAACACCTTTTTGCCTATTTTTGCATAAGTAACTTGACAAGCTTTGGAGTCTTTTTGGGGGTTTATGGGAACCATCAAAAACTTACTACAGCCTTACCTGTTACCCAGTTGCAAAGGTTTATCCCTCTTGTATTAGAGCAATAGCCACCAATGAGACACGTGCTAATACTTCTGTTGAACTAGTTCCAGGCTCCACACTTGATCACACGGTTCTCAGACAACTGACTGAGAATATACAACACTTTTAAGCTGGCTAATTACGTCTGTGAGATTGTGTTACTCTCTCCCTCTCACATGACTATTCAAACTCTACAACACCATGAGTTCTGCCCCTCTCTGAGGAAAAGGAACCTCAGGATTATTTTACAGCAGCTAGGTAACTTTTGGTACCTTACTCAGATGCATTAGAGACTCTCATTGGGAACCCTGACCTGATATTATTTGTTGATGAATCGTACCTAAAAATTGGAACTGAAGGTTATCAGGCAGTCTATGCCATCTCTAATTTAAGCAGTCCCTTGGAGTATAGACCTCTGCTTGTGGTAAAAGCAGCCCAGATGGCAAAATGTATTTCACTTGCTAGAGCTTTTCAACCAGCCAAAATCTGGAGAGTCCACATACAGACTGATGCAAGGACGTTTTTGGAGTAGTACATGACTTTGGGATGCTTTGGAAACAAAAGTGTTTCTCATTAGCTGGAACCCCCATCAAAAGTAAAAATGGGCTGAAAGTTAAGGAACTTTTACACACTCCTACTTCTGGAGAGCTGGCTATTATAAAACTATAGACCCATGTAAAGAGATAACATGGTAACTGAAAGAAATTCTCTAGCAGATCACAACACCAACCAGGTAGTCCTAACCAAGGTTATTCTATGTAAAACCTCAAAGAAGAAATCTCTGGAGGGATTCAAAGAGATCATTATAAAATGCAGTGCTGAGTCTCTGATTCTGAAAAGGAAGAGTTAAAATGATCTGGTTGTGGAGCACATGGGTGGCTCAGTAGGTTAAGCATCCGACTCTTGGTTTCGGTTCAGGTCATGATCTTGGGTCTGTGGGATCAAGCCCCACATCGGACTCTGCACTGACAGCACGGAGTCTGCTTGGGATTCTCTCTCTCCACCTCTCTCTTTCTGCCTCCCCCATTCATGCTGTCTCTCTAAAAATAAATAAAAACTTAAAAAAAAGATCTGTACTCAGACAATTTCTGGCACTCCCAAGAAGGATGCTTTGTAGCATCAGATGGTTTTAAATGGATATTAGCTAAATTTCTCCATGAAACCATTCATCATGGTACAGACAAATTGATTACTATCTTAAGTCAATATTAGTGAAGAAACTTTAGAAAGACAGATGGGCTTATTTTCACGGCATAGGTCAACCGCTGGCAACGTAACTGTAAAAGGCGACACATGGCCAGGAGCCAGAGGTTCAAGGTCCCTTTGTACACCTTCCAGTGGATTTTCATTCAGGTTCTATTCTCCATGGGAGAATGTGTATAAATACACAAATACGTTTCAGAAATTATCTATTTCCAGGATTGGTTGAAAGCTGTCATTTCTGAAGACCTATGGCAACTATAGTTGGTAAAAAGCTGCTGGAGTTTGTTTCCAACCCCGGGCACACCAACTCTTACACCAAGTGACTCCAAGTGACTGGGACACACGCTTGATAGGACCCATTATAAGAGAACTCTGTACAACCTCAACACTTTCTCAAAAACGAGGCTGCCTTTATTTCCCACAATCTTCAGAAAATGTTGAAGGAACAAGTGACATCCTTACATTAGAACTGACAAAGCTTTCAAACCCCCTGAGCTCCCTTGTCCAGAGGAACTCCCATTAGCCTTTTATGGCCACGTGGTTCACGTTCTTGGAGTCATATCAGTTACCTCCCCGTGAATTGGTAACTGGAAGAGCTGTGCTCTCAGAGATTTCACATAAAATATTAGACTGTTTTCTGCTAAATGAAGATGCGGTAAAGTACGACAAGGGACTCATTTACTATACCCAGGCCAGTCAACCAACAGGGTGACATCACCTGCCCATCAAATCTTCCTAAAGAGCCTCTTATAATCTTCAACCATGAGATATCACATATTGGAAGAGACATCAGACAAAAATTGCTCTTGAAACTCATTGAAAGGAAACTTTGAACACCTTCAAATGGATTTTATCCACTTTCCATTCTCCATAAGATTTGAATATATTTTAGTTGTTGTATCTTTTTTTTGTGACCCCCACCAGTAGATGTCTCCCTCTTGGGTTCTGCCTCCCCTCACCCCCAACCCCTCCCCAGGCTTCTTTCTGCTGACCAGTCAGCTCTTGCCTTCTTTTCTAGGTTCACTACATCTCTGACTTCTTCAAATCCTAGCTCCCATCATGCTGCCTGGAGGAGGAGGAGGTGGGACTAAAGCCCAGCCTGTTACTCTTAGTCATGTGTCTCATCATGTGTCTCATCAGGTACTGTTAATAAATTCCGCATTGAAGTTCCAGGGAGTCAGTCCTTCGGTTCACATACCACAATTAAAGAATCAATTCAGAATTCCACACAATTGGAAGACGGCTCCCTTAGGGGATCCCACACTGAGGATTCTCAGAGATCGACTGCCTTCAGTTTTACAGAAAACTGGACGAGCCGTCTATCACCATGATAAAATTGCCTCTGAGTAATTCTGGCCTCATCAAGTGAGACCACAGGGAATTACAGCTGAGGACATTTCCACTTGCACCTCTGTGGACAAATGACTTTAAACAAATCTATCTATAACCTAAAAAAGAGCAAATTATTACAATCTATTTATTTACCCTTACTTGTCATCTAGAAGACACTAATAGAGATCCAAATCTGTAACCCAGCTAATGTAAGGCCTTGCTTCTGACCTTGTATAATAAATATCTTTTTTTCCTAGATATCCATGTGTCCCTACAAAATACTATCCCCTTTGTGTCCGAAACGCCTGGACCTATTTTTCTCAGACTAAAACCTCCTGCATTTTGGACAGTATTTCAAGATTTGTTTGTACTGAGACGCTAATTCCATACATAAGCAAGGCTGGAGAATCCAACTCAGACATGAGTTCCAAAACAAGGCCACTTTTGATTATTCAGGCACTCTACCTGGGAGAAATACCGACTCATTGCTCATGTGAATGATCAGAGCAGTGTTCCCGATTGGGGTGAGGCGGGTGATACAAATAGAAAAAAAACAAAAACAACAAAGACTAGAAAACT
This sequence comes from Felis catus, assembly GCF_018350175.1. Taxonomy (NCBI): domain Eukaryota; kingdom Metazoa; phylum Chordata; class Mammalia; order Carnivora; family Felidae; genus Felis; species Felis catus. The sequence continues at coordinate 229,706,704 of NC_058368.1, forward strand.
TATTACTATCTTTGGCAAATGTTATTGATGATAACACTTACACCATAGATAGAATACAGATCAGTCTCAACTTGCTGGCAAAAAGTCACGATAGACAATTACATTGCTCTCGGTTTCTTGTTGGCTAGTCATTCACAGTGGCATCTGTGCCACTGCCAATGTTTCTGTTGTGTTTGGATCAATGAAACAGGAGAAGTAAACAGGTATCTACTGCTTTAAAGAAAACGCTATTTGGCTCTCCAAGGTGAATCCTCATGCCCTATGGGATTTTTTCTTTGTCTGGGTTGGGTACTTGTGGTTACTGATTCCAAAGCATCTTACAGAGAATGGCATTTGCTCCTATTTTTGTCACAGTGGTCATGATGCTTTCTTTCCCAGAATCTTAAGTTCTTCTGTGTAGTTACTCTCTCGCCAGGTGATCACCGTGACGATACAGCAATGAAGAGGTTGAGCAAATCTCAAAATACAGTTGATTAATGAAACAGATGGACGGCCCACAAGCAGTAAAGATCTAGATCCTTAGCCTTCCCTGAATTGGTCAGCTGCTTGCAAGGTGAAGAGAGTAGCCTAAAGGGCAGGGCTGAGATTTGAATATACAAATGGATATTTGAGTATACTACAAACAATGACGATTCCATATATAACACTAGAACTCTGACCCACAACCTCTGCAGCTGCCAGACCGGGAAGCTGAACCACCCCCTCTGAAGCGCTCCGCCTAGAAGAGTTGGGACGTGTTCAATAACTGGCAGCTTCCCTACGGTTTACCTCCATTTCTAACTCAGACCCAATCACTTCTAGCGAGCTGGCCTCCTGCTGCCCCATGTCCACACCTGCATTCAGAACACACCTGAAGCCTTCCCTTGTTTCTTCACGGCTTCCCCACTTCCCACCCTGACTCTGATTCTCAGCCAGAGGCGGCATCTGAACCATGGGCCAGACATCATCGTATGCACTGAATTAGCCTGGACCCTCTGAGAAGCAGGTGACAGAATGGGATCAGACATTTATGAGATGTACTGGGGGAGACACCTATGCAGGAAAATAGGAAGAGAGCTGGAGAAGGTGGGAGAGTTCTCAGGCAGTGACACTGGTCTTGTCCCTGTGAAGGAAAGCAAGAAGGCAGGACATGGAGGAGGAAGGGAGGGAGGAAACGAGGAGGGGAGGACTTAGAATAAGGCGAGCCTGCAGTTCTAAGAAACTTCGTCTTGAAGCAGTGGTCTTCCGTGTTCCTGGTAAGCTCAGCCACCGATCAGGAGAAGCCCGCCTGTGAGCAGTGCAGCCTCAGAGTGAATGCATTTTGGGTTTCAGAGCGCAGCTGCTTGGGCCTTTGGCCAATTATGCTCCACAAGATAGGAAATCCAAGTGGTTTGTTAGGGGCTGAATCATGTCCTGACAAAATTCATGTTGGATTTCACATCCCCAGAACCTTCAAAGTAACCGTGTTTGGAGATAGGTCCTTTAACGTGGTGATTAAATTAGGATGAGGCCATTAGGATGGGGCCCCAATCACGTGCCACTAGTGTCCCCATAAGACATGCCCTCTGTGCACGCACTGAGGGACGTGCGTGCACAGAGGAACAATGATGTCAGGACACAGGGAGAAGACGACCATCTGTAAGCAAGGAGACAGAGGCAGGAGAAACCCAACTTGCTGACATCTTGGTCTTAGACTAAGTCTCCAAAACTGTAAGAAATAAATTTCTGTAGTTTAAGCCACTCAGACAGTGCTATTTTGTCATGACAGCCGTAGCAAACTAAAACAAGGTACATTTTCAAGATTGCCATAAATACTATAAAATGTGTGTGTCAAGAAACAAGTGTTGGTGAGATTGGGGAAGAAAAGGAACCTTCCTGCCTTGTTGGTGGGAATGCAAACTGGTACAGCCACAGTGGAAAACAGCATGGGGTTTCCTCAAAAAGTCAAAAATGGAACTGCCCTATGATCCAGCATTCATAATGCTGGATATTTGCCCCCAAAATACAAAAACGCTAATTCAATGTTTATTGCAGAAATATTTACGATAGCCAAATTATGGAAGCCGCCCATGTCCACTGATAGACGAATGGATAAAGAAGATGTGAGATATATACATATATAGGTATATAAAATATTACTCAGCCACAAAAAAAAGAATGAAATCTTGCCATTTTCAACAACATGGATAGAGCTAAACAAAACAAGTCAGAGAAAGGAAAATTCCATATGATTTCACTCATACGTAGAATGTCAGAAAAACAAATGAGCAAAGGAAAAAAGAGAGAGAGACAAACCAAGAAACAGTCTCTTAACTACAGAGGACGCTATGGTTACTAAAGGAGAGGTGGGTGAGGAATGGGTGAAATAGGTGATAGGGAGTAAGGAGAGCCCTTGTGATGAGCCCTGGGTGATGTATGGAAGTGCTGAAGCACTACATTTCAGACACCGGAAACTAATTATGTTAACTAACTGGAATTAGAATTAAAGACTTAATAAAAAAGAAAAAGAAAAGGGAAAAATGTGTGTGTGTGTGTGTGTGTGTGTGTGTGTGTGTGTGTGTGTGTGTTTGCACGTGTGTGTAGATACTCAGTTCATCCTCACAAGGCCCTATGAAATAAGTACTATAATCATCCTCCTTCTCTGCAGCAAAGATGGCTTAAATTTGTCCTAATTCATGTGTTCGTAGCCAGTGAGGAAAAGATTTGCAACCAGTTTGGCTCCAGAGTCCCCTTAAGTTCATGGTACTGCGGTTAGTATGACTGCATTGGATCTCCGAATCACAGCATTCCCCTTCCTTATAGTCTATGCTTCTGTACAATTAACTGCAGCTACTCTCATTTGACTGCAGTTAACTTGGGGGGGTAGGGGGGGGTGAAATTTAGGATATAAGTAACATATGGATGATTCTTTTCTAAAGCTATTTTTAACATTGTAGCCATGTGAAAAGCCTGTAATATGAAAACTAAATTATTTGACTTAGCAATCCAGTTTGGTTCAATTCCATGCTAGCCTGTGTACCCATGAAGGTATTGGTTTATTGTATCGCCAATGGACATTGTTTCCAAGCATCTCTTTGTGCTACTCAAGAAATCCTTATTCTGCTCAGATTCCTCACATATTGTAATATAAATACAAATAATATAAAATTATAATTGTATATATATTATTTTATTTTATTTCAATGTTGATTTATTTTTGAGAGAGGGAGAAAGACAGAGCGGGAGTGGGGAAGGGGCAGAGAGAGAGAAGGAGACACAGAATCTGAAGCAGGCTCCAGGCTCTGAGCTGTCAGCCCAGGGCCTGATGCGGGGCTCGGACCCATGAACCGTGAAATCGTGACCTGAGCCAAAGTCAGACTTAACTGCTTGAGCCACCCCCATACACCCCCGATAAATTTATTTTAGTATCTTATATAATGTATTAAATTGAATTTATATAATTTATATACAATATGCAATATAAAATTATATATGTTATACAGATAATATACAAATTAATGTCACATTAATTTCCTTTGATTTAATCGTGTTTCTCCTTGTAGGAGTCAAAGCAGCTAGTGGTTTGACCTCTTCGTACTTCTCCAAAATTTACTCTAATCATAGACAGGCTTTTATAAGATGCTGTAGCAAAAAGACACTACAGTAGAGTGCAGGACCCCAAAGTTCTCTCACTAACAACCTTCTTGTCTCGGGGAAAATTCCTTCCTTCTGTAGACTTCTATTATTTTTTTATATCTGTAAGATGAAGAACTGGGGACAAAGAGGCTTTAAGACAACACAAGCAACGGGCCTAAGCCGAAACAACACCCTCCCAACGAATGCTACCAACACATTTTCCTATGAACTTTCGGTCACTTGGCAACCTATAACTCTCACGGCTGACGCATTCATGAGGCGTTTGCAACCTACACAACCATCTTGGTTTAAACAGGAAAAGATGAAGCTCTTTACCAAGGATTTCGAAAGAGCTGGGACTTCCATCCGCACAGGACTGGTACAAAGGAAAAAAATGACTCTCAGGTGAGTATTTCCTAATTAGGTATCAAAGATGAGGGGGAGTCAGACACATTTCTGCCAAAGAAACCTAGCATAATGATATTTGAAAACTATTGTCTTTATAATTATAAACTAACTTTAAATATGGACTTGTAACATGATTATCATGTTGATATTAAAATTTTATTTATTTTTAAAGATTTTATTCACTTATTTTGAGAGAGAGAGCACAAGCAGCGGAAGAGCAGAGAGAGAGAGGGAGAGAGATAATCCCAAGCAGGCCCCGCACTGTCAACACAGAGCCCGATGCCCCGACCGTGACGAGAGATCATGACCTGAGCTGAAACCAAGAGTCAGAAACCTAACTGATTGAGCCACCCAGGTACCACTTAAATTTTATTTATTAAAATAAACTTGTGCCTTGCTAGTTCTCCAGTGGGCATTATATAGGGGTACATTTTTGCCATTCATTGTCCACTGGTATTAAAGACTGTAGAAATCTCTTCTGAAAAATACTGTGTCAGTGCTCATTTTCAATTATTGTGACTAGTTTCCCAATGTATATTGGAACCATAAAACTGAATCAGACCTAAAAATAAATTTGTGTGAGGAAAAAAATCTATTTATAAACTGTTGTAGTTTTATAGACCTTGGTTTAGTATCCATGTTAGCAATAAAAGTCTGTCAAATATTTCCTTTGCTTTCAGTAATCACATTTGCTATAGAATTGAGAGCAAAAGTACAATACTAACTCATTTACAATTTGTTCCAAGCGTTCCTGTTGATTGTGTGTCTTTTCGATGTAATTTATACTAATCAAAAGATACAAACATTTAACAGCTTTTCTTTTCCTGGTTGGATTTTTTTCACCTAACTCAAAGCACAATGAAGTCTATTTTTTAAAAAAAGACTCCCTCACACAATAATTTTTTAAATTATTAAATGTGATCTAATTTTCACTGTATACCAAGTTCAAATGTATGAATGTAAAGGATGATCTTCCGGATTTTGCCAAAGTTTTGATCATCTTGAAATCCTTATTCCCAAGCTAATTTAGATTGACAGGATATGGAAGGCCACAAACACATTAGGATCTAGTAAATAATCCCTTGATAATGATGGTGATAATGCTATTGATAATTTTTAATACAAGTTAAAGTGCACTTAGCATACAGCACAGTTGAAAGCACTTGAGTCTTTGAATCCTCCCCCCATGATGTGATGGAATAGATACCTACTGCTATTCTCTGAAACATGAGGAAACGGAAGGTCAGCAAGATTTGTTAGTAAGCTGCCTCTGGTCATGCAGCTGGTCTCTATAGTGGAGCCCAGATTTCTTTCTGTGTAATAGTAGAATTAAAGGTAATACTTGATGTATCTATTGTGAAGCACATGTGTCTGTAATAATTTCAGCCTCACAAAAACATGTAAGTTTGATGAGGTATTATAAAAGTCAGGGATGTTAGGTTCAGTTTGAATAAGTTTGCTACCCACGGGTATCAAAAGGCTCATTCAGAATTAGAACATCTGTCATCTCTGTAGTTGACTTCAGCTAGTTTATGTTACGTTTAAAAGAAAGATCCTCATGGAATGGGGTCAGGAGAACTGGCATATTTGTACTCATTTTATCACTTACTTAATGGTTCCGATGACCTTGGGGCTTTCACATCTAAGAAGCTCACTTAATTTCTCCATTATTTAAAACACACGTACAAAACACACACGCATGAGCACGCGCACACAGTCTTTCCTAAAGTTACTTTCCAGTCGCAAACACTTTTTATTTGTATCAAAATCTGTGAGATGTCTTTACAAATGGTAACAAAGTCACAAGATAATTTCTGATCATGTAATACCCGTGAAGTAAATAATTTAAGATTTCTTTGAATTATTGAATCTTTATGCTTGTTATTTGCTTTCAAGAGCAACCTGTTGCATAAGAAATGCAAAATATAATCTAATTATAACATGAAATTCCTACAGGTGTGCTGTGATGTTTTCATTTTCAACATAAACATCTCCTGACACAGGAACAGAATTTTTCTTTCCTTTTTTTGTTTTTGTGTTTAGAATTTTTCTTTTAATTTTAAGTCACCCATTTACTCTCTCATTGTCCAGGAGAATCATTAACCATAGTAAAGTCGTGGCTTATAGAAATAATTTTGAAATTTTGGGTTGCAATTCCCTAATGATAATTGTTGATATAAAACCACAATCGTTTCCAATTTTGTAACACAGCTCCTTCATGTACCACCTTTCCTTCTACTTCTCAGGGACCTACCTATATTAGACCTTCCCCACTGCTGCTCGCCGGGGAGAGGGTGTTTCCATGGGGAAGCAGCTCGAGCACCGACCAAGGCTGCTCTTGGCACAATCTGGATCTCGATCTTGGGAATGTTCACTGGGAAGAAGTGCGATAGAAGAAGTAAGGGGCAATTTAAGGGAATCACTGCTACCTAGGCCATAGATAGCAATCCTGCTTTAACCTAGGGCCACTGAGTTTTGCTTTTGGCAGCCACGGTGTCATACTATTTTGTACATAGCTTTATCAAGATATGATTGGCAAACCATAAAATATACCCATTAAAATACACGGTTCAATGGTTTTTTAATATATTGAAAATTCCATCACCTCAAAAGGAAACCTTGTAGCAGTCACTTCGCATTACCTTTCCCTACACCCACTTTAGGCAGCGCTAATCCACATTCTGTCTTTCTGGAGTGGCCTGTTTTTTTGTTCCATTTTAAATAAATGGAATCATACAACATGTGGTCTTCCCTGTCTGGCTTGTTTCACCTAACATGTGATTGTGATTCATCTATGTTGTGACAGGTATCAGCCCTTCATTCCCTCTCATTGCTGATTAATATTCTGTTGTATGCATAGACTACATTTTGGTTCCCATTTGATGGGCATCGGGTATGTCCACTTTTTAATTATAATGAATAATGCTAGTTTTAATATTTATATACAGGTCTTTATGTAGACACATATTTTCATTTCTCTTGCATACCCAAGAGTTGGTCCTCTTACCTAGAGTCCTAGGCCCCTGGGTTGAATTGTCAGATCACACGGTAGGTCTGTCACTATCTATCACATGCAAGAAATGTATGTGTGTGTGTGTCTGTATGTGTGTGTATACCATGTGCAGGGGAGTAGTACCCATGGATGTAATGGATTGTTTCATGAGATAAAAGGAATAGAAGAGAAATCAGTGGAAATTAAATATAAATGTAGTCTGACACTTCAGCAACAAATACGTTTATTTGATATTTCTTTACACACAAAATAGGCTTCTAAGTATGTCATTTAAGCCTGTAATATATTTTTTTTCAATATGAAGTTAAAATCACAATTCCTAACTTTACTCTGTCACCTACACAATATCTCAACTTTAAATTCCACTCATTACTCATTTTAATGAAACTAACAACTTGGGGACGTCGAAGTCTGTTTCATTCTCTTATACTTTATGTGTAGTGTGGTATGAGTGAGCAATTTCACCATTGTTTTCGTTAGCCAGCACACAATCCATTCCGGCTCACGTGCTTCGGTGGCTGAGGAAGACCAGCCCGCCAATCGACGGCGTAAGATGAACTGAAGTAATATCGGATTCCATTAGCTCCGGAGCCATCATGGCGGCCCAAAGCTCGAGGGAAGGAGAGCACACCTCACGTCAGAGCCTCATGTTGCCGAGCCTCACTCAGAGAATAGTGTCCGCTGAGCACAGGCATACCTGGAGGGTGGAAAGAGGTTAGATCAGGGATGAGGAGTTGGTTAAGGTGCATTAATATGTTAATGAAGTCACTACATCAGACAGCAGGTCAATAAATAAATTATATAACGATCCCATTCAACTTGAATTTCCAGCAACAATAGGCAGGTTTTTAAACGATAAGCTCTTTAAGTCCTTTCGCTCACCTGTTAGTTGGAAACAAAAATCCAAGTTGCTGATGCTTTTAATGCAGCTTCCTTTCTCATGGTGTTCTGCAAAACCCTACTTCTGTTTGCCACCCACTTTGACTCTATTTTCCTATTTCGACCCCCAATTCATATTTTTCTAGTTATTGTTATATAATATATAAATGGAAATCATGAATTCTAAGTATGAGAAAATTGTGCTTGAAAAATAGGACTGATATTTGCCCCGTAAATGAGAGATTATTGGCCCAATTGCCCAGTTATTCTGATTAGCCTGAAAGAAATGTATATTTGCTCTGCTGCCATAACAAAATCCCACAGGTAGGGTGGCTTAAACAACAGAAACATTTTCTTAAATCCTAGAGGCTGGAAGTCCCAGATCACAGTCCAGAGAATTTGGTTTCAGGGGAGACCTCTCTTACTAGCTTAGAGGCAGCAACCATCTTCTTGTATTCTCTCATGGCTTTTCTCTTGCTCAGGCGTGGATATGCAGGAGAGAGAGAGAGAGAGAGAGGGAAAGGGGGGCAAGAGCTCTCTAGTGTCTCCCTTTCCTCTTGTAAGGACATGGATCCCATGAGTTCAGGGCCCTCACCCATGACCTCACCATGACCTCCCTAAGACCCCATCTCTGACCACCATCGCATGGGGTTAGAGCCTCAACATGTTAATGAGTGGGCAGGGCACAAGTCAGTCCATAACAGAACCCAAGAAGTTTTGGGTCATTACACATGAACTAAAGTTGTGAATTTTCACTTTTATTGATCACAAAAGAGCTGCGCTTACATAGTAGCCATCTACCATTCTAACTATGTGCTGATTATCTAATTAATGATTCTTCCAAGCATGCTGATACAGTAGTACTCATAAACTCACATCAGCATTTACTGGTCATCTAACTTTTACACCAAAGATTTTATGCATAGTTCAATAAACATAAGATAAGCTGATTTCTAACAGATCAAGTGATAGAATTGGGAAAAAAATCCTTTGCATAATTTGTGTTCAGATATGTTAGTACAGGCTTAAGAGAGAGAGAGAATATTGGGACTACATAAAACTGAAAAGCTTCTTAACAGCCAAAGAAATAATCAACAAAATGAAAAGGCAACCTATAGAATGGGAAAAAGTATTTGTAAGCCATCTATCTGACAATATCCAAAATGTATTAAGGAACTCATACAAGTCAATAGTATAAAAGCAAATAACTTGACTGAAAAATGAGCAAAAGGCCTGAATAGACATTTTTCTAAAGACACATAAATGGCCAAAATGTATGTGACAAGGTGTTCAATGCTACTAATCAGGCAAATGCAAATCAAAACCACCATGAGATATCACCTCATACATTTTAGGATGGCTATTATCAAAAAGACAAAAAAAAAAAAAGACAAGTAATAACAAGTGCTGGTGAAGATGTGGAAAAAAGGGATATAGCCACTGTGGAGATTAGTATGGAGGTTCCTCAAAAATTTAAAAAAGGAAATATCATATGACCCAGAAATCCCACTCTAGGTATATATGCAAAGAAAATAAAATCAGTATCTCAGGGGCATCTTCATGGCTCAGTTGGTTGAGCATCCAACTCTTGATTTCAGCTCAGGTTATGATCCCAGGGTTGTGGGATCAAGCCTGTGTCCAGTTCCACACTGAGCATGGAACCTGCTTAAGATTCTCTCTCTCACTCCTTCTGCCCCTCTCTCCAGCTCATGTGCTCTCTGTCTCAAAAAAAAAAAAAAAAAAAGTCAGTATCTCAAAGAAATATCTGCCCTCCCATGTTTGTTGCAGTTTATTCACAATAGCCAAGAAGAGGAAACAATCTAAGGGTCCACTGATGGAAAAATGGACAAATAAAATGTATATACATACAATGGAATATTATTCAGTCATAAAAAAGAAGAAGAAGGCAATCTTGCCATTTGTGACAGTGTGGATGAACCCAGAGAACAGTATGCTGAGTGAAATCAATCAGCCACAGAAAGGCAAATATGATATCATCTCACTTATATGTGGAATCTAGAAAAGTCAGACTCAGAACCAGAGAATAGAATGGTGGTCGGCAGGAGCTGAGGGGTGGGGAAATGGGGAGATATTGGTCAAAGGACATAAACTTCCATTGATAAGATAAATATGCTCTGGGGTCTAATGTGGAGAACAAGGAGGACAATTAGTATTGTGTTTTTGAAATTTCTTGAGAGAGATCTTAAGTATTCTTACTGAACACACAAAGACAGGTAACTATGTGATTTGGTGGATGGATTGATTAACTTGATTGTAATAATCATTTCATAATATATACATATATTAAGTCATCATGTTGTTCATATTAAATAAATACAATTTTTATCTGTTAATATCTCAATAAACCTGGAATAAATAAATAAATACATAAGTAAGACAAAGAAAGTATTTCCGTGAGTATCATTAATTTTGAATTTTTAAAATAATGTGCAGTCTTACAAGGCTATTTATGAATTTATCAATAAAATCCACTAATATTCTATATTTTTTCTTATGTGGGAAGTATACACATTCTTAGTCATTTTTTCTTTTAATGTTTATTTATTTTTGAGAAAGTGAGAGATGGAGAAGGGGCAGAGACAGAGGGAGACAGAGGATCTGAAGTGGGCTCAGTGCTGACAGTAGTCAGCCCGATGCAGGGCTTGAAATCAAGAACCATGAGATCGTGATCTGAGCCAAAGTGATATTTTTATGTTAAGCGTATCTTTACATGTGATTTTGCTTAAATGCAGTGGAAAAATGGATGGCAGTGTTTGTCTCATGGAGATTCTGTCAGGATCCCATGAGGAATATGCTTAGAACAGTATAGGGTCAGGCATATAGCAAATGCACACTGAGGTGGGCTCTCTCATTGCTATGGTACTGGTGTGTTTTCCAAAATGGCCACAAAAAGAATTGATTCTGTCCTACAGAGCTTCTTACAATGGGACAGGCACTCCTCCTACAGACAAGAGCCCAGAGCGGCCCGTTTCCTCTCGCTGAAACTTTTTCTGACTCCCCAGACCATCAGAGTCCAGCCCAAGATGTCACTTTCCTTCTGAGCCAACGTCATCCAAGAGCACACACCCCCTTCCTCACCTTCGCACATGTGCGCTCTCTTGCATTCTGCGCTCTTAGCCTTAGAGAAGCAGCCGCCATCTTGTGAGGAAACCCAATCCACCTAGAGTGACCACGTGGAGATGTCCCAGCTGTCTGTGCCAGCTAAGGTTTCGGCCAACAGCCCCCATCAAACCTGAGTGAATAAGCCTCAAATCATCCCAGCCATAGGTAGGCTTTACTTCTTCCATCTGAGACTTCATACCTGGGGCAGAGATGAGTGGTCCCCCTGAGTCCCATTCGCTTTTTCACCTGCAGAAACTGTCACAGATCAGTAAGGATTGCTGTTGTTTTAATCCACAAGGTATTGTGAAAAGCCGCTGTACAGAAAAAGAGAACGAATACAACTTATTTTCTAAAGCAATGGAATTTCTAAAATGGACAATTCCCCATCCCACCAACACCACTGTCACTTAATGAAAGTTGACTGACTTGAATTAGAGCAATTTTCATTTCACAAGCATAGGTTAGAGTGTACTCCATACACTGTGACCAGATAAAACTCTTGCTCTAACAGCGGGTCCCAAAAGGGGGAGTGAACAAGGCACAATCTAATAAGATAATTAAAGTCATAATATAAACGTCTTGCATTTTTTTGTCAAATGTCTGTGAAAATACATGCTATAAAAATAATGCTATTCTTTCTATTCAAATTATAATTGGTGGAAAAAGTATTCTTTTTCTTATATTGTTCTATTTCTCCTATTTTGGTAGGGTGGGGGTCACCCTCCCTGAGCCTTGGCCAGCACCACTGTAACAGCTTGAGATCACATATACCATAGTGTCACCATGGGAGCCACCTGGTAGCAGAGGAGGTGCAGAAATAGGGCCATTTCCATGGAACTGACCCACAGGTGACTGGGCAGGTGGAGTGTTGGAATGGGTTGGTGGAGGCACAACCAGAGTGCCAGCTCTGCGGTGAAGTGTCCCAAGGATGGCTGCTAAAAGTTTTCCCAGGACATGGTCTTGACTTTGAGCCAAAAGCTTGTGTTTATTGCTGCGTCCCTGGGAAGAAAAATACATGGGTCAGGAATCATGGAGCAAACCATGGTAGTATCCACTTACAAACTGTGCTTTCTCTCTCTGTAATGCTGGGCTCTTCAGGTTTAGAAGCCCTGGTGCCATAGAGGGAACACGTCCGCCAGAAACCACAGCCAGCAGTCAATGTCTCCAGGCTGTTCCGGGAGGAAGGGAAATGACTTAGTTTCCTCACTTTGCCATAACACGCTACTGAATACCTGGTGGCTTTAAAACAGCAGAAATGTCGCTTCTCAAATTCTGGAATCTAGAAGTGTGTGTGATCGAGGTGTCAGTAGGGCCTTGCTTCCTCTGAAGGCTCTAGGGAAGAATTTCTCCTTGTCTCTTCCGGCTTCTGATGGCTCTGTGCAATCCTCAGCTCGCAGCTGCATCTGGCTGACCTCTGCCTCCGTCTTCCCGTGGCCTTCTTCCTTGTGTGTGGCTAGATGTCCTTTCCTCTTACAAGAACAACTGCCATTAGATGTAGGGCCCACCCTGACCGGGTCTGACTTCACCTTAAGTGCATTGCTTACGCTTAGAAAGACTCTATTTCCAGATAAAGTCACATTCTGAGCTTCTAGACAGATGTGAAGACTTGGGGCACATTATCCACCCACTACAAGAAGTCACTATCTTGGCTGGGGCCACTGACTTTGATCATTAAAAGGGTTAGGGGACGTGTGACACAAAGAAACTAGGAGGAATATACAAAATGTTAAGAAATCTCTAAATATGTAAGCTGTAGTTTTATGTAGTCTTATCTTTTATGTTGTTAGTATTGATATTTTCTTGAATATATTTACCTCTAATTATTCTACTAAGATACAATTTGCATTCAGTAAAATTAATTTTGGGGCTACAGAGCTATGAGTTTTCACGAAGTCACTGGAAAAATTTCTCAGCTCAAAGGAAAATCTGACTTCCAGGATTATACAGGAGCACAACTCTGTCCTAAATCATCTTGGTAACCCATATGGTGTTTACTTTGGCGGCACATAATATTTCAAGGCAGGAGGCTCATATTTCATATTGGTGAAGACTGCAAAAGCCATTTTCCAAATTACAGAGAATTGGTGTTAAAAACTGCATCCACACACGGGGTCAGGCTTCCAGATAATACTGTCTCCACGATAAGGGATAGCATTACAAGTTCTCCTCCTAGGTTAGCAGAACGATGAGTTTCGATGTCATAAATACACTCCCCTTTGCTCTCAAATGGAAACTTTGTCAACAAGTTGCCTGACCCCAATATCTTCAAAATAATGTGCTTGTGCTCTGGTACTGGTCATGTTAGTGATGTGCCCACAGCCTTCAGTGTAGCCTTGAAACAAAACCCCTTGCAATGTAAAGGACTGGAAGCGATTCACCTACAAGTTAGTCTTATAGGAAGTTAGTCTTTCAAGCAGACACTCTGCTTAGCCACAGTCTAAACACATTTCTTCGCTCTATGATTATTCACACGTGTAAAGAGTGAAGTTTCTTTAAAACAGTTTTGTAGAAAAAAAAAGTTTGAGGATCTAACCCTAATCCTAACCATAACCCTAAATGCTACTAGAGAATACGTTGGCTTTTTTTTTTCTCTTCAACTCTGAAAATCCAGAGTTTTAGTTTTCAAGCCCAAGAGAGAAATGAAACAAAACAATACAAAAAAAAACTCATGTTTCAAAGTCCTGCTCGCCATGAAGTGGAAAATCTACCCCCTACGTGCCTAATTGCCATGAGTATTGTACCCTCACTCCCAACAATGCCTGCATCCCTTATTACTCTCACTCGACAAGTAAAGGTAGGGAGTTTATTATGGTATTCAATTTCCAGGAACATGGAAACATATTGCTAAGAATCTCAAATGTATATATTTAAAAATTAGTTGGCATTTTTAATTTGTTAAGATGCAGGATTTTCCTGAAGACATCAAGAAACACTTGGCCAAAAAAAAAAGTAAAAGAAAAAGAAAAAGAAAAAGAAAACTAGAACTTTGTCCTGGATCCTAAAGAAATGGAAGAATTGACCCAGACAACCAAATCAGGGGGAGGAAATGGCATCGAGGAAGGGCATTCTCTACAAAGAGAAATGATGACATGGAAAATTGTGACCCCGTAATGCAAAATCTGGTAGGAAAATCTTTATACAGAACATCATATTTGATGGCAAACATTTAGAAGCATTGAAATCCAGTGCAATGAGATTTAAAAAGATGTACACAAATTCAAAAGGGAAGACATCAAACTGTGATTATTTGTTAACAATACAATTGTCTACTTAGAAAGTCCAAAGGAATGATCCACAAGCAACTATTAGCGCTAATTAGAGAATTTAGTCAGGGTGCTGTTTCATGCTGTTACTGTGTGATCCGTGGCTGTTGGTAATGTTCCCTTTTCTAATTTGGATCCTCCCTCTGTTCACTGTCTTCCCTCCTCGCCACATAACCTGATCGCTAAGAGCTCAATTTTCCCCTATAGAGTTCTATTTGGATATCACCATTACTCTAAGTTTCTGTACATCATGTAGCCATTTGTGTGATTTATGAATCCATTTTTCTCTTACATAAAAGTGAAATTACGATACCCCAAATTATAAAGATATGCACATTATTACTTGACTTTCCCCAAAGTTTTACCTTGTCTCTTGTGCCAAATAGCATTTGTTAATGGGGTTTTCACTAGGGACCATTGCTCTGCAAATTCTGCATTTCTCTGCAAATGGAGAAGGAAACACATGGAGTCAAGATTCAGCTTGACAGAACTGAAGCAGGTATCCACTCCCCATGGGGCAATGCTGTCTCACTCCCCACAGAATCTGTTCTGATCACATAGGTTTACCGGAATGTTTCAGCTGGGCAAATAACAGAATGGGCTTTAAAGTAATCCATATGGGGAGCCTTCTTACATCAAACACCACATGCAGTCTCCAGCATCCAGAGATGCCCTACCTGGTTTCAAGGCTTCCAAACTGCTGTTCATGAGATTCAGAATCCTTTCTTTTTTTAGGGTTTAGTGACCAATGCCAGAGAGAACATAATTAGATCTCTGTATGATATAATCTCATCTCTGCTGTATTAGTTTACTAGGGATGCCACCACCAAGTTTTGCAGACTGGGTGACTTAAACAACAGAAATGCATTTTTTTAAAATTTTATTTTAGAGAGACAGAGATTGAGCAGGGGAAAGAGACAGAGAGAGAGCGAGAAAATCTTAAGCAGGCTCCGCACTCAGTACAGAGCTCAATACAGAGCTTAATCTCATGACCCTGGGATCATGACCAAAATCAAGTCAGACACTCAACCAAGTCATCCAGATGCCGCAAGAAATGTATTTTCTCACAGTTCTGGAGGCTGGAAGTCTGAGATCAAGATGTTGGCAGGGATGTATTCTTCTGAGACCTCTCTCTCTCTGACTTTTAGATGGTCATCTTCTCCCTATATCTTCACATGGTCTTCCCTTTGCATATGTCTGTGTTCTAATCTCCTCTACTTTTTTTATGTTTGTTCATTTTTGAGAGACAGAGAGACAGAATCCTCGAGATGGGAAGAGAAAGAGAGAGAAGAAGACACAGAATCTGAAACTGTCAGCACAGAGCCCGATGTGGAGCTCAAACTCACAAACTGCGAGATCATGGCCTGAGCTGAAGTTGGACCCTTAACCTACTGAGCCACCAAGGTGCCCCTAAACTCCTCTTCTTATAAAGACAGCAGTCATATTGAATTGGGGCCCATTTTAATGACCTCATTTTAACTTTAATTACCTCTTTAAAGATCCCATGTCCAAATATAGTCATGTTCTGGGGTGCTGGGTTTAGGACTTCAACATATGAGTTTGCAGGGTTGGGGGATGCAGCACAATTCAGTCCATAACATACATGAAGCAAACATCCCCCAAGAGTCTTGTATTGTACATGAACTTGTCATAGACTCTCTTATATATTTTGTATACTTCATTTTCTAATCTGCTGGATGTTTCCAGGTGTGTTTCGCTCATGATCTCCTGAACAGAATGAACAGTGATTTCTTAATCTGGCTAATCCCAAACCTGTTCCCAAGGTACAATTAATATATCATACATATTTTGCATTGAATATGGTCCTCAATGTCCCCTCATCAGTGTCCATCCAGATTCGCCAATTTGAATTCGTCTTCAAGTTTCGAAGTTTGATCTCTCGGAGGCATTTTAATTCCGACGAATCGCCATATGAATCTATTATGTTTTTATATCTATGTTTATTTACCCTGACAAGAAATGAAAGGGGTGAAATGAAAGCTGCCTCAGTGCTGGTTTCCCATGCCCACAGGGCGAGGCAATGCTGGTTGGTATCACTTGCACACGCAGGAACGTCAAAGTTAGGAAACTCAGAACATGTATCTAGTGGCTATCCTACCTCATCCCTCCAGAAAGAGAGGCAGAGACTTCGACTTTATAATGCCAACAATCTCTAGGGAGAAGAGGAGAAAGTCTCTAAGTTGGAATGTAAGCAAATGGCTCTAGGACGATACAGAATCTATAACTTGTAAGTCTTGTTTTCCATCAACCATCCTTTAAGCCAGGTTGCCCATAACGGTTGTTCAGAAAGCCCCGATTGCACGGAAACATGGAAAGCTTCTTGGAGAATTGTTTCCCAGTGGTAATGCCTCCCTGTGTCACCATCAGCCACAGACAGCGATTGGAAATACCAAAAGGTCCTGAAGGAGCACACCTTAATGAACCCATAGCATGATTCCAGCACCCTTGCTGCCATTTCTACTTTCCCCCATGATTTATTAAGTACAGTTTACGTTGTTTCCCCACAGAGGAAAGAATTTTAAGCTCTAATCTACCGCTACAACACAAGGAGTAGAGGAAATATGGCCTCTGTCATAGTTGGTTTGGGCTAGTATAACAAATTATCATAGTGTGGAGACCTTAAAAAAATAAACATTTATTTTTCACACTTCCTTAGGCTAGAATTCCAGGATCAAGGTGCCAGTGTGGTTCTGTTCCCAGGCAGTGTCCTCTTCCTGGTTTATAGATGACTATCTTCTCACTCTGTCCTCTCATGGCAAAAAGGAAGCCAGCTAGCACATTGGCCTCTTCTTTTAAGGAGACTAATCCCAATCAGGATGGTGAAATCTGAAACTTGTCCCCAGGCGTGGAAGGCAGGGAAAAGTCAAAGAAAAAGGCAGACCACTCAGATTGGTGGGTAGCAGATTTAACAAACAAGGGAACTTCCCTGCAGTGCCTGTCTTGTGGGCTCCAAGACAAATAGATCTCCATATCTGCCCACCAGAATCTTAGAGGGTTATAAAGAGGCCTTAGCTGTGTGCAGTTATGTATTCAGTCCATATGATCACAACGACATGCTCTCCCCAGGCTGCATCCTTGAAAGAGCTCCTAGTGGGGGGACAGTGGGCAGAGCTTACATTCCAAGACAGGGGAGAAGATGAAGAACCTCTGATTGCCTAGGTCCAGCTCACGCGTCAAACAGTGGCCACATCCTCTCAATAACCTCTCCTTTTCCATGACCTAAATGCTGTTCCATATATCACCCTTGGCTACCACAGTAGCTTTCTGGCCATTGCTTATATTTTCTACAAACCCTCTTCCTTAACGCTTTACCATTGCTATGCCTTGTGCTTCTAGACAGATATACATATCCTGGTACTCACAAAGCTTTTTCTCTGACTGTACTTAAATCTGTATTCAGGGGCGCCTGCGTGGTGCAGTCGGTTAAGCGTCCGACTTCAGCCAGGTCACGATCTCGCGGTCCGGGAGTTCGAGCCCCGCATCGGGCTCTGGGCTGATGGCTCAGAGCCTGGAGCCTGTTTCCGATTCTGTGTCTCCCTCTCTCTCTGCCCCTCCCCCGTTCATTCTCTGTCTCTCTCTGTCCCAAAAATAAATAAATGTTGAAAAAAAAATTAAAAAAAAATCTGTATTCAATGTCACCTACTAAGAAAAGTGTCTCCTGAATACTATAACAAAAGCAGTACTATTTTCATCTTTAGCTCCATTTCTTTCTCTATTTTTCTTCAGAGAACTTACCCCTTGCTAACTGGTGGTATGATATGAGAAAATGAACTTATGTGTTAACTGTCTCTATCCCTCCAAAATATCAGTTCTACAAGGGAACTAACATTGTCATATCCTCAGTTTCTAGAACATGGCCTGTCACTGAACCAGCATTTAGTAACTATCTGATGAGATGGTGAATGAATGAATGAATGAATGAATGAATGAATTAGTGGTCCAAGGAAGTGAAATTGGAAAGTGATAGCTGAGAGATGGCTAAGCCCCTGAGTATCATTACAAGCAGTCGGTAGAAGGCACCCAACATGAATAAACCCAGCATTAGTAGAAGAGAGTCCTATTTAGAAATACAGAGGTGAACACAGTAAAAATAGATGAAGGAACTACTGTTCAGTATATTAGGCAAATTGAATCAAAACTTAAAATCTAGTCCAAAAAATTTTATTTTTATTTTTTAAAGTTTACTTATTCATTTTGAGAGAGAGAGAGAGAGAAAGCATGAGCAGGGGAGGGGCAAAGAGAGAGGAAAGAATGAGAATCCCAACCAGGCTCTGCACTGCCAGCACGGAGCCAACGGAAGGCTCGAACTCACCAACTGTGAGATCGTGGCCTGAACCGAAATCGGATACTTCACCAACTGAGCCACCCAGTTGCACCTAGCCTGAAAAACTTTTTAATAAATTAGGGAAATTAAAATTCTGACAAAATTTTATCCAGAAATAAGCTTCAAAGTACAAAGCATATTAATGACCTATTGTCACATTTTGCTGAAAGCTCTAAAAGATTTTAGCTTTAAATAGAGTGGACTGAATTAAATAAGCACAATTTGGTCGAATACTCCCATTTTAGAACAATAGCTACTGTAGATTTATCTGCTACAGTTGAAATTTAAG
This sequence comes from Felis catus, assembly GCF_018350175.1. Lineage (NCBI taxonomy): Eukaryota > Metazoa > Chordata > Mammalia > Carnivora > Felidae > Felis > Felis catus. The sequence goes on from NC_058368.1 coordinate 229,725,618, forward strand.
TTTTTTCCAAGACTTTAGTATACTGATAGTTAAACAATGCTTATAAATAAAAGTAATTTATGTGCAATGAAGAAGAATACATCAATTGAAAAGAGTGAGAATTACAAAATTTAATAGATGAATATCAGCCTGGAAGTTCTCTTTTAAAAAAAAATTTTTAATGTTTTTATTTATTTTTGAGACAGAGAGAGACAGAGCATGAGCAGGGGAGGGGCAGAGAGATAGGGAGATGCAGAATCCGAAGCAGGATCCAGGCTCTGAGCTGTCAGCACAGAGCCTGACCTGGGGTTTGAACTCAAGGAGTGTGAGATCATGACCTGAACCAAAGTTGGATGCTCAACCGACTGAGCCACCCAGGTGCCCCTAGCCTGAAAGTTCTCTTAAAAGTTGATACAAATTGGGTCATCTGGGTGGCTCAGTTGGTTAGGCGACCGACTGACTTTGGCTCAGGTCATGATCTCACAGTTTGTGAATTTGAGCCCCACGTGGGGCTCTGTGATGACAGCTCGGAGCCTGGAGCCTGCTTCAGATTCTGTGTCTCCCCCTCTCTCTGCCCCCTCCCCTGTTCACACTCCGTGTCTCTCTGCCTCTCAATAAGAAATAAACGTTAAAAAAAATTGAAGAAAAGTTGATACAAATTAATGAACTTTGATAATAGTATTAAAATTAATTTAAAAATAATGACATTGGAGGGTTTAATTATGTTAGGCTGAAAATTCCAGAGGAGTACACAGAATTATGAGAAGGTAGCAGTTAATGAGAAGCAAAGTCATTCAAAGAGGACTTCAATTTTTGGTGGCTGCTGGGGACAGCAGTGCCGAGAATCACATCCAAGATGACTCTATGGGGGGGGGGGGAGGGCGCCTGGGTGGTGCAGTCCTTTGAGTGCCCCACTCTTCACTTAGAGATGAGTCGGGTCACGATTTCACGGTTTGTGAGTTCGAGCCCCACCTCGTGCTTGGGATTCTCTCTCTCCCTCTCTCTCTGCCCTTTCCCTACCCACCTCTCAAAATAAATAAATAAACTTGAAAAAAACCCAGATGACTCGACATAGGGTTCTGGGTGGTATCAGAAGTCTGATGGACACAGCAGACTGTAATCGGTGCTTAATTTTCATGTCCAGTGATACTAGAATAAAGCTGGCTCTCCCGGAAGGTGGGGCATTAGATTAGCTGGAGTTACTGACACTCCTCTCTGAATAGGACCAGCGACAACTTCCAATAGTTAGGAAAGCCAATCTTCCCTTGAAGACACTGGCAAAAAATTTCACTATACAGATCAGATGAGATAGGAAGCAATTGGCTCAGTGAACACTTATATTCCAAGGATGAGGTGCAGCCCGTGCGGCCTGGTACAGGGGTCACTGTGCAGAATCTGTGGCCTCCCAAGCAAGAAACTTGTTCATGCCGTTGTTCTAACCTAAGGAAAGGACCCCGTGTTTCTCTTCATTTCATTAACTTTTGAACACTGTGTTCATCATCCTAAGTACGTTTTGAGACTTCATGCTTTATCTTTCAGGTCTTTGATTTTCTTTTCTTGCGTGTCCAACCTGTTCTTATGCTTTCTGTGCCTTCATTTACATTCATCAGCTTCAGGTAGGAAACAAGCCAAGGCCACTTTCACATCCCTGAGTGGCCTCTTTCCAGGTTGACATCTATGAGCTAAACAACCCCACAAATCCATTTCACAGCAAAATCATCCTGCTCAGGATTTTTCATACTTTTTTGCCTGGAAGTGTTTTGCAAAACACTGTATTGCATGTCCTGTAAAAATAAAGGTAGAAAAGTCCTAAGGAAGCTTTCTGATCTCTACAAGTGCAGGGACTCTGTTAGGAAAGGAGATACGTATCTTCATTTCGCGTGTGTGTGCACACATGTGTGCATAACGTGAAAGTGGAGGCACTCAAGTAACCTATATGGAGAAGCTCTTGCTTGCATATGGCTAAAAGGCCAGAGGTCAGGGTCATTCAGTGCCGGGCAAGAGGTCCTGCAACGATACCTGAAACTATCACGATATCTTAATGCGTTAACATTTATGTTATTGCTCTGAGTTCTCGAAAAAAAGTCTAACTGTGTTTCCCAGGCTTTGCTTAATAAAAAGAAAATATGTCTTTCAAACATTTCACATAACATACACAAGGTTTGGAATCTTTTTCAAAATCCTGACGTATTTTGCAAACTAACCACTAAAAATGTTACGATAATAGGTAGTGCATTAGCATTTCTGCATCCTAACCTACACTGAATATAGTAAGTGAAGAAGACTTAGCAAATTTGATAGAGGAATATTGGCCCTGCAAAGCTGTTTTAATTGTTATGTATATCATTATAAAATTAATTTCTCTGGTTATATTTTTCATATTTTAGGTATTTTACATAGTTATATATAGGTATTATGGATATTCCATAACCACATGCATAATCAATAATTTTAAGATTAAATAATTTTAAGATTAAATTTTAAGATTAAATTTTTAAGCATACCTTAGAAAGAATGAAGTAACCAACATCCATCTACCCACCAACCAGTTTAGGAATTGAGATCTGAGAAAAGGCCAGGGAAGCTTGATTGGTAAACCAGTATGTCCCCACCTGGGACACTTCTACTCCTGGTGGTGCCTACTGACTTTCTAGGGTACCATTCAGTTTAAGGACGTCACTTTTCCTATGATCAATTTCCAGATATGCCTTTTTCCTAAAATTTATATCCCCCATAAGATGACTGTGATATACGAGGAGACTTGCCTTCTCTACCCCCTTTTGCAAATTTCCCATTTTGTCATCCTTACAAGAAAAGGCATAACACGCATTCAATTCTAGTATTTTGATCATTATGAAGTGTTCCCCTTCGTCTCAGTAAATTCTCTTTGTCTTGAAGTTTCTCCTTATCTGATATTAATATAGACGCTCCAGTGTTCTTTTACTTACCTTTGGCATGATAGATCTTGTTTCCTTTAATTTCAATATATTTGTGTTACTAGAAGCTAAATACTTAATTTTTTTATTATATTCTGAGAATTTCAGATACTATCTTAAGGAGGCACTGAGTTACAATATTTTTCCTCAAAAAGAATTGAGTTTTAGGTTGGCAGACAGTAAAGTATCAGAGGAATACATTGATCTGTCAGGCCTTGTTTTAGGCTTTCTTTAAAGAGAGCTATTACAGTTTTTTGTTTTGTCCCCCTCCACCCCACCCCCACCCCCCCCCCCCCGTATTTCTAGGTTCATAGCCGTCAACCTAAAGTGTGGCTAGTTTTACTTTTTGTATTAGTTTGCTAGGATCACCACACAAAATCTCACAGACAGGGTGACTTAAAAAGCAGAAATTTATTTCCCCATAGTTCTGGAAGCTGGAAGTCCAAAATCAAGGTGTCAGAAGGGCAGGTTTCTCTGAGGTCTCACTCCTCAATTTGCCAATGGCTGTCTTCTCACTATTTCCTCACATGACCTTTTCTCTTTGTGCTCACATCCCTACTGACTCTTTCTCTTCCTGTAAGGACACAAGTCCTATCGGATTAGGGCCCCATCCCTATGGCTTCATTTAATCTTAGTTATTTCTTTAAAAGCTCTGTCCTGGGGCGCCTGGGTGGCGCAGTCGGTTAAGCGTCCGACTTCAGCCAGGTCACGATCTCGCGGTCCGTGAGTTCGAGCCCCGCGTCAGGCTCTGGGCTGTTGGCTCAGAGCCTGGAGCCTGTTTCCGACTCTGTGTCTCCCTCTCTCTCTGCCCCTCCCCCGTTCATGCTCTGTCTCTCTCTGTCCCAAAAATAAATAAAAAACATTGAAAAAAATTAAAAAAAAAATAAAAGCTCTGTCCTTAGATACTACTTCGCAATGAGAAAGAATGAAATCATGCCATTTGCAGCAATGTGGATGAAGCTGGAAGGTATTTTGCTGAGTGAAATAAGTCAGTCAGAGAAAGACAGATACCATGTTTTCACTTGTATGTGGAATTTGAGAAACTTAACAGAAGACCATGGGGGAAGTGTAGGAGGAAAAATAGTTTTTAAACAGAGAAAGAGCCAAACCACAAGAGATTCTTAAATACAGAGAACAAACTGAAGGGGCATGGGGGATGGTGGGGGAGAGGGGAAAATGGGTGATGGGCATTGAGGAGGGCACTAGTTGGGATGAGCACTGAGTGTTGTATGGAAGCGATGAATCATGGGAATCTACACCTGAAACCAAGAGCACCCTGTATATGCTGTATGTTAAGTAACTTGACAATAAATTGTATTAAAAAAATAAAAATAAATAAAATTAAAAAAAAGAAAGAAAAACTTACACTAACATAAGTTATATCTCAATTAAAAATTTTATAAAACAAGAACAAAAATAAAGGCTCTATCTTTATTTTTTTTAATGTTTATTTATTTATTTTGAGAGAGAGAGAGAGAGAGAGAGAGAGAGAATCCCAAGCAGGTTCTGCACTATCAGAGCAGAGCCCAACTCAGGGCTCTGTGTATCAGACTGTGAGATCTTGAGCAAAGCAGAGATCAAGAGTTGGATTCTTAACAGACTGAGCCACCCAGGTGCCCTGTAAAGGCTCTTTAACTATAGTCACCCTGAGGGTTAATTTCAACATATGAATTTGGATGCAACACAATTCAGCCTACACAGTCTTGTTAGATGGCCTTTCTGATAACTCAACTCAATCTTTGAGTTGTTCTTAAAGATTCTCCACCCTGATTGATCCTGGCCACCAAACTTTCCAGAGCATTAAGCATGTTCCAGAATTGCTCAGCTCCCTGCCTCCAAGCAGCTGTTCTCTGCCTAGTTTCTTGGCATCTTGGTAGAGACTCAGGGGAATCTCTCTGGATTTCCCTCTCCCTGGCTCCTTCTTCTCCAGTACTTTCTCTCCTAAATCCCGACCACCCTAGTAAGAAACAAACTTTAATCTCTTCTTTCTCTATCTAGTGTAATTGCTTCTCTTTCTTACATCCGATATAAATGCACCACATCCCAGAAAATGTTCCCAGGGAAAAAGCCTACATAAAAGTAAATACCCTTTGTATGCCTCCTCTCTCTCACGGATAGTGGCCTTACATTAGCTGCTGTCCAATGGCTGCAACTTGTTGTGTTTCATATATTTTGTACATGGCATCATAGATTTTATAGATATTTTAAAAGCTATTTTAGTTGCATGGCATAGGTTTTGATATATATGTTGTTTACCATTTATGTGAAAATAATTCAACCCTCTTAAGTAGATTTATTTTGAAATGGTATAGATTAAGTTCCTAACAGGATGAACTTTCTATTTGCTATTTTTTTTTTTTAGTTATTGATTTCTGTTTTAATTCCACTGTTGTCTGAGAATATACTCTGAAGTGCTCAAATCAGTTCAAACTTGCTATGGCTTGCTTTCTAACCCAGCATAGGTTGGTTTTGTCAAGTGTTACCTGTGCACTCAATATTTTGTGTATAATGGGTTACAGGGAACTTACTACTAAAATTAATTTCATTTATATTTTTAAGTTCTATAATTCCCAGTGGATTCTTTCTGTTAGATTCTAATTCTCAGGTGAATTTCTCCATCCTCCCTAGTCTTTTTTTTCTATCTCTTCCTACATCCTTATACTCTTTTGAACATATTATTATTACTTTGAATATGTTCAATATATGCTAATTCCCATATCCGGATTCCCTGTGGGTCTATTTCTATTATATATTTGTTGGTTGGCTATTGGTCATTTGGTCCTATCCCTGCATAACGACTTCTGTGTTGGAACCCGCACGTTAAAGCATTGAGGAAGTTTTCCTGAAAGGGTTCACTTTTTCCTGGTAGGTACCTAGACGTCCTGCTCACCTCTGATCCAATCAAGGGCTGAGCTGAATTGAGCTGAGGCCACAGTATTGACAAGTGGCCATCTCCCTCTGTTTTCCCCGGATCTCAGGGAGCAGGCTTCTAGGAATTTTCACTGAGAACCTGATGGGTCTCCTAAGGTCACTACTCAGGAAGGTCCTGAATGCAAATGCTTTTTTTCCCCTCCTCTGGACAGCAAGACTGTTAAAACTATATTATGATCTTCAAGGACTTTTTGCTTAGCTTTTTAGCCTTGTGAGGCTTCAGAAGTTGCAAAATTTTGAGGGGAACACCAGCCTTGTGTTGGGGTCAGTTCTCTGCTCCTCCCTTCCCACTGGGACCTTGCTCAAGTGTCAAAATGAAGCCCTATGAGACCAACAAAACCTCTACTCGTATCTGTGTGTCAAACAGTGGCCCCCTGCCCAGCTAGACTCAAAACTCAGCCTCTTTCACTGTATCCAAAATTGGCGAAGGTTCCAGGGAAAGAGGAGATACACAGCGTCAGTTCAAGCTCCGCATCGTCTTCCGTATGGAATCTTGGCTCCTCCAGTCCTTGCTTTAGAGAAATATTTTTGTTTTTATTCAAGAATTCTAATTATTTTCAGCAGAAGCATTGGGCTGCCACAAGCTATTCCATTCTGTCCAGAAATAGAAGTCTGGTCTATTTTTTAATTGGGATGTTTGTAATGTCAAATGATTTGAGAAAAACAATCTTCATTCAACCTCCATGTACCATGGGAGAGATTATGTAATAACAGCCAAAATGTATAAAATGGAAACTTGGCTGTATAAAGAATGATCTAACCTTAGAATAGGAAAGTGTGGTCATGAAAAACAGAATGGGGAAGTTACAGAAATATAATTTTAACTAAGAGGATGCATATTTGTGGATTATAATAAAAAACCAAACTGTTTTCATTCTGGGTGATGAGACTATAATTTTTTTTTCATAATTTTCATAATTTTCTAATTTATTTGTGATTCAGAATTTGTTACTTTTACAATAAGCAAAACTAAATGCTCACCAAAATATTTACACAAATATAATGTTCAATTATTCAGAAAATTCCTTCAGAAGTCCTCGTTTCTGACATTATTGAAAAAGATGAAAATAAAAGAAATGTGAGGGGCACCTGGGTGGCTCAGTCGGTTGAGTGTCCGACTTCGGCTCAGGCCATGATCTCACAGCTCGTGAATTGGAGCCCCGTGTCGGGCTCTGTGCTGACAGCTCAGAGCCTGGAGCCCGCTTTGGATTCTGTGTCTCCCTCTCTCTCTACCCCACCCCTGCTCACACTCTGTCTCTCTCTCTCTCCAAAAATAAATAAACATTAAAAAAAATAACAATAGGGGTGCCTGGGTGGCTCAGTCGGTTAAGCGTCCGACTTCAGCTTGGGTCATGATCTTGCGGTTTGGGTTCGAGCCCCGCGTCGGGCTCTGTGCTGACCAGTCAGAGCCTGGAGCCCGCCTCGGATCCTGTGTCTCCCTCTCTCTCTGCCCCTCCCCTGCTCATGCTCTGTCTCTCTCTGTGTGTCAAAAATAAGTAAACATTAAAAATAATTAAAAAAATAATTAATAAATAAATAAATGTGATTTCTGGAAATACAAAATATAGCTAGTCATGTACATATCCCATGTATGTGGAAAAAATATTAGAGAATATAGGAAATATTTGACAACATTATTATCAACAGATAAACCAAATGGGTAAATTGTATGGAACAGCCATACAAGTTAAACAGCATACTTTATAACAGGATGCTTTACAAAGCCCATAAAGGAATATACCATCATGAAATACAAAAATAGGACAGTCACTTGACCTGGTGTAGATGCCATGCATCTGTGAATTATTCCTCGAAACTCAGTGAAAACAATAATCACAGCCAGTGTACAAAATGAAGATCAGTATAAACTCTCATCATTAGCCTGTAAGATATAAGTATTTGCATATGAAAGTAATTTGTTGATGCTCATTAGGAAAAGAATGAATATGAAAAGTATCCATTGGCAATGTGGTGTTGCCTCTGTGTCTCGATGACAGAACAAGGTACGTGCAATTAGATAATACGTGTGCTTCAGAGTAGCAAGAAGCTAACACAGCAGAAGGAAGAGGGTGTTTTAATGTCATCAGTAGTATTAACCATTAAGTTGTGAACTGGTCACTAAGTGCCAGGGCATGTTGCTATTTGTTTACTACGGATTGATTCACTATTTCTCACAACAGTCTGAGGGGAGTGTTTTGCTTATTTTACAGGTAAGAAGATGAGAGTTTTAAGAATTTTAATGAGTAGGGGGCGCCTGGATGGCTCAGTCGGTTAAGTGTCTGATTCTTGGTTTCTGCTCAGATTGTGATTTCACAGTTCATGAGTTGGAGGCCCCTGTCGAGCTCTGTGCTGACAGGGCAGAGCCTGAAAGGGATTCTCTGCCTTCCTCTCTCTCTCTCTCTCTCTCTCTCTCTCTCTCTCTCTCTTTCTGCCCCTCCCACGCTCATACTGTCTCTCTCAAAAATAAATAACTAATTTTTTTTTAATTTTAGATAATTTTAATTAGCAAATTGATTTCAGAGTGTGCACTCTCTACAACCTTCAGAGTCAACATTAAAGTGAGTGGAAATGAGTTATTCACTTTTGGAAACAGTGTAAAAGTCAGTTAGTTACATAGGGTGGACTCAAAGCTTGGAACTGACTTCATTTATGGCTCAAGGGAGATACAAATCTCATCTTACATCATTCCCTGATTTCTCTTCCAGTATATGTGATTTAGAGCACATTCATATACTCATTTCAATATATTTTTTAAAATTTTCATAGAATATATACTGGGAGGGAAATAAAGTGTCACAGCTGTAGGAAGCAGAGGGGGATGATTGCAGACAACATAAGCATCAGAGATTGTGTTTGGCTGCACGTAATAGAATCCAGCTACCAAGGCTTGACCAAAAAAAGGTTAATTTTTATCCGATAAGCTCAGGGAGCAGCAGTCTCAAGCTGTTGCAACGGCTTCAGGAAACTCTTAGTATCCTGGGCTTCATCTGTCTTAGGCTGGTCTTGGCCTGTGGCTCTCATTCTCAGGAACAATTCACAGGTCCAAGTGGCAAGGTCCACGTCCATCCTGAAGACTGCATTTCAGAGTATAGGAAGGAGGCAGGAACAGGCAGTACTGGAGAGCCTCCCTTTCACAAAAGCCAACCATTCTCTGAACACTTCATCAGCCGCTCTGGTTTGTCTGCCAGAATACACCTAGCAGCAAGAGAGGCCAGGAAGTGTTTTCTAGCTGGTCACATGCTGCTTTGGATCAAATTCGGGTCTTGTACAAAAGGAAGATAGGGAGGATAGACATCAGACTGGCAATCAGCGGTGATTTGGGCTTTCATCAAAATGTTTCAGCTTAATCAGAAGAATGAATTGAGAAAGTAGCACATAAATGAATCTAAAAAGCCAAATCAAAGCTCTAAAGCAAAACAACACAATAAGACGGTGATGTGGACAAATATATTTTTTTAACGTTTATTTATTTTTGAGAGAGAGAGAGAACGAGACGGCAAGCACGAGTGGGGGACGGGCAGAGAGAGAGGGAGACGCAGAATCCCCAGGCTCTGAAACCCGAGGCAGGGCTTGAACCCACAAACCACGAAATCATGACCTGAGCTGAAGCCAGGCACTTAACTGACTGAGCTACTCAGGTGCCCCAGTGATGGGGACAAATATTAAGAATTAAGGGAAGAAGCTCAAGCTGAGTTTGTAAGACTGAGCAAAAATCAGCGTTAATTTTTGAATTCACCCTATGCGTGCAGATTTTGAGACCTGCCTATGTGATTAATTGTTATTTTTTACAGACTACCCGACAATCAAGGATTGGTGATAGGATCCAAACTTTTGTTAATAAACCCAGTGTTTCTTCTTGGAGCTACAGTACAAATGATCATAATATATGCCATTGATTTTTCTGAATCGAATCATTTAGGTTCTTCATTCTCAAACCTACTGAAAGCCAATGCTCCACTTTTACAAGTGTTCCAAGATGCCCACTCGGCCATCCTGAGAAGAAGAGATCTTAACTGGTTTTTAAGGGCCTATAGTATGCCCAACAAAGATATAAAGATGAAATAAAAGAAAAGTTATTTAAAATAGAAGATTATGTTCCTCTTTGTGTAAACGCTTGGTCACAACCAGGCCAGAAGAGCTAACCTTACCCCTGTATGCAGCATCACTGTGATAGTGATAACTACACAAATTGACTGATGCAGGGGCGTCTGGGTTGCTCAGCCGGTTAAGTGTCTGACTCTTGATCTCAGCTCAGGTCTTGATCTCAGGGTCGTGAGTTCAAGCCCCACATTGGGCTCCGTGCTGGGCATAAAGCCTACTTAAAAGAAAAAAAAAAAGATGGATACAGGAGTGTTCTTTTGGTGAGTTGTTGCTCTTAATTTTGTGAACCAGCCTTGGTCAATTTCTGATCAAAACAAGGTTAAATCTTTCGGTAATTTATATCACCGTGGTTTTTCCAGGCAAAAATGCTTCTTGTCTACATGTAAAATGGAGTACTGTTAACAAGCTTACATACTTCTGAACAGGTTCTTAGCACTTGCGGATGACGGTGGCATCCTCGAAAGCCATGAAGGATACTGGCAATTCCTCCTGTAGGATTGTCTCATATACCGCAGAATATTTAGAATGTGTGGCTTGTGACCGCTGAATGTTAATGACAATAAAAAAAATACCCTTTCACACATTTCTAAACTACCTCCTGAGGAGGCAATAATGATTCCATTAAGAATCCTTAACCTAGATGTTTGGTCTAAGAACTGAAATTTTGTTGATGAAATTCAATACTAAATCAGTCTGCCTTAAAATTCATCTAGGAGGACTGCATAAATTTGGTAAGAATGCCCCCGTTCCATTCTCTGGGTCTTATTTTTGCCATTGTTGCTTCCTGTTCCTGTCAATAGGCCCCAAACCGGTCAATCTGGGGAGTCAATTTCTTCATTCAGTGGAAGAAGCTCATTAAATCTATAAGCATTGCTGACACGTTAAATCATAGCACAAAGTTTATTTCTCCTTGCTGCTAATATTTGTTATGAAGATTCTGTGCCCAGCTCTAAAATTTGATGTCTTCTTCCTGTATATGCAATCTGTCAATTCCTGTCCACTTAGACTTCTGACCCACTGTCCGATTCTGATCAATGATGCTTGACCTTCTCTATGCCTGAGCAGCCTACATTGAATTTCGATGTTTTGGTACCAGGTTGTGACTTTTGATGATGTAGGGCTGCCACTGGACACCTCACTGGTCTCTGAGGCCTTCATTCGGTCTGACTCCGTTCAGAGTGAATGTATTCCACTCCACTGTAAATCCAAGAACCCAGGCTCTCTCCAAATACACCCTCTCTATCTCTCTCCTTCCTCTGCCTCAGCATTTAGGGCCTATCCCCTCACCATGCCACCTATGTCCTGGCATTAAAAAAACAAAACCAAAACCAAAACAGCTTCCCTCGAAGAGGCAAAAACAATGAGAAAACGTTGAAGAAAAGGATTGAATAAAGAATCATCAATGCCCTAAACCATATAGACAGTCAGAAAGAAATAAAAACATTTGAGCGTTAAGTGCCTCCTCTGTGTGTTTCCTCTTCTTCTCTCATCCCATAACCACAGATTATAAACTCCCTGAGCATCGGGAGCTGTCATTTTGTCTATTGTTTGCTACTGATACGACAAATTTTGCTAGTGTCTGAACCACAGTAGACAAACGTCTGATAAATGAATGAATGAATGAGCGAAAGCATCATATGAGGGACAGCAGTAGTCAAAAGAAGTCTGTGTGAAAGTGTGAAGTTGCCCATCAAATTCTGAAATGGCCCACACATTGATCTTAACTAAAATGGTTAATTCAAAACAGTTATAACTACTCTGAAAGTCTTTGAAAACAGAACAATGTTGTCCAGTAACAAATGCGTATCTTTTATGGTCAACAGCAAGCAGTGTTTACTATTCTCCTGAATGTGTGTATATAATATATATAATGATATGACTTCTACATTTAAATTGTAAATTGTAAATTTTAAAAGAGTGTCATTATTTCCCCCATTTAAATGCTGAGCAGCAACAACAATCACTCACATAGTTGAATTTTACAACGTGAGAAATTTCCACTTGTTTATCAATGGGTAAATCATTTAAAAAAATACAAGAATAGGGGCGCCTGGGTGGCTCAGTCGGTTGGGCGTCAGACTTCAGCTCAGGTCACGATCTCACAGTTCGTGAGTTCGAGCCCCGCGTCGGGCTCTGTGCTGACAGCTCAGAGCCTGGAGCCTGCTTCACATTCTGTATCTCCCTCTCTCTCTGCCCCTTCCCTGCTCATGCTGTGTCTCTCTCTGTCTCAAAAATAAATAAACATTAAAAAAAATAAAAAAAAATAAAAAATACAAGAATATTATCTTTCTAGTTGAACCTCAACCAGAATCTATAGTGCTAGATTGAAATTGCTTTGAACCAAGCATTTCAGTCTCCTAAAATTGGCATATTTTGAACTATAAAATACATGCATTTGCAAAAATATTTTGAATTGTTGGGTTTTATGTCTGAAATGAAGTAAAAGTGGCATATAAAAACATACTTGTATCAAATTTTGAAAACTGAAAAAATCAAGAGATACAGCATTTAGTATTTAGATGATTTCTGCGCCTTAAAACTCTTTGGATACAGAAACAGAACGAACAACAAAAATGTTTCACTTCGTGTCAAGTGCAGTAATTTGAAAACAATAAGCCAGTAATTTCCTGGTCTCCTAGTGAAATCAGGGAATTCAGAACATTCCTTTGTACAGGAACTTTCAGACGCAGGAGGCAAAAGATGGCAGCAGTGAGTTGTTCCCAGACCTACACTACATATGATCATTGGACTTCATGTTTCAATATTATCTAATTGTGCATTTAATAATATCTTAAGTTATAAGTGATTTTCGATGAAGAGAAATCATAATTTACCAATGAAATTGGGCACAGAGCAAATCAAAACTGTTCAGGGCATCACTGCCCTTCTTAAATACCCACCTCACCTACCCTCTACATAAGTTTATAGGGACTGCCTCCGGGTCATTTCCAAGGATTACAATTAGCGAATAGGTTTTGCCACGGCTCAGTTAAAAAATAACTCTAAAACACTTATAAAAAATTATTTTCTTAACTTAGATCGACATAGGCATAGAAGACACATATGTTTCCCATGGATAATATTTATGCATGTACTTTAAATTTAATCCAAAGTGTAACTAACCTTTTCTTAACACCTCCCTCTCCACCCCACCATGACTTCCTGAGTTAAAAGATGTGAAGTACAGGTTAAAAAAAGTTTTTTCCCCTCCAAAATCCGACCAAAGCTAAGGTGAGAACAGAGCATCCTTTAAAATATAATGTAGCCTAATGGATACAGTACTGCTAATTTGTCTTGTACCAAGTTCTCTGCAGTAATTGAATGCCTTTCTGAGGACTAAAATAAAAAATATAGTTCGACGTGTGCTGAAATATGGCCCTGCAGTGTCTTCTCTCACAGGGATCGGGAGTATTTTAATATGGAGCTGGCTCTAAAACTTGAAGCCAGATCAGAGCTCTAATTTTGGAGGCGAGACCAAGCTTGTGTGGGCACCTGTATCCCTGGGTTGAGAGGATTAAAAACAAACATTTGCACTGTTGTCCGAAGTCCTTGTCTTAATACGCTGTTCCTTGCGTTTATTTCTACCTATTTAACCTGTCTAAAACTTTTTTTTTTCTCTTTGCATTTACTTCAAATGATAGTTTAGCATGCTCCAAAGTACAACAGAGAATAGCCCCGGATAAGTATTCAAGTCATTTAACTTTCTTGGATTATCTCTTTGACACAAAAGAGAAGCACTTTGCCAGGGAGAATCATAAGCCCCCCAAATCCCTCTGATGACAATTTCCTGTATTCTTCCCTGCTTATCTGTGTCTCAGAAACCAGCTCTGGGGAGGGGAGGAATAGAGAAGATCACAGCCTCAGACAGTCTGGGATCTACAGGGTCAGGGACGGCGAGCTGTGGCATGATTAGGAGAAACGTTTGCCTCTGGCCCAGGGTGGGCTGCAGTCTGCCCGCCCAAGTCCTTTGCAGGAGGGGCAAGCCCCGTCATGATACCTGAAACAGGGACACAGGTGAAGGCCCACAGGACTTTCTTGGCACATAACTTGGGGCTTGTTTTCTAACAGTCCTTTCATCGTTCACGACGTTGATTGTACTTGCTGTATTTCACAGTAAGAGGCACAGAGAAGTCTCAATGGAGTCAATGAGTCAAACCATGGGGAGATACGGAAAACCAATCTCAAAGTGAAGAGAGCAATGTGGGATCCATTGGAAAACTATGCAGAAGGGACAGGTGGGGGGGGGGGTTCCAGTTTAGCTTGGGCAAGGGGCGGAGGGGGGGGGTGGAGGGAGGAGGACGAGAAGGGAAGGTGCCCAGGTGTGGAAGTAGGAAGACACAAGAGGGGGCTCAAGAGGAGGCGAACTCGTCATCGCGGTCTATTCAAGTTCCAGACTGGACAAAGGTCTTTCTCGCAGTTAAGTTCACATACGTTCCAGATTCAAAACCAGAGGGATTCTGTTAAGAAGAAAGTCTCTCCCATGTGCGGAAAACATGTTTTAATCTAAGTGCTGGGGGTGCCAGAAACAGGACTGGCGCTGTGGTGCGGCTCGCAGATGGAGGTCCTGCGTTCTCTGCTCTAGAACAACAGGATTTCAGAACACCCACTGGCACCCAGTGGCTTGCACCTTCAGCCTGCCCCCTGCCCCCAAGGCGCACACCAGCTGCTCTAGACCCCCCTCCCGCCCCTGCCCCTTTGTTTGCAGGCCGGCATCTGCCCCGCCACAATAAACTGTCGGCTTCTTGCACGTGAACCAAGGAACCGGCCCAACCCGGGGTTCCAGGCCTTCCCCGGGCCCCTTCCGGCGTTCGCCAGGTTGCGAACAGCCACCCGTCTCGAGGCCCGGCAGCGCGTTCGCCAGGATGCTCGGCCCTCTCCCAACCCGCGGCCTCCTCCCCTCTCCCCTGCTGCTGCTGCTGCTGCTGCTGCTGCTGCTGCTGCCGCGAAAACCAGGAGAAGTGGAATGCGCACGGCGAAGCGCCGCGCGGTCGCGGCGGCACTGGGCATGCTCGGCGCCCAGGGCAGGTTTGGGCGGCGGGGCGGACGCTTCCTCACTAGCCGGGCGCCCGAGCCGGCCGCCGAGGCATAGGTGGAGGCTGAGGCTGCCGCGCGCCGCGGGAGGAGCCTCGCCCTCGGCGGCGGCGGCGGCGGCGGCGGCGGCGGCGGCGGCACAGGTGGCGCGGGCCGCGCGCGGGGCGCAGCACGGGAGCGCTCGGCGCCGGGCGCCGCGGCGGCCCCAGGCTCGCGCCCGCGGCGGCAGCCGGCCGAGCGGAGCGCCGGGCGCGGCGGCGGCGGCGCCCGGAGCCCCGAGGAGCCTGGAGGAGCCCGGAGCCCGCGCAGCCCGCGCAGCCCGCGGAGCCGGGCAGGGGGCGCTGCGCTCGCCGCGCTCGGAGGGGCCGCCGGGCCGGGCGCCGCGCACTCGCGTCGGGAGCCGCCTCTCCCCCGCGGCGCTCGCCCCTGCTCCCCGCCAGCCTCGCCTGTCCCGCGGCCGCGCTCAGACAACAAAAGCGGAAGATGCTGCACTTGGGCAAGGTCAGGACCTTGCCCTGAAGCCGGGCGGCGGCGCGCACGCCTTTTCCCGGACTGAGGAGCTGTCGCTGGTGGCGGGTGCATGTTCTCCAGGAAGCAGTCGGGCGCCGCGCCGTTCGGTGAGTTGCTTTCGCTGGGCTGCCGGGGCCAGGCGCATCCTCCTCCTGGGCGCCGTCCTCCTCCTCAACCTCCTCCTCCTCCTCCACCTCCTCCTCCTCCTCCTCCTCCTCCTCCTCGCCGCCGGTGGGGGGTTGGTCCTCTGCTCCCGGCCGGCTGGCGGCGGCGACTGCTGCGCGGTCCTGCCAGCCGGGGGAGGACCGCGATCGCGCCCGGTCCCCTCTCGGAAGACGGCTCTGCCTGGAATGGGGACCAGGGTTAGTGCCTTTCTCGGAGCGGTTAGCAAGTGGCTTCTTGCGTGCTCCCCCTCCCTGCCGCCCCTCTCCCCCGGAGGAGGCGTATATAGGGCAACATCAACAATACTGCTCCCCGCCACCCTCAAGAACATACCCGTTGCCTTCATGACGTCCCTAATATACGGAGAAGACGGGGTGGGGGTGGGGAGGACTTCCCTCTAGTCTTTTGCCCTTATGTTCAATGTCATTACGATGTTTGGCTAGAACAAAATGGAAATACTTAGTCATATGCGTCCATGGCCGTTTCTTCAGTCTCCCGCTGCTTGCCAGACCCAGAGCCCCTTTGGTCTATATTTAGCGGTTTCAGAGGAAGCCTTTTCAGCTCGATTCACAGGTTTCGGGGGCTTCTGCGTCCTGACAATAGATAGCGAGGCTCTGGAAAGCGCCGCCTGAAACCCAGGTTTGGAACGCTGTGCATGTGTGTGGGGAGACTGCGATGCGATATTTGGGGGATCGGTAATTAATGGCTGAAAAGCAACACTGCTTTTCTCTTCGCCGACCTTCCTCTTATTCTGGTGTGTAATGTGTTCTCATCGATTGCTGCTCAGCTGGTTCGAGCCACTACGTTCAGAATTAAGTCACCGGAGAGGTGGTGCAGCCTCCCCGGTCGTGTGGTAGGAAAGCAGTCTTGGGGATTTTTGGGGTGTGTGTGTGCGTGTGTGTGTGTGTGTGAGATTCCAACAAAGGACAGCTACTTCCCAGATGCCTAAAGTTGTGTTTCCTTGTACGTGCAGGGGTAGGGAAGGGTGTGGAAATGAAGAAAAAGAAGGGCAGGTTGTGGTTCCAAGATGTTTTGTTCCCCTTGTGTGCTTGGGTTGAACTGATCTGATTTGCTTTGGCCCTGAAAGGTGTTGTTAACATGCCTAATGTTATCAAGCAAATGTGTTGGTTTAGAAAAGGGATAGGGTACAAGCAGACTGTCGGGCCTGACATGCATAGATTGTCACTTTTCGGAACTATGTGACCAGTGTTTAAGGTGCTTGCAATTTTCTGCAACGACTTCCATGAAAATAGGGAGGTGGTCCAACTACCCAGGAGTTCTCTCATTGTGCATCTTTCCATCAGTAGCTCAGGGTCCGGTGGTAGTCCTGTTCAGCTTTTTGCACTTAGTAATTCACCTACAGGATTAAAAGGCTTTCAAGCCGCAGCACTTCTAAAATCCCATGGAGAAGTGTTTGATATGACTCATGTAGAATTACAAGGATGAACCTGTGCATGATTTTGGGGGCTCGTTCTGTGAGAAGTATGACACATAGGGGTGGGCATCCTCAGATGAGGACTGGGTGCTTTACACTGCCCTAAATTCTCTTTGCCACATGCACAATCCATGTTTCATGCTTTTGGGGGAAAGGTTAAGTGGCATCCTTCCTGCTCTGTGGGCCACAGGATCTCAGGACTTGAATGAAGATGCTTGTATCTGGAGTTAGACGGTGAAATTTGGGAGGCCTGTAATTATACAGCTAGGAGGGGTCAGCGTTGCAGGAAGCCCTCTACGGCTTGAGTTAACTGAACGGTGTGATTAGCTTTACCTGTATCCTGTTAGTTTCACCTTCTACATGTTTAGAAAACTTTCCAAAAGCACTTTGAACACACCATTGTGTTCGTTGCATTGTTTTAATACAAGATTTCTTTCAAGAAGAAGCAGAAAGTGAGGGAGACAGATTTTTTTCGTTTCCTTTGGAGTCTGCTGTTCAGTTTTAAACGTGATTCTTAAAGGACTGGTGGATACTGTTCTGTGCTTATGTGTGTACGCAGACAGGTGCCGGTGAGCAGGAGTAAAACTACGTGTGTTGTATATGTGAGTTTCATGTTATATTGTAGATTGAAAACGATAGTACCTGATTGAATGGCAATTGTAGTACGTACGTGAGGTTGTTGCTCTAATAAAATTGTCATAGTCTTGTGGAAAGGAGTTATTTAATTTCGTGAATGTTTGTGTAGTTGTACAACCTAATCATTATAGATGTCACTAATGTTTTCATTGTTTGTAATAAAAGTCATGCACTGTCGAATTACAATATTTCCATCAACTTCACATCTTCCACAGTAGAACACAAGCCAAGTCTTTCTCCCAGTGAAATGGTTCGTTGGCGAGAAAATGAATTTCGAATGAAATTAGTTGGAAAATGCAATTTATAGTTTGTTAAATAATTTCTGAGGATAATATCACTTTCATAATGACCTTTAAAATTAAAAATGAAGATATCATATTCTCAAATATAACATTACTTTTGACATATAATTGAGAATGCAGTGCTCTCCTGAAAATATTGTAGAGCGTGCTCCTTTCCACGGTGCTTTATCAGAATTCTCTTTTATACAGTACGCATTTATGTAGTACCGTTGGAGAGTTCTCTAGAGGAATTTCATCAGGCTTTCCTTATGTAAGAAAACAGCAAAACTGCATTTAAGCTAATTTATTGTAATTTGCTTGTCCATAAAATCAGGTGTGCTTGGTATGGACTAGTGTATCTGGTTAACAAGACAATTGAACCAAAATTAGAACTGTTGCATTTTGGACATCCAAAAATGTTTTTCTTCCTTCTTTTTCTCATGACTGTCCACAGAAGATTTGAACATCCATTTATGATTGTTTCTCTATGTGAACATTATTTTTACTTCTGTAATGGGGAATGGGTGCTGTATTACTCTTCCTGAAAGTTTCTTTTAATAAAGATTGTTATTTTTGAAAGATGCCAGATAGTTGAGAGCATTTAAACTGGAACACGACATTCAGGGAATGAATTACCTCTGAATTACCATTCAGAGCACGAAATACCAAGAGAAGTCAGGCATATATTCTTAAATCCAGTAGTTCCGTTGAAGGTGTGGTACAGTGGGTCCTGGTGGGCGGATTCACAAGTCAGAAGTACATTTTCAAGCCAGATTCTTCAGTTGGCTTCCATGATGGTTTTCATCATCCATATTCCAAAGGTGTTCTCAGTACTCTGAAAGCTCTGTGAGAGGTGTTATGTGGGTGTGGGTGAAAAGTTAATTTGAGGGGGAGCAGTTCACGATATTTGTTGCTGGCTTCTGATTTTTTTTTTGTATTAATGTAAAATATTAAACATGTCATAAGGAAATCATTTCTATCACATTGTCTGCCAGTCTAGCCTACTGATTAATACACTGCCTGGTTGGGTTTAATGAATCTAATTATATTCACAAACAGTACCTCTAACAGAGGAAACTCACAGAAATATTTGATGGTACTGTGCTTTTAGTCCATTAAAAATGTTAAAACTCATAGCAAAAATGTGTAGTTATGACACTTCTAGTTGTTTATCTTTTGGTCACGTAGCTGTTAAGTATGCTCTCAAGCTCTTTATCATGGTAATTGATTTGTAAGAAATGTCTTAGCTATATTAGGATATTGAAGCTATACTCTATATCAATTAGTTTTTGACAAATTGGAAATAATGACTAAATACATGAAATAGTACTTCCTGGAAGCTTTCCATCTTAGACACATATTCACATGTGTCCCTTGGTGAGAGTCCTCAAAAGTTATCTGTAAACTGAATTACATCTATTGAAACTTCTTATTCCCGTAATTGTCATTTCATATCAGAAATACATTTCTAGAGGAAAAAGTTGGGCTCTGACCTACAATGAATATTGTGTGTGTGTGTGTGTGTGTGTGTGCGTGTGTGTTTTATATATTGTATGTATATATTATATATAAAACACATGTGTAAAATAATGAAATATATTTATGTTATAGTGTAATGCTATTTGGGATTCTATTTTGTGCGGGTGCAGAGATGTGGAGAGAGTGTTGGCTTTGGGTGCGTCCCAGTCTGTCTCTTCTCAGCTGTGTCCTTGGCCATTTATGTGATACTCAGACTTTAGCTCAGTTTTTTTCCGCTGTAAAATGGGCACAACAGGACAGAATATCTGAAAAGATTGATTTCAGGATCAAGTAAGTAAGAGCACAGGTGGCTTACACATTATGAGCATTTGCATAAACATATGAGATATATATCTGCATATTAAGGTGGATAGTTGTGCTCCATTTATGTATTATTAAATATGTCTTACAAATCATTTATGTATTATTAAATATGTTCTATAGTCTACCACCCTCTCTAACAAAAGTGTTCAATGGATATATTCTCTCCCTACTCTTATTGTAATATTACTTTATTATGTAGCTTGGCATATAAAGTATACCAAGTTTTCTAGTCTACAGCATACCAGTCCTTTGAGTATTAAAATATATATTAGTTAAGCTAAAAGAGAAGTAAATTGTATCTACCAGCACTATTATTAATAAAAAAGATTCTAATCAGAGTCAGAAATTATAAAACTTTGATACTCTCTATTAATGTTTATATTATTCACCTGATTAAGATCAAATTTTCTACAAAGATTCACATTATACAAAGAATATCATAGACAGTTTAGGAAATACAACCTCACTTTCTGTGAAGTCAGATACTAAACAGGTGCTCTGTTTGGAACCACAGGGCATGAATCCCATAATAATGTCATTGTAACAAAGATAAAGAAACATTAAACAGCTAAATTTATTATGTAAATAGAAGACTCACTCACCCCCACCTCCTCATTCAAAGCAAGTTTTTTTTTTTAAGTTTATTTATTTATTTTGAGGGAGAGAGAGAGAGAGAGAGAGAGAGAGAGAGAGAGAGAGAATGCATGAGTGGGGGAGTGGGGCAGAGGGAGAGAGAGAGAGAATCCCAAGTAGCTTCCAAGTTCGGCACTGAGCCCTATTTGGGGCTCAATCTCATGACCATCAGATCACAACATGAGCAGAAATTAAGAGTCAGTTGCTCAACCCACTGAACCACCCAGGCACCACTAAAATCAAGTTTTTGAAAATAAAATGTGTGTTGTGGTATCTTTTTGACACTAAAGGATAATTTTCACTTGCCATCTAATTCAGTAACTTTAGTAAAGTGTCCTACTCCTTTGGGTTTGGTTATAGGAGCTCCTGCAAGGGAGAACTGTGATCTTTAGCAACCTAATTTTACCATACTAAAGCTTGGATGTATCTTAGGATTTGTTATAGAATGTGACCTGTTTAACAGGAGACTAATTTATCTGAAGTCAGAAAAACATTTTGACAATAAATATAGTTATTTATATTCAAACTTATGTGTTGTTGTGGGAACTGCCAATTATGTTACCAGAGTAAAATACATGTTATAATAAAAGACCTTTCTGGTTTTTGGCTCAAAGTGAGTGGTAAGCCAATTATGTTTGGTTAAATAGATTTAAGTGTCAAAATGTCTACAAATTTTGCATGATACAGAATATACTATTAAAGGGTATATTTAATTTGTAGCATTAGATGATGAAGAAGACATAGAATTTAATTCCACCGTGGAAATTAGCTAATACATTTATCCCGCATAGGTAAGGGCTATAGTTTTCTCATTAAGAACATTTTTTTGTGTGTGTAATAGATGTGATTATCACTACTGTCATTAGAAAGTTGATCCAATAGGTGTATATTAAGAAAAATGCATTTTGTATGCACGTTTTATTTAGTTTATTCTTTGGGTTTTTGCGGTTTTAAGTAATCTTACAATGTTTATTTTAATCTCTTTTCATTTAAATGTTCAACATCATAAATCACAAAAAGCTATACATTTACCTTAAATTATAATATGTGCCAAAATGTGGATTGTCGGGGGTCTTTAAGAAACCCAATAAATATTATCCCAGCACCCTTATAGTTTCTGAAAAAGTCGATATTTTGAAAGAAAAAGAAGTAAAGGAGTAGCCACCGTGGACGAAATAATCAGGTTTGATTAGAGATAGTTTGATGTGATGCCAGATGACATCCCAGGGCCTTGGCCTTCTCCTCTCCTCCCTTCCCACAGGGACAGAGCTGTCTCTGAGCCCTGGAGCCTAGCCTTGACTCTCTGCAGGCAGGGAGTTCTTTAGAGGAAGAAGGAAGGAACTAGCCAAGCTGCTTCCTTTATTTTTCAGAAACAGAGGAAGTGAAGGTATGGAGAGAGGCCATAGTGTCACATGAATTAAGTTCCCTTTACCTGGAAGGAAATATCAGAAGTAGGAAAGAAGTGTTCCTCATTGACATGCTTTATAAAGAATTCTGGTTGTAGAATTCTGGATATAATAGCTTCCACAGTATTTTGCTTAGAAGTTGAGCTCTTTAAATATTTTATGGTATTTTGACACTATATCAGGAATTATCTAATGCCCTGGCTGATTTATAGAGAGTATGGTCCATGAAATTCAGCTGATTTATGTATTGCCAACTTTAAAATAACTCATTCTCAGTGTTTCTTCCCTACTCTCCACGTTAGACTTTGACTGCCAATAATTGGGTGGCCTTGTAAGTGGTGAGAATTGGGCATAAAAGGGACAGTGTCAAAATGTGACTTCCCAAACCATATATAAATGATGATCCATGCCAGCTGTTATCGACAGCACTTTCTACCTCAGTGTAGATAATTAGAATTTGGCTGGCATTTAATGTTTTAACTTTTAATAGAAGCAATAATGGACACCGTCAAGAAGAAAAAAGTGAATTTCTAAGGAAATGTGATGTTTTATTTGACTCCGAGCATGACTACTCAACCTTAAGAAAGCTCACTTCTTAAAATAAATTTTATTCTTCTCTCTCAAATAGTTTGTTTGGACTTTCAAACATTAGAGTAACCTAGCAGTCATTACCTTCAGCAATGCAATAATTTAATTCTCAGAAGAATAACTTCTTTGGCAGCAATCCAAGTCTCCCAAATACAAAAAAGCCAAGATTCAGTCTCTTGTCTCCAACACGGTCCTCGCTGGTGGCTCTGGTGTTTGTTTGTTTGTTTGTTTGTTTGTTTTTTTGGGTTACTGGATAAGGAGGTGGGGCGAAGATTTCCAGAAAGGCAGAAAGGTGAAATGGGCGTCATCTGAAAAGTCTCAGAGACAATAGAAATCATGTCACATGTACCCAGGTCATAGAAGGTGATGCAAGAAGCCTGGTGCTTGTAGTGTGTGGATCAGACTGTTTGAATTGAATTGGGTTGGAGAAAAGTAATAATGTTAAATCCACTGTAGATGCATAAATATATTATGGCACCTCTACCCAAAGGAACATTATACAGTTGAGAGTTATCTCTTCTGAGACAGCGGGGAGTGTCCATGACATTGAAGGTTAAGAAGAAGGTTAAGGTTAAGAAGCAAAGCAGAAACCTATATTGAATATGATACCCAGCACACATACCCATATACACACCCATACAAACACAAGAACATCGTGTTTATGACAGGTTTCAAGAGCTTTGTTCATTGTATATTGTCTTTCCACCAAATATATAATAGTTTATTATGTATTACATCATTACACAGAACAAAAGTATGCCTTTAAATTTGAAAAGGATATTGTATTTTTGCTTTGGGATAAATTTTGTTAATTAGCTGAATGCCTGACTGAAATTAACAAGGCGCATCCTTCATTCAGTGTATGTTACATATATTCTGTTCAGTTCTACACCTACATTTTCTGTTTTTAAATTTAAGAGATGTTTTGAGTAGGTTTAGCAAGTTGGTGTCTTCTTGAGAGCTGTGCAGCGTATTAGTGAAATATTTTCTCTTTTTCGAATAATATTTTATTATTTTTTTCTGTTTTTAAAAGTAATGTGGATTAATTAAAAATTTGAAAATATAGTAGTGATAAAACAAAGCTAAAGTTCATGCATATATCTCAAGCCACAGAAATGACTATTTTTAGCAGAATGCAAATCCATGTACATTTTTAAATTTAGAAGATCCCTCATATTCTGTTTTGTTACTTTTTAACACATAAAGCTGCTTTTTTCATATGATTTGTATTCATTTTTAGTGTCTGTTTTCCATACCTTTATGTAACATCATTTACTTAAATAACTTCCTATTTTTGGAGATTGATGGCATTTTTGTTTTTTGGTGGTATGTGTAATGCTGTGATTAAAGCTACATAGTTTTCATCAGGCTATTTTCTGTAGATTACTTCCTAGAACTGGATGTTTTCAAGGCTGTTGATAGATGTTGTCAATTTGTCCTACAGAAAGGTTATATAATTTACATTTCCTTCAGCGAGGCAGGAGTGTGCCAATTTCTCCATGATTTCAACAACTGGGTATTTTAATTAAAAAAAAAAAAGCGAAAACAAATTCCAATTAGGAGGAAAATTGTGTTTTTCCTGTGATTTAATTTGCCTCTCTGTGACTATGGCTGAGGTTAAATATTACATAAGTTGATGACGCCGTCCTAATTCTTTTGTAAATTGTCTTTTTGTATGTTTTGCGCATTTCTGAGTTGGTTTATCTGCCTCATTTCTCATTGTTTTATATTGTCTATAGTAGTTATATTACCTTTGCCAGGTTTTATCAATTTATTAACCATTTTATTCTTATTTTTAAAGCATAATTCTAAAGCTTGTAGTTAAATGTATTCCTTTTTCCTGGGGGGAGGGAGTCCTTCTTTAAGGGAGCATTCTACCTTCCCTGATTTTCTTTGTCCCAGTAGTAAATATGGTAATGGAGCAAATGGTGGAGGGAGTATTTAATAGTTGTATTCTGACTTGACTGAGTTCATATCTCAACTGTTCCATTTTTCTATTAGCAAGTGGTAAGTTATTACTGAGTGCCACTGTTGATAGAGGGCAGGTAACTCCTGTGTCTTCAGGCTGCTGTGAAGGCAGATTAAGAGACTATGGACCTCACATACATAGCAGAGAGGCTAGTATATTTGTGAATCTCAAACACCTTAGTTCTTTCTACTCTTCCTTTTTTTATTAAAACATTTTTAAAGCTGATTTGTTTATTTTGAGAGAGAGAGAGAGAGCGAGCACGAGCAGGGTAGGGGCAGAGAGAGAAGGAGAGAGAGAATCCCAAGCGGGCTCCCCATTGTCCGTGCAGAGCCTGATGCGGGGCTCGAACTCATGAACTGGGAGATCATGACCTGAGCTGAAATCAAGAGTCGGATGCTTCACTGACTGAGCCACGCAGGCGCCCCTCAACTGTTAAATAATAAAGATGACACATCTTTTTCTCTAATTCTGCCTTTTGCTTGCTCCACAGGAAGCATAATTAGGCACCTGCACAGGCTTAGGGACCTGTGTATGACGGGCCAGGTGTTTGCCACGGTCTGGGGCTCACAGGTGGAAGGCCTGTGTGTGTGCTGTTGTCATCCCCACTGTGGCCTCGCTGAAATAGTGTTTCAAGTTCTTTCGGAAGAGTAAGGGTGACATTGTTAGGCAAATACATGATTTTCTATTTCACGGATAATATAGATCCATATGTATATTTCCCTATCAAATCATATGTGTACCTTTTAGTACATGCACCTTTCTCTCTGGTCACATAGGACCTTGCTTCTTTCCACCCCCACTGCACACCGGTAATCTGTCTTTTTATCATTGATTCTCAAATCTTCGGATAATAATCGGCACATAGTAAACTCTATGTGTTAATCATTGTGCGCTATACATACATTTGTTTTCATTGTCAAAACTGGTTCATCAACTAGGGTCTGTTTGGTTTCTTTCAGTGCATTTTGGGCACTGGAATTCTGGAGGGAACGCTGAATTAGGATTCTGAATTTGGGATCCAAATCATGAAATCATTTTTGTTCTGTCTTCTGATCTTGCATCTGAGACTATTTTCTCATTCGCTTATTAGGGTCAACACTTACAGTATTTTTGTGAATGTGATATTATAATAAATGTGAAAATGCTTCGGGAAATGCTATCATAATAAGCATTTAAGTATAAAATACATTCCCTGAAATTTTTGATCTGCTTCAGGGTTTTTGATTTGTTTTGTTTTGTTTTGTTTTGTTGATGAATTGGACCGGACCAAAAGATTTTCTTGTCTGTAAAACTAAATCTCTGACCTCCATTATGAACACGGTTATGAAATGGTCAGTCCCCTAATGGTTATCAAGATGCTGTGACATTCCAAGCTTAGACCTCACTTAGAGGAAGAATTCTCCTTTATCCACCACTGGAAATAATTCCTGTTGTTTCTTTATACCACTTCAAAAATTATGTCACGCCAAATTGGCTCAAAAAAAAAAGTTCTATTTTTTTTTCTCTCTGCACAGATATGTCCTGCTTAAAAGAGGAGGAGTGAAAATGAAGCCCTATTGTTCCTCAGGGATTGAAGTCTGTAGAAATGTCCCCAGAATATTATTTTCTCTCCTGGTGGGCTGCTGAGTCTGGCGCCTGGAAGGCTTTATCAGGACAGTTTTAGAGGTGTGAACTGAAGCTGGCTTCCATTTTTCTTTTTTTTGAGCATATTTCCTTAAATCCTTTGAACAACATTTCAGAGGATTATCACTCTAACTGTAGGTTGCCAATAGGAAGAAATCGTGTGTAAACTTAGGAAAACAACAACAACAACAACAACAACAACAACAACAACAACGAAACTTGAATTTGTTCCCTGTTCTCAAAACTTGAAGGAAGTAAAGAAGGGAAGTTTATATCCATCCCTTCAGTGAGTATGTTACTTAGCAGTAAAGGTTTAGGTACTCAAGGGGAGATGCTAGTCAATCATGGTTTTGCTTGTGCTTCTAGCAATTTCAGAGACGGTTCTATTTTTTGTTTTTGTTTTTTTTTTAATTTAGCTTCGGGTAGGTTGTGTGATGAATTGTACAGTGATCCTGTACCTCTGGCTGTAGCAGTTGAGAGGTTCATGGTGCGCTCTTAGCTTGTACATGTGAACCCCAGAAAGAAACAGGGTGTAAGAGGATATGGGGCAAGGCGACAGCTCGGGGAACCTGACCCTTAGGTGATATCCCTCCTTCATCTGCAAATACAGACTGTGGAGACAGAAGACTATGTTCTGGTGGCTTCTGATAGAGGGGTGGAGGGTTAGTAACACCAGAGAAGAACTGTGGACATTTTAAGAAGTGAGAGGGAGCAGGAAGCTTCAACTAGTTTTTGGTAACAGAGTGTTTTTCGATGGGCTGGTCAGTTGTTCGTGGACTAATCCATTCAGTCAACACCCCTGGCCAAGTATAAGGTTGGAAGAAGCGATATGATATGTTATACTTATATGTTACACAGAGTAGCAAGTGACATACGTACACGTTAAACAGAGCAGCAAATGACCTGCTGCTCCAGGGTCAGATAGCCTGCTGCCCGCCCCCCCCCCCCCCCAGTGGTTTAGCCTATTTCTCTAGTTGAAAAGTGACTGTATCTCTGTCCTCTTCAGACTTGGACTTCAAGCTGAGCATGCCATCCCCGAGCACACCTTATTTCCTGTCACTTCTCTGAAATCCTTCCCTGCCTTCTGAGTGCCAGGTCTGTGAAAACGTGTTATGTAATTGCTCCCAGGACTCGCGATCTTTCCGTATGAAGCATAAATGCTTTGCATTTGCACAGTGTAATAATCCGAGTTTTATGTGGCTTCCCGGCGGCTTGTCAAAGTACACATTTTATACCAGTGGTTGTATTCTCTCCAGGTTGGCAAGTGGGAGAGCGGGGTGATAACCTGATACAGTGCTGTCTCAGCCGAACAGGGTGTGGGAGGAAATACAAGCAAAGTTACTCCTTTGGCTTGTGTGGCTTGTTCGTCCCTGCAAAGTGCTCCCCTGTGTTTCAACTTTTGAACGCGAGGCTGAGAATTTTGAACACAATGTAACAGATTTTTGAACCAGTAGTAGGTTTTGTCATTTTTGCTTATTCTCAGAAGCTGCTTGGGTGATACTACGTCTGAGTTTGAATATACATGCTATTCCTTGCAGTCAGTTCTCATTGGAGCTAATTGAGATGTAATGGATTCAGGATTTGGTGGCCAGATGAGTTTTTTGTTTGTTTGTTTTTAGCTCTGACCCAATGAAGCTGCTTTTGAACTTTGAGTTATTTTCAGTTTCTCTCACTGTCCTTTATGCTTACACAGGGGCGTTGGGTGTCCTTGCTTTTTCTTCTTACTTTTTCGAACGAATTGCTTTGTGGACTTTGAGGGATAATTCTGTTTCCTGTTTGTTGCACCTTATTAGTTTTCAATATGTATGCCCGTGACTTACATTAAGATGCTGCCTGTGTACCGTAGGAGTAATTTCAGATTTTCTGCTTCATGATTTTCATGTAAGTAGAGCTTTGTTACCTGTGTGTTTGCTACTCATGCATCTTTGAAGACAGGTATCATTAGGCATTTGGGACAAGGTAGGGCTGCTTCCACATCCATTGTAAGGCACTGAGAAGGACAGTGAAGGCAGGTGGGTCGTCCTGGTGTATGCCTGTGGTGCCCAACGCTTTGCGGTGACTCTGGAGGCACGTGGAAATGTTTGCCATCGTCACATTCAGAAGCTAGGCTGCACGTGCATATTAGGCTAGAAAGTATAGATGCAGGGTGAGAGGTCAAGTGTTGTGATATGCAGATGTACGCGATTATAGAGAATACTGTGATGTCAGAATTTGTGAAGCTGGTGTGTGTGGCTCACCAGAAGAAGACAGTAGAACATTTTGACAGTGGGTCTGTAGGCAGCTCTGTAGCGTTGAGTAGATGCTGGGTGGCATAAATATTACTAAACCCAAAGGTAAGGACACACCAGGTTTCCCTCAGCTGCAGAAGTTCAGGAAAATGTCCAGGGGCTTGTCTTTTGTGGTGGTGGAAGGACTTCACTAAATGAAAACATTATACCAGATAGTCTTAGCTCAGGCTGCCATAACAAAATACTGTGGATTGGGGGGCGTCATCAACAGACATGTATTTCTCACAGTTCTGGAGGCTGGAGAGTCTGAGGTCGAGGTGCCTGCTGATTCGGTTCCTGGTGAGAGCTCTCTTCCTGGCTTGTAGATGACTGCCATCTTTCTGTGCCTTCACATGGCATTTCCTTGGTTCATGTATCTTTCTCTCTTCCTCTTCTTATAAGATCCTTTATCCCTTTATGAGGACCTCAGCTCATGACCTAATCTAGCCCTAATTATCTCCAAAGCCCCAAATGTAAATACCATCACATTAGAGTAAGGCTTCAATATACACGTTTTGTGGGGATACAAGCTTTCTATCCGTGACAGAGAGCATAGCAAGGTCTCGATGCCCAGGAAGGCCCACATCTGATGGCAGATTTGGGGTGTTTGATATTGAATTGATCCCTAAATGAATGAGAACCACTGATTGATAATCTGGGTCATTACTCAAGGTATTTTTAATTATTTTTTAGTTCACTTTAAGTCTTTGGCTTTGATTTCTAAATTATAGAATGTGACACACAGAACAATTTGCTAGGTAGAATTCCTAGACATACATTTCTTTTCTTTTTTTTTTAAGTTTGTTTAGGGACGCCTGGGTGGCTCAGTCGGTTAAGCCTCTCACTTTGGCTCATGTCATGATCTCGTGGTGTGTGGGTTTGAGCCCTACGTCAGGGACAGCTGACAGCTGACAACTCAGAGCCTGGAGCCTGCTTTGGATTCTGTGTCTCCCTCTCTCTCTGCCCCTCCCCTGCTCTCACTCTGTCAAAAATGAATGAATGGTAAAAAATGTAAAACAAATAAAATTTGTGTATTTACTTTGAGAGAGAGAGAGAGGGAGAGAGAGAATCCCACGCAGGCTCCGCGCCATCAGCACAGAGCCCAACGCAGGGCTCAGACTCATGAACCTTGAGATCGTGACCTGAGCCAAAATCAAGAGTCAGATGCTTAAACCTGAGCCACCCAGGCGCCCCCTAGATACACATTTTTATATTTATTAACATATGCTATTCCAAAGTTTTTTATTAATATTTTTAAAAATTACGTGGATGCTCCTCGTCTTGGTTGACCCTTCCATCTCTTACCACCTTTACTCTTAAAGATGCGGATCCAAGCTCCTGTCACTTCTTACCAAGATTTGTGCAGCAAGCTGCCCCCCCCCCCTCCGCCTTTCCTGTGCTTCCTTGAAGTTTCCCTCCACAGTAGCCGGACGTCTCCTTTTAAGTCTTCTCATATCTTGCCTTTGTTTAGAAGCCTCACAATGACGCCAAGAAAAAGGGTCAACTTCTTCCTGTCTTGTCTCACCTACATCTTCTCCCAGTGATTTATTAGGCTACAGTCCAGCCAATTTGGCCACCTCTCTGTCTCCCCTACTCATTTCCCTAAAGCTGATCCTCTCCTGGTTTCTCACCTAACACTTACCATTGTATTTTCTTCACGACCTGTAAGAGAATTGGAAACCATCTCCTTTGTTTATTGGTTTGCAAGTTTATTTTCACATCTTCTCCCATTTGAATACAACCTTTTGGAAGGTTGGTCATTAAAAAGACTTTAAAATTTGGGCACCTGGGTGGCTCAGTTGGTAAAGTGTCCAACTCTTGATCTTGGCTCAGGTCATGATGTCGTGGTTTGTGGGTCTGAGCCCCGTGTCCAGATGTGTGCTGATGGCACGGGATTCTGTCTCTCCTTCTCTCTGTCCCTCACCTGCTTGTGCTCTCTCTCTCTATCTCAAAATAAATAAGCTTAAAAAAAAAGACTTTAAAATTCATCCTATACTGGTGTAGTAGCAGGAGGAACTCGCAAGGATTAATGTCTGCCTGGCTTCGAGTAGCGATCTTATGTAGGATAAATTTTTAATACGCAGTAATCATTGAATCATATCACAGATGTATGTTGAAATGGAAGACAAGATAGAAGACAGATCATCTATCACTGAATGAATGTCAGAGACCAGTACGATGATTAGTTAGTAAGAGCTGATGCGTTTCCATGTGTGGATCTAATATAATGCTTTTGCCTAACAGGTCAGCTGTCATATGATTTCCTGGCATCCTCAAGCATGGTAGGCTGTTTTTCAAAGGCAGATTAGCTCATAGTAAATAGGATATAAATATGCCAGGAATTTTGCTGCAGGAGGACATTAAACTTACTTTTAGAACAAAAAAATAGAACTGTACAAAGTTTACTTTTTCATGGAACAGTATTCATCATCTTAAAGCAGTGGAGTATGAAATATGGAAATGTTGATTAGATGAGAACTTCCAGGATATTCTTTTGTCAAGACATTATCTTAAAGTATTGATGAATGTAGGCAAAAATGGGAAAAATGATCATATAGGATTATCAGAAGTAGATTTATTTTCGTAAGGTGAATTTATTTAATATTCCCTGTTATATTTAAATTGAAGATACTGTCTATGATTTGGAATATTGTCAACTGAAAGAAAAGTAAATTATTTTGAATTACTACAGCCTTATCTAAATGTTACTCTTGGCATAAGCCCTTGAATGATATATGTTGATAATTTTGTGACTTGTTTAATAAAGAATAAATGGCAATGTTTCAGGGATGTGGATTTTTTTAACTGCTACATATTAAAATATCACAAGCCAATTTATGTGACTTCAAGAGTGATATTTTCATAATTGCATATTTGCTTCTATTTCCTCTCATACAGGAAATGTCTACAACTTGGAGTTAATATTAACAGAAAAATAAGTATTTGCTTTTACACACTTTCATGTCTCATGTTAGGACTCTGCTGTCACAAAATCCCCTTTCTATTTAAATTAGCTATGCTTTTCGTCAGATTATTTGTCTTTGAAAAACAAAACCTCCACATAGAAAATTTGATTGAAGTTATTGAATTAGTGTCATTAGGTTGAGGAAGTTCCTTTTAAGTAACAGGAGTATTTTAGGGTGGTTTTCTTTTTTTTTTTTAAGTTTAAAGTTATTGCTACCCACTCGAGCAAAAATATGGATTAAATTGTTTCCTGTTGTCTTGGCTACATATTTCTGCACCTTTAGCTTATGAATTTCTCTGTAGATGATGTCTTAAAATAATTGACAGGTTAGTCACGGAGAGCAGTTTGGGAGTTTGTAACAGGAAAGGAAGGTGTCATCTGTGACCTTGTCTAGATGCTGGTCACCTCAGGAGCTCAGTGCAAGGTAGCAGGCTCCTTGCAGTGTTTACCTGTTGACATTCAGCATGCTAATAGTTTCAGCTTTTGGCATGGAGCCTTATTCAGAGAGAAGTGGGGCCCTCACCTGATTGTTTACCAAGGGCAGTACATGTCTTGAGAAGGTTTTTACTTAAGTCATCCCGGGAAATGCAGGCCTACATTGCTACATCATTGAGAGTATTAGGTAGATCCATGTGAAATTGCAACCCTCTTTGACCTACAAAAATGGCAATTGAAGCCAAATCATTGATCTCGTTAATCGAGGAGTTAATTAATAATTGCAAAATAACATCTATACTTTTTTCCTCTTCAGTTCACCATTTAGTAGGTTAATAACAAATAAGGGATTCAAATTCTCTTGTGTTTATGAGTACTGAGGGAGATGTGCCAACTTGTGGCTCATGGGGGAAACCACTGATTGGATTAAGGTTGGCAGGACTGGAAAGAATTAACTTTAATCCCTGAGAAATTTAAGGAACTGTCAGCTGGTATGTTTGGCCCCAGGGAGTGGGATGCAGGCTGTCACTTCCTGCCCTAGATACTTACTCTTATCTTCATCAAT
The DNA here is from genome assembly GCF_018350175.1 of Felis catus. Lineage (NCBI taxonomy): Eukaryota > Metazoa > Chordata > Mammalia > Carnivora > Felidae > Felis > Felis catus. The sequence goes on from NC_058368.1 coordinate 229,757,913, forward strand.
GATTTTACTGGTGTGTGTGTGTGTGTGTGTGTGTGTGTTTAGCCTAGCTATAAGCTTGTAATTTTGGTTTTTAAGCTCCATAGGATTTATTTATTTATTTAAAGGACAAAATAAATTAATGTTCTCATATTTTCATGAGACTCTTTTCTAAGTTTCAATGATTTTTGGTTCTTGCACTGTAAAATGTCATACGGTCATTCTAAATGATGTTCGAAGTCGTATAAAAATGCCATTGATTTATACAATTGAAGCTCCTCAGTCTTGTCCAAACGTTTACTTCAAACTGGATATGCTGGTAATACTAAATTGAGGACATTAAAATATACTTTAGTTTCCAAGAACACAAGTAAGCAATTTATAAAAATTATTATTTAAAAAAGTCCAGCTTAAAGCCTTGATCTGACGGGTTGAAAAGGGCACGTGACTTTTGTGGCTTCCTCCCTGAAACCTATAGGCCTCATCCAGTCATGAGAAAAACATCAGTCCAGTCCCAAATGAGGGACATTGTACAAAATATCTAGTTCAGTATTCCTTAGAACTTTCAAGGTCCTCAAAAACAAGAACAACCTGAGACATGGTTAGAGCCAAGAGGAGCCCAAGTAGACATTAAGACTTAAAGTGCTATAGTGTCCTGGATGGGATCCTAGAATAGTAAAAGGACATTAAGAAAAAATTAAGTAAATCTGAATGAAGTATGGACTTTAGTTAATAATAATGTGTCAAAACTGGTTCATTAATCGTAACAAGTATACCAATGTAAGGTGTTTATAATAGGGGAAGTTGGGTGCAGAGTATATGGGAATTTTGTCTACCGTGTTTGCCATTTTTCTGTAAACCTAAAATGGTCCTAAAACATAAAGTTATTTATCTTTTATATCTAATTTTTAACACTGTAAGTGTTTAAAATGCCTGCTAAAGGGTTTCAGTAAAGGAAAGGATGTTTCTGTCTGATTTTAATAGGCTTGGATGTTGTCCTAATATTTTTAAATTGTTATTCAAATTGATTTATTAGCTACTTGTTAAATACTAAATCAGCATAAAATATTTTTTATCGTCTATGTTGTGGATTTATGGTTAAGGTGAGAGAAAGGACCGAATTTCTCAAAATTATAGAAAAAATAATGAAAAAGAAAATTTTTGTTTGATGATGTTTACAGTCATTAGATATGGATAACTCATAAGTGGCAAAATATCTCCCTTAATGTATTTTGTGTAGTGGCTTTTATTGAAGCAAAGGACATTGTCATCTTTTGTTTTGAAAATATTTTAACAAAATATATACATACATATTTTTTAAGTAGGCTCCACTCCTAGCATGGAGCCCAATGTGGGGCTTAAACTCACGATCCTGAGATCAAGACCTGAGCTGCCATCAAGAGTTGGATGCTTAACTGACTGAGCCACCCACGCGGCCCCAAATGACAATATTTTAACAAATATTTTAATAGGACTCTTTTCCTCCTCCCGTTTACAAAACCAGAAACAAATATAGTTAGTTTTCATTTTATCATTTGCCTTACTGAAAACTTTGATGCCTTGTTTCTGGCCTTCTTAGGCAACCTGCACAGTCCCCAGGATGTACCTAGAGTTAGAGTTACCAGATTTAGCAATGAAAATACAGGATCCCTAGTAAAGTACGAATTGCAGATAATCAATAGTTTTGCTTGTTTTTTTTTTTTTTTCCCCAGTGTAAGTATGTCCCGTAAATGTTGCATGGGGCACACTTATGCTAAAAAATTGTTTTTCTGTAGTTCAGATTTAACTGGATGTCCCCATGTAGAATCTTACGGACATGATAAGATCTGAAATTCTGTTGCTTTAATAATATTAACAATAATAATTACAATAGTTGTTGAGCCTTTAGTGTATGTTTAAGACTCCAACACTTTCCTTGTAATAAGAGACTTTCTTTTGGGTTTATTAATTCTTCAACATCACTATCTTAAATGCCACTTTCTTATGCCAAAACTTTTAGTCTTAACCTCGGCCCAAAGTGGACTCTTACAGAGCTTTTGTTTTTCATTTACTGTGGAGTATTTCATATTTTCGCCTTTTATAGCAATCATCTGCTAACTTGCCGGACCGTGACTTTGAAGAGACAATCTGTGATGATCCTGTGGACACCTCAGACAAAGGAGTATAATATATTAAAATTAAAAAAAAAATTTAATGTTGATTTTTGAGAGAGAGAGAGAGAGAGAGAGAGAGAGAAAGAAAGAACAGGGGAGGGGCAGAGAGAGGGGGAGACACAGATTCAGAAGCAGGCTCCAGGCCCCAAGCTGTCAGCACAGAGCCTGACGTGGGGCTAGAACTCACAAACAGCGAGATCGTGACCTGAGCCGAAGTCGGATGCTCAACCGACTGAGCCACCCAGGTGCCCCTGATATATTAAAATTTTCATGATTGAATGAGGAGATTGTGTATTCATTAGGATAAGCTCAGTTAAGTTGGTTTAACAAATGGCACCCAATTTTCAGCAGCTTAAAAGAGTAAAAGTTGGTACATCTTCAGCATGGTTGGTGAAAGGTGGGAATGGAGGCTTGGATAATCCTAGGCACCCCGGGCCCCAGGCCAATGGATCTGGCTTCTTAGTGAATTTTTCCATGATCATTGAAGTAGGGAAAGGGGAGTGGAAAATTGAGTCATCTGTCACTCAGTCCTGTATCATCAGGTAGAGTGAGTTGTGTGGCCATGCTCAACCTTAAATGGTGAGGGAAGCCAGTCCTACCATATACCCTGGGTGGGGAGAATCTGGACGCTGGTGAAGAGCCCTAAATACAGCATGGACACAAATGTGGGTGGAGCCTTTGAATGAGAGTTGGACAGCTTAGAAATACTTTCACTGTAGGAGTTATTTGTGAGCCTACAGCTTTTATTGGTAAAACAAATATTGCTTTGGAATTCTTGTACATAAAATAAAAACTGAGGATTTTGTATAAAAATGAGAAAAAAGTAAATGTCAAAGTCTCATTGATGGCACAGAATAGGGCGTGAATCATGATTGGGAATAAATATTATGATAATGTGCTCAAATGAAATGGTAGCACACTCCAAAGTAGTCTTGCTGTTTTTCAATATTTCCATGAAAATTAACTTGTCTAGATATACTGTTCCCAGATGTTAAGAGAAGGCAGATCAAACTTTTCCTGTATACACACACACACACACACACACACAGTTTTTTAAAAATAAACTTGAAGACCTGATTTTTACATTTTATTTTGGTGGAAACAGTGCATCGTATCCAGAGACACTTGCCAGTTTTAAATGTCCCTCTTTGTCATATCCATTTGTTTCTGTTCTATACTGACTCCCTGTCATTTCCCCCTGGCCCTCCTGTCCTTGCTTATGCGTCTGTCCCGAGGACCCCAGGGGTCGGTGATGCTTGGGTCAGGTTCTGCTGCTCCCCTTGGCATCCTTCTTGCGCTCCCTTCCATGCGGCACTGTCTCCATGGAAACCACAGGCTACTGGGCGGGCAGCTCCTCGGTGCCGGGTGGCTGGAGCTGGCAGAGGCAATCAAAGAGAGAGGAGGCCTTGAAGAGCCCTGGAAAAAGCTTCCAGTGTAATTGCAGAGACAGGACCGAAAAATGTTATTAATTTGAGACATCCAGGCTTGTGGCGAAACTCCCGGGGGCCCCCATCTCTGCTCACGCCTTGCAGAAAAGTGTGCTCCTGCATCCACTGGCTTCCTGCTCCCGTGGGCCAGTGTTCTCCTTTGGGGTCTGAGGAAATTTGGGGAGGACCGAGGGAGTGTCAGTGCTGTGTAGCTGGTCACAAGCAGCAGACTCCATTGGCTCTTAATATAATTTAGATGTAGACACTGAATTTCCTGGTCACTGGATCTCAAGGCTACAAGCTTCAGTTCAGGGTTTGGCCATAAGTTGTCACTTTTGCAGGTGTGCAAGCATTAGAGGAGTTTTCTGATGGAATTGTACTATTTGAGATCTGGATGGTTGAACAATGACAAACATTTGCTTCTGCTTTCTTCTCTACTCATTGATCTCTCCTGAAGGTGGGAGGTAAACAGAAGTACAAATTCCTTCTGTTTCTTGGGTTGCAATGAATCCTGCCCTATTTGGACCTGACCTTTTCTCTGGGGATCTCATCCCAGAGACAAGTGAGCAACCTTTTACAAGAAATGCACATACTGCTGAGGAGAGAGAGCAAAGAAGACAGAGAAGAAATTCTTTAGGGAACAGACCTGAGGAAAATATGTAATATTTATAATGGGTTTTTTTTATAACTCTGTTACACCATGTTTATTAGTACACACTGATGTAGTTTTTCAGGTATAAAATGAAAAACAATTCAGAAAGAATGGAATCACATTTTTGAGAGTCTCTTATTACTTCCAAAATTTCAGTTCCTTTGTGTATGCCCCTGTGTGTGTGTGTGTGTGTGTGTGTGTGTGTGTGTGTAACATTGTTAAGCTATTCTATAAAACAGTTTTAAAAAAGAGAGCATGAATAGAAGATAATTTTCTTTTGTGTTTCTTTTCTTATATGCAGGATTCATTTATTTGATTCCACTGCACGGAAGGTCTCAAGTTTGCATGCTACTCTCTGGTGCTTACATATTTTTAGATATTAGGTGGATTTATATGTAGTTTTATTCCAATTTGATGTCTTTAATTTGAAATTGTATTTTTTCTTGCCTTTTATTATAGCGCATTTCCCCAAATGCAATAGTGTTAGTCCTTCTCATTTGATTCTCTTATTATATCTTTGTCTCAAAGATCAGTGATACTCTCAAAAGAGAATATGATGACAAATGATGAAGATCATAATTATTATTATTGAAAATGAGGATTTTTCCCCCCAAACCTCTTATTTTCCAGCTGTGGATTGGGGCTTGATACGAAGCAAGAGCTTCTCAATAATATATCCTTTAAATATTGGAGATGATCTACAAACATATTCAAATATTGGTGATCTGGTTTAAAAACTATTTCCTTATCTTTTGAAATCGGCTTCTTTTACAAATTAAAGATGGTTTATTTCTTAGATTCTCAGTTTATAATGATCATTCAAAATTATTTTGCAAAGTTAACTTTTGAGACATAATAATTAAATTTTAGAAAATTAACTGAATGCCAATTAAAACAAAATAGCAAAATTTGAAGAGTGTATCTAGTGTAGTACATAGAAACCAACTTTTAGCATTTAATGCATATATTAGAAAAGAAGAATAATTGATAATGAATTAGCTAAGTGTTCATGTTAAGATATTAGGGAAAAAAAGGAGATGGAGTAAAATGAAAGAAAGCAGTTAAAAGACAACTATTACAAAGATGCATACTACAGTCATTCCTAAGTATGATTTAGTAATAGGAATACGTTTTATCGGTCACAGACCACTTCAGTATTTACAACAGAGAGGATTTAATATAGGAGATTGGTTACATTGTTGAGAGAAAAGCTGAGAAGTCAAACAAGGAGTCAGGGAAGTAACTCACAGACTTGCCTCAAAGCATGACTCCCATTAGCCTAGAGCAGTGTTTGTTGTTGTTCTTTTAAGTTTATTTATTTATTTTGAGAGAGAGACAGAGACCGAGAGAGAGAAGAAGGGGGAGAGGGCAGAGAGAGAGAGAGAGACAGACAGACAGAATCCCAATTCCAAGAAAGCTCCTCACTGCCAGCGCAGAGCCCTATGCGGGGCTCTAACTCATGAGCCATGAGATCATGACCTGAGCTGAAGTCAGATGCTTCACTGACTGCGTCACCCAGGTGCCCCTAGATCAGTGTTTTTCAACCAGGGCCTGTGTGGTCCCTCTCCTCCACCAGAGGACACTTTGCAATCTTTGGAGACATTTTGATGGTCATCACTGGGTGGGAGGTGCTGGCGGTATCTAGTGTATAGAGGCCAGGGATTCTACGTGCACAGGACAGCCCCCTCTAACAAAGAATTGTCTGGCCCCCAAATGTCAGTAGTACTGAGACTGAGAAACAATGACCCTGAGAGATAGGAAGAGGCAGTGCCACCAGTATCCTATGCCTGGATTTCCCAGAAGGAGAGGACCATCCAGCGGGACATAGAGCCACGAAGGGGATGCGGTAGCTCTGAGAGGCTGCTTGACAAAAGGAAGGGAGAGTGATGTTCTGTCTCCTGCTCTCTTCCTTGCCTCCAGCCTCTCATCAGGGCCTCCCATTGGCTAAACTCAGCTGGAAGCGTGCTGTTACTTATGCACAGAACACTGCCTGCAGGGTAACCTCATGATGCTGGACGAGTCAGGAAGGTGGAGGGCTGGATCTGAGGGCACAAGGGAGGCACCAGCCAGCAACTACTGTAATTGCCAACATTAACAGATGGAGGAGAGACCAATGATGATTTCAGTCAGTGTTTCAAAACTGATACATTTCAATAGTAGGTCATAATTAATAATTTGTGGTAAACTAAGAAGTGGAGAATACTCTTAACCTAAATAATACTGAAATCCTAGTTTTATAGTATCATTTTAATAAAAAAACAATACTATTTGCCCCTACCACTTGTCAGCCGTCAGATGTTACAATAAGACAAGACAAAAGAAGCAAGGGATGCAAAAAAAGGAGGAAACATTTAAAAATTATTTGCAGACAATATGATTGTTTATATACACATCCCAAAGGAGTCTGAAGGTAAACTATCAAAAACTACAATCTGTGTGTCTGTTTTTGTGCCGGTACCATACTGCCTTGATGACTACAGCTCTGTAATACAGCTTGAAATCTGGAATTGCCAGTTTTGTTTCTGTTTTTCAGTGTTGCTTTGGCTACTTGGTGTCTTTGGTGGTTCCATACAAATTATAGGATTGTTTGTTGTAGGTCTGCAAAAAGTGCTCGTGGTATAGACAGATTTCAGCAAGTTTTCTGGGTTAAGTATCAGCATCTCAAATACAGCATATTTCTTTCAGGCTTGATTTATAATGACAATTCAGATTACTTTTAAAAGCAAACAGTGAAACATCATAATAAACTTTAGAAAACGTTTGTAACCCGATGCCAATTAAAATGGCAAAAGTGCGGAGTAAAATAGTGCTGGCTTTGATCACTTGTTCAATCCATAGCATTGTTAAATGCATATGAATTTGCAGTATGTTTTTAAGATAAAACCTTTTATCCAGATCAGGCTTTTTGACTGTTTCTCAGCTTTACTCTCTATGCAGAATTATCTTTCTATACTTTGTTTAAATACGTATATGCATTTTAATATGTATACATGTGTATGTACATGCACGTGTGTATGTGCACACATGGTTTGTTGAATGAATATGATTGTATTTGATATCAGCTCTGTGATTAAGTGTTAACCTTTTAGACTTTTAAGTGGGATTCTTCCCTGTGAAATGCATTTGTAATCTGATTTACCAAGCTGAAAGGTTATGTATGCTATCTATAAACTCATAAATCCATATATTTATAAATATATAATTAGACACATGACACAGACTTTCTGTTCTTTTAAGGGAATAGAAATAGGAAACGGTTCTTGCCTGTTTCATCTTATGTTTCTTTGTATGAGCAGCAGCAAGTTAAATATTTTAGATAATGTCATTCATGATATGGCTGTTATAGAAATGGAGAATTTATATACCTTAAGATTTAGTCTACTGAATTTTTAATCAAATATCCTCCCTTAAGACTGCTGTGCAAGTAAAATCATACCCGATGGAGAGCCAACATTTGGCTTTGATGATCTTGATTGCTTTCTTGCTAATGTTCACAGATTGAAAACTCTACGTGCTGGTGATTCTAGTAAAATCCGGAGTCTGCTCAGTTCACTAATCCGAAGTGCCGAGATGCTTTGGCAGCACTTTTCCTTGCCAACATATGGAAGACTTTTGATTGAGTTATGTATTCTCAGAGTAACAACTATAAGAAGCAGTGCCCTTACACGAGTTTAATAGTGAATGTGGGACTTCAAGTGAACATTGAGGCTTCAGGGTGAAGGGGATATTTGTGAAGCTAGAGAACTGGATACACCAATAGGTTAACACTCGTGTCTATCGAGTGTTTGAAACTCAGTAGAACATAGGTTTCTACCAGCATGATTTAGCAGTGTGGAAACCTTTGTTCCTAAACGGGTAAGAACTTAGCGGTTCTATAGGAAAATTATTTCCAAATTACTCACAAAAATGAAAGACATAGCCATGAAGAGTGTAAGAGGTTCAAAATATTTGTTTTCCACTTGTGCGAACCACTTTGGGATTAGGTCATTTATATATTTTTAAAAATTGTTTGAAAGCATCTACTTAATCATATATATATATATAATATGTATATATGTATGTATATATGTATGTATGTATGTATATATATATGTATATATATATATGTATATATATATATATACACACATATATATATATAATCTAACTTAAAAGGTGTCTGGGTTATACTTTCCTTTGAAAATTAATGATGAGACTTACTTTGACTTACAGGTTATCTGGGTGAGGGATTGTGGTGCTAGTTCCCTAAAGTAAATGTTATTGTACTTTACTGGCTCAGTGACATTTGATATTAACACCATGTTTTTGTGTAGTGTGGAGGTTATGATAAATTTTTCACAAAGAGGTCATAAGAATGAGATAATTTTATCATTAAAGGTTGCTGTTTTAACTTAGAAATAGGATAGGGCTTCAGTATGTGGTTAATAAATGGCAAAGTTTGTTTTTTCCCAACATTTCTCCTTAAAGCAAGTCTATAAAAGTGCTCAACAGTCTATTCACCACTGACTAGTAGCACTTGAAGTCTGTGTCGGCCATCATATGGCTGTCATGAAAATGGAGAATTTATATATTTGTATGCAAACATGACAGTTTAACCAAACTTGTGATACTTTTCCCACAAGTAGGAAAACCAATACTAAAGTTGTTCTTTTTCAGACCCAGATATCTTCAGCAAAATGAAAATGCAAGAAGCATATTTTTTATATTTAGAAGAAAATAGCACTGTCAAATGAAATGAGAAATGTGTGATCTTCTATGTAGTTCTTACACATTGACTATGAAAAATGTTTCCCTGCAAAGAGAAGAATCTTTACGTGGAAAACCCAAAAGACTCCACCAAAAAACTGCTAGGATTGGTACATGAATTCAGGAAAGTCGGAGGATATGAAATCAATGTACACAAATTGGTTGCATTTCTTATATGTCAATAATGAGGCAGCAGAAAGAGAAATCAAGGAATTGATCCCATTTATAGTTGCATCAAAAACCATAAAATACCTAGGAATAAACCTAACCAAAGAGGTGAAAGACCTATACACTTAAAACTATAGATCACTTATGAAAGAAATTGAAGACGACACAAAGAAATAGAAAAACATTCCATGCTCATGGATTGGAAGAACAAATATTGTTAACATGTTGATAGTATCCAAAGCAGTCTACATATTCGATGCAGTCCTTACCAAGTTAACACCAGCATTCTTCACAGAGCAAAGACAAATAATTCTAAATTTGTATGGAACCACAAAAGATCCTGAATAGCCAAAGTAATGTTGAAAAAGAAAACCAAAGGTGGAGGCCTCACAATTCCAGACTTCAAGGTGTATTACAGAGCTGTAATCATCACGACAGTATGGTACTGGCACAAAAACAGAACACATAGATCAATGGAACAGAATAGAGAACCCAGAAATCGACCCACAAACATATGGGCAACTAATATTTGACAAAGCAAGAAAGAATATCCAACGGAAAAAAATGGAGTCTCTTCAGCAAATGCTGCTGGGAAAACTGGACAGCAACATGCAGAAGAATGAACCTGGACCACTTTCTTACACCATACACAAAAATCAACTCAAAATGGATGAAAGACCTAAATGTAAGACAGGAAGCCATCAAAATCCTAGAGGAGAAAACAGGAAACAACCTCTTTGACCTCAGCTGCAGCAACTTCTTACTTGACATGTCTTCAGAGGCAAGAGAAACAAAAGCAAAAATGAACTATTGACACCACATCAAGATAAAGAGCTTCTGCACAGTGAAGTAAATAATCAGCAAAACTAAAAGGCAACGGACAAAATAGGAGAAGATATTTGCAAATAACATATCAGATAAAGGGTTAGTATCCAAAATCTATAAAGAACTTATCAAACTAAACACCCCAAAACAAATAATCCAGTGAAGAAATCTGTAAAAGACATGAAGAGACACTTTTCTAAGGAAGACATCCAGATGGCTAACAGACACATGAAAAGATGCTCAACATCACTCATCATCAGGAAAATACAAATCAAAACCACAATGAGATACTACCTCACACCTGTCAGAATGGCTAAAATTAACAACTCAGAAAACAACAGATGTTGGAGAGGATGTGGAGAAAGGGAGGACCCTTTGGAACTGCTGGTGGTAATGCAAATTGGTACAGCCACTCTGGAAAACAGTATGGAGGTTCCTCAAAAAATTAAAAAAAAATTTCCCTACTACCCAGAAATTGCACTGCTAGTTATTTATCCAAAGGATACAAAAATGCTGATTCAAAAGGGCATGTGCACCCCAGTGTTGATAGCAGCACTATTGACAATAGCCAAAGTATGGAAAGATCCCAAATATCTACTTACTGACTAATGGATAAAGAAGATGTGGGGTGTGTGTGTGTGTGTGTGTGTGTGTGTGTGTGTGTAATGGAATATTACTTGGCAATCAAAAAGAATGAAATCTTGCCATTTGCAAAAACATGGATGGAACTAGAGTGTATTATGCTAAGCAAAATAAGTCAGACTTATGAAACACCATATGATTTCACTCATATGTGGAATTTCAAAAACAAAACAGAAGGACATAGGGGAAAGGAAGCAAAAAGATGACAAAAACAGAGAGGGAGATAAACCATAAGAGACTGTTAAATACAGAGAAAAAAACTGAGGGTTGCTGGTGGGGTGTTGGTTGGGGGGGTGGGGTAAATGGGCGGTGATTCACTAACTTCTATTCCTGAAATCATTATTACACTATATTTTAACTAACTTGGATTTAAATTTTAAAAATGGTGGGGGGGGCAGAGAAGACTCTTGTGTCGTCACAAAATAATTGAGAGTGCAGAGGGAAGGGAAGATGTAAAATAACCAATATGGATAACAGTATGAACCTTGGATGCCTAGTAAAAGTGAATCTAATAGCTTATAAAATGCACATGAGATCTAGAAAATAAAATAATTTTCATGTACATCATAATTTATTTTTTTTCAACGTTTATTTATTTTTGGGACAGAGAGAGACAGAGCACGAACGGGGGAGGGGCAGAGAGAGAGGGAGACACAGAATCGGAAACAGGCTCCAGGCCTTGAGCCATCAGCCCAGAGCCCGACGCGGGGCTCGAACTCCTGGACCGCGAGATCGTGACCTGGCTGAAGTCGGACGCTCAACCGACTGTGCCACCCAGGCGCCCCTGTACATCATAATTTAAAACAATGCAATCTGAATAACAAATTTCAGACGAGTTATCAAATTTAAGACTAACTGTCAAATAAGACTAATTACTATTACCTGAATATCAAATTTAAGACCAGTTACTGTTACCATAGTTTTTTCCCCATATACAATACACACACATTATTAAAAATAGTAAAACACTTCCATATTCTTAAATCTAAATGAATTATTTCTCTAGAAATCTTCCAAAAGAGTAGCTTTTAAAAAGAAAGGATTAGTTTAAGTCTGTGTTAGTTTTCCCATCTCCTACACCTCTGTGGAGGTGTTACTAGTAGATGGTCTCATATGGACTCTGTTACGTATACTTCTTCTTGCTACGAGTGGGGGGGGGGGGTCTCACCTGCTGGTGGATCTGTGAGTGGAACCAGCATGTTAATCCTAAGTATTCCACACAAGGCTCCTGTCAAACTGCTCATGTTCTCCTTCTCTTCACCTTCTTCTTGAGCAGGTGTCCCACAGGGAGTTTTTGTTCCAGATCCTTGCCCAGTTGCTGGAAGGTATGGAGTGGCAGGCTTTGGCCTTCAGTTCAACTCTGCCAGCAGTAAAGCAGAGGCTTTATTTCTAATTCCATCCAGTCTTTCTTAATTGGTTCAGAATGGAGAGGTGACTTATATGCAACATGTTTATATTGATTTGAACTTTATGATAAAGTGGGAAATTCATAGATAGTCAATAAAATCTTCTGTGATTCAATTTGCTTTGAAAGATAAATATATAGGGGTTAGAGAGGAAGCCTCAACCTTCCCAGGATACATCTCTTGTCTATGCCTTGGTGGTGGGAGCAAACACACTGTAGATCACCTCCTGCTGGCTGTTGGATCATTTTGTTTAGAGAAGATGGCCACTTTGTACAGTAATTGTCTCCATCTTAAAGTGTCAATTTCAGGTGGTTATCATGATATTGATTAGCTTTAAATAGTTGTGGTGAGTGTCCTCAGCTTTAAACACTGTAAACATCTTGGAGCTACTTTTTGCTTTTTTTGTTATTGCCTAGGAGTTTTGGACAGGTGTGTGAGACTGTTGAATAACTATGTAAGAATGAATAGGTTTCTGCAGGAAATAGAAATGATCAAATCAGACCGTGCTGTTTCTTTACCCACCCTCCCCCAAAAGTGTTTAATCATTTCTCCTTCCTAATTAAAGAATGGGAAATTTGCCAGAGAAAATTCTTACTTAGCATAATTGAGTCTTATTTTTATCTAATCTTTTTTGCTCAAAATGAATGGTGAAGAGTTGCTTCATTTTAAATTACTACAGTGTTAACAACATCACAAGGAGGAGCAACATATTCCATGGAGATCATGTGGAGACACGAGTAAAGCCTCTAGAAGGTACCAGAAAGATAAACTGTCAGTGAAATTTCTGATAATGTCATCATCTTTTTCTTTTTCTTTTTCTTTTTAAATACAGGTTGTTATAAATCTGATAGTTCTGGAGGAAATGAAACAGTGAAGAGAAAGAAGGGACTCCATGAAATGAGCCATGTTGAATGCATTCTGTAGGTTCTCTTCAAAGTGATAAAGGGAATGAGCTACTTGGAGGTTTTGGATATAAATGTCACAGTCATGAAACCAATACTACAATCCTAGGACTAACATAGTCTAGTCCTATTACTTTATTGTGTCACATCCACTTTAGTGTGGAGTTGAGAATAAAGACTCTTCTCTGGCCGTAAAACTTCAGAGACCTTTGTTTGACATTGACAAGTTTAGTTAATTATTTCAAATTACTGTGGGCTTAACTCTGCTTTTAATTACGTGCAATATTAATATAAAGTGAAGAACATTTTTAATGTTAAAATACTCCCCGCCCCTCCCCCCCCCCCGCCAAGTTTTCAAGTATTCTTTTTCTTCTTGGCAAGAACACTTTGAATGTGGTATTGAATGTTCACTTTCTGGCTACCCAACATTTTCATTTTAATATTGGCTACAAATAATCTGTGGGAACTTGGGCATCACATTCAATTTTGGGGGGGGGGCTCAGATTCCTTCTCTCTAAAATGTGCAGTTGGCTGCCTCTAACATTAAGCGCTATTTACAGTCTTTATTTTATTAACACAAACATGACACTTTTGATGTGCCAGGCATTATACTGAGTCATTTATGTAATTAACTCCTTGACTCCATCTAACAACCTATGGGGTAGGTACTATTTTTATCCATTTTGCAGATGAGGAAACAGGCACAGAGCGATGCCTGCCTCTGTGTGATGTCTTCTACAGAAGAGCTATATAAACATGAGAGGTGGTGTCTTAGTTTGAGCTGCTATAACCAACCACCATGGACAGGGTGGCCTCGCAGTTCTGGAGGCTGGGAAGTTTAAGATCAAGGTGCCAGTGCATCCTGCGTGTGATGAGAGCCAGTTTCCTGGCTCATAGATGGCTATCTTTTAGCTGTGTCCTCACATGGCAGAAGGGACGAGAAAGATCTCTTGGGGTTTCTTTATCCATGAGGGTTCCATTGTTTTGGCCTAATCACTTGTCCAAAGGCGCTACTTTCAAACACCATCATACTGAGAAATAGCGTTTCAACGTATGCATTTTGGGGGGACACAAACATTCAGTGCATTGTCAGCGACGTAGATAGAAATCTCATTCGTGAGTCTCCCCTGAAGGTTAATTTTCCACTAAGTGATGTCCCAAAGCTTTGTCTTGATCAGTCGGTCAATAGTAAGTTCAACCTCTATGCCTGACTCTGAATTTGGTTCCCCTCCTGGCACTGACTTCCGTGTTCCCACCAGTCCTTGCGGGAGCGTGCCCTGGGACTGGTTCTCCATGACTGGATTGGGTCAGCGCAGGGGTAGATGGCAACAGGCCGGGAAGAACGTCCTCCGCGCCTCACAGAGATGTGGAGATGATGACAGATTTTCTTGCTCTGCCTTTAGAAAGCAAGCTTAGCACTTCATGCGCTTTTAGCACTTCCTTTTTACAAGGGATTGAGCTGAGGGAACTTTTTATCATCAGGTGTTTTTAAGTTAGGGACCTTTGCCAGAGCATTTCCGTGGTGAGCAGCTTTGGGTCTCCGGTATGTTTGTCCGCGTAGCTGGGTCAGGAGTGCGCCCGTGGCTCTGAACGGAGAGAAACGACTGCTGACGAGGGTCAGCTTTCACGTGGAGCAGGGTGTCTCCACCTCGGCACTGTTGTCATCGTGAGCTGGCTAACTTTCCATTGTGGTGACTGTCCTGTGCACTGTAGGGTTCTCAGCGGCAGTCCTGGCCTCTACCCGCTGGATGCCAGGAGTGCCCCACCCTCCATTTGTGACAGATAGCAATAGCTCTAGAGATTGTGGAATGTCTCCGGGGGTGGAGGCCGCACCCATGGATGAGAACCAAGCTGTAGATTGAAAGAGGCTTCTGGTAGACCCAGTCCCCTTAGCAGCCCCCTGCTGTCCCTCTAGCCCTCTCCATGAGGGGTTACAGTGGGTGCCACAGATTCCAATGTGACCAGTGTTCTTATTACGATCACCCTACATGTATTCACCAGGTGGTTATCATGGCCCATCAAGGTCTGTCTCCCCAGTGTTCTTAAAGTGCAAGCATCTTGAGATTTTCACCCTGATGATGATTAGCTGCTCTGTTCAGGCTTTAGAAAAGGGAATATGCCCGTATTTGGCCCAGATTGCTTTGTCTCTGATGCACGTCTTGGGAAAAATGCTTTTTAAAAATATTTTTTTATTATGGAAAAATATATATAACATTTTAAACTATTTTTAAGTGTATAAAGTGGCATCATGTGTATTCACGATGTTGTTATGATTATCATAACTATCCATTTCCAGAACTTTCCATTATTCCAGATAGAAGTTATGTACCCATTAAACAATAACGCCACCTCCTTCCCTCTCCCTGCCAGGCATGGGCAACTATCATTCAACTTTCTGTCTCTATGAATTTGTTTATTCTGGATACATCATATAAGTGGAATCATACGGTGTTTGACCTATTGTGTCTGACTTATTTCATTTCACATGATGATTTCCAGAATCATCCATGCTGTGACATGCATCAGAAATCCATTTCTTTTTACAGGTGAATAATATTCCATTGCATATAGAGACCGTATTCGGTTTATACATTCATCTCTTGATGGAAACTTGTGTTCTTTGCACCTTTTGGCTGTTGGGAATAATGCTGCTGTGAACATGGGTGTATCTTTCTGTGTCCCTGCTTTCGGCTATTTTGTTATATGGTTCTTTGTTTTTGTTTGCTTTTCTTTTTTTTATATTTGGAGTGGAAATGGTGGATCACGTGGCAATTTTTTTTTTTAATTTTGAGGAACTGCTGTACTGTTTAACATAGTAGCTGTAGCACTTTACATTGCCATCAGCATTGCATGAGAGTCATGATTCTAATCAACACTGATATCCCATTTTTTAAAATTATAGCCATCCTAATGGATACGAGAATATATTATGCTGTGTAAAATAAGTCCGTCAGAGAAAGACAAATACCATATGATTTCACTCATATGTGGAATTTAAGACACAAAACATGAGCATAGGGAAGGGGAAGAAAAAGTAAAGTGACATAAAACCAGGGAGACAAACCATAAGAGACTCTTAACTCTAGAGAACAAACTGAGGGTTGCTGGGGGGGGGGGGGGTTGGGGGGATGGGCTAAATGGGTGATGCACATTAAGGAGGGCCCTT
Organism: Felis catus; assembly: GCF_018350175.1. NCBI lineage: Eukaryota > Metazoa > Chordata > Mammalia > Carnivora > Felidae > Felis > Felis catus. The sequence goes on from NC_058368.1 coordinate 229,773,976, forward strand.
GTTGGGATGAGGATGTGATGAATCACTGACTTCTCCTGAAACCAATATTCTGCTATATGTCAACTTGAATTTCAAGAAAACTTGGAAAGGAAAACCAAACCAACCAACCAACCAAACAAAAAACAAAAACAAAAACAAATGAAGTTGTATCTCATTTTGGTTGTGATTTGCATTTCCCTAATAACTAATGATGTCGACCATCTTTTCCGGTGCTTATTGGCCATTTGTCTATCTTCTTTTGGCAAAATGTTTATTCAGGTCTGTGCCCATTTTTGATTTTTTTGTGTTATTATTATTAGATTGGATACTTTTAAAGAACAGATAAATTCCACAATCTTCTTGATTCTGAATATCCATCCAGCCGTTTAACATTAGAGGCCATTACTTCGCTTCATTTAGTTTGTATGGATTTCATCTCGTGTTTGAGGGCATCGTGACACTGAGACCAGCAGTTCTGTCCTGTCATCATTAGTGTTTCCCACGGGACTGCTCGAGGTGGGAATTTCCACCAAATCCAGATCACGGTGGAACATGGAGGGACTGAGAGATGACAGTCCAGCTTCAGGTCTTAGTGGTGGCCAGTGTGGTCATAGACAGCACCGCAGAGACTGTGGCTGCAGTCCAGGAACACCTGCTGCCCATACTTCCCTTCTTTCTGTGGCTGTGACTGCAGTTGGCATCTGGCCTTTGTTCAGACCGGAGGGCTTATGCTCCCCTCTTCACATGAACCCAGCTGTCCGCGATGGTGTGCACGACAGCATGGCAAGTCTTGACATGAATCACACTTCCCATTTTGTGGCAAAGACCGTACTAAAATAGGAGTCGTGCTAATCATTTCCCATAAATTAAGGGTGGCAGGGTTTCCCAATGTAATAACCCAGTAGAACTGAGAATCATGGGAGAATGGAGGCACCCTTTATAATTCCGACGAGAAAAAAGAGGATAAGAGTGGTGAGAGAGGTCACATGTGATCATGAATGTCAGAGCCTGTCCCCACCTCGGGACCGTCTTCATGCGACTCCTCCTTCTGCACAGCTGGGTTTTCTGGGTTGATTAACGATGGCATGGACACCCTGCATGTGGCACCGGTTCCATGATGGTTGGGGAAGAGAATCTGATTGGGGTATGTCATGAAACAATACATTTTAGATGTCCAGCACTGCATAGATTCAACCCCCGTTTTTAATATAGTCCTACAGTTTATGAAGAATAGATTATCTTCTGTAGTCACAACACCAGTTGGCATTTTAATAGGTATATTGGTTGATCTGTGAAAGTTCCTGTCTTAGGATCATAGCTCTGCCACTGATTTACTGGGTGATCCAGGGGTCCGTGTCTGATTCTTTGAGACCTGCATGGGCCTCATAGGGCACAGGTACTAATTGTTGAATGAGTGAATACATGAAGAGTCTTTCTGTCTGTCACTAAGGGCAAAAGTGGTCTTTCAAGTTAGTCTCAGCTCTGATACACAATAATTCTAAAGGGATCATTGTTCATCTCTCACAAAGGAACCTGTAGGTTTCTGCCAGCATGCCATAGCATCCTGTTAATGGACCAGAATTGCCATCTCCACGGAGGAGAGGGAGAAAATCTTCAACAACTCATTAAAGTTTTGATTGGCTGATTATAATGATCTGAGATGTCCCTCTTCCTCTGCAATGCTGTCTGTGATTTTGTATTTTCTTTCCCCAAATAAAAACAAAAACAGCAATTATTGCTTGCCTCAAATAATTATTGGACTTTTCTCTGAAATCAGTACAAAGTCTGAGCAAAGGGCGATTTCCCTGGCTAGAATCAACATGATATAAAATCAGCACTGCAGCCTTGAGCAAGTTCGTTCTTCTCTGGAAGAACTCAACTTGTTGAAACTATCTCTGGCTTCACCATATATTTTGCATGAGCCAGCCAGTATTCTAGGCGAGGTCATTAAGCCTTGGCACTCCAGCAGGCATTAAAATGAAAGCTTGGATCAGAATCATGTGGTATTCCATACAGACTTGGGATATTAAAAACGAAGCTGGGTGGAGAAAATATAATGCCACATCATGCATTTGTCACAGTGATAGATGCGCTTGTGGATATCCAGAAAAATTGTTACAGCTTATCTGCTGCTCCTGATAAGGTGTCAGGGAGGCGAGACTCAGAATGAGTTCATGATGACTGGAATCATGTATTGATCGGGACCACACAGAATAGCACACAAGTATTGATCATTCTAAAGATTCTAAGAGAGGCCTAAAGGCACGTGATTTCTCTCTCCCTGTGCATTTTTCATGAGTGGTAGTATAACTTGTCATTAGGCCAACCCGGGAAACACTATTCCACTGTGGCAAAAGCTTTTCTATTTGCCTACAGGGAAAATGCAGCAGCGTATCCACAATAAACATGTGTTTAGCACTTAGGATGTGCCAAGTACTGTGCTGGGCACTTATACCAACATCTCCTTAAATTCTCCCAGTGGGTCTCTGAGATGATTTGGGTTTTAATTTCCTATGTCAGAGAGGTCAGCTCGGGCCTCCTGATTTTCATGTATGGTTGACTTTGTCCCATATCGCCATTTATATGGCCATTGAGATATGGGCATCTTCCACTGTAGGGTCTCTGTAAATTCCTAATAGGTCGCTTGCTCAGGCTTCCCTGGGAGTCAAGCCCTGCGTCCTCATGTGCTGTATCAGTTATAGCTGACCGTAGTTGCTGTAGCAAATTAGCATAACTTCAGTGGCTTAAAACAGCACAGATCTATTCTGTTACAGTCCTGGAGGTTGGACGTCCAACGTGGATCTCATGGGGCTAAAATGAAGGTATCAGCAGAACTTGGTTCCTTTCTGGAAGCTCTAGGGGAGAATCTGTTTCTTCCTGTTTTTGAGGCTGCCCGCCATCCTTGTCTCGCGGCCCCTTCCTCTGGCTTCGAAGCCAGTGACAGCAGGCTGAGCCATCCCATCGCATCCCATCCCATCCCATCTCATCCCTCAGACTTCCTCTCCTGCTTCTTTGTTCGCTTTTCAAGACCCTTCTGATCACACTTGGATCACAGCTGGAGATGATCCAGGATAATTTCCCTATTTCAAGATCACCTGGTTAGCAACCTTCATTCGATCTTCACCCTAACTCCTTTGACATGTAACATAAAGTATTCACAGGTTCCGGCGTTGAGGATGTAGACATCTCTGAGGGGTATTGTTCTGTCTCCTACAGTGCTTTAACCTGGAAGTAAAAAATTTAACTCCTTTGTTGATCTTTAGTAATAAGCCCTGTATCTTAATCGTATCAGCACTTTATTCAGTTTGATGAAAGCTTAAAGAAGCTGACGATTATACCACTTTTCTTCTTCTTTCCTCTCTTTTCCCTTTCTCTGTGGTTTTATTGGTAAATGACCTTCCTTATTCAAACCAGATGGTTCTTCCTATCTCAGCCCCTGGAAGTCTCTTTCTCTCAGTAGCAGATGAGTCACTAATAAATAAATAAGTAAAAGGAATTTCAGAACAATGGAGTATCCATATCCTGACAGAAATGTTATGATTATGCTTTTTTCCATCTCACGTTAACCCATTTTACACATTAACAACAACAACTGACTAGGCAGGTGAGTGATGTCCCATAGGGCATTGGTTCTCATCTGGGCTGATTTTGCCCCCCGGAGGATACTCAGCACTGATGGAGACATTTTGCTTGTCACAACCAGGAGGGGAGGGGTAACGGTGCTACTGACACCTGGCTTGAAGAGTCATGGGGCTGCTAGATCCTTTCTCACACAGGAGAGCCCCTAAAACAAAGAGGCACCTGACCCATGGTGGTAGCAGTCCCGAGGTTGAGCAAGTCTGCTGGAGAATATACAGCCACCTGGTGGATGAGGGGCGGGGCCGGGGGAAGGCCCCCTGAGTGCCAGTCTCTGGTCGACCAGCCGTCTGTTCCAGAGAAGAAAGAGGACACTTTGGATAAACTTTTAACTTTTCTTAGTTGTAAGGTTATATTTGTTGGAAATGAATCGTGTTCAGGGGGTTTGTAAACATCGAGAATGTGGTGGGTTGCCTGTGTTTGGTGTGGTTTCCACATTTCTGGGTAGTACAGTGATGATTTCCAGCGAATAACTACAATAGACATTTCTTAGAAGAGCAGTGTCATTTGTCCGCCTTCAGAACTGAATGACTCTTTGCCTCTCAGAATTACACCTCTTTTCCTTGAATTAGAGGCCAGCGAAGGCCCTCGCTGGTGGTGTCCTTGGGTCAGCTCATGGAGCCATGCCTCTCATCTGGGAGGAGTGTTTTTCTGTGAATGCTAAAGATACATGAAGTCAAGGAAGAATCAGGAAGCAGCAATGCTGGCCTGAGCAATGCAAAAAAAAAGGCAGTATTCATGATCCATTTGCACTGAACCTAGAGAGAAGGCCCAAACCATTGAAAGAACTGAGAATCGTTTTAGGTGGACCGTAAATTAAACCTTAGATAAGTGGATGCTAGGCTCAGGTGTACTTCTGCTGATTTCAGACACCTTTCATTCTGATTTCATAGAGAATGTTGAAGGGAATTCTAGAACTCAGAGGTGTAAAACCATCCATTTGTCTCAGACAACCATAAATCTGACCATCCCTGATTGTGTGTTATTTTTTTATATACTCTGCTGCCTTCAAAGAATGCGATGATAATACTCTCAGGTTTAGTTTGGACAGAAGAGGTGCTTTGATAGAAGCAGCAAAGTATTGGGGGGGGTGCCTGGGTGGCTCAGTCAGTTGAGCGTCCCACTTCGGCTCAGGTCACAATCTCGCGGTCTGTGAGTTCGGGCCCCGTGTCGGGCTCTGGGCTGACGGCTCAGAACCCGGAGCCTGCTTCTGATTCTGTGTCTCTCTCTCTCTCTATCTCTCTCTCTCTCTCTCTCTCTCTCTCTGTGCCTCCTCCGCTCATGCTCTGTCTCTCTCTCAAAAATGAATAAATGTTAAAAAGAAAATAAAAAAAAAAGTATGGATGTTGATTTAGTTTTGTGCTGATTATGTACTTACAGCACGTTAGTATTTACCTAGAAATTGCTATGTTGAGCTTCCAGTGCTCAGGTTTTATTATTTTCCTACAAATCAGCACTAAACAGAAAGAACCTCTCTCCCCTCCTGCTTTGCCCATGTGACACATACACGAACACCTTTTGTCCTAATAATTGAATTACTGCTGGAAGTTATTAATAATTTCATTGTCCTCGTAGCTTCCTTCCATGTAATGTTCTTACCAATCAAAAATAATTGGTTTGGAAGCTAGGGAAGCCATTGTGTGTGGGATCCCGTTGTGACATATCTGGCCCCATAATTTGATTTATTCCTATTGAGTAAAATCCTTTGAGATCTATAGCCCTCAAGTTGGGAAAGAGAATAATTTTCAAAGATATATCATTTATGTTAAGAAACACCGATTGTTTGGTGATCCAGGGTTTTATTGAGTATCTCTTTGCAAACAGTGTGCGGGGTTCTCTGGAGAATGTGCACATCAATATATGATTTGTTCTATTTAAGACAAAGCTTTCAACTTTATTAGGAAGATGTGATTTAAACGTGTATGTTTTTGTAGAAGTTTATGGGTTCAATGAAATATGAGAAAATAGATGTGATCAGGAGGAGTGCTGATCACATGTGGAGTCTTCTCATCAGAGCTGACCTGTCCCACTGAGCCTCAAGTCTCACTGGTCTTTAGACTGTATTTTACCTGATCTTACTTTTTAAAAACATGTTTTTAATATATGTTTATTTTTGAGAGAGACAGACAGAGTATGAGTGGGAGAGGGAAAGAGAGAGGAGGAGACACAGAATCCGAAGCAGGCTCCAGGCTCTGAGCTGTCAGCACAGAGCCTGACGTGGGGCTCGAACCCACAAATTTTGAGATCATGACCTGAGTCAAAGTCGAACGCTTAACTGACTGATCCACCAAGCCCTCATCTTTCTATTGATTGGATACAGAAGACTTTTATTTTTATATTATGCATATTCACTCTGTGTCATTCATATTTGATTTTGATATTTCATTTAATACCACTTGCATTAATAAATGTCACCTTATATTTATTCCAAAACGGATCAACGATAAATAGAAAGGTATTTGAGAATAGTCAGGAAGTGAAGAAGGGAAGAGTTGGCCACGTGTCAAAGGAAATAGTTGAAGTATAGCCAAGAAGCTGTGTTCAGATGGTCCTGTTAAAACAAAGTCTCCTGTTTAAGGGAAGCCTGGGGAGTGAGGAAGCAGGTGAAGTGGCAGCAAAACGATTATTCTTTTAGTGGCTCTTCAAAATGTCAACTTTTTAGGATTATGAGTAGCACACTAAAACTTCTCCTTTGTACTAACGTTGAGAAATGTCTTCAGTTTCCTAATGCCCTACTTCACCAATGCGCTTTCAGGGTGAGCTCTTTGAAGAGGTGGAATACAAGTTTCTTTCAAAACCATAGTGCCTTAGGGGCGCCTGGTGGCTCCGACTTCGACTCAGGTCATGATCTCACAGTTCGTGGGTTCGAGTCCCGCATCGGGCTCTGTGCTGACAGCTCAGGGGGCTGGAGCCTGCTTCGGATTCTGTGTCTCCCTCTCTCTCTGCCCATCCCCTGCTCACGCTCTGTCTCTCAAAAATAATAAATAAACATTAAAAAATTAAAACAAAACAAAAAACCAAAACCATAGTGCCTTCAAAGTAGGAAAAGGTCGTGTCAGTGAATACTTGGACAAATTCCATCATTTGAAAGGAGACCTCTTCAAAACATAACTGACTGTCCTTAAAAGGCCATAGCAAAAATGAATTACTGTAGCAAATACTGTCATATTTACTAGTTTATATTGGCTAGAATAGAGCATTCTTTGAGAAAGGTCTTATAACAATTGGTTCATTGTTTTATGATATAAATGTGGGTATTTGGTTCCATCAGTGGTTGGAAGAAGCCTTAATTGTTAGTTAACATTTAATCCCATTTCACTTAATTACAGAAGGTGATTAATGCTATTAAAAAAACATAGAACAGGGTTAAAGGGTTTGGGTATTAAAAGATAGGGTGCAGGGGCACCTGGGGGGCTCAGTCGGATAAGCATCTGACTCTTGGTTTCAGCTCAGGTTATGATCACACGGTTCATGAATTCAAGCCCTATGTGTGGCTCTGTGCTGACAGCTCATAGTCTGCTTGGGATTCTCTCTTTCTCTCTCTCTCTCTCTCTCTCTGCCCCTCTCCCTCAGAATAAATAAATAAACTAAAAAAAGGTAGGGTGCATTGTGTGAAATTCTGAATAGTGTGGTCAGGGTAGACCGCGTTGAGAGGTGTCATTTGACCTGAAGGTTCAGGAAGGTGGGGGCTTGTGGATCTTAGGGGGAATGAAAGTCAAGGGGACAGCTGATGAGGTCCCTAGGTGTGAGAATACCTAATAGTCTCAGAGAATGACAAGGAGGCCAGTTGTGGCTGCAGACAGGAAGGGTAGGTCATAGGAATTGTAGTCCTGACATCAGACTGGCCGTGGGAGGACAAACCCAACGATTTTATAGACCACTATGAGGGATCTTTGGCTTCCACTCTGCCGAGTTTTGAGAAGAGAGCGGACACGGTTTGATTCACATTTTAGAAGAATTCTCTGCTGAGCTGCAAAATTGTTGGGGGGAGGGGCAGAGTGGAAGCAGGGAGCTCAGTTAGGAGGCTCTCAGTGGGATCCAGGCGAGATGTTGGCCGGGACAGTGGTGTGGAGATGGTGAGAGAAGTGATCATATTTTGGATATGTTCTGAAGGTCAGAGATTTGCTGGCCAATTGGGAAGGGGTGTCAGAAACGGGGATAAAAGGTGACTCCAGGATTTTTTGACACAGCAATTGGAAGGACAGGTAAAATTGCCATCCAGTGAGAGGGGAGACAGTGAAACGGGGGGGTGGGGCGGGGTGGGGCGAGGTCAGTGGTTATTGTGTTACGTTATGTTATTGTTATGTTATTGTGTTACATTATGTTATTATGTTATGTTACGTTATGTTGTTATGTTATGTTATGTTTTGCTACGTTATGTGGCAGCAGTTTCTCAGACGTCTAGGTGGAGGGGTCCAGTAGGCAGGAGATTATAGGAGTCTGGAGTGGAGCATAGAGGTCTCAGGTCGCAGTGGGAACGTAAAGCATGAAAGCATAGAGTTGGCGATCGTATTCTGTAGACATAAAAGTAGACTGTGTATGTATTGAGAATGGGTGTGTGTGTGTGTGTGTGTGTGTGTGTTTCTGTTCAAGTTATTTTCTATGGTTTACAGCATAGAGGGCAGTACCAGTAAGAACGTTCCAGTACCTTTTAGCATACTGTAATAATGCTATTTAGATTATGATTTGCAATGGAGAGGTTTCTGAAGGATCTTTATTCTTTGGGCACAAAAAGAAACCTCATGTTTTTTTGGGAGAAAAATTCTGCTGTAGTTATGAAATATAAGTGACAATGTAGGCAGACTCTTTTGCCATGCTCTATACAGCAGTACTTATCGAGAGGTCATGTTTTATGGTAGATCTTGGATTGGTGGGGGTTTGCCAGTTTTCTTCAAGAGCCGTGTTTGTTTACTTATTTTTGAGAGATGGAGAGAGAGAATCCCAAGAAGTTTCCACAGTGTCGGCACAGAGCCCAGCGCGGGGCTGAAACTCACAAAGTGTGAGATCATGACCTGAGCTGAAATCAAGAGTCGGACGCTCACCCGACTGAGCCACCCAGGTGCCCCAAGAGAGCCATGTATTTAAATGTCACATCACAGCAGCTGAGGTCACTGCTCGAACTAAAATAAATTAAATGTTATAAGAGGTATCTAAATTACTTGGTTTAGCCTCTTTGTAAATGTGTAATATAATAAATTATAGCACTTGCTAAAAAAAAAAAAAACAAACAGAAAAACAAGCAACCTCTGGCTTCCATAGGATGCAGTTGTTATAAGCAGTAAAGTTATGTGTATGTTCTTTTGCCTTTTCCTATTTTGTAACTGGGACACATCTTATGTGCATTATGGAATTTTTAGATGCAGTTATCAGAAATCCAATTAAGGTGCTAGAACAGTAAAATTTACAGATGAGCTTAAAAGCACTTAGCTCTAATAGGGAATTAGTTATAAACCTCTGTGTAAAACATTACTGATCAGGTATCTTTTGAAATGTTACCAACTATAATATTAAAACCATAGCATTCGCAATTGAGCTCTAAAATTTACTAAAAAAGGGATTACAGAATGGACTGGCAGTTGGAATGTTAGCATATCTGCAAAGAGTGGTTTCATAGCAGGAAGTGTGAGTGCTGTTTTGTTTAAAATCTGTAACACTTCTTACCAGAAGAATCAAACGTGAGAGTAAACTATTTGTATAGCCAGTAAGTCTTGGTTACAAACCATTCTTAAAAAAAAAAAAAAAAACAAAAACAACAATAAAGCAAAAAACAAAAAGAAACTTTGTAAACAAAAAGAAACTTTGTGTGTTATTACAAATACACCGTGTATATGTTCCAAAACATCACATGCTCTATCTAGGATACTTCATGAAATCACTGCTACTTAAGTCCACTGTGAGTGAGCAAGTATCATAGAGTAAGAACACTGCTTTTAAAAAAAAAGTAGCTTGAGAGCCAGAATTGGAGGCGAGAAGTAGTAATTTTTGCATTCTCAGTACTGCAGTTTCTATTTTCACGGGAGATTGAAGTGGAAATACTGATACTGATTATACTGACAGAGTCACTGCTCCTCTGGCATTTCCTGGCAGATTAGACACCCAGGACATACGCAGCACAGTCCAGTTTTTGAACTTCAAATTTGTCATCTAGTACAACTGGTGAGGTTTTACAAAGTCTTTTATTGTAGTATCATCTGATGGAACCATAAGTATCTTTAGAGGTTTAACCTGGTTGTGATTTACATGGTGAACCAACGTAAGATTGACATTTGTGTAAAAATGGGGCAACAATTTGCCCAGGTTGTTTTTTTCTGTATTGTGATAGTTCCTGGCATATATGGCAAATAAAGAACTTGGGGAAAATCTGTTTGTCTGTTTCCGGTAGTCTCCGTGCTTCTACTGTGGAAAGAGGAGGTAATGAGGACAGAGGGCTTCATACAAAATACAGACCCTGCCTGGCCTCATGGTGCTTGGTCGTATGGGGAGGAAGATGTGCTGCTGAGAAAAAGTCTAAGTGGGAAAAAGGCAGGATGAAGATAATCATCAAGGGTGAGAGTCAGGGATGGAGAGTTCTGGACAGAGCATGTGCAAAGGCCCTGAGACAAGAGAAAGCTTGGACCCTTCCCTGATTGGAAGAAGGCCAGTAAGAAAAGGGAAGGTGACCGACAGAGCCCTCCAGGGCCAGGTAGAGGCTCCAGAGAGCCAGGTCATGCCGGACTTTGTTTTTCCCTAAGAACTGGGAATTTACTCTTCCTGCAGTATCTTCATGGTGATGGAAGGAAGGATGTGTTCATTATTATTGGCATTGCTGCTTAGTGCTTGGTGTGTTCTGCGTTTCCAGCCTTCTTGCCCTATGAAGGTCTGCATTTGGAACTTGGCTGGTGTGGAGTAAGTGTGAATTGCAGCTCTAGGCACGGTGTTTTAAGTATGACAGCTGTAGCACAGAAACGAACTGTGTCAGTCATTCCTGGAAAAGAGAAGGCAGCATTAAAGGAGAACGAAGATTCCATACAGGAAGGGAGCTGGGGCTGTGTGTTAGCAGACAGTCCTGAAGGAGATGTTATGGCAGTCGATTCACAATGTGAGTCTAGGATCAGGTTGTATTTCTAACCTGTTAGCTTTGCAGCCTTGGAGGCACTCTTCACTGTGAAACGTCGCAGAGCCTAATTCATTAGGTTTTCCTAATAAATGAGGTAATACGTGTAAAGCACTTAACCCGGGGTGGCATACCTGAGTTTACTGAAATTATTAGCTATCATTGTTGCTCCTACTACTTTTATTATTTGATTAAGTTGGTAACAAGAAGGGTGGACAAGTACAGAATAATTAATGCCTTGGAGCTAAGAATATACATCCATGATAAATAGATCCGTAAGCGGGGATGCAGGGTTCCTGTAGAGCAATGTTAGTAGATAAGATTAGAAAAAACAGGATGCATACTGATATTTTACTGCTTATATCCTAACCCGCCGCTTGCAAACAGCAATTCTGGGCTTATTCACTCAACAAACACTTCATGTTCTCCATGTCACTCAACCTTCTGCCCCCTTACCCTACTCCTATCACCTGGGCATTTAACCACCTGTAAAATTGTAGGGGTTTCTTTGTGTGCGTCTGTAATGACATCCTTATCAGGCAGTATTTGATAAAAGCAACTATGCCCCTTGTTTATGTTGATACGAGAGTTGAGAGTTGTTCTGGAAAATGTCTGAGAAGGCTTTTGAGAAGTGTGTATTGGTCACCAGAAGATCAAATTAAACGTGGAACAAGCGTGAGAAACAAGCATGAGCAACTCTAGTATAAAGCTGAATTTGAGCTACAGTGTCTGTGATTTTGTTCTACACAGTCATTTGGAGGGAGAAAGTCCAGCCACCAAGTACGTGCTGTAAGAAGTCCCAGACGTGCTGTGGGCCCCTAAAACAAGGGTTCCTGAAGAACCCACAATGCGCGTGGCTCCAGCAGAAAAGCTCTCTCTGCCTTTCAGCATTGTGCTGACCATGAACAACAGGTCTTGTCAGCCTTTTTTGGATCCTGGTTGGAAGGTTTGTGTTGAAATTGTAGTATGTTACATTGTGTATTCTTCCTTTTCCTGGATGCTCATGTAGGATCTCAAAACACGTAAGAGAGCAGACAGGCATCATTTCTGTTATATGGAAATGATATTTTTTCTTTAATAATACAGGTGGTGATTAAATATGCACATTTGTAGCTCAGCTCAAATTTATGAAATATGACACTAAGTAAGTTAACCCGTACTTAATGTATATTAGCTCTCCTGATTATTGACCCCAAAGATCAAAGATACCCTTATGAGTCAAGAGCTTTTTTACATTATTCCAAGTCTAGATGACACGATTTGCATTACTCATTAGAATATAAGTAGAAACTTGTGGGCAGAGGGTAGTCAGTCATATTATTCTCCTGCTTACCACCCTCTCTGCAAATCCTGTGTACCTGGGAAGAGTGTTTTTACCATGGTCTACAAGGACATGACCCCGTTGACAGCCGTATCCCAGCCACACTTGGCATTTCCTTGTTTCTCACAGACCGGTGTGTTTCTGCCACAGTGCCTTTGCACCTGCCACAGGTTCCCCCCAAACATCTTTGACAGAACTGTACGCCTTGACCTGACTGGCTTGTCCTTATCTTCTTGGGCTCTATTCCATTGGAGGGCTCATTTCTGTGTCTGTTTTATTGCACAAGATTTAATCATATGAGAGTAGAGGTCATTGACCTATGAAAACTGACGTTTTTAATATTTAAGATGCGCTTTAGTATTTAGAAATTTAGCCCTGATGTCAGTAGTACAGGAATGTTTTTAAAGCACAACTATCTAATGAAGGATGTGAAATTTAAAAAATACATGTTCTCCAATCAACGAATTTGGACATCGATGTATCTTTACTCACTGACTGGTTTCAACTCTGTAAGCAGATTGTTTGAGAATTTGATAAATTTGAGAATAGTCTTATATAATATTAAAGGGATTTCTGTAATCAGTTCCCATTTTGGTTTGACCCTCTGAAGCGCTGTAATTCTGGTTTGGTTCCTTGTGCCAGTAACTTACGTCATAACGGTCGAGCGTATGGCCGTCCAGACGTAGCGTTCTGCACGGGTTCTGTAGCCCGGCGTCAGCCACGTTATCACTAAGTGTAGTATGTCCCATGCCACATACGTGTGAAAGGGAGATGTACTCTGGGGCGTACTTCCTTAAACCTGGGTCTGTATTTGACCCCCAGTCATTCATTCTGCAGATCTAACCATCGCTGCTCTTTTACGTTCTATCCTGACTGTGCTTTGCCATTTTCACTAACGTTTCCTGCTCCTCCCCTCTCTTTTCTGTACAGTTTGCTTGTTCTCTGAGACTCGGATTGCTGCTTACTGTCATCCAGGCTCAGGTTTGGTGGATAGAGAGAAACATGGCCTTTCTCAAAACCTCATTCACTTTGTGCCGCGAACGTAATAAAGGCCACTTCCTCAGGGTGACACTCAAGTCCCAATTACATGTCCAGCCTCCTCTCCAGCAGCATCGCTCGTTACCTCCTTTCCTCCTGCCGTGCCTGACCGACTGCTGCTATCATCCCTTGTTTGCTTATCTTCCTGGACACTTGTTCCTTATTTGTGACAGCAGGAGCTGCATTCGGCTTTGTATTCTTCTTACTCTTTCTGGGTCTGAATACCTCATGATATTACAGACTCCCAAGGGCTGAGGTCCATGTTTCATCGTCCCCGTGCCTCCTGGTTCATAGCATGCTGGCTGACACATAGTTATCGCTCGGTGGATCCTTGTGAGTTGAAGATTTTGTGTGCTGCCGAACCAAATACCGTTTCCAACTGAATATCGTCTTTAGTCTGGGTTTTCTAAATGTGTTTTCTTGCAACCATATACTATCAATTCATCACTTAGATAAAGCATTTGAAGAGTCAAGGTCAGTTCTCCATCAATATCTTTTCTCTCTCGGGAGTTGATGGCTGAAGGCAATGGTTCTCCGATTGGCTCATGCCCCCATCGTCTGGCTTGTTAGAATCGAGATTGCTGGGTCCCAGACCCACAGTTTCTGATCCGGTTGGTCTGGGCTGGGGCCCAAGAATGTGCATGTCTAACACGTTACCAGGTGATGTGGCGGCTGCTCTCCCAGAATCCCACTGAGAGAGCCTGTTTTAGGGTCACCTGGGATCGCTGGGTATCTCTGTGCTAAAGCAGCTGAGTCAGAGAGTGCTAAGTCTGTGGAAAAATCTTCCCATCAGGGTTAAACATTAGCACTGAGTTGCGCACGTCTCATTCACCCCTTTGCGTGACGGTTTTGTTCCTCCACCTAATGAGAGAAGATGCTTTCCTACCGCCTCTCCACTGGCCTTCCCTTAACTGGCCGGGAAGGTGCTTTCACCTGCGGGATGCGTATGTTGAACTCTGTTTAGTTTGTTGGCCCACGCTTGCTTTCCCTAAAGAATTCCTGGTGAACACGGGTCGTCTCGGTGCCCCCCCCCCCCGCCCGTAGCCGTTCACGTGATCCTCCCAGGAAGCCCGGGGATTGTCTTTGTTTTTCTCATGCGAGGAGGTTAGGCGCTTAGTGTGAGGCCATATACACAGTAAAGGTGGGTGAACCAGGGGTTGAGCCCAGGAAGTCTGGCTCTGAGTCTGGACACCTCACCGCTGTCGGCTGGTCTCTCTCTAGGTGGGAAAAACAAAACAAAACAAAACAAACAAAAAAAACCCAAAAAACAAAAAACTGCTGTTGTCCTCGTTGTGGCTTGATGGCTTCTCCACAAATCCTCTTGGCATCTCCAGTTAGTATCTGGTCTAAGACTGCCTTCTGGGCCTCAGAGGATTTTTACGCTTCAATGGGAAGACCTTAGTGACCATCACTCTTTAAGGGACTGTGTCTTAATCAGATTTATTTTGGTCAGTGAGTGCAGCTGCACGTTACGATTACAGCGTATATTTTCATCGCTTGCTTTATACAAAATGACAGCACAGGGAAAATGACCCAGTTCAGGAACGGTGGGTCCTCTTGTCGTATGATCTTGCACTTCTGATTTCATAGTTTTACATGCACCATCATAGTTGGCCTTACGCATAAAAGCAGCAACAAAAAAGCATGAAGCATTATCCTGATTTCACAGAGAAGGAACTGAGTCTTGGGGAGGCTGAAGAAGTTCTCCTTTACCAACCTGCAGGAATGGGATGCGGGCTCAGCTCCGGGTTTTCAATGCAGAGTTTGATATTGGTTTCACGACATATTAGGAATTTATATTCAATCGAGTTTACATTAAAATGTGTAAATTTCCGGTGGGGCTTTGCAGATATTGAGTGCAATATTCAAATTAGATTTCTGAGTATTCGTTCATTCAACAAGTGTTTACTGAGCCTCTCCTTTGAGCTAGGTGTTCTTCTAGGTGTGTAGAATATATTAGCAAACAAAACACTGAGACAGCTGTTACGACACCGTGCTGGTAGGAAAGGACAGTAAGCAGTGAGCACAAATGAGTCAATTGTATTGTATGTTGGAACCTGACAAGTGCTATGGAAAACAAAGCAAGAGTAGAGCAAGGCAGGGTAGAAAGAGCAGGAAGAGGATGTCGTTGAAATTTTCTGGGTAGTTAGGCAGAGGGACGGTTAAGCAAGACGTGGAGAAGGTGAGGGAGTTAACCGTGGACCTGGCTGGGAGAAGACCGGTCCAGGTGCAGAGAGCATTGCTGGCAGGGAAGGGCCACATATGGAAGTGGACTTCAGGAATGGCAGGTGGGACAATGTGGCCATGGAGAGAACAGCAGGGGACTAATTTAACGAAATGATGCTTACCCAGATTTTCTAGGGCCTTGTGTGGCATCGAAAGTGTTGACCTAAGGTGTGGCCTGATCTGACATAGACCTAGTCTGGTGCTCTAGTAAGAATAGACTGTAGGGAAGCTATGGTGGAGACTGTATCATCAAGCCAAGTGAGTAAAGATGGATTGCTCAGACTAAGGAGAGTCAACAGTGGAGGTGGGGAGAGACGACCAGGTGCTGGATATATCTGACAGGTTGAGGCGGCTGGAGTACCTGATGGCTTGGGTGTAAGGTGGGAAGGAAAAGGTGAGTCGGGGAGATTTCCAAGACTTTTGACCTGAACAACTGAGAAGGATGGAGTGGGCACCCACTGAGAGGCAGAAGAAGGTGGGTGGAGCAGTTTGGGGAGGTGGATAAGCTTAAGAGAGGAGTTGTGAGTTCCACAGCGTCTTGGCATCTAGATGTCGGTGCTGTGAAGACAGGGGAGAAGGGCGTGTGGTCCAGGCTGGATATAGTGACTTGAAGTTCATCAGCATCTGCCATCAGGATGAGATCCCCCAGGAAGGGGGTGTAATGCAGAAGATGAGAAAGACTGCTGAGCCCTGGTGCGGGTGTCGTTAGGGGGTCAGAGAGGAGGTAATGAATGCCAATGAAGTGGGAGGAAAGCCAGCCGAGTATGATGTTCATGAAGCCAGACGAGAAGATTAGTCAAGGCTTTGGAGATAAAGAATCCTGAAAATGCTGTAGGTAGCTAAAGAAGGCAGGCCTGAGAATTGCCATGAGTCCCTGGGAGTCCTGCCAAAGCTGTTTTAGTGGGGTGACAGGAGCAGGTAGTGGGGTGACAGGAGCAGGAGCTGCATGGGCTACCGCCCGTAAAATGGGGAGACTCTGGAAGAGGCTGGGGACAGATGGATCCTTCGAGAAGTGTACTCCCTTCTCAATTTTAAGATGCTTTGATTAGGTTTCCTAGGTTGGAATATTATTCAATTATGTTCAATAGAAAAAAAGGTTCAAAAAGGAAAAGGTTCAAACAGAAAAAAAAAAGGCATTGAGAGCAAGACAGAGAAACAGGCCAGACAAAGACACTCAGAGGAAAAAGAGAGACACGGCAGTGGCTCCCAGAGAGATCACGGGAACTTTCATCTGTGAACGAGTAATCCTGACGTATGTCTTTTAGCTCTCTGTTAAATTTCTTACCTGCCTGTGTTTCAGAGGTAAACCATGAGCTATTTCCACAAAGGGTCAGTGTAATCCCAAGATCTAGGAACGACTGGTTTCAAACTCCGTTGAAGCAAGAATGTTGAGGTTTTAAATTTTAAATATATAGGATCTTTTCACTAAGTGTGTATTTTTGAACTTGATACGGTTTGTGTCATCCCAGGACATGTAGAGGTTTTCCCGTAGCTTCTGTGACCTGTGATACTGATGCAGCCTCCTTTAGGACAGGGAGCTCTCTGCCATTACCTCTGCATGATGCTGTATACATGGAAATTGGAAATGCCCCATGTGAACTCAGATAAGTTTCTCTCACTGTCTTCCTCAGTTCTGTACTGATTGATTTTTTTTTAAGTTTTTTTTGAGAGAGACAGAAAGAGTAAGTATAGGGGAGGGACAAAGAGAGAGGGAGAGAGAGAATCCCAAGCAGGTTCCGTGCTGACAACAGAGAGCCCAATCTGGGGCTCAAACTCATGAAACCATGAGATCATGACCAGAGCTGAGATCAAGAGTTGGTCGCTTAACTGACTGAGACACCCAAGTGCCCCGAATTCTCTCTTGATCCTTGTTATTGTTCTCTGTTGCTGTTAGACCATCACTTAGTGTCAAGGGAGGAAAATAATGGTCCAGAATTGTACGGATCAAGTTTTGTGTATTACTATTAAACAGGGATTCTGTTATTATTTTTTTTCTAACTTGAAGAATGCGCTTTTCTTTTTAATCCTTTTGGACCTTCAAGGAATTTTTTTGTTGTTTTCTCATTTTTGAGAGTGAGAGAGACAGCGTGTGAGCGGGCGAGGGGTAGAGAGAAGGAGGGAGACACAGAATCTGAAGCAGGCTCCAGGCTCTGAGTTGTCAGCACAGAGCCCAACAAGGGGCTCAAACTCACAAACCACAAGATCGTGACCTTAGCTGAAGTCGGATGTTTAACTGATTGAGCCACCCAAGTACCCCCCCCTTTTGGACTCTTATAATCACCTTTGATGATAATGAGTAGCTCTACAGGTAGCATATTGGGGTTACTTGCTGGGTGACATTCTTGGGCTAAGCCCGGGGTAGTTGTCCGTGGTGGGCACTGCAAAATATGAAGCTAATAACTGAAAGCTAATGAATCAATAAGGTAAAGGAAAGAGGGAGCAAACAGTGGATAACATTGGATACAGTTAAGGAGGGAGCAAGGTCAAGGTTTGTAAGCTAATTCTTAATGTAGAGAGCGAGAACAGACAGGGGGAGGGAAAGAAAGCGTAGGGCTGACTTGAGGTGGGAGAAAGCATACTATGACTGTCTGACTAGAAACCATACTCAAAATATTTACTTGTCCTTTCTGGAAATCGTGGAATGGATTCAACTGCCCTCTGTCCTAACCAATTATATCCCACTGATTAGAATATAAATAGCTTTTTCTGGCTAGGCTCTTGAGTATTAAGACTGAGATTTTTGAGATTACTTTTATGATCAGCACCCTATGAAACATACTGTGTTTACCAAAATCACAAATGGAATTGTCCATTGCCAAAATGAACACTTGGCATCAACACGTAGGCCAAGCAAACTCCCAGAAATATAAACACTATTGCTGGTTGAGTCAGTACTATAAGCCGAATACAGCGCTTCTGTGGGAAGGTCCTGGTTAGACTCTGTTGAATGACTTTAAAAGTGGATCACCACACAGGCTCTGTGTTGATTAACAAGGAAGCAGAAAGCCAACTGGTCCTGTTGACTGTGGATGGATGAAACCAATTACCATCAGGCCCCCAGAGTCTAGTTAGGAAATTCCTTTAAGAAATAACTGGAACTGAGAAAACACAGCACCGTTTCTCTCAATCACGCAAAGACTTCTTCTCCTGAAAGATAGAGTTTAAGCCAAGATCTTGTTGATGGCATTTGAATATTCTAGTAAATCTGCTCCATGATAGACCATGTGTACAGATATTCATTATATATTACCTTAAAGATGTACATTGTCATCGGTGAATGTATTAGTCAGGGTTCTCCTGAGAAACAGTGCGCGCGCGCACACACACACACACACACACACACACACACACACACACACATTGTCGACCCTTGAACAACATGGGGGTTAGGGGTGTTGACTCCCTTGCAGTCAAAAATTCACATAGTGTGATGGCATGGGTGGTATTTTATTTTCCTAAATAGCATCATGAAACACACTGCATCGATGCTATTAATTTGAATTTTGTTTATTTTATTACACTTTATTTTATAATTTTAAAATTTATATTTGTATTTGCTGTAAATTGCTATAAACACTCTTAGGCTAGTTGTATATTTTCTGTGCTTAGGGAAGTTTACAATAAATGTACTTAAAAACTGGATGTCCTTTTGTTCTCTTAAAGTTTTATCATTTTAGACCACGGTGTGTGTTTACTCCTGTTGAACCTAACAGTGTTTGGACTCAGGGAAGCAATTTGGTGAATATTTTAGCATTCATTTTTGACCAAAGGAAATTAAAAGTAGAAAGAACAGAAGGGCAAATTTGCCTTGTACGGGATGAAATCTGTGAAAATTATGTGTACAAGTATGAAAAAATTCTCATCACCAAACAAATCTTGGATTCTCTTTGGTATCTTAAAATGTGTTAAAGGTAAGCATTAAATAATGTTTCTACAGGGGCGTCTGAGTGGCTCAGTCGGTTGAGTGTCTGACTTCAGCTCAGGTCATGATCTCACGGTTCATGAATTGGAGCCCTGCACTGGGCTGTGTGCTGACAGCTCGGAGCCTGGAGCCTCCTTAAGATTCTGTGTCTCCCTCTCTCTCTGCCCCTAACCCACTCGCATTCTGTCTCTGTCTTTCTCAAAAATAAATAAACATTAAAAAAATAATGTTTTTACAGAATTCTTAATGGCCCACTTATAATTAATATTGTTATTGAAAGTTTTTAAAAAAAATATACCCCTGGACAGTATAATGCATAAGTAATTCATTAAGGAAGGTATCTATGGACATATTGGCATAGTTATGCTTTTCATTTAAAAACTTCAGTAACTATTTCCACATTGTTTATTTCTAATCACCCCTTAAAGACAGAGCAACTTTGCCTTCTGTGCAGCATGAGGCAAAAATTTGATAAATGGTTCTTTGAAATGTTAAAAATGTCATTGTACTTGTATTTTTCTCAAGCTGACAACATATGGCATATTTCTAATTTTTCTACTAGGATTTCCTTTTTAGTGACTGACATATACGTGATTTAAAAAGAAATCACAAAATTCTTCAAGTAGAAATTGTAAAGGAACAGTTGCTTTGTATATAAACGTATTTCCAGTTTCATTTTTTAGTTTTTAACATTTTATTAAACATGATCACCTATTTGCTACTATATTTTGAGTTATAATTCTCTGTATTAGACCTTCATTCATTCATTCATTCAACAAATCATTATGGTTTATGGCCATAATGTTGCTAGGCTGTATTTTAGGTACTGAGGAATGTGTCAGTGTACAAACGAAGTTTCTTTTTTCGGAAGGCTTTATGTTTCAGATGTTCTCATTTAATTTAGTTGATCATCTGCTTATGCTTATCTAAATGTAGACTAGGTATAATTTTGGGGGATCTAAACATTAAATAGGGTGAAAAACAACCCTTGAAAATTTTTTCTTAGCTTTCATATTCTGTTTATTCACAATTAAATTTGCCATGTTTATTTATAAGTATCAAGTCATAGGTTGGTTCCTGTATTAGTTTGTGTTAGTATTATAGGGCTGCTATAAGAAACTTACACAGATTGGGTGGCTTAAGTGACAAATTTATTTTTCTTATTTATTTTAAATTTTTTAATGTTTATTTTTGATACAGAGAGAAAGACAGACAGACAGAGTGCGAGTGGGGGAGGGGCAGAGAGAGGGAGACACAGAATCCGAAGCAGGCTCCAGGCTCTGAGCTGTCAGCACAGAGCCCAATGAAGGGCTTGAACCCACAGACTGAGATCATGACCCGAGCCGAAGTCAGATGCTGAACCGCCTGAGCCACGCAGGTGCCCTGAAATAACAAATTTATTATCTCATATTTCTGGAAACTAGAAGTCCAAGATCAAGGTGTCCAGAGGGCTGTGAGGGAAAATCTATTCCACACTTCTCCTGTGGTTGCTGGCAGTCTTTGGTTTTCCTTTGCTTCTACTGCATCACCCCCATATCTGCCTTCACCATCATGTGACGGTCCCCCTATATGAATGCTTTTTCTAATGGCATTCCTTTTTGAAGGACAGCAGTCATATTGCATTAGAGGCTTACCCTACTCCAGTATGATTTTGTCTTAACTAATTACATCTGCAATGGCCCTATTTCCATATAAGGTCACATTCTGAGATACGGAAGGTTAGGATATCAACATGGGAATTTTGGGGCAAGATGCAATTCAGTCCCTAATGGCCACCATGGAGTAAATGAGAGCTTTTTTACTTATTGAACAAATATTCATTATATACCTACTAAATTGTAGCATTGCACTAAGGATAAGTGATACAGAAGGGTTTTTTTTTTGTTGTTTTGTTTTGTTTTGTTTTTTAAGACACGTTAAGGTCCTGATTTTGTAACGCTGACTGGCAGGTAGGTCATCCATATAACGTTGGTAAGACCAGTGTCAACGTCCCTGGTTGTTCCACGTACTAAAAATTGGGACAGAAAACTGGTTTCCATCTTGGATATGCTGTCCTACCATCGCAGTGATTTCTCCGTCAATCCTTAGCCATTAAACCACTGGAGAGTCGGGTTTTAGCCATGTCACATTCGGTGACCCAGTTCTGGGTACATTCCAGCTCTCGTTTGCCAAGGCAGTAGCTCCCTGGGCACTCAGTCACGTACAGGATGGTTCCCTCATTTTACCGTCCTGCTCTTACTTACGGTAAGCTTTGTAATAAGCAAATTTGACTCAGATACTCCCCGTGCAGCTTGAGTGAGACACTAGTAAGACTTACCATACACGAGGCTTAGGAGTGAAAAAGTAATCCCCAGAGGAATATAATGGTTAATAAGAAGACAAATTTAGTTCTTGAGGTTTTTTTTAATAAAAATCATCAAGGCATCAACGAACTGGAAACTGAATAAACATGGGATCTCTAAAATGGCTGAGATTAAAGTAAACAACAGGTGCTCTATGAATCCGTCAGTTCTACAATTAAAAACAAAGTGATATAGACATTCTGGGTTATGCTACTTTACGCTAAAACAGATTTCCCAATTTTCAGAATGCGTGAAATAATTATAGCTGGGAGATTGCTTTCATTTTAATGGGAATTTGCAAATGCAAATCCCAGTTTGCTTCAGGAGTTGCATTATTAGATTTCAAAATCTGGCACGGAATGGTCTGTGTGTGTGTGTGTGTGTGTGTGTGTGTGTATTTCAATCTATCCATTCCTAACTTAGGAGGATTTGTAATGCATTCAAGATAGATGGCTTTATAAATTTTAAAAAGTCTTTGGGGAAATGTTGCACATCCTTAGAAATATGTATTAAAATATTTCTATAAAGATGTTCTTAAATATCACCTAGGTTTTCTTTGGATAAATGTGGGTTTTCTTTGGTTAAATAGGAAGTCTTGTTTTTTCCGTTCCATTTACTTGGAACATTGGAAAGTTGGAGTCAGGAGGAGAATGGTAGTACAACAACTAGTGTCTTCACTGAGCTCTGAGCAAGTGAAGATCTTAATAATTTGACCAGGACCCAAATGAAGTTATCTTGATTCTAAGTCTAAGTGAGATAGCAGTGCTTGAACCACTTTAGGTTCCTGATATTTCATAATTTAAAGAAACATCAAACTACTCTTCAGATTCTCTGTGTCATATCAGATGCTATATTCTTTGATTTTTCCTTTAAAAACCCGGTTCTCTTAAAATGAAACAAACAGCCCTTGAGAAAAGTTTACTTTTTGAGATTTCATTGATCCACATTGGGTCAGGGTTCATCTCTTAGGAATGTAAATAATCGTTTGTGTTCTTTAATGGACATCAGAAAGTGAACTACTTAGAACTAGCTGAAATGTGAGTCCAAACTTTGTAGCTTTAGATTGGACTCCAGATCAGATCATTGTAGGGTTTTTTTTTTTTTTTTGCTGTTATCCTCAATATCATAGCGATGAGATAGATGTATTTTGGGGGGCTAAAGTCTGTTGGCAGTCTTGATAATATGTTGCTGGGATCAGCATTATGGAAACAGAAGCTTGACTTATTTATTTGTTTCCTTCTGCAATACTGAAGCAGTCTGGCTGGATAGCTTAACAGTGTCAGTGTGGCAATATTCGTTCTAATAGATGATGTGTAATTTGTTCAGGAGGACATTTAACAAGGGTAAGTGGCATCTTCAGGAAAGTGTTCGTCTGCCATCAAGGATGTCACTTCCTCTGTTCATGTTATTGCCTGCCTAGACTTCCACCAATCATCCTCTAAAGCGAAACATGAAATGAATTGCTGTAATTTTTCTCTGGAGAAAAAGAGAGAGTGTGTTGGGAACTGCTCGCGAGGCAACGTTTTTTGAGACGTAGTTAGGTTTTCTGGTTTCTTTTTCATCGCCGTATTTTCAGATTATTTTGTAAGACAAGAAATGCCACCTTTTCATGACTCTCTGGTTCCGTGATGAATCCGTGGGAGGACTGACATTCCCTACCGAGCATTTTGGAAAACAAGCAGATTCGTTGCCTGTCCTCGGTCATATAACAACATTAAGGCCTGGTTGTAATCCTTGGTTTCAGACTGAGCCGAGTTAATATCTCTTGCATATAGTGGTGCTCCACATGTTGGAAAAGAACTGCCTACCTACTCTGGTTGTCTCTAAAAGCAGTACTGTCCCGTAGAAATAAAACGGGAGCCACACAGGCAATTTAAAAGTTTCTAGTCACCCTGTTAAAAAATGCAAATAGAAACGGCTGAAATTAAAGTTTGAATTAAACCACTGCAGCCAACATATGATTTCAACATAGTCAATATAAATCACTATTAAAGAGATACTTCACGTTTTTTTAATGAAATTTTTGCCCTCAAGGTGTATTTTACACTTATAGAACATTTTAATTTAGAGTCACTTCATGTTAAGCGCTGAATTACTTACATGTCGCTGGCTAGTGGCTGCTGTGTACTGACGAGCACATTCTGAGCTAAACATCCCCAGTGCCTTGGAAGATCGATAGTTTTAGAGGTTTGAGCCTGTCCCCTGTCATGGCCTAACTGACCTACGTCTTATTAATGGTACTCTTACATTGCAGCTATAGTCTCTCTGAGCTAGAGGAGAGATTCACTTGGTGGGACCTGGTGAAGGGACTGGGGTGGTACATGCACAGTCACCTGGGAATCTTTCTACCCTCCCGTCTGATTGTGTACATCTGCAGTGGATTCTATGATTCTGATTTCTAACCAGCAGCCAGGGGATACTGATACAGCTGGTCCAGAGAACACACCTGGGGCGATTGTTTGGAGGAACCTGTTATTACTGGTGATTCCAACTTCTACTTCTGCTAAAATTTCTAAGGAGATTTTCTTTATATATATATTGCTGCAAGCCTCTTTATTGCCATTCTTGTTCGCCTGGTTTGCTAATCCTTCGTATAGAATGTTGCATTTGTACCAGTCCATTTGTACTGGTGCATTTGATTCCACCCATCAAACTGGGCTTACAGGTCCCTGAAGACCCTGCTTCCTCAATTGTTACATTCAGAATCACCTCCTCCCTTTAGGTAATTCCTGCCCCTGCTACCATTTACTCAATAGCATCCTTCTTGACACACACACACACACACACACACACACACACACACACGTCAGGGTTTCTGCATGAAATTGATTTTTTTGGTGTTTTTTTCAGGTTATGAGAACTTGGACAGTAAATAGTTTACCAAACTAGATATCTCTGGTCAACAATATAAACCAATGTGGAATCCTGGAAATTCCTTAGTGTTGTTTGGAAATATTATGTCTATGGTATTTCTTCAATAAATGGTGCTGGGGCGCCTGGGTGGTGCAGTCGGTTAAGCGTCCGACTTCAGCCAGGTCACGATCTCGCGGTCCGTGAGTTCGAGCCCCGCGTCGGGCTCTGGGCTGATGGCTCAGAGCCTGGAGCCAGTTTCCGATTCTGTGTCTCCCTCTCTCTCTGCCCCTCCCCCGTTCATGCTCTGTCTCTCTCTGTCCCAAAAATAAATAAACGTTGAAAAAAAAATTAAAAAAAAATTGTGCTGGGAAAACTGGATAGTCACATGCAAAAGAATGAAACTGGACCGCTGTCTTACACCATGCACAAAAGTTATCTCAAAATGGATTGAAGACTAGAATGTAAGGGCAGAAAGAAGAAAACTCTTAGAGGAAAACACAGGTGGTAAGCTCCTTCATATCAGTCTTGACAATGATTATTTGGATCCGACTCCAAAAGCAAAGGCAACAAAAACAGAAATAAACAAGTGGGACTATAGCAAACTAAAAAGCTTCTACACAGCAAAGGAAATGGTGAACAAAATGAAAAAGGCAACCTACTGAATGGGAGAAAATATTTGCAAATTATATATCTGATAACGGGTTAATATCCAAATTCTATAAGAACTCCTACAACTGTGGACAGAAGGTCTGAATAGACATTTTTCCAAATTAGAATACAAATGGCCAGCAGGTATGTGAAAGGATGCTCAGCATCACTAATCATCAGGGAAATGCAAATCAAAACTACACTGAGATATCGTCTCACACCTATTAGAATGGCTGTTATCAAGAAGACAAGAAATAACAAGTGTTCCTGAGGATGTGGAAAAAAGGGAATCCTGTGTACTGTGGGTGGGAATTTAAATTGGCTCAGCCTCTGTCGAAAATATTGTGGAAGTTTCAATAGAACTACTATATGATCCAGTAATTCCACTTCTGGGTATTTGTCCAAAGAAAACGAAAACACTAATTTGGAAAGAAAACTGCACCCCTGTGTTTATCACAACATTATTTACAATAGCCAAGATAGAAGCAACCTAAATGTCTGTTGATGGATGAATGGATAAAAAAGATGTGGTACTTATATGTCTAGATATCTAAATATATAGTGGAATATTATTGAGCCATAAAAATTTTAAAAAATGATATTTGTGGCAATGTGGATGGGCCTTGAAGGCATTATACTAAGGGAAATAAGTCAAACAGAGAAAGACAAATACTGTATGATCTCCTTATAGGTGGAGTCTGAAAAAAACAAAAACAAACCCCAAACCAAGTTTGGGGATCCAGAGAACAGATTGGTGGTTGTCAGAAGTAGGGCATAGGGCATAATTAAAATAAGTGAAGGGGGTCAAAAGGTATAAACTTCCATTTATGAGATAAGTAGGTCATGGGATGTTAAAAAAGAAGTATTGTGTCTATTGTCTAGCAAATATTTACTATTTAAACACCATTTTTAGATTAAAAAGAAGAAAGCAGGCCTTGCCCGTAGAGGGGAAAGATTCATAAGGAAATGCAAGATGGTGATGGCTCAGTATCTTGGTTCCACTGGATTCAGGTCTTCAGATTGGCTGGTGGAGTCGCCTCTTCACTGTCAGGCTCAGAGCCCTAGAACTTCAGAGTTTGGAGGTCCATTAAATGCCATTCTAGTCCAATCTAGTTTTACAGACCAGGAAACTCGGACATAAAAAGCTTATATGATTTGTCCAGGGAAAGCGGATAGTTTCACGTCAAGCTGTAATGTATAATGTCATGTCGGCTGAAATGTCACCACCCCCAAAGAGGCCTTTCCTGACAGGGTCACTCTTTCCACACCTTGCCCTGCTTCCTTTTCCTTTTGTAACCACTGCGACTTGACTTAGCTATTCCATCTACCTCAACCTCTAGAATGGAAGCTCCAAGAGAACAGGCATTTGTTGCTTTAGCTGTTTTGTCCTGGAGTCTGGTACACAGTGCGTGGTCAGTAAATATTGTTACCAATTTACTCAATTTGCGTCTTGACTTTGGTGATCCGTATTGCAAATTTAATCAGTTCTTTCACTGCAGTGAAATGGGGCTGGTGGCGATGGGTGTGCAATGATGTCTCATTACTTTGTTGTTGTTGCTATTTTGTCTGGGATTGATTAATGCTGGTCTGGGGGTTAGGTGTCTTACAAGGCTGATGGCAATGCTGAGATTTGATAAAGAACTGGCATGAGAAAAAAGGTTTCTAAAAAGACTAGCAAGAAATCAGTGAGTGAAGGTTGCATGTTGACAGGGTTTTTTTTTTTCTTTGCCTTTTCTTCATTGTTGTTTGTTCTAAGGAGGTGAAATGATTCTGTGAGAATTTGTAGAGAATTGGGTGATTTGCGGAGTGGGTTTCTCAGATCTAAAATGGAGAGGGTGTCATTGGCCTGATATGTATGTAGTGAGGGTTCAATGAAATCGTGTATTTCTGGCACTCAGGATGGTGCTTAAAATAAGGTTAGTAATAGGGGCGCCTGGGTGGCTCAGTAGGTTGAGCGTCCAACTTCAGCTCAGGTCATGATCTCCCGGTTCGTGAATTGGAGCCCCGCGTTGGGCTCTGTGCTGACAGCTCAGAGCCTGGAGCATGTTTCAGATTCTGTGTCTCCCTCTCTCTCTGCCCCATCCCCACTCATGCTCTGTCTCTCTCTGTCTTAAAAAGAAATAAAACATTAAAAAAATAAGGTTAGTTATATTAGTACCATTAATATAAAATTACCTTAATGTAAATATTTCTCCACTCCGGTGAAAGCATATTTTTATAGTTTATCAGCGGCTGCCTGTTGGGATACATATGTACATTAAAATGTCAAGCTTCTAAATCACTTTAATCAATAGCACATGGACAAATAGATTTTGGGTGTTCCTTGTTTTAAAGGTGAAAACAGTTTTTACTGACATTACCTCCTGTGAATCCAGTCACTTCCCCTTGTGCCCACTTCCTATTGAAAATCAGGCTCACGGTACTGCTTCTGAAGACTCTTTACCCCAAACAGCATGGCCTCCCATGCACAGGCGTCCATGAGTCTTTACTTTTCGTTTTTAATGTTTTATTTATTCTTGAGAGAGAAAGGGAGACAGAGCATGAGTGAGGGAGGGGCAAAGCGAGAAAGGGATACAGAATCCGAAGCAGGCTCCAGGCTCTGAGCCATCAGCACAGAGCCCGACGCGGGGCTCGAACTCACAAGCCATGAGATCATGACCGGAGCCGAAGTCGGATGCTCAACCGACTGAGCCACCCAGGCCCCCCGTCGTGAGTCTTAAGTAACATGAAGTAACAGAGAATTATCGTGATGGATCCAGTGTGCAGTGTAGTTGAGTCCAAATCAGAGAATCATCTGCCCATTTAATGTTTGTTTCTTTGAAAAATATCAAGCATGTAGGGCGTATTTATTGTTTTGATGATATTCAAGTTAAGCCTCACGTTTCTCAGGATGCAGTGCATAGATAAAACCATCCAGTAACTTGAGATAGTTAATTTTGAGGGATACACAGTCTTCCATAATGCATTTTAAAAATGTTTTTCAACACATGGTGGTAAACAATGAATATTTCATAAATACTGGTATTTTTTATGTTTATTTTTGAGAGAGAGATAGAGCATGAGTGGAGGAGGGGCATAGAGAGAGGGAGATACAGAATTCGAAGCAGGCTCTAGGCTCTTAGCTGTCAGCACAGAGCCCGACCCTGGGCTCAAACACACGAGCCACGAGATCATGACCTGAGCCTAAGTCGGATGCTTAACCGACTGAGCCACCCAGGTGCCCCAACGATGAATATTTCATAAAAAACATTATTTATGACATTTTAAGCAACTTTATGGAGAGATTTTTGTATTGATCCAGTTTTTATTTAGGAAAGACATGCATTGTATATCCTTGGGTTGTTGGGATTTATTTACTTTTTTTATAAGGTTGTTTAGAGTTCTGTTTGTTTCAGCAGAATACTTAACATGTAGTTATGATTTTTTCTACTTATCAAAAATATTGCAGTAACTCTTATAACTTTTTTTATGAAATACCAGATTTTTCAGTGATTAATTTTCCCAGTAGAGATTATTTAAAATAGAAGAGTTGACTTTAGTATTCAGAGAATGATAACATTTTAAAAATTCCTCTCTTTGTGGCAGTTTTAAAACATATCCACAAATTTAGTTATCTTCCTTCGAATGGAGACTGGCTTTAGTGACTCAATTCTAACAAATATGTCGCCACAGACTCGTCAGTGCCTAGGTTAGGTCTTAAAGAGCTTAGTAGTTTCCGTAGACTCTGTCTGTCTCTTTCTTTAACTTTCTCTCTCTGGAGACACCCACCTTTGGAGCCCTGAGCTTACAGGTGAGAAATCTGACTACCCTGTAGCATCTTGAGAGACCCCCTCCCAGCTGTCTGTGTCTTCCAGTCAGATTTGTGAGGGACGTCTAGACACAGTCTAGACTCAAGATTTTACTGAAGATCTTTTATACTTCTAGGTGTAATATTCCAGACTGAATTAAGTCAATCGTTGTAATATTGTACCATTCTACTCCTTTATTTCTATAATATTGACTTGTAACTTTTAACTTTGAGTTAGAGTGGGATTTTCTTACTTTTGAATTTTAATTGAAAGATACACTATTGTTACACAGTGCTGACCAGTGTTTTTAAGATGCAGATTTTAAGGCATAATCCAATATCAAAGGCATTCAGATGTGAAAAAGTCTATCTCATAAATGGATGCAATATAATATTTAATATTGCTACTCTCATATTCTAGCAAAGAATCTTGAGAATAAACAAAATTTCAAAATAGGCTCAGCAAGTGGGGCATGGGTTGGGTCAGTTTGTTCCAGGGCCTGACTTTTATTCTACAACGTAGAACTTAAGTCGTCCTTTACGCGAAACTTTCTGAGGCAGCTGAATCATAGTACCCCATGTCCATAGCGGTCTTTTTCAGACGTCCACATGTATCAGAATCTTTGCTGGGAGAGCTCCTAAGTCATAACAAAAGGCAGGTGTTCATTTAGGGGGCCTGGGCCTCTGTGTTTTTACCAAATCTCCCCCACAAACATCACTACACACCTGTTTGGGAACTGTTACTCTAGAACATGCTTTCCTTCACATCTGGCAGAGAAAACGTAAAATAAATGTGCCTGCTGCTTCCAGAGTCCTTAAAGGACAGCTAGGGGCATCTAAAAATGTGGAGACGGCAGAAAAGGAATCCCAAGAAGCGTGAGTGAGTCCCAGGAATTGGGACTTTGGTGGAAGTGAAGGCCTGACTTGTGGAGAATTATGAAGCTTCTCCGTGGGGAGAGGAAAATATGTGAGAGCTGAGGCTCCATCTGGCATGGTGGGAAGTGCAGATTCTCCGAGAAGGGAACATGAGGATACAAGGGAGGGAAAGCATGAAGAATGGGAGTGGTGCTTTCAGAACAGAAGCTGTGTGTAAAACTGATGGTCCCCTCTTGGTGAGGGGGCCAGAGTCAGGAGGACAGTAACCGGGAGGTAGCCTGAGCTCAAGGCAGTGAGAGCTGATCATAGACAGTGGCTATTGTGATGAACAAGAGGAAGGGGCCTGGAAATGTTAATAAGAGCGAGAGTGTTATGCACTTGACGGTTTTCAGAATTGATTATGTCCCAAAACGTGACCCGAAATTCCAATAACTGGTTGGACTTTGAGGATATCCATGAGCAGAAATTGTATGCATTGTTTTCTCACTCTAGAACGTGTTGAGGCTTTGAGACAAAAAAGATTCAAGGAAAGATTAAGCATTCTTCAAAAAAAGCGGAAGCAAAAACCTCCTACTTCTCGTCCAAGGGATCTGATTGGTTCCGAAAGATCCCCATACTAAAAGAAGCCAAGGCAATACGGACGGAACCAGTTACTTAAAATCCAGCAGCTAGGCCAGTGGCATGACCATTCGGTTATGAATTGAGATTCCGCATTGCCACATGTCACAGTGACTAGTCTTTCCTGCCTTCTCCTATGCTGATTAAAACAAAAAATAAATAACCTAATTTGCTGAACATTCTATAAAAGCACTAAGGTCAGGGGATGTTACCAGCTTTGTTCCTCAAATATTGATCGCTGGAACTAATGTTCTAACTACATACTTACAATTTAAAAAGCATGTTAGAAGCCAGTTTTAAAAGTTTAGCTCTTATTTCTTATTTGGCCCCATCTATGCGGTCTTTATGGGAGGGTAATGACTGCAAGTGACAGACAGCAGGTCATTGGGCACCAGTGGTTAGGGTGAGAGGAGGGCGCCCGACAAAGGGAGGAGGGCATTTATTGGTGGAGGATCTGTTCTGTGTCTTTGTGGTGAAGGGTGGTGGCTATCCAAACTTATACATGCGTTACAGTTTATAGAACTGTACACAAAAAGTTAACGTTACTGCCTGTTAATAAATACAATTTTAAAAACATGAGACCTAAAAGTAAGGGGGAAGGTGGAGTCCTGATAACAGTTACACGAAGGCTTATTCTACAGAGAGGCTGTGGATGCTTTGGGGGAAACCCACAACAGTGAATTTCCAAACTTCTCTGGACTTGCAGAAACGTATCATATACGTGTGTATGTGTAGGATATGTACATATAGATACATGCATGTACGTATATACACAGATGTGTATATGTATTTCCAGTTGAATGACAGTCAATAAAAATGGTATGTGACTTCTGAAAGTGAGCATTTTACAGTCGGTATCAGCTAAAGAAACATCTCACGATCCTTCTGACATGGTCACGTGCTCCATGAATAGCTACAGTTCGCATGTTGTTTTCTAAGAATGAACTGGATTCTATGATGAATAATCTTACGGAGATTCTTTACTAATTAATTGGGACAATACAAGGAGTGAGTGCTGCAGAAATTCTAGCATCTGGTTTCGATTTTACTTCTATGGAGGTACATAGACTCTTCACTGGTTTCTATCTTAAATATTAGATTAACTTAATTTAATTTAAATGAGCTCCTATTAGATATTGTGTCAGAACAATTGGCTGGAAATGAATTCTTTTAAACAGGTAAATTAATTTATCTTCCAAAGGTGGTGTTGTCTTTTTATGATTATCAATTACTGATATTAAATTGCCATTTATCGTGTTTAGAGCCCACTACGTATTGAGTGGATTCTGGGAGTGTTACAGCCTCACTTGAGAGGGAGGAGGCCCAGTGCTGGGGGCCGTTAAGGTTGAGCGGACACCGTGCACAGGGTGCACACCGTGCACGGGATAAGCCCAGAGCCCAGCGCAGAGAAAGTGCTCAGTGCATTCTTCTTCTCTTCCTCTCCGTGTCCATCTATGTCAAATGCTCTGTAGTTCTCAGTTTCTGACAAGGAATGTAGTGTGAAGAGGGGAGAAGCGGAAAGACCTGTGAAATGAGATTTGGAAGGTCTTGTCACCTGTGTTTGTACTTCTGGTTTGTTTGTTTTATGTTTACTTTTAGAGAGAGAGAGAGAAGTGTGAGGAAGGGAGGGACAGAGAGAGAGGGAGACACAGAATCGGAAGCAGGCTCCAGGCTTCGAGCTGTCAGCACAGAGCCCGATGTGGGGCTCAAACTCACAAACCATGACATCATGACCTGAGCTGAAGTTGGGCGCTTAACCGACTGAGCCCCCCAGGCGCCCCTGTTCTTCTGGTTTCCGGTGTGGGAATCAGAATTTGTTTCTCTGTGATGTGATAAAAGAGCACACACACTGGTGTCCAACTCAAGGCCCTGTAGGACACACGGGTATTCATGTATTCTGATTTAACTGAGGCTTTTCCGATTACTTTTTATATTATTTTGGGAAATCAACCCTGGACGCTTTCTTGTTTGGGCTTCTCATGGTATCCAGGGAAGAAAAATTGGAATGCATAGGAAAAAGGTATCGATTCCAGTGCTTGTAGGTGTTGTAGATAAAAGTAAACATGGGTGACCCGGGGAAGAGAGAAGCAGAGGGAGAGATCATGATGTTATTTTGTAAAGTATTTATTTTCAAATGCATAGGTTTACTAAGGGCCTGTCTTAATAGTTTTGCAAGGATTTTGATGGTGCAAATATTAAGATTGTTAGTTTTTCATCATCGTGCCTTATTTTATTCCCCAAAGTCCTCTTTTTCTTAGATTTTACCTCGGGCTGCTCCCTAGCTGCTCGGAGAGAGCAGACTACTCTCGTCCCTCCTTTTGGGCTTCTGTGCCTCTCCCACAAATGTTTAGTTTGTGCTGCCACGGTCCTGTAGATCTGCCGTGTGATTAATGTATATTTTTAACTCAGGATTGTTTCCGGATACATTGAAGATTTGGTGTATAACATACATACAATAAAACTCATATTTTAAGTTGAAATCCAATGAGTTTTGGCAAACGTGTAGTGTTATAGTTGCCACCCAAAGTAAGATACGAAACAGTTATTGTTACACAGAGCTTTGTCTTACCCCATCCCTGCTTTCTGTCCCCAGCCCTTGGCAACCCCATCTGATTTCTGTCCCGGTAATCTTGCCTTTTTCAGGGTCTCATGTGAGAGGTTCATATTATGTGTACATAACCCTTAATGTCTGGCTTCTTTTGCTCGGCGGAATGCATACGATTTTGGATCTTGCATCAATAGTGCAATAAAAAATCGCTATTTGGTATCCTGTTTGGATGTATTCAGAATCTGTTTATTCATTCACTAGTTAAATGGACTTGTACACTGTTTCCGGTTATTAACTATTGTGAATAAATTTGCTATACATTTCTGCATACAGATATCAGACATATGTTCTCATTTCTCGAGTAGATAGATGCCGGGGGTGTGTGGAGGGGTTGGTGGGTCATACGCTTAAGTGTGTTTTTTAATTTTTCAAAAATCACCAAACTCTTATAAAATTGCTGTGCACTTTTCCATTCCCACCATCAATGTTTAAGAGTTCCCGTTTCTTCACATCCTCGTCAGCACTTTCTAGTTTCAGTAGATTTCTACTTTATCCATATCAGCAGGTAGGTAGTGGGGTTTCTTTGTGCATTTGTTTTGCCTTTCCCTAACAGCTGCAGATGTTGCCCTTAGTATATCAGTTGCTTTTTCGGCCAAGTGTCCGTTCAAAACTTTGGCCAGTTGTTTTAGTTGTGTTGTTCTACTTTCCAGAGCAGTAGGAGTTTTTTCTATCTGCTGGACACAAGTCTTTCATCAGTTACATACTTTGGAAATATCTTCTCCCAATCTATGGCCTGTCTTTTCACTTTCTGGACAGTATATCTCTCTCAAAGACTGGAACATTTATATTTTAATGAAGTTCTATTTAAAATTTTTCTCTTTGATGACTCACATCTTTTGGGTCATTTGTTTGAAATCTTTGCCTAACTCAGGACTATAAAGACTTTCTCTTGCCTTTTCTACTAGAGTTTTTAACACATTAAATTTTACATTAGGTTTGCTATCCTTTTAGTTCGGTATTTTATATATGGTGTGAGGCTCTTGTTATGCTTAAAAATACATCAAGTTTCTGTTGTTAAGAGGATTTTCCTATCTCCAGTGAGTTATGTTGGCACATTTGTGAAAAAGCAATTGACCCACGTATATGGGTGGGCGTATTTCTGAATTCTCTTCTATTCACTCCTTCTCTGTTTCCATTCTTATGTCAAAGAGACACATGGCCCTAATTATTGTAGCTTCCTATTAGGTCTTGAATGAGGTACTAGAAGTTCTTCAACTTTGCTCTTCTTTTAAAAAATTTTTTTTAAAGTTTTTTAAAGTTTATTTATTTTGAGAAAGAGAGAAAGAGAGAGAATGAGTGAACCAGCAGGGGAAGGGCAGAGAGAGAGGAAGAGAGCGAGAATCCCAAGAAGGCTTCTCACTGTCAGCGCAGACCCCAACACAGGGCTCGAACTCATGAACCTTGAGATCATGATGGGAGACAAAGTCAAGAGTTGGATGCTCAATGTACTGAGCCACTGAGGCACTCTTCAAAATATTTTTTTTATTAATCTTGGTCCTTTCCTGTACCATGCAAAATTTAGTGTCAACCTCTCAGTTTCTACAGCCAAGACTGCTGAAATTTTGATTAGGATTGCATTGAATTTAAAGATTAATTTGGAGACATATGATATTGTGTCTTCCAGTCCATGAAAAAAATAACATTTAAAAAATTTCCTACTTCATTGCTTTATAATTTTCACTGCATAAGTCTTGAAATTATCTTAGGACTTTTACCCCTACATATTTCATAATGCTTTGATACTATGAGTAGAATTTTTAATTCAATTTCCAATTGTTCATTTTTTTTTTTTCTGTAGTAAGCAGAGTCCTACAGTCTTGCTAAGGCAACTTATTCTGGGAACTTTTTTTTAAAGTTTATTTATTTATCTTGAGAGAGAGAGAGAGAGAGAGAGAGAGAGAGAGAGAGAGAGAGAGAACGCATGTGCGAGCATGAGCAGGGGAGGGGCAGAGAGAGAGGGAGAGAGAGAATCCCAAGCAGGCACGCTATCACCACAGAGCCCGACGTGCAGCCTGATTGCCAAACTGTGAGATCGTGACCTGAGCCGAAATCAAGAGTCAGAGGCTTTGCTGACTGAGCCACCCAGGCATCCCTAGTTCCAGTAACTTGTATGTAGTTTCTTTGGAAATCATTGCATAACCAGTTATGTTGTCTATGAGTATTTACTGTTTCATTTCTGGCTTTGGAAACAATGTATCCTGTATTTATTTTTCTTATTTTATATCACTAGCTAGACTTTCAGTATAATGTTAAATAAAAGTGGTGACGGTGTACATTCTTACTGTGCCTTCACTCTTAGGGGAAGTCATCGAGTCTTTAATCATGAAGTGATTTTACTTATAAGTTTTTTTCTAGATCTTCTTTATCGGATTGAGATTGTTCCCCTCTCTGCTGAATCTGCAGCAAGTTTTTATTATGATGTGGAATTTGGTCTAGTGCTTTTTCTTCATCTGCTTCCTGCAGATGGTACGACGGGGGGTTACCTCTTCTTCTCCTCCTCAAGGGAGACACATTTTTCCCCCCTACTGCTGCCGGCACCTACCCTTCTATCCACCCCGGAGTGAAAGCATTTGCTGACCTCCCTGCAATGCGTTTACTTCCTGTGTGAACAGAGTGTGGCATGAGGGCTGTGTTGTATGCCTATCGACTGAATTTTTGACTGTGGTACTAAGGACGTTTATGGAGTGACTTCCCATTGGCAGAAACAGCCATTTCTGTATAAGTCATTTCTGTTCAAGTCTGGATGGATCCTGAGGGACCTGGGGACAAGGTGACATTATAATTGTGACATTATCCATATTTCCTAAGACTATTAGATCTCAGAATGCAATGGTATCTATCGGCGGAGCACCCCTCTTTGCCCGTGTATCAGGATACGGGCGATATAACCACTTCCTTGCAATTACACTGCTTCTTTCCCTCCCTTGTCTGTTCCAAACCTTCCATCAAGCTCACCTGACGTATTTTATACTTCTCAGATGTAGCGGCTTTAAACACCTTTCATGTACTTCTCTATCAGTATAAGCAATGTTTTAAAAGTTATCATTTTAAGAATTATTTAAGCCATTTAGTCCTACTTGCTGTACTTCGAGATAATAATTGTAACGCATCAGTTGACTATCCAAAACAGGCCAACAGTCAAATGATACAAACAGACAAAAGGCTCACTAGTGCCTTTCTGTCCATGTGTCAGGTAGAGGGACTCTACGTTTGGCTTGTTTTGCTGAGTATCCAGGTTGCATACTCACGAGTGAGTATACATCAGGGATGCTTGATGGCTTAGTGATTTTCTTTCTGAGGATATCAATTTTTTTTTTAATATTGCCAGTACTGTTTTGTTATTTTGCTATTGATGTTATTGTGAAAAGTGCTTAAGAGAGCAAAACTTTGGTTAACTTTATGCTCGTGTGTATCCATTTTAATGAAGAGATCTGTGATCAGGATGCTGGTGACAGAGCGTAGCTATATAATCTTTGGAATTTAGTGTTTAGAAATGCCTCAGATTGTGTACGACACTTTTCATGTAAGCGTTTCCCTGGATGTCATTCATAATTGCCACCAAGATACAATTTTAAAAATACTATAGTATAATATGGCACTGAAGAAGTACCAAATAGCCTAGAAACATTTATAGTTTATCATGAATTATGCCTTCATCCAAACTTCTCACTGATATGAGTATATCCTTCTACTTTATGAAATTTTTATTTTGTATATATAACTTTAATTTGCTTAATGAAAATAAGCCATGTAGCAGCTAAAAAAATTGTTCTGTTTTGTTTTTTACTGGCTGATAGTTACACTTCGGTTTTTATTCTCTTCAGATATGAAAATATCCTCAGTGATTAATAAATTGGGTAGGCTACTAGTGTATTTCAGTAACCATGGCTGTAATGCTTTTAGAAATAAGCTAAAAAATAAATAATGAGATATTTTCTTTGAAAATATTTGAGAATAAAATTGAGTCAACAAATTGCTGATTGACTCTAATAATCTAATGTAACCCAGCCCAAACTCAAAAAGCACAGTAATTGGGGAA
This sequence comes from Felis catus, assembly GCF_018350175.1. Classification (NCBI taxonomy): domain Eukaryota; kingdom Metazoa; phylum Chordata; class Mammalia; order Carnivora; family Felidae; genus Felis; species Felis catus. The sequence goes on from NC_058368.1 coordinate 229,810,962, forward strand.
AATTGCATGCTTCGTTTGTGGTTTTCCTTAATTTGATCTTTTCATCTTCCTTTTGGAGGGCACTAAGCATCAAAGTTTGAAATATTCACCATGTGTAGCTCTTTAATTTATCTCCTATTAATCAGTGTTCTACTTTTGAACATAATCCTCATTAATTTAGTTCAATATACGTGTCAATTGTTGATACAAGTATTAAAATTATGCACAAGATATGGATTGAAGGAAATTAGAATTTAATATAATCATCAGTCGTTAGAATAATTGAATTATTTCAACGGCGATATTGTATCTATCATTGCATTGTAATAAAAATGCTAATTTTAGCAGTTATGGAAACACACTGATCATCTGACAATTTCTGTGAGTAAGGAACTGGGCATGGACTGGATGGGCCTCCTGTTTCATCGTCTTTCACAAGGACTGAATCATGATCTGTAGTCTCATCTGAAGGGTTGACTGGGGAAAGATACACATCCATTTTCAATCAGTAGTTCTTAGTAGACTCTGAGTTCCTGGCAGGTGCCAGCCCGAGGTCTTCGTATCCTCATTGGTTTTTGGCCAGTGACTTCCCTCAGCTCCTTGCCAGGTTGGTCTCTCCAGTATGACAGCTTGCTTCATCGCGGTGTGCAAGCAAAGAAACCATGGAGAGTCTACTAGAAGTACAAAGTCACAACCTTTAACCTATTCATGGAAATGACATTGTATCAGTGTCTCCTGTTGTTGGTTAGAGGGAAGTTATTCATGGAGAAGGGATTACACCAGCCATGAATACTAGGCTGTGGGGCCTATCAGAGAGGCTGCTTGCTATCCTGAAACAATCACTTGTGACACAAACCAGGTACCGTTTGAATCTTTGCTTAGACTGTGATTCTTTATCCTAGAATTCAGTTGCTTTGGCGAATTTGAGAGTCATACACTGTTCATCATTTTTTAATCGTGTCACCAGAATGTCTTCTCGGCTATATTTCTTCTCGATTCAAATTGTACCATAATTTATGACAACCTTCCAAAACATAGTGTTGGAAATACAGACCAAGACAGTTATTAAGGAACTGAACGGAAGACGTGTAACATAGAGGGCAGGGTATGATTTAATACAAAGTCTCTTTCTGCTACTTACTACACGTTGCTGAGGCCCATTTCTTCTCTTTGAAATGGAGATAACAGTGCAATCATATTGATAGTTTTTAAAGTTTACATAAAGTAATAAATGTAAAATACTTCTACGGCTACAGATTAGGTGCTACATAAATGGGCTTTATCAGTATTATATATCATTACAGGACAAATGAGGAATCTTCTAATGAGGAAAAACTTTCAACACACCGTTACTAAGCTCAATTTTTTGTTTTCTTATTTTGGGTCACTTGGTTAATTTAAAGGTGTATTTCAATGAAAATAGAATTTAAATGGCTGACGCTTAATCAGTTAGTGAATTGTGGTTTACAAAGGAGCCATGTTTTATCCGGAAGCTTCCATAGATCAATCACTGTGGTCATATATCTCAGTTTAATACTGTTAAAAAGTCCATACTGTCCAAAGTGCAGTTTCAGTGCAATCCCTATGAAAATTCCCAATGGCAAGGGAACCTGGGTGGTTCAGTCAGTTGAGTGTCTGACTTAGGCTCAGGTCATGATCTCGCGGTTTGTGAGTTTGAGTCTCACATCAGATTCCCTGCTGTCAGTATGAAGCAAGCTTTGGATCCTCTGTCCCCCTCGCTCTGCCCCTTGCCCATGTGCGCTCTCTCCCTCTCTCTCTCTCTCTCTCTCTCAAAACATTAAAAAAAAAAAAAGAATTGCCAATGGCATTTTTTGCAAACACAGAAAAAAAAAATCCTGAAATTTGTGAGACCACAAAAGACTCTGAACAGCCAAAGCAATCTTGAGAAAGAGGAAAAAATGAGGGAAGCATCACAACATCTGATTTCAAACTATATTACAAAGCTATAATAAACAGAATAGTATGATACTGGCATAGAAACAGACAAATAGACCAAATGGCACAAAATAGCCCAGAAATAAACCTGCACTTATAAAGTCTCAACTTATCTTCAACAAAAGTGTCAAGAATACACAATGGGGAAAGAATAGTCTCTTCAATAAAAAGTCCATGGGGCGACTGGGTGGCTCAGTCGGTTAAGTGGCCGACTTTGGCTCAGGTCATGATCTCGCAGACCGTGAGTTCGAGCCCTGTGTTGGGCTCTGTGCTGACAGCTCAGAGCCTGGAGCCTGTTTCAGATTCTGTGTCTCCCTCTCTCTGACCCTCCCCTGTTCATGCTCTGTCTCTCTCTGTCTCAAAAATAAATAAACGTTAAAATAAATAAATAAAAAGTCTTGGGAAAACTGGATATCTAGATGCAAAAGAATGAAATTGGACCTTGTCTTACACCCTGTGCAAAGACGAACTCAAAATGGATTAAAGATTTGAATTTAAGACCGGAAACTGTAAAACTCCTAGAAGAAAACATAGGGGAGATGTTTTTTGACATTGGCTTGATAACGAATTTTTTATGTGACACCAAAAACACAGGCAACAAAAGCAAAAGTAAACAAATGGGACTATTTCAGTCTAAAAACTTGGTGCACAGCAAAGGAGACCAGTGGCAAAATGAAAACACAGCCAAATATCTGATAGGGAGCTAAGAGCCAAAGTATATAAGAAGCTCATCAACTCAATAGAAAATAAACCAACAAACACACACAAAAAAACCCAAACCTGATTAAAAAGTGGTAAAGGACCTGAATATAGATTATTGCCCCAGGTACTTGAAAAGATGCTTGAAATACCGGATTATTGGGAGAATGCAAATCAAAGCCACAATGAGACATAACCTCACGTCTGTTCAGATTATATCTGCTAAGTTATCAGAAAGTCAAAAGAAAGCAAGCGTTGGTGAGAATATGGAGAAGGGGAACCTTTGTTCACAGTTGGTGGGATTATAATTTGGCACAGCCTGATGGGGAGCAGAATGAAGAGCTCCCGAGAAACTAAAAACAGAACCACCCTATGATCTGGCCGCTCTTCTGATTACATATGCAAAGGAAGTGAAATGAGTACCTTGAAGAGATGTCTTCACTCTCAGGTTCATTGCAACATTATTCAGTAACTAAGATGGAAATAATAAGCGTCCATCAACAGGTGAATCAAGGAAATGTGGGTAAATGTATATACACACATAATTAGATATTATTAAATCTGGAAAGAAACAGGGAAATCCTGCCATTTGTAGCAATAGGGGTGAAGCTTATAGAGGTACGTTATGTTGCGTGAAAGAATCCAGGCGCAGAAAGCCAAATACTGCACGATCTCACTTATATGTGGAATCTAAAAAAGTTGGACTCAAACTGAGAGTAGACATGGGGTTACCAGAGGCTGGATGGCAGGGAGAAATGGAGGGATATTGGTCAGAGGCTACCAACTTTTAGTTACAAGATGAGTAAGTGCTGGAGATGTTATGTATATAGCATGGTGACCATAGTTAGTGAAAAATGTATGCTTGAAATTTGCAAGTGGATCATCTTATGTGCTTTTAGCACGCACACAAAAAGAGGCATATATAGAAAAAGAGACAGTTTTAGAAAAAGGTTTATTTGTCCAAGGAGAGAGAGAGCAAGCAGGGAGGGGCAGAAAGGCAGGGATAGAGAGAATCTCTGTGCTGTTAGTGCGGAACCTGCCACAGGGCTCAATCTCACAAACTGTGAGGTCATTACCAGGGCCGAAATCAAGAGCGGGACGCTTAACCAACTGAGCCACCCGGGCATCCCAGAAACAAGAGACAGTTTAATTTAGACATATTCTTTTCTTAAATTGTTGCTCTGAATGGAGACAAAGTGAAATAATAGGGTAACTTACAATAAAGAAAAGGTAAGTTATGGGTGTTAAGTACTCTATATTCACTATATATTTAAATACTTATCAACTTACAAACACTATATATTTAAATACTTATCAATACTTTAATGCTGGTTGCATATCACCAAGTAGGACTTAGTATTTCTTTCTTAGGTAAAAGTTATGTAAAATGGCACAAATAAACTTAAGTGTACCATTTAATAAGTTCTTTTTTTAAATTTTATGTTTAGGTAATCACTGCATCCATTGTGGGGCTCGAACCCACAACTCCTCGTACAAGAGTCTTAAATGCTCCACTGGCTGAGCCAGACAAGCGCCACTGCCCCCCCCCCCCATCATTTACCAAATTCTGACAAGTGAGTTTTAGGCCTTTAGTTTAAATGTTACATATGTTTAAAAAAATCAATATGAAAATAACAGAGAACAGTGTTTTGATAAACTGATCAAAGTTATATTATCCACAAAAAAATGCATATGAATTAAAGGTATACATAGATATTTTATTTTTATAACAACATGGAAAACATTGTCAGAGAATATCATAGACATTAGTATTTTGCCCAATAAATGGTGGCTAATTTGTGAATTGTACAGCCCTCTGAAAGCTTAATTTACCATGGAGGACGATTTCTGTTGCCATGGTAATCCTGGGGCCGTCAGACTATTGCCAAATAGCCCACAAATGAACTGAACCTGGCATTTAGTGCAAATATAGAGAGTGAGTATCTTTAAAACCCGCCTCATACAACGCCTGAAGTTTTGAGTGATTTACTCAAACTTGTTTAGCAGAAAAACAACAACTGTCTGTCTTAGTGCCACATTCACAGAAGACTTTATATCAGAGTAAGCACATTAATTTACAGACCAAATAGGAAGAATCTAAATTGAAACAATTCTGTAAACCAAGAAAGTAAATCCTGTATGTAGGGTAGATGGCCAAGAGAACTTCATCTGAAAATCTGAAACCCTTCACGAGCACATCCTAGAGAGTTGGGACTGTTGTCACAATACGAATTTACCATGGCATTTTGTAAATACAGGCAGTGCTATTAATTTTGGGACAGAAACTAATATCATATGGGTAATATTTTGCAAGTATAAAGGTGATGCATTTTAACTTCCACCTGCAGACTTGTTCCATTCCACTATCTTCCTTCTGTTTGGGCTTTAAGGTTTCTAGTTCCAGGGAAGGAGATATTAGATACACCTAGCGTGGAGAATCAGCTTTGGCTCTCAAGTAGACTTTCTTGATCTTTTAGGATGACAGAATCATGAATGCCATGGGATGGATAGACATGAAAGGATTTTCCTTGTCTGTAATCCCCTGTACCACACTGATAACAAGGATGGGCAGATTAGACTGTCGAGTTTCATATCTGAATCTGGATCGGATGAGAGGTTGGGAGCTCACATCTTCTGCATCGGTCAGTGTAGGAAAGGGGCCCTGTGTCCCCTCTTCCATCCAGAAGTTCTGAAGGGAGGGGCCATGTTAGATAAATATAAGAAAGAGAAAGAGAAAGCCAGTGGCTGAGGGCTATTGAGGGCTCTTTATTTAGCAGTAAGAGAAGAGCTGGCTTTGCTGTGAGAGACTGTAAGAACAGTCTCATCAAAGTAAATTGTGAAGAGTGAAGGCTTGTGCATAGCTCTCCCATGCCACCTTGAGATCCCCTTAGCAGGGCGTGAAGTCATGAGCTGCCATGACAGGGCCCAGGAGTCTGCTGAGACTCTTCCCGGACAGTTTGCCGAAGGTGTCGCCAAGGCCAGGCAGAGGGGCCCTGAAATCCAGAATGCAGCAAAGATTGCTTTGGTCTGGATTCATCCAGCCCTCAAGAGGATTGAGAATACCTGTTGATTCATCTGAGTTGCAGGGAAGATAATCGAGCCTTCCTAACCAGAGACTGAGAAGAGATTGTGAAGTTTCCCCAGCCTCCAGCTTCTGTAGCAAAACCTGACAGAATGCCGAGGGAGAGCACCAACAACCCTCAGCTCCCCAGCTGGTGAACAGCACCCCAACAGGGGCTGTCAGAGTGTTCAGAGTCCATGTCCCCTAGCCTTGCACCCAGCTCACGTACCAACTGGGCACCGTCTTGGGAAGGAAGAGGGGTAGGTCAGACTCTGAAATACTAAGTACTGATGATAGACATACAGGTAAAGACTCCATTCGACTATTTAAATTGTTTAATCTGGCCAGAGTCACCTCATCGTAGTAAAATTCAATTTTCCAGCCACTGATCGACCAATGGCTTCAGCTCAGGAAAATAAAAATAGTTATGGGGAAAGAGGATATATGTATGTATATATATATATATATACACACACACACACACACACACACACACACACACACACACACATATATACACATATGTGTGTGTATATATATAGTCACTCTAGTATCTTTGTTATTCCTGTAGTTTGATTATTCAAAGTATATTTATTGTATTGCGATAAAAACTGTAGCCAGTAGGTTACATGGATACAGCCATAGTCTGTGAGAAACAGGGCAAATCCTTTTGAAGTCTTTGCTTCACCTGCCTCCACTCCTCAGTGTGTCTTCAGTCAGGCCCAAATGGAGAAGAAAGTCGTAAAAACTTACTAGTTGCTGCTTCATAGCTGCAGAGACTGGATCCGCTAGAATTCAGACCGTTCCCCACAAGTTGTCAGGAGAGAAAACTACTGGAGGTTGTGCAGTTATTTTTCTCCCATTAAGAAGATAAAGACAGGCACTTGTTTCTTTTAGATTCTGTATTCCTTCTTTTCTCTCACATTCACAAAGCCTAGCATAATACTATTAATTTTTTTAAATTTAAATTTCAGTTAACATGCAGTGCAATACTGGCTTCTGGAGTAGAATTCTGTGATTCCTCACTCACATAAACACCCAGTGCTCATCATAAGTGCCCTCCTGAGTGCCCATCACCCATCTAGCCCATCCCCCATCCACCTCCCTCTGTCAACCTTCCATTTGTTCTCTTTCATTGAGAGTCTTTTGTGGGGACACCTGGGTGCCTCAGTTGGTTAAGTGTCCAGCTTCAGCTCAGGTCGTGATCTCGCGGTCCGTAAGTTCAAGCCCCGCGTCGGGCTCTGTGCTGACAGCTCAGAGCCTGGAGCCTGCCTCATATTCTGTGTCTTCCTCTCTCTCTACTCCTCCCCCACATGTGTTCACTCCTCTCTCTCTCTCTCTCTCTCTCTCTCTCTCTCTCAAAAATAAAAAATAAACATGAGAAAGAGTCTCATGGTTTGTTTGCCTCTCTCCTCTTTTTCTCCCACTTCTCATTTGTTCATCTGTTTTATTTCTTAAATTCCACAAATGAGTGAAATCATATGGTGTTTGTCTTTCTCCAACTGACTTATTTTACTTAGCATAATACATTCCAGCTCCATCCAAGTCATTGTAAATGGAAGATTTCATTCTTTTTGATGGCTGAATAATATTCCATCATATATATATACCACATCTTATTTACTTAACTATTTATTGAACTCCAAGTCTACAGACATTGTTTGAAGTAGGGAGTCAGTAATGCACGTCCTTGCCCAACGTTCTTGGAAGAAGTCTTGGAAACAAATCATATCTTCTGCCCTGTGCTCATTACCTCCTCATCTACAGTTACCTGCTGAGGAGAGAAAACATGCTATAACTAAATACCTGGCATTTCCATTTTTAAGTTGACCACGTATGTACTCAAGGCTTTGTTTTAGCTGACATATGAGGTTTCCCTTTTGGATGTGTGTATATCACACACACACACACACACACACACACACACACACACACACACACTCTTTGGTACACTCATTTTATTGAACTTGCTTATTCTAGTATTTCCTTGCCACTTCAAACCAACAGAGCTTAGAGGTGAAGACTGTAGGTACTTTAGCCATTTGGCCTAGTTCAAATGAGATGCCCCCTCTCTAGCTGTGGGAACTAAACACTGGCTCATGGGGCTCATACACAGTTGGTGGAATTAATACTCTTGACGAATTAATGAATTCATGGGCATCACTATGTTAATGCTAAAGCCCTCGCAATAATGTCTAGACACATCATAATCAGTACATTTCCTTATCTCCATCTATCTGTCTGTCCCTCCCTCCTACTTTTTCATTATTGTTAATAGATTTCCATGTTGTTTAATGAGTTGGCATGTGTTTAAGAACCATGATAACCTGCCAAATTTATGATGCTTCTGTCCTCTGAAACATAATATGCTTTGATAATGGATGGAGAAGTGCAAAAAAAGAAAGTCCTATAATATATATATTTCCTTAGTCAAATTTTGAAACTCTCCAGAGACTTTTTCTTTTTTGAGTGCAGTTATAGTTTAGTCTGTGTCCTCAATTTCTGTTTTCAGCTTATGTGCTTCTTCCCAAGCATTAATTTTCTTATTTTATAATAGTGGGGTTTTTTAGGTGTAAAGAACGTGTTTGTGCTGCTGGTCTACGTAATGCCCTAGACCTGCTTGAGCTGCATCGTGGTACCCAACATAGTAAACGGGCCCAGATCCCCAAGGTCAGAGCCTGTGCCTCTCTGTAGCCTCTGCCTTCCAGCATGCCCCATGGAATCCCCTGACCTCTCTGTGGAGACATGGCGTGGAGACTCCCTGTCTTTTCAAAGAGAGAAGCTGTCTGATTTTAATAACCACACACAATTTTCATGTATTCAGTCCAGCTCGATTCTGAATTTCCATCATAGATACCCGGCAAAGCGCTCTGCACCCCGACCAGTGGGATGGAGTTGTGCCGGTGAATCACCAGCCCAGCTGGCTGTCTGCTGTCTCCTCCCTTCTCACTTTCTGCTGCCCTCGGCTTCTGCAGTGCTGGGCCCCTGGGAGAAGGCCTTAGAGGCAGAGCCGTTGTACTGATGTCAGCCAGCTGCAGGCCTCCTGTAGGAGAGGCATCCCAGATGCTAGTTCTGCCTGAACCCCTGGTCCCGGTTCTTTTCATGTGTGACACATTCACGAACTGCTGGGATTCTCTCCCCTAAACTCTCCTGTGCACAAAAGACCCCCGAGCACATCTTATTTCTGTAGTCTCCTTGCCCCAGCATGCAGGCCTTTGGAGCAAGATCGCTCTGAAAGGCCCGGGCAACTTGTGTTTTCCCCAGGTAGCTGATGGGAAGTTCACATCTTTCTCACCAAAGAAAGGATGAACAGACTTCATCTATTCTTACCCGGCCCATGGTGAGTCTCCCACACTGTATATGTTTTCAGACTTCTCCAGGCATGAGACATGTGCCAGCCCCCAGGTGCATGTGCGGCCCCAGGCCCAGGGACACCTGCCAGGCCTTTGCAAGGGCACTCCGTGCACGCTCTATGTGGATACCAGGGTGGGCTCTTGGGCTCATGTGCTCAGCTGGCCAGCAGGGGGCAATGAGAAGCTGTGTCTCCTCCTTGCGGGTACCCCCTTATATCTCAGTGGGTACCTTGGAGATCTCATCAGTCACATGAGGGGTGGGAGGGAGACTTCCCCTCTGCTTTCCCGAAGTTAGGACCCCACCTCTTAACAAGTCTTGGAGGAGGCTGATGGCGGCTATTCAGCACTATTCAGCTGCTCTCATTAGAACCCCTGTTCTGGGCTTTTGCTGAAATGCTCAGAGGACGTGAAGAGCTCCATACCTTGTCCCGTCGTATTAACAAATTGCTGGCACAAGCCTCGTTACCTGAATGGCATACTTGATTTGGTTTTAATTAGCATTTAATGTTAAGTTTAATTCATTGGTACAGAAGCTTCATATTTTTCTATGGTTTTCAGTTAACTTAAATTTCTTTTTCATTTTCATTTCACTGATAGCAAAGTTCACGTCATTTCCACATCTGGCTGTATATCACTCCTTAGTGATATTTGTCCTCTCTTTATGAACGTACATTTTGGAGGGATTTGGGTTTTTATATATAACTTGCAGGCATAATTCCTGCAGGTATAATTTCGCAAGTAGGATCCTGGCATCCACAAAATTCTCATTAACGAGAATCCTACAAAATGAGAGAAGAGCTTAAAAATAAGTTCATAAATAATGTTTACCTTTTACAGTAGAAGTCTGTTCAATCCGCCCTGGTCAATCATAGCTTAGTGCCAGTTGATTATAAGAATGGAAACATCAACTCATTTATCTTGTTTAGAAATCTTAAATATGAGTCTACATTGTAATCTCACAACCAGAATTATAGTCTTACTGCTGCTATACTTTCATTTGATATTTTATGTTGATCAAAGGCAAAAACCATGTTTGGGCTGCATTGCAGAGTCCTTTTTAGGATGAGATCCGAGAATTTCTAGCAAAATCCTTGACATTTGCCCATTAAAACTGCAGCTTGGATACGATTCAAAGCAGCTTAGCCTCACCCAACAGTAGCTTATCATTTCCTGTGTAGCTTTTCCTCTTTTCACCTGGCCGAGTGCCGTTCACTTTCCTTTTCCACACACACTGTGCTCCTCTCCATCCCATGAGCCTACCATGCTGTCACTACTGCTTGCAAACTTTAAATTTGAGACAGATTTGCCTTCCCGTCATAGAACTATTTAAATTAGCAGCCCATGATAGTGTGAGTACATCCAGCGGTGATATCCCACATACACGGACTAGAACTTCTGTCATCTACCACGTCTTTTAATTAAATGCAAGTCCACTGGGGACTCTGTTCTGCAACGTCAAGATGTCTCTATGCTTTATGTGAGATTTCTAGTTGTGTAGGTACGCAAAAATGCATTCTGATTTAAAAATGCATTTAACACACACCTTAAAATCTGCATTGGCATGATTTTAAATGTTTTAGGCAGCAGCTAATTGAAGTTGGAAATGTTTCACTTTCATCAGTATTAAAAATGACATATGCTATGGGGCACCTAGATAGCTCAGTCGGTTGAGCGTCCGACTTGGTCTCAGGTCATGATCTCATGGTTCATGGGTTCGAGCCCCGTATCAGGCTCTGTGCTGACCGCTCAGAGCCTGGAGCCTGCTTTGGGATTCTGTGTCCCCCCCCCCCGCCTCTCTGTCCCTCTCCTGCTCGTGCTCTATCTCTCTCTCTCTCTCAAAAATAAATAAACATTAAAAAAAGACATTTTAAATGACATATGCTGGTAATCATAGATGTAGAAAATAAATACACAGATGATGAAAATTCATGTCAGATACATAAGCAAGCATAAACTAAAAAATCAAAAAATTATAACAATAGCATAATTCCATTAGCAATTTTATGGTAACTAATAGATTATACTTCTCAAATAATTATTGAGAGTATTAACAGCATTTACCTGGAGCAGTGAGTAAGTGTGCTTACAGTGACTTGTGGGAAAGCATGAAAATCATAGCCTCATTGTAAAGCCTTGTTAACATTTTGATTAAAACACTTATTTAAATGTTTGTTCTAGGGGCGCCTGGGTGGCGCAGTCGGTTAAGCGTCCGACTTCAGCCAGGTCACGATCTCACGGTCCGTGAGTTCGAGCCCCGCATCAGGCTCTGGGCTGATGGCTCGGAGCCTGGAGCCTGCTTCCGATTCTGTGTCTCCCTCTCTCTCTGCCCCTCCCCCGTTCATGCTCTGTCTCTCTCTGTCCCAAAAATAAATAAAAAACGTTGAAAAAAAAATTTAAATGTTTGTTCTAAAACAGATGTGGACTCTTCTGGAAATTGGGTGCTGACATAAAATGAGGTATAGGTACCACCAAAAATATCAGTCGCTCGGGAAGTATTTGGATATGCGTGCCAGTGCATACAAGACCCAATTAACAGCAGAAATGGTTGAATATACTTCTGTAATGAGTGGTGGAGGACGAGAGTTATTGAAGCTATTAAAATGATAAATTGAAGGGAATACTTCATGTTGTGAAGACATTCCAGGGTGGCTAAGGCAGAAGTATGTTATTTCATTTTATTCTGGAAGACCGTAGTACAAATGAGATTCTTAAAAAGCCCAATTATGCGGCTTCATTAAGGTGTACATCTGCATATGTGTGTACTTTTTTGTGTGTGTTTGGACATGGCAGTTCATATTGCTTTGACCCTATAAAGCAGGGAAAAAACGCACCCAGAATTAAATAATCATAGGAATTTATTGTTTAACATATCTGAAAAATCTACTGGGATTGTAGGTTTCAAGCATGGTTTGATCAGGGCTCCATTACATGCCTGTGTAATTATTCACTTCTCCTCTCCTAAGAGGAAGCTTGATTCCAGGCTCTCTTCCATTATCAATAAAACAAAGGCTACGACAGTTCTGAATGTCGCATTGCCAAGTACATCTGCTGGAGAAAGGAATCTTCCTTTTTTCCCTTTTGTTTCTCACCAGACAAAGGTACTCCGCTTTGCTTTTATTTTCCTGTCTTAGGTTTTGCCCACATCTGAGTTGTTCACTGAGGTCAGTGAAATGACCTGTTTGGGTCTGGTCAGATCTGGGTTACAGACCAGTTACTATGCCAGGTTTTGTTACAGTGTGGTGATCAAGTCAATTCCACACACAAGCCTTGGCCTCTGAAAAATGGACTAGGGAAGGGAACACGTGTTCGAGAGAACCCAACAGAGTCTGCTCTTGGGGAGAATATGAAACAGGAGACTGGAAAGATACATAGGGGCCAGGATAGTTTCCAGGCTTGCGGTTAGAGAAGGACAGAAGGACTTTGGTGTATTTCCAAAGTGACCTCTTTTCTAAAGAATATGTTTCCACAGAATTAAAAAAAATGTTCAAATAGAGGGGCACCTGGGTGGCTCAGTTCATTAAGCGTCCAACTTCAGCTCAGGTCATGATCTCGCAGTCTGTGGGTTCGAGCCTTTGTCAGGCTCTGTACTGGCAGCTCGGAGCCTGGAGCCTGCTTTGGATTCTGTGTCTCCCTCTCTCTCTGCCCCGCCCCACTCACGCTCTGTCTCTCTCACTCTCAAAATGAATAAATGTTAAAAAAAAATGTTCAAATAGAATCTAAGAATAGAAATAGGGCTGCAATAGTAAGGATTGCCAACACAGAGTAATGATAATGACATGCAGTTCTAATTAATGTAACTAACTTGATTCCTGCCCTCAGGTGCCTTCTCATCTTCATTCAGATGTCAGTGATCTTAGGGAGGACATTTTGATCCACTCCATTTAAGAGAGTGATATCTCACTCCACAATTTCAGTTCACTTTCTCTGCTTGGTTTCTCCTACTTAGGTGGACATCTGTATTGTACTAGCTCATTTCAGTATTTAGTGTTTATTTCTCCCTGGTAGAAGATATGCTCCACAAGGGCAGGGATATTGGACTGTTTTGAACATTTGATTGTAATGGGGCTTCCATTGGATAGTGTCTAATAAATACTTGATAGATACATTACCCTGTGTGTTTTTATTATGTTTTAGTTAGCACTTCAAGTGTATGAGGATGGCCATTTCACTAAAGATTTTTTTTTAAGTTTATTTATTTATTTTGTGTGTGTGAGAGAGAGAGAGAGAGAACAGGAGTAGGGGAGGTGCAGAACGAGAGGTAGAGAGAGAGTGTGGAGAGAGAGAGAGAGAAAGAGGGAGAGAGAGAGAGAATGAAAATCCTAAGCACTCCATGCTGTCAGCACAGACCCCAATGCAGGACTCAGTCCCATAAAACTGTGAGATCATGACCTGAGCTGAAATCAAGAGTCGAATGCTTAACCTGCTGAGCCCCCCAGGTGCCCCCTTCTGAAGATTTTTAAAGAAGCTAATGGAATGGGAAATCACCCACATAACTTTCTCAGGATGCCATGTTTGAGGCTGTTGCTAACCTAAGACATTGCCAGCTTCTGCTGTTCATCCAAGGACAGTAAGTTAGTTGATTCTGGCTGCTGTAACAAAATACTACAGACTGGGTGGCTTAAACAACAGGAATTTATTTTGTCACAGTTCTGGAGGCTAGAAGTCCAAGACCAAGGTTCTGGTCAATTCAGTTCCTGGTGAGGACTCTTCCTGATGTGCAGATGGCCACCTTCTTGCTGTGTCGTCACATGGTCTTTCCTCCGTGCATGGGCACGGAGAGAGGAAGCAAGCACATGTAAGCTAGTTGTCTGATGTCTCTTCCATTAAGGACACCGATCCTATCAGGTCAGGGCCCCATTCCTATGACTTCATTTAACCTTAATTGCCTCTTCCTTCCCTCCAAATACAGCCACCCTGGGTTAGGGATCAACATACAAATTTGGGGGAGGGGGAGGGAGGCACAAACAGCCCATAACAGACAGCTTACTTGTGGATCCATTGTCTACAAAGAAGCAGGGTTATTGAGACTTAAATTATGTGTGATTTTACTGATCTGATCTTCTCCTCATTGAAATGGGGGGAATTCATGAATAGTTATTTCCCTTCATCTTTAAATGCCACCATGAAAATAGATCAGAAGCTTTGTTGACTTCTTAGCACTTAAGTAATGCATAATATAAAACCAGGACTCAATCAGACGCTGTGTAATATAAACTGAAATTTGGTCGATCTAGCTTTTAATGTTTATTTATCTTTGAGAAAGAGAGCGAGAGACAGAGCACAAGTGGGGAGGGGTAGAGAGAGAGAGGGAGACGCAGAATCTGAAGCAGGCTCCAGGCTCTGAGCTGTCAGCACAGAGCCCGATGTGGGGCTTGAACTCATGAACCTCGAGATCATGACCTGAGCTGAAGTTGGACGCTCAGCCAACCGCCTGAGCCATCCAAGTGACCCTGGATCTAGCTTTTAGATGCACCCAAGAAGCATGTGCCACCTTACATGTTGACTTATGCAAAGAGAACTTCTGGTAGCCCATTACATTTATTTGTGTTCATACATCATCTTATTTCACGACAGTCTTTAAAAGAAAAGTCTAGTCTAGAATCAGTCAGTTGTGCTACATATGTGTACTCAGTCAGGAGACTCACGATGGCAATGAAATAGCCAAATCTTATCAGCAGTTGCACCGACCCATTAAACTGAGCACTGGAGATGGTATTTTAAGTTCTCCAGGCAGTATTTAACTCCCTTCTCTGTAGTTAATACAAAGTAGTCAGTTCTCAATTAAGCAGACTCGTTGTGTGGTGGTGAGAGCATGGCATTTGCAGTTGGAAGGCCAAGGTCAGATTTCAGCTCAGCTGCAAACTGTGTGAGGAAGTCTGTTCCTGTGGTTCCATTTCCTCCCTGTCTCAGACCCCAAGAGTGGCTGGTTCCTAGGGAATCCAAGTATTGGCTGAATGTAAAATCCCAATTTTTCTAGTAATGTTTTTTTTAAATGCAGACTTTTTAAAATGTGATTCCTTATGGCTTAAAGATACTATAATTTTTAGCTCACTATAGAGTACATCTAACAACACGAACTATAGCAAAGCTCAGACGATCCATACAAAATATAGTAACATATGTAATATAATAATATAAGAACCATTTCACCACTGCATGTCACAAAGTATGTCTGTCTGTAAAAAATAGGTCCTTGGGGCACCTGCGTGGCTCAGTCAGTTAAGCGTCTGACTTCAGCACAGGTCATGATCTCACGGCTGGTGAGTTCAAGCCCCACGTAGGGCTCTGTGCTGACAGCTCAGAGCCTGGAGCCTGCTTCGGATTCTGTGTCTCCCTCTCTCTCTGCCCCTCCCCAACTCACATTCTGTCTCTCTCTCCCTCAAGAGTAAACATTAGAAAAAAAAAAAAAAAAGAATAGGTCCTTAAGTATGGACTCCAGGTGTTGGCTGATTTACCCGAGGATTTTAGAATCACATTGAAAGTGGCATGACAGTACTTAATTAACTGATTTAAGAGGTTCATTGCTTTTCATTTTAATCAATAGCATACCTGTATATACTCATACACCCACATACACACACCAGTAATTTTGTTGCTCTCCAAATTACAATCATGCCTTATAATAAGCACTAGAAACAAAGTTTTTCACATTAATGATTTTCCTGACACAACACAATTGATGTAATTGCAAATTATATTTTATAGTAAATGAAAAAAGTGCCCATTTTTAATTTAGAAATCAACATTTGTTAAAAGTAGTAATCCACATTTAAAAATTTAATGCAATGCACATTTAATTTTCAAAACATTGCTCTAGGCAGTGGTGTGACATTTCTTATAATTTACCAGATTGCTTTTTAAAATTAAGCTAAAAATTAATTTACTCTAGTAAATCCTTGAAAAAATTATGAATATCATCCCAAACTCCACAACCATCCTTAATGAAGGCCTTTCTTCTTTTCCATCATCAGTGTCATAGTTATTCTTAATTGCTTTTTAGCTTATGTCATAATCTTGGCAGTTTAACTCAAATTAACATGATGGCTCAGATGGCAACTTTAGCAAATGCTCAGGAAATGTACATAACACCATTTAAAACTACTGTGCTAGATACTAGATATGGATTTTCTGCGTAAAGCATAACATATTACATACAGATATTTCATATGGTAAAGAATACGAAGTTCCACTTGGGGACATGCGGTGTTGCATTTAGTTCTTATATTTAGGATTCTGAGTATCTCTGGGCACTTGATTTTCCCAATGTTTATAAAGTAGGGTACTGTCAGGCTCAGAGACTGATACTTTCTTTGTTTTTTTGTTTTTGTTTTTGTTTTTTGCTTCAGAGACTAATACTTTCTTTGTTTTTTTTGTTTTTTTTTGTTTTTTTTGTTTGTTTTTGTTTTTGTTTTTGTTTTTTGCTTCAGAGACTGATACTTTCTTTGTTTTTTTGCTGCAGCGACTGGTACTTTCTTTGATTCATTTGCTGCATCCTTCGTGCCAGTGTTTGTAGCCCCTACTGTTCCTTGAGTTCCACTCTTCCATTGGGAACTAGTACACGTTCTCCCCCCTGATGATGGTGACTTCTCTTCTACCCTGTGCTCTTCAACCATCATCGATTGCTCCGTGCATTTGAAACAAAGACGCCTTTAATTGTTTGCAGTTGTTACTGGTTGTCAGCCACTAAACTGTGAGCCTTCCGTGAACCATGACCTGTTCCTGTATGTTGGTATAGCACAGAACTTTTCTTTATCCTTGTGTACACATGGTGATAAATCAACCTTTGGTGATGCTGAGGAAATATCATTTGGACGTGGAGACCTGAGTCTACCCTGCCTCAGTTATGTGTGCCTCCTTTCCCTGGCATAAGGTACGCATTTCTACCATGGCTCACCCTTCATCATTTGTGAGATTCATGCTTGAAGGGTATCCAAAGGAGTTGACTAAATTCAGTTGGGTAATGGAATTAAGAGCATTTTCTTGATTTTTGAAGTAACCTTGTCAATATAGAGTCTAAGAAAAGATGACTCAGTTTGAATCCCACCAGTTTACTGTGACACACATATACTTTTAGAATTTAGAATGTCCTGAAAATTCATCTTTTTATGTTTTATTGTGTGATGTATGGCTTTACAACACTTTGAAAGTGATGTATTTCCAAAGAATGCTAGAATAAATGGATAGCCCATTTAGAAGAATTCACTTGTGTGAAGAGGCTTAAAATAAGGTTGCCGTAGTTAAAATCCTGATCATGAAACCATCCAGATTTCCCATCTTATCACAGAAAAGCTTGTGCTTTTACAGTTTGCTTAAGCATTTAGAAATGAGCTCCATGCTTAACCTGCATCATTTCCAGGGAGTTAAATTCCAGGAATCCGCCTTCCGTGATGACCACAGAGTGAAGTGGTCCTAAGTGGTCTCAGAGGTGATAATTCCAACCACTTTCTCCTCTTATTGGACTCGGGTCATTATTGGGCTCAAGTTAATTTCCTTTGTATCTTTTCAGATGTTTTAGTGGTAGTTGTCAATACTCTCATTTCCACTTTCGACATCTTTTGTAATAATGCATATGATGCAGTTTATAACCACCGAGCTTCTGGTCACGGACATGTTGTGATGAACGTGAACTTTGCATTTCAGTAAAATCAGTTCTGAAATGTTTGTCAACCGTGTTCCGATGGATACATGTTCTAATGGATTGGAATAAATAACTGAAGGAGGATGAAACCATTTTAAAGAAATCTCAGTATCAGACCTGGCATGTGTGGGGGATTGTTAAAGAGCCAAATAGACTTGACGAGTGCAAGTCCTCAATGCCTTACCTGTAATTTGGAGATGCAAAATGCTCCAAAAACCAAAGTTTCTTTCAGGTGTTCATGGAAAAGTTGTTGGGGAACAACATCCAACCTGGACTGAGGCACAGTTATATGTAATCATCGTTTCTCTCACTTAATGTGAATATGCCTATCTTGGCTCAGAAATATCAGTAAGTATTGAAATTTCTCAGTACGTTGCTTGGAGTTTTGTATAGAAACGGTAGATGCATCTTTCTAAATCCAAAAGAAATTGAATGTGGAAGCACATATAACTCCAAGGATACAGATAACCGACTGGGAAGCCTCTAAAAGGTGAAAGTTAATAATTGGTTCTGCTAAGAAAATGATGGGGTCATAATCAGGCATAGGAAATGGTGCTGTGGGTAGGGACATGCACAGATGTTGGTTCGTGTTGCTAACTCCACGGTGAATGGCTTTGATTTCTATTTTCCACCGTGTTAGTGCCTGTAATAGAGAGATGAAAGAAACCAGTGCAGGTGAATCCACGGGGGTGGACAGACCAGCTAAGAGGGGAAAACATTAAGGAAGAAATCAACTTCTGGTAGCTCTGAAAAGCTCCACAGAGCAGTTGGCATGAAACTGCCTGAAAGCCCAGAGCTGCAGAAAAGTCCTAAGAGGATCCGATTCTAAATTAAAGAATTCCCTGTGAAAGTTAGGGTTAGTTTAAGCAGTGATTGATCTCAGTACTTACTGCTCTGCATTGTTAGTGCCTGTTTATATCTCTGTGCCCCACTAGACCGCAGGCTCTGAGCGCGTAGCACTTTTCATCTCTGTTGTTGAGGGAGGGGTTCTCAGCTCCTGGCACATGGCCCGCCGGGTGGTGGGTGTTCAGTAGATACTTGGAAATAAGTCAGTGAAATATGTTTAGCTGTGCTCCAATAGCTGTAAGTCTGCACATTATTTTTGAAATCTATGATGTGTAATGTGGTACATCGGAGTAGGGCGAGGGAGAAAAGTGGCCACGTGTTTCTAGAATCCCTTCCTTTGGACAGAGACATGGGACATATTTTCAGACTGCAGCACATACACTGTCCCATCTGAATTCCAGGGCACCCCACATCTGATGAGAATTTCTATCGTAAGGAGCCTTTCTTACTAATGGAATATTTCCTGTTTTTCTTTTGTACTGAAGTGAAACATAAGGGTGAGAACCACCATAGAAAGCAGCATATAACCCACCCAAACACAACCATGAATAATATAAGTTAATTCATAGGCTTAACAGTTCTAATAATAATGGCTGTGTTAATATATATTTGATACAAAAACATAGCACGCATCTCCTTTTGGTTAAGCGAGCCCATGGGAATATGCAGACACTACTGGTATGCTTGTGTTCATGCGTCTTGGTGCATGCAAATTGCAGACTGAGTCCCAAGGGGAAACATAACATGGTTTTCATTTGGCTTTTGCACACGCAAATCTGTAACAATCACACAGTTAACAATTCTAAAGTTATATTAGAGATGAAGTCTGCATTTTCCCGGATTTCCAGTCAATTCTATCGTGTAGATCACAACTCTGAGCTGTATGTGATATATCCTCATTCCTCTGGCTATGGTGGCCTCGGTGCCATATTTGTTGAAAGTAATCCTGGGACAATTAATGGCAGTCAAGTGTTTGACACCTTCTTTATTTTCTGGCACCACAAGATTCTCCAGGCTCATCTCGTACGGTCCCAGCCATAGTCCTTAGACTCAGCCGTGTCTCCACGGAGCCCTGGTTTCTTTTATTGGAGAACAGTGTGTGTGCTCTTCACTACTGGGATACCCTTGTTTTAGGCCCTTTCTGCTGACTGGGAAAGGAAACACACGTGTGTATACTGAGCGTATATACCTATCTATAAGTGTTTCTATATGTGACAGTCTGTATCTACATGAAACTATACATGAGTTCCCTTTTTGTCTCCTTCCTTACAACATGGGTCATTCTACTTATTTCCTTGCTTGTGTATAACGGCCTCCTCCACATAAGAGAAATCCTTCAAACCATCTGCCATCCATTTACTTAATTACAGTTTACATTTAGAGCAGGAGCAGAATTGTTAACCTGTAGTCCTGTGGAAAATTACAACTGGATTGCAATGCTCCAGGACAACTGATCTTCCCTGTAGTCCTACAGCAGCAATGGTCTTCCACACGGGCTTAGGTCACCATGTCTTTACCCTACCGCCCACAGTGACGTTACTCCGCATTTGTGATGCCTGTAGGTTGCTTTCTCATATTCTGCATTCCACTCCAAGATGCCCTGATCTCCTCAGTGAGTTTTAAACTTTGTATACATTAAGCATCAGACTTGTGCTGTAATACTGCATTGAAAGATGCGTATTGAAAATGAATTGAAAAATGAATACTATCATGTCTCCACCATTATAGTTTCATAGAGAATATTTTCACGCCTTAAAATATCCCCTGTGCTATACTGTTCATCCCCGTTTTCCTCTCAAAACCCTTGGCAACCACCGATCTTTTTTTTACCATCCCTATAGTTTTGCCTTTTTCTGAATATCAGATCTTCCTCAACTTATGATGGGGTCACATCCTGATAAATCCATTGTAAGTTCAAAATATCCTGAGTTGAAAATGCATTTAATACGCCTAACCTACCAAACACCATAGCTTAGCCTCGCCTACCTTAAATGTGCTCAGAATAGTTACCTTACCCTACAGTTGGACAACACGTAGAACACAGAGCCTATTTTGTAACAAAGTTTTGGCGATCTCATGTAATTTATGGAATCCTGAAAGTGAAAAGGACAATGGTTGGTTGGGTACAGATGGCCATCAGTGTATCACTTGTTGGCCCTTGTGACCACCTGGCTGGCTCACTGCCACAGCCCAGCATCATGTTAGCTTTGCCAAAAGATCAAAATTCCAAAGTATGGTTTCTATTGACCCCATGTTGCTGTTGTACCATTAAGTTGAACCGTAATGAGTCTGGACTGTCTGTGCTTAGAACATAGAGTACGTAGCCATTTCAGACTGGCATTTTTCCCTTGTAACGGTCGGCATTTAAGATTCATCCATGTCTTTTCATGGCTCGATAGCTCATTTCTTATTGCTGAATAATATTGCATTCTTCAGATACACCACAGTTTGTTTATTCACTCACCTACTGAGGGAGATCTTGGTTGCTTCTAGTTTAGGTAACAATGAATGAAGCTACTATACACATTCACATGCAGGTCCCCCCATCCCCCTGCTAATTTTACTGAGATATAGTTGACATACAACATCATATAAATGTGATGTCTACCATGTGAGGACTGGACACATTTTTAAATAATTTGTGTATGTAACTAGGAGTGTAATTGCTGGATAGCATAGTAAGACTGTATTTAGCTGCCAAATGGTCTTCCAGAATGGCCGAACTATTTTACAGTCGCATCAGCAATGAATGAGAGTTAGGTTGTTCTGTATCTTCAACATCAATTAGAATTGTCAGTGTTATTTATTTATTTTTTAGGCAATTCTAATAACAGCATAGTCATCTCTGTCTTTTTAAAAATTTTTTAACTTTATGAGAGAGAGAGAGAGAGAGACAGAGAGAGAGACAGCATGAGTGGGGGAGGGGCAGAGAAAGAAGGAGACACAGAATCCGAAGCAGGCTTCAGGCTCCAAGCTGTCAGCACAGAGCCCGACATGGGGCTCGAACCCACAAACCACGAGATCATGACCTGAGCCAAAGTCAGACGCCTAACTGACTGAGCCACCCAGGCACCCCTCTCATTTTTGTTTTAATTTGTAACGTATCTGAAAAAAGGAACCATGGCTTTTATTTGAAATAGCGTCTACCTCGAAGTCCCTGAATCAGAGTCTTTGCCAAACTTACTCCAGAAAGTATGAAGACTTTGAAAAAGTGGAGAACTCCTATGAATCCTCAGAATAAAAGTTAGCAGTTAAAATTTAGTAAAACTGTTTTTACAGATTAGACTGGAGCAGAAAAAAAAATGTGTGAGAAAAGAAAAAAACCAACAGCAATATAGCAGGACCAGATGGGGAAAGGTGGATACTGGCCAGAAAACATTGAATTCTAGGAGGGCTGGTATAAAATTGTATAAGTGCTGAGATCTCCCTTTGAAACAGTAACAGAAACAGGTTGTAGAATAAAAAATAAACTCATCTCATGTTGGAAGGACACTAGACAATGACAGCCAACAATGCCCTGAAAAATGGGCTGTGGGAGTCAGATGTGGCAGAAAAGGGTTATTCTCTTCATGTTTCACTTGCCTTCAGTTGGGTGGCTCTTTCTCTCACCCCCTCAATCTCTGAGTCACCAAGGTGTCTGTTGGGCCCACCTCTGAAAGATCACTCAACACCAAGTCAGTAACTGGGTGATGGCTGCAGACTGTTCCACTCAATCTTGGACTTTTCAGGTCTGTTTCCCTGCTGGAACTGGAACTGAAATGTTCTTTCAAAAACACAGAGTTAAGTTGCTCAGTGGCTCTTTGTTCTGCGAATGTTAGAATGTCTTAATTGGGTTGAAAGCCTTGTGTGAACTCACAGCCTTCTTAATAAACCTTTTGTGTATCAGAATTCTGTCTTCCTTCTCTCTGTGTTCTCGGTATCTTGAAATGTGTCAAGGTCCCTGGTTTTTGGTGCTCCAGGGCAAATCTAGGCCACTACACTCTAAGTTTTTGAGAACAAAGATTGTGTTTATTGTGAAATTGCCCATACCAAGGACTCAAATGTTGCTAGTTGAATGAATACATATTTGACAAAATGGTCTTCATTATAATGCCGTTAATAGTAAAAAAGTAATATTATCCAAATAATTAATCATAGAAAGTTGTTAAATGCATTAGGATAGAGCTATATACTGGACTATTATGTAATATTAAAATCATATTTTGCTTGTATCCAACTTGGTAAAGTATGTGCACTTAAACAAACAATAGATAAAGGTGTTTTTACAGTATTTCAGCACCAGACACATAGGGACATAGAGATGAGTTTGGGAAAAAAGTGTTAAAACATCAACACATTAACATCTCATGAGTGTCGAGTATTTTCCTTTTTGTGCTTTTTCTGTCTTTTCCGAATATTCTATAATTACAGAATGACATATTTTTTCAAAATTTGTTATAAAATATATTTTGTTATTTAGATCACAATGTTTAGCTCAGAATAACTGATTATTGTTTACTGATTTGATATTGTAGGATTGCTTTGACAATAGGAAAGTCCTAGTTTTATACTGACACACTTTAGGACAAAAGTTTCACTGCTAAATATATAATATAGTTAAGGGTATATAAGCAGATGTGAAAATAAAAAAAAAAGCCCAAAACAATTGCTGCCTGTGGAGATTCCCCAATTATATACCTGGCATGTGCCAGCCATTCTCATTTCAAACGCTTTTAGATACAATGTCCCCCCAGAAGCCTTGCAAAAATGGAAACTGTAATTGCCCGATTATCATAGGTGAGAAACAGCTAGCACTGAATTTAGACATCTCTGTACCTGCTCAAATTAGGCTGCTCATAAGTGAGCAAAAGCCCGGGTTTTGTTATTAAACACAGAGCCAAAAACAGATTTGAGATTTAAAAGAGATCCAAAAGCAACTGTATCACCGATTCAATGCTTTGTAGCTAGTCAATGCAGTTATCGCTGTTCCTCACCCTAGGTGTGTAAGAGTTTGCTCATTATTACATTTGTTCTGTACTGGCTCAGAAAATAAAACCACTGTGCAAACTTAGACAAAAGCTCTGTGCTTCACTGGTCCCCGGCAGCTACCAAGACATTTTGCCAGTGTGCTGTTTAACTTGGGCAACAACAACAATGAAAGAATGTGTTCATTCTGGAAGATAAAATAGTAAAAGATAGTTATGGAAGGACACCCTTGAAAGTGTCCAAACCATTTATTATGCCTGTAGGAAATTAGCTTCTTAAATACCTTCTTTCTTTTAGTACTGGTAGATACAAAGAACACCCTCATGAAAAGCAGTCATGAAACACTGTATGTACTTCCTCATTAGGTAATTAGTGGGCTGATTGCTAGTCAACAACTGAATTTTCTGAACGTCACGTAAGGACAAGAAGGGAATTCCAAAATGTATTTCATGCCAAGTGTCAGGGCACCTGGGTGGCTCAGTCAGTTGAGTGTCTGACTTTCGATTTCAGCTCAGGTCATGATCCCAGGGTTGTGGGCACGAGCTCCGTGTTGGGCTCTGCACTGAGCTTGGAGTCTGCTTGGGATTCTCTCTCTCTCCCTCTGCCCTTCCCCTGCCTATTGCTTGCTCTAGCTCTCTCTCTCTCTTTCTCTCTAAGAAAAAGCAAGACAAAACAAAACAAATAAAAAAATGCAAAGTGTCTGCCAGTTTATATTTGAACTTTGAATATAATACTAAATTTTGATTAATTATTTCTTCCAGGATTTTATTTAAATTCTAGTTAGTTAACATACAGTGTAGTATTGGTTTCAGGCGTAGAATTTAGTGATTCATCCTTTACTTACAACACCCAGTGCTCACCCCCTCCTTAATGCTCTTCACACACTTAGCCCATCGCCCAGCCCCCGCCCCTCCAGCAGCCCTCACTTTATTCATTCTGTTTTCCTTTTATTAAGTAAACTCCATGCTCAACATGGGGCTTGAACTCATGACCCCACGATCAAGAGTCACATGCTCTACCAACTTAGCCAGCCAGGCACCCCATAATACTTAATTTTAAATGAGAATGATTGGGCTTCCTATTAGCTGAAGGTATGCGGACAGTGTTATTCTGCTAAAATAAATTGTTTCTGCCTGATTATCTCAGTTTATCCCATTTTTACCAATTGTTTCATATACTGAAGATGAGTCAAATTAAAATACTGTTACAAAAGCTTCTTCAGTTGGCTGAAGAATATGCCATTTTTTCCACTGTAACCCGGATGCCCAGCCAAGTGCCTGGCACACAGTAGGACCGCAGTAAGTGTCCGATGCACGGATGAATAAATGAAGGAATTTATGCTGGTCAGTTTCTTATTCTGCTAAATAAGGCTCAATAATTTCCTTAATATGTACTGTGTGATTCCATGACTGCTTAGTATGTCCTATCTAGATGGAATTTTGAAATGTATATCCCCAGGTGCTTTATGTCATTAAGATTTTGAATCGCACAGATAGTTTCCGGTATTAGGAGCCCTGAGGCCATAACATATTGAATCATCTTTGCTTTCAGCTCCTCCCAAAAGTTCTATATTTGCTAACAGGTGGCTACGTAGGGAAAGCCCAAATTGATATGCTATAATGTGAGTAATTATTCGATGACTTAAATTCCATTTAACAACACTTACTCAACACCTAATATGTATCATGCTTTTTTTAGTGTTTATTTATTTTTGAGAGAGAGTGTGAGTGGGGGAGGGGCACAGAGGTTCAGAACTGGGCTCCATGCTGACAGCAGTGAGCCTGATGTGGGGCTCGAACTCACCAACCACAAGATCATGACCTGAGCTGAAGTCAGACGCTCACTTATCTGAGACACCCAGGCGCCTCCCAGGCTTTTCTCATACATTTTATATCATTAAGTCACCTCAGAGGCCCATGAGGTTTATTTTATCATTCAGATGTGGGGGGAACATATTACTGAGGTCAAGAGACATTAATTCACTTGACTTACTGGGTAGCTGAATGGACAGCCAGTCCAAGATGCTGTTGTATCAAACTACCACGCTGGTCTGTCCCTCTTGGAAATGATTTAGTATGGAGTTTGTTGTAGTAAAAAAATGTTTGCAGTGTTTGGACATGAGTCTGAATCCCTGCTTTGCTGTTCGTTCTATGACTTCGAGTAAATTACATAAACTTTTTCAGCCTCATTTTCTTTACCTTGACTAGCACAATTTAAGTGTCACGTAAATAGCATCTGTTACTATCTGTACTGTTAGGACCTTGTTTCATCATAAAGGATGGCTAACACATAAACAACATTGAAAAGCGTCCCCTCTATCCAAGTAGAGATTTGGATAGAGAGGGGGGATATTTCATAGTAGAGGTGCAATATAGCACCTTGTATCTTCTCCCATTAAATTCTACATAAAAGTCTATAATTTGCCTGAAAGAAAGTAAGTGCATTGAAAATAATGTAAGTTAGCAGCACCGGAGTGGCTCAGTCGGTTAAGCAACTCATTTCAGCTCATGTCATGATCTTGCAGTCTGTGAGCCGTGTTGGGCTCCGTGCTGATGGCTCAGGGCCTGTAGCTTGCTTCTGATTCTATGTCTCCTTCTCCCTCTCTGCCCCTCCACTGCTCATGCTCTTTCTCTCTCAAAAATAAATAAACATTATTTTTTTAAAAAAAGAAAATAATGTAACTTAAAATGGGGAGAAGTTCATAAAAATTAGTAGTTGATGATTTTATGTTCTGAAAACATGTACACACTTCAAAGGGGGGAAAACAGTAAAAATGTACAGATTAAGTTATGAAATTCTACCACAAAACAAAGACATAGAAGCCAGCAAAGAACCTAGACCTTTGCTCTAAGAGATAAAAACAAAAAAACAAACAAAAACAAAGAGGGGCATCTGGCTGGGTTAGCTGGAGGAACATATGATTCTTGATCTTGGGGTTGTGAGTTCTAGGCCCACATTGGGCATAGAGGTTCCTTAAATAAATAAACTTAAAACGAAACAAAAGACAAATAGCAAAGCAGGTGGTAAACAAAACCAGTATGGGATTAAAAACATCACCAGTGAGATAAAACTACTTTAGAAATAAAAGGTAGAACCACAGAATGGGAAATTAAATTAATGAAGTAGAAGATAAAGTCATGGCACACCTGAGAAATGTGGGAAGACATTAAAAAGATAGGACATATGATGCATGATGTAGGACCTAAAGGAAAAAACACAGAAGTCTAAACTGGATATACTAGTTTCCAAAGCAACAGAATGTATGTCACATACTAAGTCGCTAAATACTTCCAAAGTGAAAAGAGGGATTGAGTTTCCAATTGGAGAGACATTATAGAGTGCCAATTTAAAAAATAATAATAATAAAAGCACAAACCAATACAAAGAATTATTCATAAAATTTACAAACATTAGGGGAATATTAGTAGATGGCATATATTGATAAGTGTGCAGTGTATAGAAATCAACTATTTTGATTGTTTGCCCTATAGAATATAGTGTGAAATATATCACTAAGTAATATACACATATGTAATAGTATATATAAAATAAATATGTATACATATATGTGTATATATACATATTTACATACGCATACACACACCAATATATTACTGAAATAAAATGATGTTATAGAAATGAAAAGTTCACCTAAGTGTTTCTTCACAGATTCAGGACCACTTTCATTATTGAGTGGAAGGCTGCAGTATTGGTATGGAAACATGGGAATGATCACAATTAGTGATCTGGACTGCTTTTATAAACATACCATTCATTATATAAGCATCTAGGGGAACAAGTAAAATACTTAACAAACAAAAAGAAACTATCAATTAGGAATATCTTAAATATTAATGTTCAACATGTCTGTGTCATCTTAAGGAAAAGAAAGGTGAACATTCAACACACTACCCTTATGGACTGAATGTTGGTGTCTTCCCCAAATTCATGTGTTGGACCCGTTTCCCCAGAGTGATGGAATTAGGAGTTGGAACCTTGGGGGGTGGTTGGGATTAAATGGGATTAGTACCTTTGTTAGGGTCAAGAGAGATCTTACTTTCTTTGTTCTCTGCCATGTGAGGAGATAGGGAGAAGATGGCCATCTGCATGCAAACGAGGAAGCAGGCTTTCTCCAGACACTGGATATGCTGGCACCTGGTTCTGGGACTTCCAGCTTCCAGAACTGTGAGAAATAAATGTTTGTTTAAGCCACTCCATCTGTGGTATTTTGTTATAGCAGCCCACACTGACTGAGACAGCCACCAGAAGGAATCAGATACTGGCATCAAACAAGCCCACAACTTCTTCTGCCTGATCAACTATGCAGTCATGTAGTGACTTAGTAGAGGTGTTATCTGTGAAAGAAGAAAGACAACTTGTTTATAGTGACTAGAACATGAAGTAATTGGTAGTAACCTTTAATCCAGTGGGTCATGTGATCTACTTAAAGAAAACTAAGAAATTTTGAGTTTTGCTGGTGATCACACCATTTGTATTTCTACCCAGATCTACTGTGCTTCTATCATATGCCTTGGAGAAAAGGTACAATGTTGTGCTTAGGAAATATTTTCTTGACTGCGTGAATGAAGGCTCCTAAGCAAGACCCATCTCTCCTGTGGATAACATTTCTGTTCCAAACTACATACGTTCATTCATCTTTCAATTCCTTGGAACACATTTACTTCTAGCACACAGTTAATTCAAGATCTAGTTATTGTAGTTGCATTGAAGTAGCCTCCTTAATAATAATGATATAATTATAAGTACCTTGTTTAGGAAAATGAAACAAAATGGAGATCTCACATATTTGAATTTTACAACATGAATTGTGTTGAAATCTAGGCTTGCTTCTTAGGGAAGAATTCCTTCTTTACTGTTAATGTAATCAACTTGAAATGTGCAATAGTAGTTTCAATGTGTGTAGTGCTAAGTTCCTCAGGGAACGATGATAAAAATACAATACATGAGGGGAAGCTAACAAACTTAGATTTGAATGCTGCTATTAATATTTTAGGAGAAATTTTGTTTTCAATGGTTTAATAGCATATCAGTTTAAAAAAAACATTTTTGAGTTTAAGCTTCTTTTTCTGTGGCAATGCGTTTCCAAAATATAAGCAAGTTTGAAAATATGTTGTCCAATTTTTCCAGAATATCTTTCATAAATTGAGGACTACTCCTGTTGGAAATATTGGATTTGAAGCATAATTTCCCATTTAATTGGATATTTTAGGATTATATGTTTCATAATATATATTACCTAGAAATGCTCCCTTAAATCTTATATTATTATTATTATTCAAGTTTACAAGTAAATGGTAGTACACTGAAGATTTTACAAATGAGTGAATTGAGGTTTGTCGAAGTTAACTTACTCAACACTCTTTAAGAATCAACCTCAAACAATCCCAAAATTTGTGCAGAATCACAAGAGACCCTGGAATAGCCAAGGCAGTCTTGAAAAAGATGAAGAAAACGGAGGTGTTAGAATTCAGGACTCCGGGTTATATCACAAAAATGTAGTAATCGAGACAATATGGAACTGCAAAAAATAGACACATAAATTAATGGAACAGAATGGAAGGTAGAGATAAACTCAAAGTTATATGGTCAATTAATCTTCAACACAGGAGGCAAGAATATACAGTGGGACAAAGTCTTCAGCAAATGATGTTGGGTAAACTGGACAGCAACATACAGAAGAATCAGTAAATTGAGGCTTAACCTTCAACGTCGCTCCTTATCAGGGAAATACAAATCAAAACCACACTCAGATATCACCTCACGCCAGTCAGAGTGGCCAAAATGAACAAATCAGGAGACTATAGATGCTGGAGAGGATGTGGAGAAACGGGAACCCTCTTGCACCGTTGGTGGGAATGCAAATTGGTGCAGCCACTCTGGAAAACAGTGTGGAGGTTCCTCAGAAAATTAAAAATAGACCTACCCTATGACCCAGCAATAGCACTGCTAGGAATTTACCCAGGGATACAGGAGTACTGATGCATAGGGGCACTTGTACCCCAATGTTTATAGCAGCACTCTCAACAATAGCCAAATTATGGAAAGAGCCTAAATGTCCGTCAACTGATGAATGGATAAAGAAATTGTGGGTTTTTTTTTTTTTTACTTTTTTTTTCAACGTTTATTTATTTTTGGGACAGAGAGAGACAGAGCATGAATGGGGGAGGGGCAGAGAGAGAGGGAGACACAGAATCGGAAACAGGCTCTAGGCTCTGAGCCATCAGCCCAGAGCCCGACGCGGGGCTCGAACTCACGGACCGCGAGATCGTGACCTGGCTGAAGTCGGATGCTTAACCGACTGCGCCACCCAGGCGCCCCAAGAAATTGTGGTTTATATACACAGTGGAGTACTACATGGCAATGAGAAAGAATGAAATATGGCCCTTTGTAGCAACGTGGATGGAACTGGAGAGTGTGATGCTAAGTGAAATAAGCCATACAGAGAAAGACAGATACCATATGGTTTCACTCTTATGTGGATCCTGAGAAACTTAACAGAAACCCATGGGGGAGTGGAAGGAAGAAAAAAAAAAAGAGGTTAGAGTGGGAGAGAGCCAAAGCATAAGAGACTCTTAAAACTGAGAACAAACTGAGGGTTGATGGGGTGTGGGAGGGAGGGGAGGGTGGGTGATGGGTATTGAGGAGGGCACCTTTTGGGATGAGCACTGGGTGTTGTATGGAAACCAATTTGACAATAAATTTCATATATTGAAAAAAAAATTGAGGCTTAACCAGGTTAACTTACTCAACTTTCAGCAGGGAAAAAATAATGGAAAAGCAGGAACCATTGTCAGATATTTCAGATTTTTGAGGTAGCATTCTCTTCTATGAATGAAAATGCTTGTTACCTTCTTTAAATTCTGCAGATTAAAATAATGATTATTTACACTATAACATATATATATTTATGCTATTATATATACAGGTATGAACATTTTCTATGATTTATACTATGTTTTATATGCTTCATTGAATGTATTCAGTATGTTTTAATGCAAAACCTCTTATTTCTGCTGAATACTTACTGGCCAAAGATGTTTACAACCATATAATTCCTCCATATTTTTAGAAAATGTAATTAAAATATGTAATGTAAGCTCACACACACACACACACACACACACACACACGAACACACACTGGTTTTTACAGGAACAAAAGAATTCTAACACACAAGAAAATAGTTCCCAGTAAAAGAAAATAACGTTTAAAATATTTAAAGAAGTATATTAATATCTGCATTATTTTCTGGAAGCTCTAGTGGGGAATGTGGTTCCTTGCTTTTTCCAGCTCCTAGATGCTGCCCACATTTTCAGTGGCTTCTCATTGCTCATAGGACAAAAATTTCATCTCTTTAAAGCCTGGTAAATCTTGTTTCTAGAATTTCATTCCTTCTGTGTGGTTTGTATCCTGACCTGTTAGTTTGGTGCCTCCATTGTTCTTTTCAGTGCTCAGCTTTAATGTCACTTCTTCTAGAGACCTTGTGTGACCTTCTAAATAAAGATGACCTTGGTATTTGTAACCTCTGTCTACTTTTCCAGAATGGCGGGCATCAAGTTTACTTGGCCTCCACAGGATCATAGCCTATAGGGCATTGTCTAGCACAGTAGGATCACTCTCTATTTGTTTCAAAACTGGGTGAGTTAATGAAAGGATAAGTGAACATTTATTCTCCTTCAAGAGTATTTTTTTCACCCAGTTGAATGAGTTTGTCAAAAGAGAGAAGTCACAAATGCGTGAGAAAATATGAGACTGCTAAGTAGAAATACAATGTTTGGAAAGAGAATAATAGTGAGTTTCTTTCCTATGGGGCTAATGACATGAGTTTTCCTGTGTTGAGCCTCCTAATAATGAATACAGACGTTTAA
Organism: Felis catus; assembly: GCF_018350175.1. Taxonomy (NCBI): domain Eukaryota; kingdom Metazoa; phylum Chordata; class Mammalia; order Carnivora; family Felidae; genus Felis; species Felis catus. The sequence goes on from NC_058368.1 coordinate 229,842,348, forward strand.
ACCATTATGGATGCCAAAGGGCACCCAACTAGATATTGCTTACCCAGAGAGGCTTGGGCCATGCAAATGGGGAAAATGGAAAACCCACCTGCTTGGGTCCTAACATTATATCCTTTCCTTTCAATCATGCATACACTGGAGAAAGATGGTATTAAAATCTCATTTTGTAAATGACTGGTATTTATAATTCTTGCTTTCCTTGCTGGTTTACAATTTATAATCTTCCCATCCTGTTGAAAAATCAGCATTTCGTGTGGACAAAGATGTTTAAATATGCTTCCATGTTGTAAATTAATTCTAAATACTCGTAAGATATCCTGAACAGAGATGAGTCTACAGATGACAAAGCAAACCAAAGAGAGAAATGCATCCTCACACAGCAAGACTCCAGTCCTCTGACACACTCTCATTGATCTAAGCCTCCTCTGATCTATTTTAGCAAGTAACATCTGTGTGCACAATTTAGCACCTAATTACTCAGTGACTTGTATCTGTAGCTGTTGCGTTTCCGGTTCATAAACTATTTTTTTCCAAATTCAGCTCTGTTACTAAAATTTCAACAGACTGATTAAAAAAATACAAACCCAATGGATGTATTAAAAGACAGTGAGAAATGATAGTGCTTAATAACTTTGAAGACTTTATTTGACTTGCTTGATGATTTCTGTTTGAGAAGGAAAACTCTTTGGGGAACAATTAATATTGAAAACTTGGCTGTGAATAAAGAGGGCTAGAATCTCGGAGAGACTCAGGAAAGCACAGCCTTCTGAAGGTGTGATCACCTGGTATGTTGTCATGCAGCAGGTGGACAGGCTTCCCTGTGGTCCACCAGCAAGGATGGAGGAAACAAAGCAACAAATTCACATCTTTTATTATATTTCTTATCAGTCAATTTAAAATAAATACTGGAGGGGCACCCAGGTGGCTCAGTTGGTTAAGCACTTGACTCTCGGTTTCGGCTCGGGTCATGATCTCATGGTTCATGGGGTAGAGCCCTGCATCCGGCTCTGCGCTGACAATGCGGAGCCTGCTTGGGATTCTCTCTTCATCTCTCTCTGCCCTTCCCCTGTTTACTCTCTCTCTCTCTTTCTCAAATAAATAATCTTTTAAATAAGCAGAGTCAAGGTAAAACTAACACTATTTCGTTGAAAACTTCCTCAAGGGAAGTAAAATCTAGGAATAACCCTAGTGTTTGAAGAAAAACATTTGCAAGCAATTTTATGGGTATGTGGAGCCAGTAGGTTTGGCTGATGGATTGACTATTCTTAGTTTGCCAGGCCACTGCAATAGAGTATTGCATACTAGGTGACTTCAAACACCAGAAACTTAATTTCTCATGGTTTTGGAAACTAGAAGTCTGAGATCAAGGTGTCAGTGGGGCTGTGCTCCCTCTGAAGTGCCAGGGAAGGATGTCTTCCAGGCCTCTTTTCCCAGCTGCTGGTAGTTCCTTGGCTGGCGGCAGAACGATTCCAGTGTTCACATGGCATTGTCCCCGTGTGTGTGTGTGTATGCCCAATTTCCCCTTTTTGTAAGGGCCCCAGTCATATTGCATTGGAGGCTCACCCTACTTCAGTATGACTTCATCTTAACTAATGACACCTCACTCGATTCTATTTTCAGAGAAGGCCATATGCTGAGATATTGAGGGGGACACAGTTTAACCCATAACCAATCCTGTGTGTGAAATAAGAGTCAAGAATGAGTCCAGAGTTTTCAGACTGGGCAAATAGAAGAATGGAATTGCCATTCATGGGGAATAGGTGACAGAGAGGAGCTGGTGTATGGGGAAAATCAGATATGGCGCCCCGGAAGGATGGATTTCGATGGGTCCTTGTGAAGGGTGTATGTTTAGAGTGAGGATCAAGGGTGTATGTTTAAAGTGAGGATCACCAATAAAACAAGAAATCACAAAATAGTTATCTAAATCTCTAGCTTTCAAAATTTATATCAATAGCTCAGCATGTGGAAAAATATATATTGATTGCATAAGATAATTTGTAGTTTTTCTTAAAATGCGTCATGGGTTCATCACGGTATGTATTAAAGAGTTCTGCAAATGTGGACTTTTTCCCCCTAAATAAATGTAGCTTAGGCATTTTATCCGAGTTAGTTTATCATTTCAAGTCTTTGTTGGCAAGAGTTTGCTGGCTGTGAATGGGATCTGGCCAGGAAGCTTTCCTTAGGGAATGAGGAAATGGAAGCACAATAGAAGCATTGTGCACTGCTAGAATATTCTTCTTTTAAGAGGACATTGCTGTTTTATTGGTGGAAGTAACCATGGAATTTGATAATTAAAAGAAAGAATAAGCAAAATTCCAGGCGACAAGAAGTGAGAATTTTATAAAAAGCCATGTCAAGCATGAATAATATCTTGAATACTCAATTCATTGGCCTTGATATGCTTCCTCTTAGACCCCTGCTGTAATTATATTTAAATTTATGAAAGCTTTCACGCTTGTACAAAAATATACAGGGAAGAAGTGTCTATGGACTTTTTCTTATAGTCGCATACCGTGTGATAATAAAATATTCATGTTTCCACTGAGTTAACCAATATTTTTGAATTGTTTAAAAATGGAAAGAAAAACACATGTCAGAACTAATTTGATAGTAACAAGTTTGTGCTAATAATCATTAATGATGGATTTTAATGGATACACATTTAGATAGTTAAAAAATATCTGCATATATGTTTTAAAGAAAATTGAATCTTGGTATTTAAACCAATCAGCATTGCCCTACAATTTTTGAGGGTAGAACTTGCAATAATTATCATCAGTCCTTCCTAACTATGCGATTAGAGCATTGAGGTTGGCAGGAGTCCTGTCATTTAAATTGATTATCATTGGAGAATTAAAAACTTTGAGACCGCATGGTCTGGAGAAGAGAAAACTGACGGTGAGAAATTCTGGTTTCATTCCCAGATTTAGAATTGCTTCATCATATGACTTGGAGAGTAAGTCAATTAATTCTATTTGTAGAATGTTAAATATAGGCACCCACTTCTTATCATCACTGTTCACATCTTTGATCCCGTTTGACCAGAGTGAAACCCAGCACGACTACATTTTGCTCATCTAGAGTTTCTGATCAGGGATAATCATGATCAGTTTAGCTCTTGTCATCAATTATAAAATAGAGAGTGATGAGGAAGATGCAGTTGTGAAAGTTGACATTGACACTATTAAGAAGTTACATCTAAGAAAGTTTGGCAGTAATGAATGGATGAGACAAATGGGAGCTACAAGGCAAGGGAGTCCCAGTGCCCAGGATGCTTTTTCATGAACCGTTTTTGTGACAAAGTTAATTGGAGATTATGAACTGTTCGGGGTTACTATGCCCCAAGAAGTTGTGTTTGTTTGGCAACATTTGTTAAACCCCTTATCAAATATATTCTAGCAGTTAAAATGGTACCCGTCACCCAGTGAATTAATGAGCATCTGATAGAATTGTAGTTACTCTTGACCACGGTTCACCATTATGGCACAAATGGTTGTATTCTCTGCTCTCTTCTAGTTTTATTCTACTGGATGCACAGTTCAGTTCATGTTCCTATTTTTGTCCCAGCTCAGATAGCATCCAACTTAAAAATCAACACTTTCTTCTTGCTGGCTCTGTGCCATCTTTCTCTTGGTTTATTCCATTGACAGCCTGAACCTCCAAGCCATTCCCTGCTTCTGATGCCCAGGGGGACCATTACAAAGTAACAGCAACTAGGTGGCTTAAACAGTGGAAATTTATTTTCTTAGAGTTCCACAGGCTAGAAGTCTGTAATCAAGCTTTTGGCAAAGGCTCCTTCTGAAGTTCTGAAGAGAATCCTTTCTTATTTCTTCCAGCTTCTGGTAGCCCCAGGTGTTCGTTGGCTTGTAGATGTATCACTCTAGTCTCTGCCTCTGTCATCATGTGGTGTTTTCCCTGTGTGCCAGTGTGTTCACATCATCTTTCCTCTTTTTATAAGGACACTAGTCATATTGGATTAAGAGCCCCTGCTTACTCCAGTGTGACCTCATCTTAGCTAATTATATCTGAAAAGATCCTATTTTTAAATAAGGCCACATTCACAAGTACTGGAAGGAATAGGTTCCCAACATATTTTCGGTTGGGGGGAGCACAACTCAACCCAGAACAATCGCCTACTTGGGCTGTTGGCCCTACCACATGGTTTTCATTTCCTCCACTGCCTTAGGATCTGTATCTATTTTCTGACAGCAATTTATTCTTATACGTCTACCAGTAAGCTTTCTTTTATGAATGATATTTGTGCATATCCTATGTCAACCCTAGGTATCACTCAACATGCAAAGATCAAGGCTGACACATTCAAAGAAAAATGTTTATGTTTACATTCATCAAAAAATCACGACCTTTGTTATTTATAGAAAACCTTGTATATATCAGATACTCTGTGAACAGTAACTTATTCTTATAACTGCATGCAGAATAGCTATATCCATCCACTTTACAGAGGAGAACATGGATCTCAGTTCACACAGTCCTGGACCACATGAGGTCTGACTCATTCTGCAGTTGTGTGGCATTCCCACCCAAACCAGGGGGCTTCAGGACTGCATAGTAAAATGTTCTTTGAACAGGCAGTGATAAGCATACGGTTGGTACTAAGTGGGTGAAATGTAACCTGGGTGGGGGAGGATAGAAAGGCCGACAAGCCAGCAACAATGTAATTTGAGTTGCTTAACCAAAGAAAGATTATGTTAAAGAAATTTAATTTTATATAAACAATACAGGACCCCACTGCCTACACCAGAAATGAAAGTATAGCTCAGCTTCACTTTTAAGCACTGGAGCAAAAATCATATGTAAAATTCAATTAGCTAAGTATAAAATAATCACAGAAAAGTGAGTTTTGTTTCAGATATGCAAGGATGGCTTAATGTTAAAAAACTTGTTAATGAAATCTAGTATATTAATATTAATCAGAAGAAAAGCCTATGGCCATCTCCACAGATGTCCAACATCCACTTGAAAAAGTACACTATCATAATTAAAGGAGAATTCTCTTATAGCTTCCAATTATGGAATGAATAAGTTACAGGCGTAAAAGGCACAGCATAGGGAATACAGTCAGTGGTATTGTAAAAGGGTTCTGTGGTGACGGACGGTAGCTACACTGAGATAAGCACAGCGTAACACATAGGCAAGTTGAGTTACTATGTTGCACACCTGAAACCAACGTAGCATTGGGTGTCAACTATGCTCAAATAAAAAAAAAAAATAAATAAATACAAGTTAAAAAATCTCTTAACAGAACACAGAAGGGGTGTTCTTCAATTTCTCAGGGAGTTACCAGTCAGGTATATCATATTTAGAAGCTTTATCAATATTAAAAACACTTCCAAAAAAAATGGAATTTTATGCATTATGTCACTTATAATATTTAAAATTATACTTGGGATACTAGGCAATGCTAAGCATCATAAAAGCAGAGAGAAAAGCAAGAGACATGCCATTATTTGTAGACTTCACAATTATATACCCAAAATACACAGGAGAATAACATCAAGCTGTTATAACTCATAAAATGAGTCCGTTATCCAGATATAATCTCAAAACACAAAATTCCATAGCTTTCCTTTATACCAGCCATAAATAACTAGAAAATGTAAAAAGAAATGCAATCCAACCTATAAAAACAATCAAATGATAAGATACATAGGATAAAATCCTAACAAAAATATGCAAAATGTTTTGGGAGGAAAATACTAAATTTTATGTAAGCTCAAAATGACCAGAGGAAAAAGAGACACGTGTCAAGCTCATGAATGAGAAGGTTCACTATAGAAGCCTTGAATTTGAAGGAGAGGACTCCTCCCAATATGCTCATTTAATGATCTTGCATTCAAAGATTCCAATGAGATTTTTCAGGAGTGGCAAAAAATTGATTCAGTAAATCACATGTAAATATAAATGACCAACACAGCACAAGACAATTAACAGGAAGATTATAAGAACAATAAGACAAAGAATGTACAGGCACTATGTTCTTTTTTAAATGCTGTTTTAATTATTTTGAGAGAGAGGGAGAGTGGACACGCAGGGGAGGAGCAGAGAGAGAGGGAAAGAGAGAAGCCCAAGCAGGCTCCCCTCCACACTCAGCACAGAGTCCGATGCAGGGCTTGATCCCCCATGACCGTGAGATCATGACGTGGACCAAAATAAAGAGTTGGATGCTTAACTGACTGGGCTACCCAGATGTCCCTATGCTGTTTGTTTTTTTTTAAACATGAATTACCTTAAGTTCTTAAGACAATAATATAAGGACTAGAAGTAGACTCCTACTTGGATAAGAATTTCATATTTGGGAGGGATATATAGAACTTTTCAGTCCTAACTTTTCAGTCAGTGCAATTGTCTGAATGTTATATCTTTGGCTGTCTATATGGAAAATGAAGTAAAATTAGATTTCTGTCTATACACCACAAACAAATTCTGTGTTGAATAAGGGTCTACATGCTTTAAGAGTATAAAAATTAGGTAAAGTTATGGGAATGTTTATTCATGTTGCATATTTAGTGTCTTTATGGACAACAAAATAAAGTATTGAGAAATTTGCCCATATTAATCCTTAAATCTTCTGGAGAAAAAAGTCTTCATAGCTAAGGTTAAAAGTCAAGGGATATGCAAAATAAAGTAACAGTGAGGTAGTACTGCACATCTATTAGAATGGCCAAAATCCAGAATATTGTAACACCAAATTGTGGTGAAGATATAAAACTGGAAATCTTTTTTATTGCCCATGGGAATGCAACACGGTACAGCCACTTTGGAAGACAGGTCAGTGGTTTCTTCCAAAAGTCCGCACTCTCTTACCCTGTGAACCAACAGCTGTTCTTCACACTCACACAAAGGAGTTGAAAATTTATCTCCACGGAAAAACCTGCACACAGTTGTTTGTAGCAATTTTGTTTATAATTGCCCAAACTTGGAAGCAACCAAGGTGTCCTTCAGTAGGTGGATGGATAAACTATGGTCCATCCAGACAATGGAACAATATTCAGCACTAAAGAGGAATGAGCCATGAAAAGAGATGGGGTAAACGTAAAAGCACATTGCTAAGTGAAAGAAGCCAATCCGAGAAGGCAACGTGCTGAATGATTCCAGCTATATGAAAAGGCAAAAACTATGGGGACAGTAGAAAGATCAGGGATTGTCAGGGGCTTAACGGGGGAGTAGGAATGAAATCAGTGGAGCATTGAAGACTCAAAGGGCAGTGAAAATAGTCTGTATGAGATAATAATGGGTACGTATAATTAAGTATTTGTCCAAACCCAGTGAATATACAACACCCAGGGTGAACTGTAAGGTTACCTGTGGACTTTGGGTGATTTTGATATGTTGATCTAGATTCAGTCATTGTCACAAATGTACTACTTCGGTGGGGGATATGGATAAAGGGAGAATGTACTTGTGTAGAGCAGGGAGTATATGGGAAATCTCAATACCTTTCCCTCATTTTTACTGCAAACCTAATAAAACTGCTCTAAAAAAGTAAATTTTTAATTAAAAAAAAAGCTAAGGATGGATGGGAACACACACCTATAGAAGCAAGCAGTAAATAGCATGAATATGTAAAGAAGTCACATGAGTGAATTTTCAAAAGTCATATATACTAACGTCCCAAATTTTGAAGAGGAAAGAAAACGGAAATGGATGATATATGTAAGATGAGATGTTCAACCTTGCTTACATTCATAAAGTACAAATTAGAAAGACATACTGTTTTCAGGCATCAGATTGGCAATAATTAATGTTGGATAATATAAGGATTAGCTGTACGTGTGGGAACCTTGGGATTCAAAGTGGAGAATAGCCATCTGGGAGGGCACTTTGGCAATATTATTTGAAATTTGACATCAGCATTACTCATCCTCCAGCAATTTCCTAGAGCAGATCAGTGATTCTAATAGTGCATCTCTATTCTGGTAGCATCATCATCACCTGGGACTATGTTAGAAATGCAAAGCAGGTCTCCCAGGTGATCCAAATGCCAAAATTTGACAATCACCATTATGACCATTGTTAGGTAACTAAGGGATGACAGAACCATGCGATGAAACACTGTGCTACAATTAAGAAAATATGGGATAAATCCATATGCCTCGCCACACCAAAATATATTGTCAATAAAGCAAGCTATAGAGCAGGATGTGATAGAATAGCCATTTATGTAAGTGGTTCAGATAAGACTTGAGTCTTACCTGAAATGACTCCAGTTGTTACAAAGGAGAAAGTATTACTTGCCATATATACACACCGAAATGAACGATAACGAAAGGTCTTGCTAGAATGACCTGCAAGTGTAGACCAAATGGAGCCATCATTGCCAGGCGGGCCATGTCTGGCATGGTTTCCAAACTGGGGTATGCCTATGCCATTGAGTGCATGTTGGGCTCTCGGAGAATATATTAGCTCTACTATACTGCTTGTGTGTGCAGTTTTTACACCCCAAACCAGAAAGAATAGAACTTTATTAGTTTTAGTTATGGATTGACATAGGAGCCTTCAGTCTTTCTATACATCTGATGGCCATATGAGATTCGTAGTGAGCATATAAACTGAAGAAGTTGGGATTCTGTAATGCAACCATGTGCCTCGGTCGTTGTCCATTGTCAGTCCATTGTCTTCAATTTATTCAGTTTAAATGGTGTCATAGAACATGTTCCTTTAACATTACTGAAACTTGATACTTTGTAATGGTGACTGAGATTAAAAAATTATATCCGATAAGTGTGAACAGCTTAAACTATCACTAGTGGAAAAAAATGCACAACTTAGGGACTAAAAAGGTTTCAAATTTTCCTCATTTTTTTCTGTGATGACAGGTGGCTCTCCACAATATGCTACATATTTGAAAATATATTTGAAACGAAAACACATTTTAAAAGGTGGATATTTAAAGGTGGCCTTTAAAAATCAAGAGTAAGTTAACTGCTTTTATAAATGAATTATGCGCTAGAAAGAACATTTTGAATGTTTGAAAGAGCTTGGAATATGTGATTAGTCATTGTGTGACGTTGTTGCTAAGATCATGTAAGCCATTGTGTATTTTTTCATATTTGCTTACTTAACAAATCCTGAGAAATCAATGTTGTAAACATTTTTTGATTACTCGCACAGTTTCTTTCTTTCTTTCTTTTTTAATTTGGGCCCGGTTTGCTCCAAAATATTAACATGAAACAACTGGACAGTTGCGTGACTGGAGTGGAAATAAAAATTACGACCTCAAGTTCAACAAAATATTCCTTAATAATAATTAACTTTGGTCAATTACAAATGTAAGTTGTCAAGCATGTGCAAAAAGGAGCACCCCATCTCCGACTGTGGCATGGTTTCCTCCTTCTTTGCTGTTCAGCTCTGTATCTGCTACCTATGAAAGTCATCCCTATGATTCTCTGTTTAGTTTTCCAGAAGCCGCCTTTTGCCTTCCTTGCCTGTCCTGCTCATGCTTCTCTCATTCTGGCTGACTTTGTGGAAGTTGTAAAAAGGGGATTGCTGTCCTGTGCATAAATCCAGTCCAAGGAGTGGTGTCACAGTGACCATGGTCACCTGTTAGGGCTTCTGAAGTGCTTGTTTCACATGCATTTGTTGCAGGGTGCAGTCATCATTTTTCACAAAGCTTGTTTCATTCAGGTTTTCAACAAACACAAATACCTAAGGTGAACAAACTACAATTCCTCAAAGAACTGCTGAATTAGGGAGAAAACAGGTAAAACAAGTGATGCGGAGAGTCTCGGACCATATGGCTTGTCTGAGCAGCCAGAAGGATAAAGGAATTAAAGAAAGGTTTCAGCAGGGGTAGTATTGGCCAGGAGGAAACAGAGGACATTCTAGGAACAAGTAAAGGCAGGAAAATGTAGAACAATATAGTTTTGAGGTAGAATTACTAGGCTTTGCTTTGGTAGAAAGCCTGTCAGCAGCTGATGGAATCTCTCCTAGGAAAATTTTTATTACTAAATTATAAATTTATGGTTCTTAGCGTGGGCTATGCATCAAAGTTGTCTGGGACCTAACCCAAGACTACTGAAACAGGACTTCAGGTTGGGACCTCAAGCACTGTATGTTTTTTTTTTTTTACAAGATCAGTTAATTTTGAGGGGCTGAGAAATTTGTGCACAACGTGTCAGTATTTAATATTCTTTTGATGTTGCAAGGCCTTGCAACAGTGATGTTTATCTTTTTCATTAGGTATCTGCTGCATCGAAAGCAATACTCTCATAGATTTAAGCAGAGTCCTTAGGGTTCTTAGCACTGTCTCAAACATAAAGTTATAAAGTAAAGGAATAACTTTAATAACAGATTGTGAAAATTCTGAATACTGTGCTAAGTTATTTAACATTTTAATTGGTTAAAAAGGTGGATAATCATCGAGCAGAACTAACTGCATGTAAAAATTAGTTGTGGCCAATGGAACATTCTCCATGATAGATCACGTTAGCTCACAAACAAGCCTCAGTTCAAAAAGGTTGAAATCCTATCAAGCGTGTTTTCTAATAACCACAATATTATGAAACTAGAAATCAATTACATGAAGAGAACTGGAAAAACCACAAATGCATGGACATTAAACAGCATGCTACTGAACAACAGCTGGGTTATTGAAAAAATCAAAGGGAAAAAACATACTTAGAAACAAAGTGGAAACAGAAAGCCAATGGTGGAATCTGTGGGATGCAGCAAAGGTGGTTCTGAGAGGGACATTCTTAGCAATACAGGCCTACCTCCAGAATGAAGAAGCATCTCAAAAACTCTACACTTAAAGGAACTAAAAAAGAAGATCATAAACAAAGCTTAAAGTTAGTAGAAGGAAGGAAATAAAAAAGATCAGAATGGAAAGAAATGAAATAAAGACTAAAAACACAATAGAAAAGGTCGATGAGACTAAGAGGTAGTTTCTCGAAAAGATAAACAAAATTGACACACTTTTATCTAGACTCACCAAAGAAAAAGAAGTTTCAAAAGAATAAAATCCAAAATGAAGCTACAACTGATACCACAGAAATACAAAGGATTATAAGAGACTAGTGTCAACAATTATATACTAACAATTGGACGATCTCGAAGAAATGGATATATTCCTAAAAAATGGACTATCTATGTAAGACTGAATCATGAAGAAATAGGAAGTCTGAAAGGACTGATTACTATTAAGGAGATTGAATCAGTAATCAAAAGCCTCCCAACAAACAGAAGCCCAAGACCAGATGGCTTCATTGGTAAATTCTACCAAACATTCAAAAAAGATTTAACACCCATACTCAAATTATTCCAAAAAGTTGAAGAGGAAGGAATGCTTTTAAACTCATTTTACAAGTCCAGTCTTTATCCTGAAACCAAAAGCAGACAAAAACACCACACAAAAAGAAAGAAAATTATAAACAATATCCTTGATTAGCCTTGATACAAAAATGCACAATAAAATATTAGCAAACTGAATTCAACAATATATTAAAAGGATCATATGCCACCTTCAAGTGGGATTTATATCAGGGATGGAAGGATAGTTTATTTCTACAAATCAGTGTGATACAGCACTTTAACAGAATGAAGGATTAAAGTCATATAATCATCTCAATAGATGCAGAAAAAGCATATGACAAAATTCAAAATCCATTTATCATAATAACTCTCAACAAAATAGGTATAGAGGGAATGTACCCTTAATATAATAAAAACCGTATATGGCAAACCCACAGCTAATATCATACTCAAGGGTGAAAATCGGAAAGGTTTTTCTCTGAGATCAGAATAAGACAAGGATGCCCACTCTCTTCACTTGCTTACTGATGGGAATCCTAGGTACTGCGATTAGGCAAGGAAAGGAAATAAAAGGCACTCACATTGGAAAGAAAGAGGTGGAACTGTCACTGTTTACAGATGACATGTTACTGTATACAGAAAACCCTAAAGACCACCCAAAAACTGTTAGAACTAATAAATGAATTCAATAAAGTGGCAGGATACAGAGTTAATATACAAAAAGCTGTTGTGTTCCTCTACACCAATAACAAAATATGACAAAGAGAAATCAAGGGAATAACAGCACATACAATTGCATCAGAAAGAGTAAAATATCTAGAATAAATTTAACCAAGAAGGTGAAAGATTTGTACACTGAAAACTGTGAGACATTGATGAAAGGAAGTGAAGAAGACACAAATAAGTGGAAAGATACTCCCTGTTCATGGACTGGAAAAATTAATATTGTGAAGATGTTGACACTACCCAAAGGAGTGTACAGATTCAGAGGAATCCTCATCCAACTTCCAATGGCATTTTTTTGCAGAATAGAACAAATGGTTCTAAAATTAGCATGAAACCACAAAGACACCAAATAGATAAAGCACTCTTGAGAAAGAGGGACACAGTTAGAGGAACCACGCTCTCAGATTTCATACTGTACTACCAAGATGTATTAATCAAAACACTATGGTGTTGGTATAACAACAGACCCATAGATCAATGGAACAGAATATAAAGGCCAGAAATAAACCCATACATAGGTGCTCAATTAGTTATGATAAGGAAGCCAAGAATATGCAATGGGGGAGAGAAAATTTGTTCAATAAATGGTGTTGAGAAAACTGGGAAGCTACAAGGAAAATAATGAAATTGCACCAGGTTCTTATACCACTCTGGATAACAGAATGGACTTCCCCAGAAAGTTAAAAATAGAACTACCCTACAGTCCAGCATTGCACTACTCGGTATTTACCCAAAGAATGCAAAAATACTAATTCAAAGGGCTACGTGCACCCCAATGTTTACAGCAACATTATCTATAGTAGCCAAAATATGGGAACAGCCCAAGTGCCTGTCAACTGATGACTAGATAAGGAAGATGTGGTCTGTACATACAATGGAATTTTACTCAGCCATAAAATGAATGAAGTCTTGCCATTTACCAAGATGTGGATGGAGCTGGAGGTTATTATGCTAAGTGAAGTCAGTCAGAAAAAGCCAAATACCTTATGATTTCACTCATATGTGGAGTTTAAGAAACAAACAAGCAAAGGACAGACTCTTAACTATAGAGAGCAAACTGATGGTTACCAGGGGGGTCAGGGGGAAGGGATAGGGTAAAATAGGGAATGGAGATTAAGTATTGCAATTGCTGTGATAAACTCTGGGTGTTGTATGGAAGTGTTGAATCACTGTATTGTACACCTGAAGCTAATATTACACTGTATGTTAAGTAACTGGAATTTAAATAAAAACTTAAAACAAAAGGCAACTTACTGAATGGGAGAAGGTATTGGTAGGTCATATATCAATAGGGGGTTAATACTGAACATATATATGGAACACATACAACTCAATAAGAAAAACAACAAATAATTTGTTTTAAAAATGGGCAGAGGATCTGAACAGGTGTTTTTCCAAAGAACACATACAGATAGCCAATATGCACATGAAAAGGTGCTCAACATCCTTAACCATCATTAGAGAAATGCAAGTCAAAACTACAAATGGATATCATCTTGTACCTGCCCCGGTGGCTATTATCAGAAAGACAAGATATAACAAGTGTTGGTGAGGAGGTGGAGAAAAGGGAATCCTCATGTTCCATTGGTAAGAGTACAAGTTGGTATAGCCACTAGTGAAAACAGTATGGAGGCTTCTCAGTCACTAAATTCTACATCTGAAACTAATCTTACACTGTGTGTTAACTAACTGGCATTTAAATAAAAATTTGAAGAAAAATGAACAAAATGCCCCCTCAAAATAGAAGTATTATCTGATCAAGCAATTTCATTCCTGGATATCTATTAAGAAAAGGAAAATGCTAATTTAAAAAGACATATGCATGGCTACATTCATTGCAACATTGTTTATTAGGCAAGATATGGAAACAATGTAAGTGTTCATGGATGGATATACACAATGGAATATTACTCAGCCAAAAAAAGAATGAAATTTTGCCATTTGCAACAACATGGATGGATCCAGAGAGTATAATGCTAAGTGAAATAAGTCAGAGAAAGACAAATACTGCATGATTTCACTTGTATGTGGAATCTAAAAAATCAAAACAATTAAAACCCGGACATAGAGATAAAGAAAGCAAATTGTTAATAGCCAGAACAGAGGTGAACAGGGAAAGGGTGGGTAATGTGGTAAAGGAGATAAAAAAAAAAAAAAAAATACAGACTTTCACTGGGCACCTTGGTGGCTCAGTCTCTTAAGCCTCTGACTTCAGTACAGGTCATGATCCCACGGTTCGTGGGTTTAAACCCCGTATTGGGCTCTGTGCTGACAGCTCAGAGCCTAGAGCCTGCTTCAGATTCTGTGTCTCCCTCTCTTTCTGTCCCTCCCCCATTCACACTCTGTTTCTCTCTCTCACTCTTCTCTCAAAAATAAATAAACATCAAAGAAAAAAAATTTTAAAGTACAGACTTACACTCATATATTAAGGCATAGGATGTAATGTATAGCATGGGAACTATAATCAATAATATTAATCTCGTGTGATGAGAGATGGTAATTAGACTTATACAAAGGTCAAATCACTATGTTGTACCCCTAGAACTAATGTAATATTGTATCTCAACCATACTTCAATTAAAAAAAAAAACTAGATGTGGGCGTCAGCTAATGATGACCTCAGCTTTGAAATCTTCTGAAAAATACTTTTATTTTTATTTTTTTTTAATTTTTTTTAACGTTTATTTATTTTTGAGACAGAGAGAGACAGAACATGAATGGGAGAGGGTCAGAGAGAGAGGGAGACACAGAATGTGAAACAGGCTCCAGGCTCTGAGCAGTCAGCACAGAGCCCGACACGGGGCTTGAACTCACGGACCGCGAGATCATGACCTGAGCCGAAGTCGGACACTTAACCGACTGCGCCACCCAGGCTTCCCTGAAAAATACTTTTAAATATGGTTTGGATAAGAGAAATATTAGATTTTCCGCATATCTTCTTCAAAAGCAGTAAACTTGAAGTTCTACAGATGAATATCTACTGTGTATTTGTTGGGAAATCAGCCATTAATTGATAGAATTCTTTGTAGTTTAGTGTAAAAGTTCATTAAAGATGATTGAACACATTCTCAATAGGAATTGGAAATAAAAATATTCCCCCAACAAAACTCAACTGTGTTTTAGGATTTGCTTTCACTTTTCTTACGGCAAGTCACAAGATATCTGCATAAAATAATCTTCCTATAAATAGTCTTCCTGACTCATCTTAAAACTAGAGTCTATATTGTGTGGGCATGTGCACACATGCTTGCACACACACTTGCACACACACACTGAGAGCCCTTTATTAAGTGATGGAAATTTGTGCTAAATCCAATGATTTCTAATATAAACAGTCAAAAATGTTAAGTGGAGTTTCAATAATCCTTTATGTTAATTAAAAATCTTAAGACGCTCCAAATCCAGCCTCGTAAGAAGGAAAAAGTAAACCTCACAAATACTCTGCATAATTAGATTGATTACAGATGAGATTAGAAATGTCATCACTGGGGAGCCTATTTCTTAGTGCGACTGTGGTGGCTAAGTAGTGGCATATAAATGAGTCCCTAGAAAAGTGGCTGAATTAAATGAATAAATAATGTGTAATAAGTCATGAGTTACTGGTTATTAGTATTGTTTCACTTATTTTACTTATGGTTTATGTTCATTCTCAAATCTTTTTCTGAGTTGGTATTACAGTTGGAAACGTTTAGCATGTCTAAACTCTCAAGAGACTTTTTAAGCTAGGTGTACATATGCATAACAATTTTGCCTAGCTCTGTTTAACCAGAACAGGGTGTAAAGATATCACTGTCTAATTTAAGAAACATTATTAGTGTTAATAAAGACTTGCATTTTGTTAAAAAAAAATCAAGGTCTTTAATAACTTGCCTACTGTTGCATAGTCCAAAAGTCCTATATTAGGATCATGGGATCATTCCATCCATCACATTCCACAAATTGATATCTGATTTCACCTCTGGAGGATAACTATGTTATTGTTCTGATGTGACTTTATTGTTTTAGCTATTTTGCATCTCTGTGGTGCCTAAGCATCAGGAGGGTGAAAATTCTCTTCCTCTGGCATTTTCATGATCTGACTTCTGGCTCCTGATTTTTTTCTGATACTTAGAGAAAATGAAATTATTGTGCAATAATAAATTAAATATGGGGATACACCCTAAAAATATCACTGAGAGTCTCAAGCTCATTATATTAGCACACTGCGAGAACGTTGAACAACTGAAGATAAATGTTTATGCACAGAAGTTATTTAGGAAAATATACCCAACTTAGAAGGAGAGAGATTTTGAGGAATTCTTCATTTTTACTTTAGTGTAAACTACTTTTCCTTAATGGCCCCAGGATAGTATTATTTCATTTATTAAGCACTTAAAAATTATTTTCAGGGTGCCTGCGTGGCTCAGCTGGTAGAGAGACCAACTCTTGATTTTGGCTCCGGTCATGATCCCAGGATCGTGAGATTGAGTCCCAGGTTGGGCTCTGCTTTGAACATGGAGCCTACTTAAGATATTCTCTCTCTCTTTCTTTCTCTCTCTCTCTCTCTCTCTCTCTCTCTCTCTCTCCCGCCCTGTCCCCCCACCCACATGCTCTTTCTCTGTCTCCCAAATTAAAAAAAATCACATTATTTATTACAAAAATTTTTATTAGTACACATTTTCCATTTCTCTGTTATTTTTCAATTGTCTCTGACTTCCATGAACATTTGTTTAATGTTCTGTATGTTTTCAGGTGTGTCAACTCTTTTTTTTTAATGTTTATTTCTAGTTAGTTAATAGTGTTATATTAGTTTCAGGTGCACAATATAGTAATTCAGGACTTCCATACATCACCCTGTGCTCATCTCAACAAGTACACTCCTTAATCCCCATCACCTATTTCACCCATCCTCCCCCCCCCCCCACCTCATCTGTGGTAGCCATCAGTTCTCTGTATTTAAGAGTCTGTTTCTTTCTTTTTTTTAAGTGTATTTATTTTGAGAGAGTATGCACAGGGGAGGGACAGAGCAAAAGGGTCAGCACAGGGGAGGGACAGAGCAAAAGGGTCTGTCAGCACAGAGCCCAACATGGGGCTCCATCACCCGAATCATGAGATCACGACCTGAGCCAACATCAAGAATTGGATGCTTACTCTAGTGAGCCACCCAGGTGCCCCAAAAGTCTGTTTCATCACTTGTCTCTCTCTTATTTTTTTCCTTTGCTCATTTGTTTTGTTTCTTAAATTCCACATGAGTGAAATAATATGATATTTGTCTTTTCTCTGACTTGTCTCACTTAGCATTATCGTCTCTAGCTCCATCCATGCCATTGAAAATGGTGAGATTTCATTCTTTTTATGGTTGAATAATATTCCATTGTATATTTATATACCACATCTTCTATGTCAACTGATGGACACTTGAGCTGTTTTCATATCTTGGCTATTGTAAATAATTCTTCTGTAAACATCGAGGTGCACGTATCCCTTTGAATTAGTATTTTTGTATCCTGGGGTAAATACCTAGTAGTGCAATTACTGGATCATAAGGTAGTTCTATTTTTAATTTTCTGAGGAGCGTCCATACTGTTCTCCAGAGTGGCTGCCTCGGTTTGCATCCCCACCAACAGTGCACAGGGGTTCCTTTTCCTCCACATCCTCGCTGACACCTGTTATCTCTTGGGTTGTTGATTTTAGCCATTCCGATGGGTGCGAGGTGATAGCTCATTGTAGTTTTGATTTGTATTTCCCTGATGATAAGGCATCTTGTGTCTGTGGGCCATCTGGCTGTCTTCTTTGGAGTAATGTCTGTTCATATCTTCTGCTCATTGTCGGCTCTTACCATCATTTTGCCATAGGTTATGTCATTTTCAACAAGGCAACAATACATGTTATAGTATCAACTCTGTATGTATCCACTGATCCCCAAAAGAAAGTCTACAGGATCCCCAGGGTTTTCTGTAAGCTATTGTCTTTTCTGTTCTGCTTAAAAGCAGCAGTTTTGTGGAAGTGGTATGCAGTCTGTCTACGGAACATGCCTGTGGCGCCCTGCTGAGGGGCTTCACAAATCTCCTTTCTTAATCTTCCAGCTTCTCTGAGAGTTCCGTGTCTCAGGGTGGGGGGGGGGGCAGGGAGAGCCATGACACAGGAAGTCCTGGTACCAGGACGGTAACACTGGCATTCAGGGTCTTCCCTGTCTTTGGTGGCCCTGGGAAGGAAACGAAGAATCCTCTGAGCAATAGGGCAGGACAGTGGTTTGTTAGAAATAGAACAGAAGACATAATTGCAGGTGGCAAATGAGAAGAGCTGCCAAGACGAAATAATAGTGCATATTTGCCAGTTCCTAGTGGAGGTCATGACCGGATCTGCAGTATACTTGATATGTGCCTGTGGTGGGGGAGAAACTTCGTTCCCTGGACCTCTCTTGCCACAGGAAGGCACACCAACTAGAGAAATCTTGACTTCTCTCAGCTAGCTCTCTCATGTCCCCTTGGGTGATTGGGGAGCCTAGGGAAGGGACTTGGCATGTGTTGATCCCCTTCTTCCTCCTCTTTGGGGTCTGCCTCTGCATCGCTCTGCTTTATAATTCATTAAGGTGGCTAAAGCAGCCTCAGTTGGTCTGGCTGTGTATGTACTTCAGTATCCGCGTTCCTTCTGGCCCACAGCTGTAAGCCACATTCTCCAAAGTCCACGAGACTAGCACTAAGAGTGAATTTTTTATGTCCATTTTTTCAGTCTTGCATCAGTCTCTTCCTTGGTTCTAAACTTAGGCTTTAAGCAGAAGTGTGATTTACTCAACTCCCTAGAATATTAACATCATAGATATTGGTGAATTGGGTGTAATCAGAAGAAAGATCAGCACATATAAGGGAAATACATTCCTAATATCATAATGGAATATGGTAATGAAACGTGAAGATATTGAAGTTTTCATAGTAAACTTGGATAGTTCGTAAATGAAGGTTAAATTAGGCCCAAGCAAATGATTCTTTTTGAAATGTTGCTGTGGTATGTAAACACTTTTAAAATAGTCCAGCAGTATATAACAAAGCATGAAACTTTATATGAAAAACACACACGTTTACGCTTGATTTTATACACATTGGATGTGCTTGATAGAGAGTTTAGATGACTACCAAAGTCATTTTATTGTCCTGATGAGTGGTTAATTTAGGGTTGGTCTTCAATCTTATTTCTTATAAAGGAAATTCTAAATATCATAAGGTTACACTTTTTTTTCGTATTTAGTCGAGCAGTTTTTTTTTTTTAAAGTTTACCCATTTATGTTGAGAGAGAGCATGCATGTACATGTGCATGTGGTAGAGGGGAAGAGAGAGGGAGAGGGAGGGAGGGAGGGAGAGAGAGAAAGAGAGGGAGAAGAGAGAATCCTAAGCAGGCTCCTTACTGTCAGCACGGAACCCTCAAACCCATAAACCCTGAGATCATAACCTGAGCTGAAACCAAGAGTCAGATACTTAGCTGTCTAAGCCACACACGCACCCCAGCAGTAGTTTTATGCTACATTTAAAATTGCTACATTGCTACACTTTAAAATTACCATCCCCCAATCCAGTCCACGCTCCAGCCTAGTTTCTTCAGAATTTTCTGGGGACAGGAGCCCAGGTATCAATATATATTTATTAAAACCCAAATGATCCCAAAGTATAGACACATTTAAGGATTATTGTAGCAATAATTTAAAAGTACGTTAGCACCCTCCCCCACCCTCATTTGCAGCTTCGCTTTCTGGGGGTTTCGGTACCTGTGCTCAAACGAGGCTGGAAACAGGTGATCGTCCTTCTGACCAATCTTGTCACATCACTGATAGCCTGATGCTGCACTTACAGTGCCTATCTCAGTCACCTCCATCTCATCATGTATGCATTTTATCATCCCACATCATCACGAGAAGTTGGGTGAGTTTGGTACAATAAGGTATTTGGAGAGAGAGAGACAGAGACAGAGAAGAGAGAGACCACATTCACACAACTTGTATTACAGTATGTTATTATAATTGTTCTATTTTATTATTAGTTCTTTTGTTAATTTCCCAACTGTGCCTAATTTATAAATTAAGCTTTGTTGTAAGTACATATGTAGAGGAAAAAACATAGCGTGTGTAGGGTTCAGTACTGTTGTGGTTTCAGGCATGGAGGACTTCAAACATATACCCCTCAAAGCGGGACTAGAGTAGTACATTCTTTTTTTAAATTTTTTTTTTAACATTTATTTATTATTGAGAGACAGAGCATGAGCAGGGGAGGGGCAGAGAGAGGAGGAGACACAGAATCCAAAGCAGGCTCCAGGCTCTGAGCTGTCAGCACAGAGCCCGATGCGGGGCTCGAACCCACGAACCGCGAGGTCATGACCTGAGCCGAAGTCGGATGCTTAACCAACTGAGCCACCCAGGCGCCCCGTACGGTAAAACATTCTTTAGGAAAATAATCAGTTAGAAAGTAGAGAGAGGTGTGAGTACCAGTTATATGCCCTGTGATCAAATGTGATCGTTGTGGTGCATTGTGAGTGTCATTCAGTGTGGACAAATTCAAAGGGAAAAGAAGCAAATAAAACTTTTTTAAGTATAGATGATAAATCAGTTGTAAACCTGATTTACAGGTTTTTACACAATTATCCCTTGTGTAAATTATCTGTCAAATAGATTTCAGAGAAAAGCAGATGTTTGCTCTTGTATGCTGTCTGTTTCAGAACCCATCTTAATATAGGTTATATTCAGAAAGTACCTTGTGCTTTTATCAGATATTCCTCATGTTGTAATATTTGCTGTAAAAAGATGAAGTGAAATAAAAAGCAAAAGTGAAATGTTGGGGACGAGAGGTTCTCAGCGTTGGATTGTAGGCTACCTGACTGCAGGGCCGGGTGCGGTTCATTTCTCCGCATTCCTCGGGATCCCCAGGACTTGGTTGTGGCTTTGGTTAAATTGTCAGTGTTTGGTGAGTGATCACATTAGGGAATTTGTAGATTAGAATGACAGTGGAAAAGCCAGCCAGAAACTGGAAAGGCACGGACTTTTTAATTTCATCTGGGCTGGAGTTCAACAGTGTTTCTATTTAGTTCCCTCCCCTGTAAATGAGATTAGTGTTCTCTATCTTACCTACTTGCTGGGAAAGTTGAGATGATGTTTGTAAAACACCTGGTGACTGTAATAACTGGTGTGTGTTGATGTACTTGTGCTCTTCTACACCTGTAGTGAAAACAGTTAGTATGAGAGTTAATACAAGAAGTTGCTTCGGGCAAGATCAAAGAGGTTTTTGGCTGCTTTCTCCTCGAGGATTTTGATGGCTTCCTGTCTTACATTGAGGTCTTTCATCCATTTTGAGTTTCTTTTTGTGGATGGTGTAAGAAAGTGGTCCAGGTTCATTCTTCTTCATGTCGCTGTCCAGTTTTCCCAGCACCACTTGCTGAAGAGACTGTCTTTATTCTATTGGATATTCTTTCCTGCTTTGTCAAAGATGAGTTGGCCATATGTGTGTGGGTCAATTTCTGGGTTCTCTATTCTGTTCCATTGATCTGAATGTCTGTTCCTGTGCCAGTCCCATACTGTCTTGATGATTACAGGTTTGTAGTGTAGCTTGAAGTCCGTGATTGTGATGCTTCCTGCTTTGGTTTTCTTTTTCAAGATCGCTTTGGCTATTCGGGGTCTTTTCTGGTTCCATACAAATTTTAGGATTATTTGTGCTAGCTCTGTGAAGAATGCTGGTGTTACTTTGATAGGGATTGCATTGAATATGTAGATTGCTTTGGGTAGTATTGACATTTTAACAATATTTGTTCTTCCTATCCAGGAGCATGGAATTTTTTCCCATTTTTTTGTGTCTTCTTCAATTTCTTTCATAACCTTTTTATAGTTTCCAGTGTATAGATTTTTCACCTCTTTGGTTAGATTTATTCCTATGTATTTTATGGTTTTTTGTGCAACTGTAAATGGGATTGATTCCTTGATTTCTCTTTCTGTCGCTTCATTGTTGGTATATAGGAATGCAACCGATTTCTGTGCATTGATTTTATATACTACAACTTTGCTGAATTCATGAATCAATTCTAGTAGTTTTCTGGTGGAATCTTTTGGGTTTTCCATATAGAGTATCATGTCACCTGTGAAGAGTGAAAGTTTGACCTCTCCCTGGCCAATTTGAATGTCTTTTATTTCTTTGTGTTGTCTGATTGCAGAGGCTAAGACTTCCAATACTATGTTGAGTAACAGTCGCGAGAGTGGACATACCTATCTTGTTCCTGACCTTAGGAGGAAAGCTTTCAGTTTTTCCCCATTGAGGATGATATTGGTGTTGCACTATCAACAATAGCCAAAGTATGGAAAGAGCCCAAATGTCCATCGATGAATGAATGGATAAAGAAAACGTCATATATATATATATATGATGGAGTATTACTCGGCAATTAAAAAGAATGAAATCTTGCCATTAGCAACTACGTGGTTGGAACTGGAGGGTATTATGCTAAGTGAAATCAGTCAGTCAGAAAAAGACAAAAATCCTATGACTTCACTCATATGAGGACTTTAAGAGACAAAAAAGATGAACATAAGGGAAGGTAAACAAAAATAATATAAAAACAGGGAGGGGGACAAAGCAGAAGAGACTCATAAATGTGAAAAACAAACTGAGGGTTGCTGGAGGGGTTGTGGGAGGCGCGATGGGCTAAATGGGTAAGGGGCATTAAGGAATCTACTCCTGAAATCACTGTTTCACTATATGCTAGCTAATTTGGATGTAAATTTAAAAAAATAAAAAATAAAACTAAAAAATATATGAGATACTATAAGTATAATTGGGAAAAAAAAGAAAATGGAGCAGTTGGTTTGCAACAAGGTTAAGGAGGTTATAACATTTAAGTTTGAAGGAAATAGTGAGCCCCTTATTGGTTAAAGAAATTCTCATGGAAATCCATGGACCTTACTGTCCTTGTTCTCCACCTACTCAGAAATGACTGGTTAGCTTTGGGTGGGCTCCTTGGGCCATTGGTGACATCATTGGCCTGTCTTTTTGAAGGCCTGGCCCTGGTGAAGTCATAGAGAAGGAAGGCACAATCTATATTAAACATCTCTGGCGTCAGCTTTTTGTGCCAGTGTCATCGCTCCGTGGAAAAGCCTTTGCCAACCTCTCCCAACCTCCTCATTCCTCTCCTTGTTGGATACCTTGAGATAATGTGTAACCGGGGGTGGGTGTGCTAGGTGGGGACTTTTCCGGACTTGGGGATGGGGATCTGTGGATTCAACGACATTCTACCATCACAGGTTTGCTGGCTGTGGGCTCTCACTTAGGGGAGACGAGAGGTGCCGTTTCATTGAGTGGTCACCATAGACTCAGCACTCCCCAGGTGAGAGGGCAGATGGAGGATGCATGGTGGCTTTGGGGGCAGTGCAGTGTGAGCAGAGGCAAACTCCCCCCTGCCTGAGTGAAGACTGGAGGCCATTCCCTTCCTGAGGTCCTGCCAGTCACTGGCAGAGTTGGGGAATGCTAAGCAAAGAGTGAAGGACCACATCTCCTTCCCTGGGCTTACTGAACTTGACTATGAAAAAGAAGTGTGGTGGCTGGCTGGCATTGTGTTGAATTTCTGGTTTCTGGGAACTATGAGAGATGGGTCCAGCCTGTGCCTGGGAGCTCAGAATTGTGTAGCAGGGGCAGATGAGGGTGGCTTTCAACTTCCCGGGGGCCCTATGGTGTGGTGTTCCTAAACAAGTGACTTGGCAGTCCAGAGGGGATCATCTGGAGGACTTGGCCCTGGCTCCAAGGGTCTATTGATGCCCAAGGCAGATGCTGTGAGCTGAGCAGCTCTCACAGGTGCTTTCCGGAAGCTTAATGAGTGGGAGCCCCTTACAGGAAGGAGACCTCACACTCAACAGGGAAAGTCACTTGAAGCCCCCCCCCCTTTTCCTTGTCCTTCTTTTGTCCTCTCCCAAATCCTCAAAGTGGAAGAGAGAGAGGAGATAGGTTACAGGGTATGGCCTCTACCCTCCTTAATACTAAAGAAAGGAAGATTGACTTTAGAACGATGTTAGAGTCTTAAAATCCACAAGTATTAATTCTTCTTAACTGAAATTAGACGGTTTAAGTAACCAAAAATCACTGAAAATTTAATAAATTTAGACAAAACTTTTTTTAAGGAAACCAGCCACGCAGCAGGAAAGGGAAGGTTGACAAATGATCGCAGGTAGAAGTAACTGGGAAAAAATAAGACCATTTGATATTGAAACCTCAAAAAGTAGTGATTCCTCACATAGCCAAGGTAGATATTTGAATTCCAGGAGAAGCCGTGATAATAGCTGACCTCCATCTAAGTGACTTATTAAGACTGCCAACTCATAACTGATATAACCCATATTTTATGTGGATGGAGGTCAGCAGCTTCCCGGGCGCTGGCTCTCCACGAGGCTACCTATGGATTCTTCCCCAAGGGCTTGTTTGTGCCTGTTGTGTTCCCATGAATAGGTCATTTAGCTGAACAATACATAAAGCAATGGGATGGGAGGGCAAGGTGAAACCTATTGTTTCAGTGAGAGCTACCATACATGCTGGAAGGTGAGAAGAAAAAAGCTGTTATATCCTTTGGATAAATACCTGTTAATGCAATTGCTGGGCCGTGGACTAGTTCTATTTTTAATTTTTTGAGGAACCTCCATACTGGTTTCCAGAGTGGCTTGCTGATTCGAATGGGCACATGCCCCCAGTGTTTATATCAGTGCTGTCAACAATAGCCAAATTATGAAAAGAGCCCAAATGGCCATTGACTGATGGATGGATGAAGAAGATGTGATGTAATATATACACAATGGAATACTAATTGGTGATGAAAAGGAATGTAATTTTGCCATTCGCAACAACATGGCTGGAAGTGGAGGGTACTGTGCTAAGTGAAAGAAATCAGTCAGAGAAAGACAGATATTATATGATTTCACTCATAGGTGGAATTTGAGAAACACAACAGATGAACATAGGGGAAGGGGAGGAAAAATAAGATAAAAACAGAGAGGGAGGGAAACCGTAAGAGACTTTTAAATACAGAGAACAAACTGAGGGTTGCTGGAGGGGCGGTGGATGGGGGGATAGGTTAAATGGGTGATGAGCATCAAAGAGGACACTTTTGGGGATGAACACTGGGTGTCATATGTAAGGGATGAATCACTGGGTTCCATTCCTGAAGCCAAGACTACACTGTATGTTAACTAACTTGAATTTAAATTAAAAAAAAAAAAAAGATTCTGGGGAAGGTGCAGGTATCTGCTCATCCTGCAGCCACCTAAGACAAGCCAGCAAGCCCCTTGTATAGGTTTCCTTGCTTATAAAACGACCACATACCAAAAAAAAAAAAAAAAGAAAAGAAAAAAAAGAAAAAGAAAAAGAAAAAAAATAGCTGTTGGATTAGGGTGTGTTATGAAGGCAATAAAAAGTATGGTAAAAAAAAAATCATAAAGTCCAAAATTGGTCTGCACTCACTCTGTTTCACAGTTTTGACATTGAATTCCCTACACCTCTGATAATTAACTAAAATGTGCGCTTACAGAAGATGCAGCATGTATCACAGGTCACGCACGAAGATGTTGTTGCCTTCTGATCTGAGGTCCAGACCCCAAAGGGACCTGTCTTTCTATGGAAAGATGAGAGAGCGAGTGTACATCATGTTGTAAGTTTAAAAAAAAAAATTAAAGGATTCTATCAAAATTTGTCAGTTGTTTTGCTTTAACTGGTTTTCTCACTTTTTTTTTAGTAAACTTTTTTATTTTAGAACACTTTTCGATTTACAGAGCTGTGAGAAAATAGTTCAGAGAGTTTCCATATGCTTCACACTCAGTTTTCCCTATTATCAACATCTAACATTCCTGTGTTTCATTTGTCACAATTAATGAAGCAATATTGGTACATGATTACTAACTGAAGTTCATAGTTTATTCAGATTTCGTCAGTTTTTTCCTAATTTTTTGTTGTTGTTGTTGTTGTTCTGGGATCTCATTCAGGATACCATGTTACATGTAGTAGTTATGTCTTCTAGTCTCCTCTTGGCAGGGCGGTTTTCCTGACCTTCCTTATTTTTGATGACCTTTGATGTCCGTGGCAGTTTTGAGGAGTGCTGGTCAGGTATTTTTTAGAATATCCCTCCACTGGCATTTATCTGAAGTTCTGATCATGATTCAACTGAGGTTATGGGGTTTGAAAGGAAGACCACAGATAAAGCATCATTCCTGTGAAGGTTACTTCCTGTCAACATGACTTCTCTCTATTGATGTTGACTTTGATCCCTGGCTGGGGTTGCTGCTCAAAGTCACCTGGAGAATCCACCGACCGTTCGCATTTTTGGGCCTGGAGATTTTGATTCCAAAATTAAAAGATACATTTGGCAACTGGTTGGTTAAAATAGTGCAAGGAATGTCATAGGTAATAAACACCATTAGGATCTTTGAGCTCTGAAATTCTTTTATTCTGGGGCAACCTTAAAACTAAGTATCAGGTGCTGAAACTTACACTGGTATGGACTAGCAGTTCTCAACTACTTAGGTATATCAGAATCAAAATCAATCAGAATTGTAGAGCTAAAATAGAAATACACGAGGGCCAAGGGTCATCGAGAGAGTCAGGGCCTGGGTGTTTGTGTTTACCAAATTTTTCAGGTGAATTCTGACATGACAGACATTTGAACACTAAAAATAAAAATTTTGGCTGCAGGACACTTTGGGCAGGGGGAGAGGGGGAGATACCTGTTGTGTTTTCTTGTCTTACATCCGGTTCTCTACTTTAGGTATAGATCCTAATGCTTGTTAGTGAAGCCCTTTCTCATTTGTATGGTTGCCTCTGTCTAAGACTCAGCAGTGAAGCCTTGACTCAAGCTTGGTCAATGAACCAAGTCCATTTTCCTGATTTCAGAACTTGATCAGGGCTGGAAACATGAACCAAGTTGACCATGTTAACTGAAGTGAAGCAAATGAATGGGAAATATGAATATGAACATTGCATCTAACAAATTCAGTGTTTTGAACATTGATGTACGAAATGCCAAGGTAAACTTGACTCAAGAGGTGTTTTGTAATCAATAGTCAATGAACTGATTATGTAGTTATGGCAGAATGCCATCTTCGGATTAATGATAGATGGCTATTGTTAAAGTAATTGTGCACAAAGGCCCCGTTTGTTGAAGAGAAAGGTGATTCATTTGTAGCTGAGAGACAAACTCACATGCCAAGAGATGTTTCCTGACATTTTGTTCATGTGAAGGTCAATTATGGTAATTTATTTAAGCAATTCATTGAGTATATTAAAACAAAGTGACTGAAAGTGAGGATGTGCTTATACAATTAAGGTTTTGGAACAAAAGGATGCCACACCTATGTATGTCATGAGTGTTACATGTTTATTGAGACTTACTTAATGAAGATACTTTTTAACAAGCAATCATCCCTAGATTATCCTTTTTGACAATCTAGATTTTATATACTGTTTTTATTGGAAGCACCGATAGCTAGTAATATAACTTACCTAATTTTTTATTATGGGATGCCTCATGGTTCTCAATTATTCAGTTATTTTGATCATTCTAATTAAGGACTTGTAACTAAAGAATGTTTAAAAATAAAATATTTCTATCCTCTGCTATTCAAGATTATGCCCCCCTCCCTTTATGAAGGAACAGGCAATTTTTATTTGCTACATGATTAACTTGGGAACATCTCCCTGGGATAAAGCATCCTATCGTAGCTAAAGTCAGATATATTTTGTGGGGAAATCCCAGATTAGTCGCTCCTCAGCCATTTGTGAGGTTGAGTATGTTCATCAATCTAAGTCATAGTTTTCTCATCTATGAAATAATTGGGATATTTATTTGGTATCCCATTTCTGATTCTGCAGATTAAAAACAGCATAGCAGTATGCCTATCATATAGTACATGTTCACATATCGTGGCTGTTTTAGAGTCCATAGACTGCATCTGTTACTTCTTTGTGTCTCTGTTCCTATAGAAACACTTGCATGTCCGGCAGAGGAGGCACATGATTAGGAATTAAATTAATAGAAACTATTATCGACAATACATTGTTGGTAGAATGGGAGGTGATCATTTCGAACCCCAGTGTTTTCAACACGTCTTGCTAACTGGCTGAAGAAGGGGAGGTCTTTCCTCTGTGCTCTGCCTTGCTTTTTCATGACCACAGCAAAACCAAGATTTGGGTGTCTTTCCCACTCCCCGGGTGTATTTGTTCCCTAAGGTTGCTGCAAAAAATGACCACAAACTGAGTGGCTTAAAGCAATAGAAATCTGTTCTCTCTCAGTTCCGTGGGTAGAAGTCCTAAGTGAATGTGTCAGAAGGGCCAGCCATCCCCCTTCTGAAGACTCTAGGGGAGACTCCTTCCTTGTCTCTTCCAGCCTCAGTCGGCTGCTGGTAATTGTTGGCATTCCTTGCCTTGTGGCGGCATACTTCAGTCTCTGCCTCCATCATCGTATCATTTTCTTCTATGTATGTCTGTGTCCAAATTTTCCTCTTTTTAAGGACACCAGGCATTGGATTAGCTCACACCCTAATCCAGTATGACCTCATCTAAACTTATGTATGCAAAGGCCTTATTTCCAAATATCACATTCACAGGTTCCAGGTTGACAACTTTTGGGGGATACTGCTCCAAACAGTGCACCAAGGCTTCCGACACATGCTCCATCCCTTGTCCCTTCTGGAAACCCTGGCTTCTCACACGCTTTGCCCCTCTGACTCCCCTGCAAGCAACAGCAGCCCCCCTGAGAACAACCCGTAGCCCTCCCTGAAGTTCTACGGGAACGGAAAAGACCAAATTCTATTTGTGATATTACCTGCATTGACTTATTAGTTGTAAATATCCCAAGTTGTAAATTTTCCATGGGGAAATATTCTCCGTGGGAGAGTGATATCAAATAGCAAGAGAATTGGGGAAAATGCAATGGAGGGACATTTGTAACAGGTACTGAGTGTCCAATGGTATGAAGATCTAAACCCGCCTGAGCTCATCTCATGTGAGGATAGTGCTCAGCATTCTCTCAGTTTTACAGGTGAGGAAATGGATGTTTCAGTTACATGACTTCTCCAAGGTCCCACAGCTAATACATGGCAGAGAGAATTGTATGTCCAGTTTTCTCCAATGCAAATGTTCAAGTCCCTTCCTCTTCTCCAAGAATTTAGGATATATATAAAATATATATATATATATATATATATATATATATATATCATATATATAAGCATATATATACATATTATATATATAAGCATATATATAATATGTATATATATATCTGTATATGTATATATCTGTATATGTATGTATGTGTGTATATATATCTCTCTCTACATATATATGTATTTACATATATACGTATATATACATATACATATATATATATACATATATACACACACACACACAAACTTTTTTCTCTTTTAACTGCCCACTGAATTTCTATGATATTTTCTTATGATGGAATAATTCCTGAAAAGACATTGTGATGAAAACGATGTTTTCCCCTACCCTTGTAAGTGCTATTTGTCACACACATATTTCACACATATACTCTTCATCCTCTTTATTTTGCTGTCTTTGATAACAATGCTTTCTGACCACTACTTGCAACTTATTCAAATGAGATGTGCGTCCTGAGGGGATTCCAGAAGGCAAGCTAGGATGGATGTGGATGGAAGAAGCGAGGGACTGGTGACTGCATTTCCAGCTAAGGAGTATTATAGTCAGAACGTTGCAGCAGTTGAAATTAGTTGTTAGGGACGGTCTCCTCGATATGCAGAAAAAGACTGTCGGGTAACACAAAGTAGAGTAGTGTGATACAGTTGGAAAAACACATCCCTTCAGTCAAGACGGAGGTATATTTTATTTCCAGTTTGCAAATGACAATTTAAGTGACTGCTCATCAACATGGCTAGCGTGTAACCAGTGATTCTGACAAAAGCCGGCATTATTTTGTTCTCTGTCTAGAAATAAGCAAATTGACTTGACTTGAAATATATTCCAGTGAACTATGCTGTGTGTTTATCGACTAATAAAAGACACAGTAACGTTAAGGCTTATTCAGTTGTTGTTGTTGCTGTTGTTGTTGTTTTGTTTTAAGCTAATACTTGAATTGCCTTCTGCTCAATAGTTTTCCTGACCACATTCAGTCCTACAGATTCATGTACTGTCTCTTCTTGCTTGACAACATATTCAGTATTTTATCTCCTCTAACAAATTGTTTAGAATAGCAAGTACAAAACAAAAAGAGAAAACAACCCTAGTGTGCATTCTCTTAGTATTAAAAGAAAGAATTTAATGGCTTCTACATAATGACTTTCTTTTAATATTGATTGGGTATAAATTTCCGTGTTTTTCATATGGTTCTTTATTTGGTCCTGATTTGTGGAAACTAGTTGTAAAAGAAAACAACATTGTCAGAGCTCTGTCCTAAAACAGCACCTGGAGTGAAGGCTGAGTTTGGCATAACTGATTCTGCATTGCAATAGTTTTTAAGTCAATTGGCGATATTATGTATTAAATAAAAATGAACTGTTTGGGGCAATATTATTACTATTGCCCAAAGTAGGAAACCTAAAAAGAACTGAATTTTACTGCTTGAAAAAAATCATTATATTTGCATGGGCTTACAAACATATTTAAATTCACATGCGGATGCAATCTTTTTTTCTTGTTACATTCTACAATGGGTACGTGAACTCGCAGATTAAGTGGGTCGTGTCCAGTGGCCTCCACTGCTATTTGAGGTTGATTTCATGGTGGGCAGACACCGTTCAGCACAAAAGCTCCCTCCGTGACACTGTCAATCCAACTTGGCACTGACACCTCAGGGTCTCGTATAGGGTGATGACTTGGGTCATTTTATAGTCAGTTCTTTGAGGCATCTTCCTTAACTGGTCCACTACATGATTTATCTCAGTTTCTGTAACCATGGCAAATTTGAGTTATGATAAATCATTCTGAGAACTTCAAATAAATGGCAGAAGATGAATTTCATGACACATATTTTGCTCCCTTGAACCATATTCTAATAAGATATTATAAAATTCTGCTGCAGATGTCGAGGCTCTCCAATGCCTGACTTAATAGAAACTTTGCTATTATCTGTTGGGCTTTGTGTGACATTTCACTGAAACAAAGGTTTCAGTGGCCAAAAGATCAGGCAACTATGTCTGCTCTTCTGAAATTAAAAGGAGTTTACCACCTTTTTAAAGAAAAGGACAACTGTATGTTTCATCTGTATTTAACTCTTTAAAGCAAAATTCTTCACCATTTAGAGTTTATATACCTATTTGAGAATTTTCTATAAGTTTGAAACTTAGAAAAATTTACAAATGCATAGGCATGCAGTTTTTCAGAGATAATTTAAAATATTCAAAGTTTTTTTTTTAATTTTTTTTTTCAACGTTTATTTATTTTTGGGACAGAGAGAGACAGAGCATGAACGGGGAGGGGCAGAGAGAGAGGGAGACACAGAATCGGAAACAGGCTCCAGGCTCTGAGCCATCAGCCCAGAGCCCGACGCGGGGCTCGAACTCACGGACCGCGAGATCGTGACCTGGCTGAAGTCGGACGCTCAACCGACTGCGCCACCCAGGCGCCTCTATAATATTCAAAGATTACTGTAAGCCCTTGAATGCCAAGTCAAGAACTCTTATCTAAATTTTATGTGATTATTAATTTTACCACCAGAAAACCTGAGACAAAAAGCCTGCTACTGGCCTTTATATTGTTTATAAAAATGAATTCAACAGAGATATAACTTTAATTCTAAAAATAAAACTTTAGAAATAGTTAAGAGAGTGTATGCATAGAATATTGGAAAATCAAAGGCAGACATAATAAAGAATCAATGATTGAATGAAGATTAAAACATCGAATTTCTAAATAACAAAATCATTGTAAAATGAACTTTTGATGACTAATAGGAAAAAAGTAACTTGATACATATGTATGCTAGTTAGATAGTTCATCTTTCTCCTATATAATGAAAAATATATAAGAAAAGACTGTCATGATGGTAGAAAAATGGAGAAAGGCCCTGAATGTGCAAACCTTAATAAGAAATAAAATTGTTCAATGAAATGTTCATTTTCCCTAGTAATTAAAGCCTAATGTAGCTGTTTGTTCTTCAGATCAGCAGACTTAATACAAAAAAAAATCCCAGTACCCAGCATGGCATTCTGATGTGCCTACTGAGCCCATAAATCGAACAACCTCCCTGGAGTGAAATTTTTCAGTGTGTTTCCAAAGCCCTAAAACGGTACATGGCTTGAGGCAGTAATCCCATTTCAAATAACTTATTTAAGAAAACGGACAAGAAAGCAAAGGTTTCTGTTGCAACCTCTTTTACTAATGGGAAATGGGAGACAACTTAAATATTCTAAAAAGCAGATGGAGTAGGTAATTATAATACATCAGCTAATTAGATATGATTGAGTCATTAAAATGACATTGCATAAAATGATTACTGATATAGAAGAGCGTCAGAAGAAAATATTAATTGAAGACTGCATATTACAAAGTAACTACAGAATTTTGTTTGTATTGTGAAAAATATCATATATATGTATGTGTATATATATATATATATATATATATATATATACACATACTGTTTTTTTAATGGTAGTATTTTAAGTATTTTAACTCTGCTCTTTTCAAATTACATTGCTTATTGGTATTTTGTATTTTCTGCTGTCCTGCACAAATGGAATCTGTTCCAGATTTAAATTTTAAATTTATTTCGGAATCTAAAAAACAATGCTGAAAGCGTGGATGTATGAAACATGTAGTTATTTCCAAGATGATAAGAAGTTCAGATTCCTTTCCTTTTTTGTATTTTAAAGCTTTTAATTACATATGTGTATATATGTGATTTCATATATATTTACATCATGTATATATAGTGATTTTATGAGGAGATTAGGGATATTTGGTTCTGACAGAATCCAGCTCGTACATGTTTAAGAAAAGAACAAGTTCTTGTTTTGTTTTATGAGGAGACAGCTTGGGTCTCTGTTACCCAGGAGGACGAATGTGACTTTCTCAGGAAACCAATGATACTAGTCACCTCTCTGTTCCTTTTTGGGTACTTGCTGTGCTCTCTCCCTGTCTCTTTCTCATTCTTTCTCTCTCCCCTCATCTTTCTCTCCATCTTTCTGCTTCTCTGGTCTACATGATGGGAAGCACAAGCACTCAGTATTCTCAGACCCTACAGTGGTAGAGCCGTAGTCATCAGAGAGAGATTGGGTAACCCCACTGGACCCCAGATCCACAGTCCCAGGTCAGACTGTGTCTGTGGTAGCATGGGTCAGATGCCCATGGCCAGAAAGTTGGCTCTGGGGGAGGGGTCCAGCAGGGTATAAGAACATGTCAGCTCTCTCCTGTTCCCTGTGGATCACAGCACACAAGTTCCTTGATTATTGGGAAAAGTTCAACCAAATCAAAAATGTGTATCTGCCATCTGAGCAGTCTTTTTATTATTTGTTTAGTTTTCTGCAGAACACCTGACAAACTGAATGAGAATCTTCACTAGGATTTCAAGATCCTGATGTATTATAATCATGCGTTGTTTTGTATAGTATTAGTTCAGTACCAAGCACTCAGATTAAGATTAGAATATAAAATTGCAATCAAATTCCACGGATGCTCGTTCTGTGTTTTGGAAAGTACAGAGACCAGGTGTCAGTGCATGTGTGTGTCTCTCAGTCTGGATGCTGGGGAGGGTCTCCTGATAAGCTTCAGGCAGTCTCTGTTTCGTCTTGTCCAACACACGACTGTGGCTTCTCTCCAAAGACTTCGCCAACCGCAAAAGTGTTGTAGGGTGTTTGGAACAATTTAACCCACGGTGTTAGTTTACTTCAACTATTCTCGCAGGCTGATGACGTCCTTTAAAATGTTTAGCTACTTAGAATTTTATCGTTTTCCCCAGAGTTCTAGCAGAATCCAGTCCTAAAAATATACAGAAAGTTATTAAACCTGGAATTAGGCTGCCAACATATTTTCAAATCGAATGTTTAATTTCATAATTGGGAAATGATACATCTGCCTGGAGAAAATCAGTGGGGTTGGAAAACAAATTATGTGTCGACAGTGTTGGTGCAGAGAAATTATACATATTTATGAATGGCCAAATCATCTTATTACTGGAATTTGAAAATATAATTATCAATCATTTATGAGGTAATGATTTCAACTGAATGCCTTCTCCCGGGGCATGTATTTTATGTGTGTGTGAATTGACACACGTATACTTCTCATGCACAGTCTCCCTGGGTACTATCTCATTTAATCTTTACATTTTATTAATAGAATTCAGAATCTATAGAATTAGGTGTCTACTTCACTGCTACTGCAAATAGGTACTGTGTGAAATGATTAGTAAAGTAAATTTCCATTTTAAGTTTTAGGAGAATGCTAAGCGTCACAGTATTTTAATATTTATGTGTCACATACACCTTAAGTACGTTGTGTGATTCGTTCAAAGACCGTATTAAACTGAGATCCTTTAAGGATTTTAGTTTTGTACTCATAAATGTGAAAGGACAGTGTCTTCTATTGATGTGTGGTTATTGTAGTTCGCTATAAATATAAATGTGTTTTCCATGTCACTTTATTTTAATACTGTGGGGATTGGATGACATCAGTCTTCAGGAAGATACTCTGGAGGTACCATCACCGCCCCCCACAAAGTTGCCGTGGAGACAGCCTCGCCACGGTTTCCGTGTCTGGGTTTTCAAGATGAGGTACGGGACAGGCGGTTCTTTCAGTGACCGAGGCCTGGATTCCGGAAGGAATTCCAGAATTTGTAAATCTGATTTTCTGGTGTGCTGCTTAGAATTCTACATTTTTACCAAGGTCCCCTGTGATCTGCTGCATATGGACGAGTGAGACCCACTGACTTTATTCAGAGGGGAAATATATCCGTTATATAACGTGTGAAAGTCAAAGCATCGAAAATGCTCTTTCCTCCCCTTTAAGAGAAATCGACTTTATTATGTTAGCTGGATGAGTTCTTTCCTGCAGAAACCTAAATCTGGGGAGAATAACTCCATGCAACATTCTATTGCTGAGTTCTGGAAAGGCAGAGAAAGGACCCAGGATCCTGCACATAAAGGAATCGGGGCCTTTAGGGCTAGTATGTTTCTCATGGGAGGATCTCGTGATTCATCTCTGACACTGGTTTGTCCTCAGAAATGACTGCAGAGAGTTCTTGTCAATCATTTGGAGATAGTGTGCTGTTGAGAACTCTAAGTGCCTAGTCGGGCAACCTGGATTCTGGGTCTAGCTTAGTCATTCGTTGGTTATATGAACTTTGGAAATTCTTAGGACCCCAGATTCTTGGCTCTTTAGCAATATCCTGATTGAGAAGGAGGCTCTTTGAGTTGTGGGTGGCCCTCACTGCCCATGACTTAGTATATTACATCCTTAATATAGTTCTAGTTGTTGTCAGAAAGACTGATTAAGACACCACAGAAAACCTGGTTCATTTAGTTTTGTAGAGCTTCATGCCAGAGTTTTCTCATGCTTCATACTGTAATTAGGGGAAAAAATTGGTATGACAAGTCACGTCAACCTCTATCTTGGATTATTAGTAGAAATGAAGGAATCTGCAATTTCAACCTAGAATTTTTATATTTCAGTTAAGAATTTCGTGAAACATTATTGGAATGTTCTCTCTTTTTAACGTTTATTTAAACATTAATGAGAGAGAGGGAGAGAGGTCACAAGCCTGGGAGGAGCAGAGAGAAAGACAGAGGATGCAAAGAGGGCTCAGTGCTGACAGCAGCGAGCCCAGTGCGGGGTTCAAATTCATGAGCTGTGACATCATGACCTGAGCCAAAGTCGAACCCTCAAACAACTGAGCCACTCAGGTGCCCCTTGGAATGTTCTTTTAATTGACCGATGAAACTATGGACTGTTATGTGTCATATCTGTATCTGTCATATAGTTTTCCCTTTACTTAAATTGACAAATACTGTCCAAAGAATGTACAGTGGAGTAGATGGGGTACGGCCGCAGAGACTGTCAACAGAACACACAGTGTCGATCAGATGTTTGCCAAATAAGCTTGCTTCACTCTGCCTTTGGCACTCCTACCAAAGTGATCGTCAGCGTCTGGTCAGTGGGAAACTTGTGCAGACTCAGGGAGAATCATTCTTCATGGCAGGTTGCCTCGATTTGCATCCTCTAGGAATCCATTGTCAGTATTACGTAAAAGAGAGGCTAAAATCGTCCTGGAGGTTTACCAAAAGACAGTAAGATAAAAACGGGCATTCATCTGACTCACTCAGCGGCAGGGATAGAATTCTTGTTTGTGGCTCCCTTCTAAATCGGCTCCTGAGTGTAGCGTAGACTCAGTAGTCCTTTGTCCTAGAGACAGGTGCTCAGGCACAGGCTGTGCATTTTTGGAACTGGAGTTGGAGACATTCATTGGGTGTGTATGAACAGACAGAGACACGGACACAGCACACACACACTCTCACACCTGCAGTACTACGGCATCTTGGTAATTAACATTGTGCGGCCACCGGTTTTCCTGCCATCAAAGTATTTTGAAACAGTGGCGGTATTGGCCTGTCATGTACAGCTGCACAGGATGCACTCTGCACAACTCTAAGGGATGCTTTCATCTACCTCGGTGCGTCTCATCTATGTTTACTGTCCTGTTACAATGCTGATTCCATTCAGCTTCGCGTGACAGCCAGTGCTGCA
The DNA here is from genome assembly GCF_018350175.1 of Felis catus. NCBI lineage: Eukaryota > Metazoa > Chordata > Mammalia > Carnivora > Felidae > Felis > Felis catus. Next base: position 229,879,049 of record NC_058368.1, read on the forward strand.
GGAGTAGTGACTACGTTGAGGAGTGTGCCCCCAGACAACAATGTGGATGGTACCCGCCAGAGTTGCATGATGGGGCAGCCCTAGGGTGGAGCCAGGCTCGCACAGCTGCCTGCCACAGAGATCCGTCAGTTTCTTGGTTCTTCTCATAGCTGGTACTTATCACCATGAATATTTCAGACTCACAGATCTTCCCCTAAAATACGGTAGGTTTGAGATTTTATGTTACCGTATTTTAAAAAACAAGGAGAGGAGAGGAGAAGTAGGATTTATAGCACATCAGTCCATAGGTGACAGGCTTTCCTCCATGACTTGTAGGGGGCTCCCCAAATCCTCGTGGGCTGAACCTCTGAGGGACAATTAAATGGCCCCAGACTTCCCACTGTGAACATGAGGTGGCTCTGAGCCACTAATACTAATGTCATTGTGACTTGCCTTATTATCCCTATGTAATGCTTTCCAGCATTTCTTCCTGTGGGATGTGCATTCGTTCAGCCAGCCAATGGCATATTGAATCCACAAATATCTGTAAATAATTTATTACAGGAAATGTGATTCAGTTATTCAAAGTAAGTGTAATGGAAAGATAAAAATCATGTATAAGTCGAATTCTCATTATAGGAGTGACATAGTTAAAATGCCCCATGTATGTGCCACGGGATTTCCCCAAATTGAATATTATAGCCTGGCGTCATTGTGTGTCTTTTTGAAAATCCAAGCCTTTGTTTCTGTCTTCTGTGATGACTCTAGTCACTAAGAAATCATGCAAAATCCACAGTGTATACTGGATCTATTCTGATAAAATGAATAGATAACACTCACTATTTGAATATTTGGTTTTGATTGAAATATATTTTTAAATGTTTATTATTTATTTTTGAGAGAGAGAGAGAGAGAGAGAGAGAGAGAGAGAGAGAGAGAGAACACAAGTGGGACGGGGGCAGAGAGAGAGGGAGACACAGAATCTGAAGCAGGCTCCAGGCTCCGAGCTGTCAGCACAGAGCCCAACACAGGGCTTGACTCACAAACTGTGAGATCATGATGTCGGTTAAAGTCAGATGCTTAACCGACTGAGCCGCCCAGGCGCCCTTGATTGAAATAGTTTAATAACGTATTGTTAATAAATTATTTAAATCATTATCTGACCCAAAGTAGTTTTGACTCATTTTGAAAAACCCACGTCCATCAAATGGACTTCTAGATGTTGATCCTGGCATCTCCAGTCTTTCCTCTTCTCTCCATCTCATTTGAACCCATCATACACACAGATGACTGCAAGAGTCTTTATAACGGGGCTCTGCTGCAATTCCTACACCTTTTTTAAAGATAATTTTCAGACAGTTCTCAAAACTAAAATCTGACCTCGAAGGTCATTACCCCATGTATAAGATCCTCAAATTTATTGCCAGATTCTTTAAGATAAAGAGGACAAGCTCAAAAGTCTGGACTGCAGACCTTCTGTGGCCTGGACTTCCCTTTCTTTCCAGTCATATCTTGTAAGGTTCTTTTCTGTGGGACTTCACTCCACTTTTCCGATCGCTGTGGCCGCCTGGAGACTTGCTGTATGTGTGACTGCCTCAGACAGAGGAGCACACATACTCCCCGAGACTGGCGCTCCCTCCCCTCCGCACTCCCTCAGCCCCACTTCTGCTCGTCCTGTAGGGCTCAGTGTCCTGTTCCCCAGGCATGCCCCTGGCCTTGCCATCCTGCCTCACCCTGTCAGAACATTTGTCTCATTGCAGAGATGATCTCTTTACTCAGCTGCCCCCACTGAGGACCACAGAACGCCAATATCTTTTGACTTTGTTTCTCTGCCTGGTATTCCCTGTGCTTAGTACATAACATAGAGGCTTCATGAACACCTGCTATATAAGTAAATTGAAGGAAAGAAGAAAGAAGGAAGACGGAAGAAGGAAGAAAGGAAGGAAAGAGGAAAGGAAGGAGAGGAGATAGGGAGGAAGGAAGAGTGGGCCCTACCTGAAGAGAGATTTAGTGACTCATTTTGTGTTTGTGTGCGTTTTTATTATTTTTATTTTATTTTATTTTATTTTTTAGAGAGAGGGCACATGAGCAGGGGAGAGGGGCAGAGGGAGAGAGGGAAAGTTCTTAAGCAGGCTCCACATGCAGCATGGAGCCCAATGCGGGGCTCGATCCCATGACCCTGGGATTATAACCTGAACCCAAATCAAGAGTTGGATGCTCAACTGAGTGAGTCATCCAGGCTCTCCTGGTGACCCACTTCTTGAGGATGGATCTTACAATATTCACTATGACCGTGACCATGAAAAAAAAGAATCTTGACAAGTTTATAGTTATAGTTTGTGCCAGTTAGATGATACTCCTTGGTTTTTAGCAGGATATCTTCTTCTTTGTATGAATGTAGCTTTTATTTATGTGAATTGTATCTATAATATTGGCAGCTAGAATGTAAGCACTTTGTAGTAGAAACTGCTTTTCTTGTTGACTTCTTGACCCTCAGTGCCTAGCATAGAGTCTGGCCCTTGGAAAATAAATTTTAATAGCACAGTCAACCAATGGTGTTGCTACAAACAGGCTAGGTAGCTGACTGAATGAAATATATCAGTTAGGATCACTGATTGCAAGTCTAAGAAGCACTGGTTTGCTTTGAGGAGGAAGAGGCATTTGTTGGAACTATGTGAGATGCTCGTAAAAGAAAAAGAAGTGTCCAAAAGCCAGGGTTTGTAAAGGGCAGGATCCAGGAGAACTCCAGGGGTATAAGAACCAGGGACTAGTAGACAGGGACTTTGGAGTGCTCCCAGGGACAATAAAATTCACTGTTTTTTATTCTTGTTTCAGATCCCAAGAGGAGCCCATTAGATTAGAGACATTCCACAATTGGCCAGGAAAGCATGGGGTGTTAGTTTCCTATGGTTGCTGGAACAAATTACCACAAATTTCATGGCTGCAAACAGCACAGATATAATATGTTATAATTGTGGAGGTCAGGAGTCTAAAATGGACATGCTAATAGGGCTGCATTGCTTCTGGAGGCTCTAGAGGAAAACCCATTTCTTTGCCTTTTCTACTTCGAGAGGCTGCCACATCGCATAGCTTGCTTCTATCTCAAAGCCAGCAATCACATCATTTCATCTGCTTCTATTGTCACATCTCACCTTCTTTTCTCTTCCACTAATAAGGATCCTCTGATTACACTTGGCTCACAAAGGTAACGCAGGATAATCTGCCCAATCAAGAGCAGCTAAGTAGCAACCTGACATCCATCTGTACAAACTCCCCCTTGGCCTGTAATGGAACGTCCTCACAAGTTCTAGGCATTGGAATGTGGACTGCTTTGGGGGCCATTATTCCACCTCTCATGGATTGGAACCCTTGATTGTGAACCCAAGCAATGTCATGCAATCTAAGGTGGGTAACTCCCTCCAGGAAAATCAAGGTTCAGTTAACAAAAGCAGAGAGAAGGACTATAGGTGAGGCAAAATCAGGTTTTCACTGCACATGTTGCAGATCATTTTGTTAATTTTTAGCACTGAAAATTACATTCTAAAGATGTTTCTCCTTGCAGTGAAGATGTTTGAAGTTAGATGAGTGGATTTGCCATATGAGATGTTTGAAATTGCATTGGAGTGAGCCATTCCCCTCTTCTTTATTACTTACTTTGGAAGCTTTTGTAATGTCAGTTGACCAAGTGTGGCACACAGTTAAAGCTAAATCAGCGTTTCTTCTGTTTCTCCTACAAAAACAGTTGCCCTAGTCATTTGACCCATAGGTTGTTGGGACATTAATAAGCCAAGTGACCAGTACAGTATGGGTCACCATCCTACAATGAAATGGTTTAAAGGACTTTTAATCAGTTTACTTGTTTTCATAGGCTTGGGTAATTGGGCAGAACATAACAGCTCCGAGGAAAAGTGTGTTTCTCTTATTTCTGTTGGCTTTTATGAGCCTTTACTAACAGCCAGTGGAAAGGGCTTCCATATCCTAGACTAAGAACAATTGTCCAGGCATGATTCAGTTGGTGAATTCTCTTCTCTTTGCAGATTCAAATGTGTGATCTCAGATTCACAGATAAGCAGGGTAAAACAGGACACAGGACAATGTTTGGAGTTGACTGGCCCAACAGAGGATGTACTTCTTATATGGAAATGTTCCTGTGCATTCTAGGTGCATTCTAAGGCAGCTAAACTTGTAATTTAAGATACCCTACATTAAACTCTCAAGGTCATTACAAAGTACATGATAAAAGCAAGCAAAGGAGAAATATTTTGAACACTGTCATTTATCTTAAAGCAAGCTGCCACTTGGGAATAGCATGCACCTTTATTTTGTCTTTCATTTACTTTTGGAAACAATTCTTTTTTGAATCATTTCGTGTCTTGGATAAGCCAGGGTTTCATATTACACACGTGAGGGTTGTACAGTGCCAGTAACTTCCTTTTGGTTCATTGTTCAAGAGCATAAGATTGGGAGCTTACTCTAGACATTACGGTATGTATCTAATAGCCAAAACTTATGGTTTCGTTCTCTGCTCTGTTAAAGACTCCGGGTCTGACCTTGAAAATGTAACTTAATTCCTATATGCCTCATTACTCTCCCATTTATAAAATACATCTGCAGAGAGTCCTCACTGTCCCTTGGGCTACTTCCTCAAGGGCTGTTCATGTGCTTCTGTACTGTTGGCCCTGTGCCAAGAAGGAACGTGTAGAATGGATGTTGTTATTGTAGTGGCTTCTGGAAATGATGACGTGAAATGGAGATTTCGGCTAGTTATACCAACAAATACCAGTACACTATTTTCATTTTTTTAAAGGTGCAATTTATCTGCCACGTAAGAAATAATTAAACATATTCAAAGTCACGTATGCATGCGGCTAACAGAGTTATTCCTGTTACTGAATTGACCAGCACCACCTGTCTATTTGTGACTCAGTCCCCGGACTTTTCAATTCCCACATTTTTCTAATCATGGTAGAGTTCACTGTTCCAAATTTGCCTATTATGTTAAGTAACGGGGTCAATCTAAATTTTAAATTGGAGGATTTCTTGGTGACCAATATAAGCTACATTTTGTGTGTGTGTGTGTACAATTGTGTATGTGGAAGACCTTGGTTTTATATCTTATAAATGCTTAGATGGCAACTTGATAAGGTCTTATCCAGGCTAAGCAGCTTGTTGTATTCGTACTAGGCTCATCATCTATTCTGAGGTTGTTTGTTCCTAAATCATTATATCATAACTCTAATAACTGGAATTTAATGATGAATCTGTGCAGTATGGTACATATTTAAATATATAAAATTGAAATTCAATACATTATTATTCAGTTTTCTCTAGTTACCTATGCAGTGATTAAAACATGACTAGGTATTGTATAATCTTGAAAATGAAATCTACAAATTAATTTTTGATTAATGTTCTTCACCCTATTTTGTTCAGTTCATTCAATATATCAATAGAACTTTAATCCCGTGTTCAAATTTCAAAGAGATTTTATTTTTCAAACAGTTAATTGAGAGACAGTTTTTTCTCAATTGTGTAAATTATATATGTGGTACACAGAAATTCGATAATGGTTTTCCAATCAGATGACATGTAGATTTATTATTCCAAATTGAAATTCAGTCACTTGTGTAATTTACATTTAGCATCATTCTTAGAGTACTTACTGTTTCATAAAAGCAGCCTATCAGACTGCATTGCCTCATGTGGATGGCATGAACAGACATAAAGTCACAAGGGAACAGAGGCAAAATCCATGGAAACAAAAGGTTCTTTCAAAACCCAGCATCGTTTTCTTTGGTGGAATTACTGACATCAACAAGTAGCACTAGCCACTTGTTTCTTAATTAAGTTAATAAATGACTAATTGATCCAGTAAGTAAATGATTCCAGGCAAAACAAATGCTATACAAAATGAAGACCACTAAATAATCGCTTAACAGACAGAATAGGTTAAGAATGATCAGTTTACTTACTGTTCATTCATTCATTCAATCACTCATTCATTCATTCACTCACTCAGCAAATAAATATGGATACACTGGTTGCTTAAAAAACTCTTTTGATCAGGAGATTGAACCAGTCAGTAAAGAGGTCATTTAAAATAGCGAATCATTTTTTAAAACTTTTTAAAGCTGTATTCTTTTGGTTTCAACTTAATTGTACTGCTGTTCAGTCACCTTATAGAACCTGGGTCATTTATTTAAGTATGGCGCTGCTCGTAAGAGTGCTAACTAAATATTCCTGCAGAGCCCTCCCCAGCCCTACTCTCTCCTCTTTGCATCTTGTATGATTTCCCGTTCCATCTCTTTAAAGCAAGTAAGGAATCTAAGACATTTTTGAGGCATTTTGAAGAAGGAGTTTCTCTATGTGTTTATAATTTTTCCCTTAAACTCTTTATAATCATCTCATCTATAATTAATTCCATAGCTTTTTAAAATGGGTCATTCATAAAGAAATAAAAACTTACTCTTGATGCAATTAGATCTCCTTGGTTTACGTATGTTTAATAGAATTACAAGTTAAACTGGAATGAGTGGATTTGGAGGCAACGTAGCTAGCTTCCGGGAAGCCGCTCCTTGAGCAGTGAGGGCAGGAGGACCCCAGTCAGCTGTGGAGTGGACAAGTGACCTCAGGCCCAGTGGGAGTCAGGTAAGGTTACAAAATGGAGCCAGTTAAAAAAGCTTCTTGAGTGCATGCTGGTCATTGTGCTAGGCACTGGGACACCAAAATAAGCTTTCTGAAGGCATTTCCATTTGTAAACTTTCCCTCTTCACAACAAAGATCCACATTTTATTTATTTTTGTGTGTTTTTTTTTTTTATTGAGGTATGATTAATGTATGGTGTTTCAGGCACACAACATAATCGTTCATCCATTCTATACATTACCCAGTGCTTACCACCGTAACAGTCACATCTGTTACCAGACAAGGTTATTACAGTCATACTGACTGTATTCTCTGTGTGGTACTTTTCCTCTCTGTGACTTATTTTGTAGCCGCAAGTTTATACCTCTTAATCCCCTTTATCTATCTCACCCATCCCCCATCCAACTCCCCTCTGGCAACCACCAGTTTATTCTCTGTATTTAAGACTCTGGGTTTCTTTTTCTCTTTTAACTTTGTTTGTTAATTTGTTTTCTTTCTTAAATCTCACGTGTGAGTGAAATTATATGGTATTTGTGTTTCTCAGACTGACTTATTTTACTTGGTGTTACACCCTCTAGGTCCATCCGTGTTGTTGCCAATGGCAAGATGTCACTCTTTTTTTATGGCTGAATAACATTCCATTGTATATATTTACCACATAGAGATCTATACTTTATATCCGATTTCTATATTCGTTATTTCCGCCCCATGACTCCTCTTCCCCTTCCTAGTTTTCTTTTACATCCAATGTTCAATGCCTTGTGCTGAGCCTGGCACATGCTGTGGTCAGTGAATTATTTTAAAGTAATGAATTATTTTCTAAATTAGTATCAGTATCAAAAGATGTTGTTTAGATTAGCAACACATAGTGATTGAGAACCATAGGTTGTGTGGCTTCCAACAATAGTTCTTCCCATGTTGCTTTGGGGAGGTTAACCTCTCTGGACCTGAGTTTCTTTTTGGAGAAAATGGGCATAATAATAAAAGTACAGCACAGGGTTGTTGTATTAATTGTGTCAATAATGGTGAAGAGCTTAGAAGAGTGTCAAGTACATAGTAAGCATACAATTAATATTATTATATTATCTTATAAAAATATTCAATTGTACCTTAAATTTTTAAATATACCGCCATATAATTAGGTAATATTCTTTTGTATACCTATGAGGACTGGTATGATACTGATACTCATTGTTTATTGTTTTTTTCATCTAAGAAATACTGTAATTAATTGAAAAGAAACCTGATTGTAGGAAAGGTAAATGTAAGAGAATATTTATGATTTTTCTACCCAAGATCTATATGCTTAAACAGTATGTATATAATTGGGATTTTTAAGAAATCTGTTGATTCATCTTTGAGTATTATTTTCTTAAGACCCTTGAACTTTGTAAAAGACAAACAAAAGCTTCAATCTCAGGTGCTTTTTACTGTGCTTCTAGTAATCCCTGCACATTGCTGAGGTTTTTACATTAGATAGATCTTTAAACCTTTTTCCCCTTTAAAAAATATCATCTTTCATTAATTGGGATTTCATCTTTTGGAGATCATGAAAGTTTGTCAACAAAATAGAGGCATAAAAAAGTAGATTATAATCCAGTTTATTTACTTTTGGATCTCTCCTTCCAGAAAGATCACGAACTGCACCAAAATACTGCCACATAAAAAGTACAAGCTTCCTACTTAATTGGCAGAAATGTTATTTTTCTGCTGGACACAAAGCCACAGTTTCTTTTTATAGAGGTTATGCATATTTGCTTTAAATTTATTAATATATTGGGGCGCCTGGGTGGCTCAGTCAGTTGAGTGCCTGACTCTTGATTTCAGCTCAGGTCATGATCCCAGGGTCGTGGGATTGAGCCCTTTGTCAGGCTCCATGCTTAAGATTCTCTCTCTCTCTCTCTCTCTCTCCCTCTGCCCCTCTACCCTGCTTGCACGCATTCTCTCTCTCTCTCTCTCTCTCTCTCTCTCTCTCTCTCTCAAATAAAACCAGAAAATTATATATTCTAACTCTTATAATTGACTAATTTTATAGCTAAATACTAAAAAATTTGACCTCATTTGGGAACAACTTGTGTATTAAAGAGTGGTGCCTGCTGATCATGGGAGATGTTGAAAGTATTCAGAAACAGGAGAAAGAAGAAAGTAGGAGGTGGGAAGCCTAATGCTGGAAAGAGACTTTTTTTCAAACTTAGAATAATTTGATTCTGAAAAAAATTGTTTTAAAACATAAAGTAGAAACATGATACAAATGAACTACAGAATGTTAAACATTATTTTTAGATCAGGAATATGATATCATTATAAACAAACCTATTTACATATGTCCGAGATTTAAAATACAGTATGATTGCATACAGTAAATGGAAACATAGAGAATTTTATTTCAAACAGCTTTGCTAAAATTTGCCTTTGGAGATCTGAACAAGCTTGGCCTGGTAGAGAATAACGGGCTTCACAACCCATTAAAGATGTTGGCATCATGATGCTTTCAAAAGAAGGCACCCTCTCTTCAAGATCTCCATAGTAATTAGTGTCTTAGTGTCCAAACCTAAGGATTTATCTAAAATTATCAAAACAAAAATCTTTCCCGAAACCAATGAGTGTTGTTTGTAATCAGATTTCCAATGTAAAAGAAATGTTGCATTTGAGTATCAAATGTCAGCTATTTGGGTGAAAATCCTTAACCACTGTTGTCTTCTGCCTTCTGAGACTGGACTTGCTTTTTGTTTTTTTCAAGCCTCGTTGTTCTCCATTTGTAAAATGAAATTACTTTTTATATTTTATATTATTTTATATTTCTATATTATTTTATATTACTACTTTGTATCTTTTTATATTTTTATATTACAGTAAAATGGATTAGGTGTGATAAGGGCAACATAACACTTATGTGACAACTCACAGAGTGAAAGATGACCTGTGTTTCTTCCTGGTTGGAATCAGCTTTTTGTCTGATAGATTCTATAGTTTAAATGTTGTTTTATGGACGGAAGAACTGAGTAGACATTTTTCCAAAAAAAGATACAAATGGCCAACAGGTGCAGGAAAAAACGTCAGTGTCACTGGTCATCAGGGAAGTGCAGATCAAAACCACAATGAGATATTACTTCACACCTGTTGGAATGGCCACCATCCAAAAGACAAGAGACAACGAGTGTTGGCAAAAATGTGGACGAAAGGGAACCCTGGTGCGTTATCGGTGGGAATGTAAATTGGTTCAGCCACTATGGAACACATTAGGAAGTTTTTTAAAAAATTAAAAACAGAATTGCCATATGACCCAGTGGTCCCACTTCTGAGTATATATTGAAAGGAAATGAAAGTAGGATCTTTAAGAGATAGCGCCCCATGTTCATTGCAGCATGACTTACAGGAGCCAAGATACGGACACTTGGGTGAATGGATAAAGTGTGTGTGTGTGTGTGTGTGTGTGTGTGTGTGTGTGTGTGTGTGTGTAAAATATTATTCAGCCATGAGAAAGGAAATCCTGCCATTTGTGACAACATGGATAGGCCTTCAGGGCATTATGTTAAGTGAAATAGGTCCGACAGAGAAAGACAAAATATGATATCACTTATGTGTGGAATGTAAAAATGATTACTCATAGGAACAGTCTAGTAAACAGAAAACAAATTGACAAAAAAAAAAGTAGGGTTATGGATTGATAGTCACCTTTTTGTAATATCCAATCATTCATCCATTTAAAATTATTTATTGATCACATGCCAGGATATTTGAACTCCCAGTGTGTATTTAATGAATATATATTCCAAAAAATAAGAGAGATTCTTTGCTATGTAACCTTCACAAGTAAAATGAAACCTCCACACACATGATTTAGATTTACTCTCTATGCAAAGTGTTACCTCTTCCTTGAAATGTGTGTTATAGTAAGGTAATTATATCATTTAAAATTACAAAATTTCTTATATGTGCGTAAATATTCAACATAATTTGGTAACTATCAAAAATTATCATGACTTCTAATTTTGTCTTATGTAATTGTTTTTCTTTTAAGGCTAGTTGATTTGTTGAAAAGATTTCTAAGTCAGTGGTAGCAACTAAAGTTGTGAAGGAGTAGTTGAAACTCTGTTCTAGAATTAAATTTAAAACACTCATTGACAGTTTCCCTGCTTTGATGAGTTAAACATGTTTTCTAAATTGGGATGCTACAGATACTTGCAGTGCAAGACTTTGTCTTTGGTTGTCCGTTGATAGTAATTCTGGAAAAAAACAAACGTGTGGTTGTTCTTTGGTATCTTGAGAAATTGTCGAGTGGCAGATACATATTTGGAATCAATATGAAGGGCAAATTGCCGTAATTTGAATGGACACTTTCAAGTACTATGAAGTGAGAGCATGTTGCAGGCCAGTGTGTGGCTGGCATTTGGGGACTTTCTGTTTCATAGATCGTGACAATCAGAGTTGGTAGTTCACAGTAGTGAAACTGTTGCGGACTGGCTTTGTGGCATGATTTTTTTTTTTTAAATTTTGGTACCAGATTTCATCATGTCAATCGGTGATTAAGTAGAAGACCTCAAAATGGAAAACTGCGTATTTGTTTAAAACGCCGTTAGAGTGTTTGAGAAAGCACACTGGTTTTCACTTGCAGGCTTAGAGGCTATTGTTCAGCATCTTGCAAAGACACAATGTAGGGGATGGTGGTGAGTCCAGTGCCTGGGGCATTTGGCAGTGACAGCGTGTTCTGGGCAGTCGCTGTGTGTGAGCAGTACTGTATTGGGAGCTGTGCTAAGCATGCTTCTTTGAAGTTTCAGCCAGAAGAATAGTCAGTCTACCACTGAGCCTCTTTATTATAGAATGTTTTAGAACTTTTCCTCCTATTCAGGGACAGCCAAAATTTCAGGTATTGTGCCTGTTTCAATTCCTCCTCAGCTTACAGTTACTGTGATGGATCTGTAATTATAGAATCTCAGACTTTATTTCTCTGGTGTGAAGAGAAATGTCCCTCTAGCTTAGCAAACCCATGAAATTGGCTGGTGAAACATCCCTTGTAGTGTCTGAGAGAGCTAGGATGGTTATTGATTTCAGAAGTGGGTCACTGACTTTTCAGGGAAGATCAGCCCTGAAACTTTGTTTTTATCACAAGCATTAGTTTCATCAGATACATTCCTGCTGTAAAAGGAGACAAAGGTGGAATTAGAAACATACATGGGTGGGCTACCTTTGTACGTTACGCAGGGTCATTAATTTGAATGTTTCTATTTTCATGGTCCCACGTGTGCATTTCTTCTTCTCTGCAGTCTTTCTAAACAATTCGACAATGCAAATCCCTTCCTCCTTCCTGTCACCTTCGTAACGCGAAACTTCCTCAAGCAGTGCATTTATCATGATGAGCTGTAATGATCATATGTCTTCCAGGATTGAAAAAATCTTTTAATGTTTTTGAAATTGGGATGCTTCTTAATGTGACTGTTGCTCCCTTTTTCCTTGAAGCCATTTGGGATGGATTTTCTGTCACTTGCAAATGAAAGCATTATTAAGTCCCAACAGCATGGCAGCTACCCCCAGCTTCCTCCGTCTCAGTGTTTCTGGTCTCGCCCTCGATGCTCCCTGATTGCCAGCCCCGGTGCTTCCTGCCTTTCCTGCCCTTCTTACCTCACTTTATAGATCCATTCTGATCCTTTTCTCTCTGCCAGCAACCTCTGCCTTTCCAATGTCCACCAGTCAAGCCACTGTCTTCTCTCTGCTTGTCCCTTCACTCAGGTTTGGGCACCCCGATCATGGTTGAGGAATCTGTGAGATCCCACTCTTAGCTTCTTGCCTGTCGGGATCTGACCTTATCTCTAGGTGGCTGAAGCACCTGCCCTCATTTCCCCTCCAGATTATAAGCGTGGCTGGGACAGGAGGGGCAAGTACACACCGTCATCTGCAGGCCCCTTTTCCAGAAGCACTGCCTTTTCAGTACTTCTTAAAATGTTTTATTTATTTATTTTGAGAGAGAGAGAGAGAGAGCGAGCATGAATGAGTGGGGGAGGGGCAGAGCGAGCAGGGGAGAGAGAATCCAAGCAGGGTCCGTGCTGTCAGGACAGAGCCCAACGCGGGGCTCGAACTCATGAACCGTGAGATCATGACCTGAGCGGAAATCCAGAGTCAGACGCTTGACCGACTGACCCAACCAGGCGCCCCACCAAAACTTTTTAAAGAAAGATAAATTGCTGACATAATGTCATTTATAATGTCATAATATCATAGGTGAAAATGCCTGAGATCATGCTTTAGGAAACAGGACCGTGAGACACCCAGGGAAGACCCTCTCCTGTCCTCACTGACCTCATTTTGGTAGAACTCGGCTGATTGTACGACTGTCCCAAGCGTGAGCCCTGCCATTCCTCCTTGCTCTCCAGTCTCTACAGAAGCTTTCTTTCTAACTTCAGACACAATTTATGTCACCAAGAATACTATTCAGGTGGGCCCTAAGTCTGTGGCACTGTTTAGGTTGGTCCCATCCTCCTCAACGAAGTGGACTTTTGACTCTCTCTGTTGTTATGTCCAACTTCCTACCGTTCCCACTTGTCTGCACACACAGGTAGGACACGCATCCCCTTGTGTTCGACATGTGACTCTAACACTCAGATCCCGTGTCTCTCCGCTCTGCCGTCCTGTCTTCCACTGTAGGGACGAGGGACCTCATGCCTCTGATTCCTTGAGCAGCCTCTTATTCTTCACCCCAAATTATCAGATAGAATAGGACATTTCCCTACCTCCTGGTTTTGCCTGGTAGTTGCATATTCTGTTTATGGCTCACTACTCCTTCTTCCTTGCTTGGTGCTTTCCATAAATATTGCCAGATTCCATTTGCAAGTTGGGAGTTGTAGCATCCAGTCCCGGAAGCTCCAGATCCCGCTTAATTGATGGTTCTGCCTAAGAAGCCAGCAACCCTGGGTGTATGTTCTCTGGCATTTGACTGAGGAAAGGCATGCACTTGTCCTAATAAGGTTGAGAAAAAGCAGCTTTCTTGAGTCAAAATTAAAAAGTGTCATTTCAGGGACATCGCGGTGGCTCAGTCGGTTAAGTGTCTGCTCAGGTCATGATCTCACGTTTCCTGAGATTGAGCCCCATGTCAGGCTCTGCACTGTGTGTGCAGAGCCTGCTTGGGATTCTCTCTCTCCCTCTCTCTCTCCCTCATTCTTTCCCTCTCTGCCCTTTCCCCACTCGCACTGTCTCTCTCAAAATAAACATAAATAGACTTAAAATAAAATGTGTCATTTCAAACACCATTCAGAGAAGTGTTCCTTATACAAAGCCCATTTTACTTATGTTACATGCTCTACTAAGCAACCATTATTGATTTTGCACTAATAGTTCATACATTACCTCAACAAATATTTATTGACTGGCTGCTATATATTAGATACTGAGCCAGATACAGGGAATTGAAATAGACCAAGAAGGATTGAGTTTCTGCTCTAATTATGTTGAGTTTTGACAGCTATTTATTATATTGTGTATGTTATTAGGACAAGCTGTGATTTTTAAAAAAAAATTTTTAATGTTTATTTTTGAGAGAGAGAGAGCATGAGCAGCGGAGGGGCAGAGAGAGGGAGACGTAGAATCCGAAGCAGGCTCCATGCTCTGAGTTGTCAGCACAGAGCCCGACGCAGGGCTTCATCTCACAGACCGCGAGATCATGACCTGAGCCGAAGTCGGACGCTTAACTGACTGAGCCACCCAGGTGCTCCAGGACGAGCTGTATTTCAAAACTTCTCTTTGAAAGGAAGAAACAGGGATGGATATATTTTTATGCGTGAAGAGTGCATCTGAGAACAATGCTGTGCCTATTTCTCTGGGCCGTGACCTATCAGTTGCAAATACAGAATTGTGGTCTTGGTGATCAGAGTGATTACACAAATGAGGTGCTCGGTATTGTTTTTCATGTCACTAGTTTGTACGAATCGACACATTCTCTGCAACCTAATGTTAATAATATGCTTATGCTGATTCTTCGGTTTTACATGATCTCTTACATGTCACCTGTGGAGTGGAAGGTTATAAAAATCGCATATATATTCAATTTAAATACCACATGGGGGTGGGGTCCAACTGAGTGGTTCAGTCGGTTAAGCATCTGACTTGGCTTGGGTCATGATCTCATGGTTCATGGGTGGGAGCCATGCGTCAGGCTCCATGCTGATGGTGCAGAGCCTGCTTGGGATTCTTTCTCCCTTTCTGGCTGCCCCTCCCCTGCTCTGTCTCTCTCTCTCAAAAATAAATAAATATTTAAAACATCAAATTGGATACATAAATGCGTATTTGTTTATATATATATATATATTTAAATTTGTGTATGTATGTATATACATATATATGACTTTATTTTAAGAGGTCATCAAGAACTTAAGCAGTTCTTATATAAGCAGTTCTTAAGCAGTTTATATATGTGTGTGTGTGTGTGTGTGTGTGTGTGTGTGAGAGAGAGAGAGAGAGAGAGAGAGAGAGAGACAATTTTTGGCGTATTGTAATGGCCAGTTTCCTTCCTCACTGGGCTGCAACCATAATGGAGAATGATGAAAGTGAGGCCTAAGGATAGGCAAAGCTACAAGTCAGTCTGTTTTGTTTCGTACTTTAGAAGATAGGATCAAGAACAGGGTGGGGCACTGTCTTGAAGAGGGTGGGACATGTGAGGGAAGGAAATAACTTTAGGTGTGGCCACATATGCATGGGATGCATTTGTTAGTTTGGTGTGAGGGTCAAGGAAGTTAAAGTCTAAAAGTCTTAAGTTGAAGCCATTGACTAAAGCCAAAGGAAGATGAGGAGAATTCTAGAAATTTCTAGCAATTCTAAAGTAAAAGATAAAAAGGGACCTTCCTGAAGAAAAGGAAAAGGAGAGAAAATGATTTGATAAGCAATGTTTAGAAATCATCAATCTCTACATTACCTAATACATATCAAAGTGTAGTTTCTGGCTTGTGCTGGTCTCAACTACCCAGATGTTAACAGCAAAGAAAAATCATTGATCGATGCATTTTGGGTTGTAAGTTTATATGCCAGGTCACCTTCCATTTTCTCAAATATGTTTTACCCACAGTGTCAGCATTTTGGCTAGTGGCCAGTCACTCAGACCAAACCCTGGAATCATCTAGACTCTTCTCTCTTTGCCTCACTATTGCATGCAACCTGTCAGTAATCCTGACAGTTCTCCCTTCAAAATATGTTTATAAGCTGATCCTTTTTCATCACCTGTTCCCAAGGACTGAAGCTACAGATAAAAGATTACATCAAGGCATTGACTGTTGGGTATAGATCAAGGCCATCAATAGAACTTTCTGCAGTGATGGAAATCTACACTTTTACTATCCACTACAGTAGCCACTGGCCACATGTGGCTATTGAGCACTAGAAATGTGAACACCGTAACTAGTAAACTGGCTTCTTAATATTATTGAGACTTAAATAGCTATATGTTGGTAGAGGCTACCATATTGGACAGTGCAAGTCTAGCTAATGAAATAAGTTTTGAGTCCCACAGTATGCAAGGGATTTGGAGATTCTGGAATTTGAAGTAGGTGGGACCTGCAGCCTGGGAGAAGAAAGAAACAGGTCTCTATGACAACACAGTGTGAGGGCCTTGTAGTGACAGAATGAGAGGGCACTTGAAAGGATGAGAGGTCAAGGGTTATAGACAGAGGGTAGCCAGTTCAAGAGGAGCAATGACCTCATCGTGGCCAAAGGGGCTTATTGCTGAATCAGAGAGGAGGAATCAAGTAACAGTGGCATGAGAAGACTAGGTGGCTCATTGAATTAGATGATGGTGTGACACCAGAATCCATCAGTTAATTTTTTGAAGATGGCCATATCTGATGTCAAAGTCTGTTGGTTTGCAAACTGGAGCCCATACTCAAGGGCAGGGAGAGACTGAAGAAGGCAGCAGACCACTCTAGACTGGTAGGTGGCAGGTTTAATAAACAAGAGAACTTATTTACAAGGCTCACCTTGGGTGGCTATGGGACAAGTAGATTTCTGTACTGCCCACTGGCCAGAATCTTAAAAGTTTCTATAGGCCTTAACTGGGTTCAGTCACATACCTTAACACCACATTTCTACCACCAGGCTATATTCTTAGAAAAGCTTCTGGGAGTGGGGAAGGTGAGCAGACATGCATTCATTCCAAGGACAGGGGAGGGAGTATGGAGCCTGTAGTTGGCCGGATCCAGCTTAAGGGTTAACTGGTTTTCAAGAACTATTTAAGTTCTTGATGACCTCCTCCAGTAAAGTCATCGGTTGCTGGGCAGCAGTGACTAAAGAAGGAACGAGTTTGAATACTTACAAAATGTAAAATAAGAATTTTATTTTCTTTTTGTGTGATGGAGGTCAATAAAAGATAGCGTTGAATGTGGTCCTTGAATTGAGAGCAGGAGAATTTGGCCTTCTAAAGTGCACGTAAGATTACAACATGTACGTTTATATCCCAAACTCATGTTTGGGAAATGAAAGTTTAGAATATTTATTTGGACCTCATGAAATCTTATTACTTACGGTCATAAGAGTTCATATTGGGAAGGATGCTCTGTATATGAGGGCTGCCTGCTTTTGGTATTTTTCTCATCCCAGCCAACTTTGCTGAATTTCTTGTTGCACCATCTGTGAAAGTCCCATGGAGGTTCTTAAGGTAGTGTTTTGTTCCATAGGCTTACTTCACACCAGTGGGGCACAGCCCTCTTACAAGCTTTGGTTTATCCAGGTTGCTGATTTGAAGCAGCACATGCCTTTTCCTGACACCTGTAGTTCATCTTGGACGTAGGTGTCCGCAGAGAGGACGTATCAATAATACGTGCCATTACTGGCCTGCTAACATCAGTTCCCCGGTGCCCCCATACTCGCCTCCCGGGGGAGGTAAGAGAAAGAAGCTGAGAACATCCAACCCCAGGCTGCCATAATAAGATGCCACAGACAGAGGGGCTTCAGCAGCAGAAATATATTTTCTTTCAGTTCTAGAGGCCAGAAGTCCAAGATCGAAGTGTTGGCTTATGTTTTTGCTGAGAATGCTCTTTTTGGCTGCTCGCTTCTCTCTGTGTCCTCACAAGGTGGAAAGAGCTCTGGTCTTTTCCTCTTTTTTGTAAGGGCAACAGTTCCACCCTTAGAAGCCCCACCCTCGTAACTGCATTTAACCTAAATTACCTCCCTGAAGGCCCCATGTCCAAATATGGTCACCTTGGGCATTAGGGCTTCAGCATATGGATTTGGGGCAGAGGTGGGGCCAGGGATGGGGGTATGAGTCAACGCAGGTGAGTCCGTAACACTCATGCATGTGCAGGTATAGCACAGCACGACTTGTGGTTTTGTATTTTCTGGACATAGAACTTGTTAGTACCCAGTTCTGCTAGAGAACAAACCCACTAACATGTGACAGTATCTGTCCCTCATTATTGTCCCTTTTTCTCCTGTCGAAGATGCTTCCGTCTAAAATGTAGTTTAGGTATTTGCCGATTAGCATGTGACTAGCGATAGAAAGACTTCCTACACAGTCGTTGTATAAAGAGAATAAAAGGTGTTGTACGTAGGATCAAGAAATCTGTGGGAAAATCTGCACTGTACTTGTTGCCAAAGAGAAAAAAAAACCAAAGGGATGCATTTTTCTATATCAAATTGGTAAAAGCAGGAGAAGATAATAGAGGCCAGTCTTGTTCACATTGCGGGGAGGGGACATTCTCATGGGCAGATATGTTGAACCAGCCTGGCGGCAGGGAAACTCGTTCTGGCTCTCCAAAGTCTGAAACCTGCACTGGTTCCTCATTCCATCAACACCACTTTATCTATTGAAAATGTCACAGACATAACAGTAGGGTAAAAGTTACAAATAAGAGATAGTAAATTATGATGCCTTATGAATGCTAAGTATTCGTGACATTTTAAAACTGTAGAATAATTTTGGTTGACATAAGACACAGTTCATGCTATGATGGTGAACAAAGTTTAAAAACACATCGAGAATATTACATTAGGACTCCATTATGTAACACTCATTACATAGAATGTGTTCAATCAGAAAAAAACATTCTTTCAGAGAAGCCTAAACCAATACGCCAACGTAAAGACACTTATCTCGGGTGGCAGAATTACTAAGGATAGCTCTTCCTTGGTGTTGGGTTTTTTTTTCCTTTCTTATTGTCTCTCTACATTTTCCAGATTTCCTGGATTTAACACAGAATATCTCCTCATTTTGGTGGATTAGTTCTAATTAAAACTAAAGCACTTGGCGATTTACTGCCAAGTCAGAAGGCTTAAAGCTTTTTACACTCACCATTAGGCAGTCCACAGCTTGGTTGCGGTAGTCTTCACGTGGCCCCGCCTCTCTTCTTGTGCTGTGAGCTAAAAGGATTAGCAGTGGAGGTCGGGCAGTCTTACTCATGCACAGGGATGGCCAAGGTCGAATTAGATCTGGGTGTGAAAAATCAGGAGCCATGGAAATGATTCCCAGTCATTTCCATTCAGGCACAATGGCTAGCCGTGACTCTGGATGGTGGGCCTTGAAGGCCTTGAAGCATTCACTTTTTTTCTGTCGTTGCTGTAAGGAGAAAGGGGGGGAAGTAAACAGACTTAACTATTCCTTACAGTGTGTGGGTCAGAGTTGTCCGGTGCCTGAAGATTTACCTTGACTCAATGCCTATTAAATCCCACATTTTATTATGACAGGTTACCCTCCTACTTTTAAGAGTAACATTTTAGAGAAATTGGTGTGTAGACTAGCATTTATGAGGCAGCACCACAGGTAATGGGAAATAGGCCAATGCATCACAGGACTCTAAAATAGGAATAAAGAGGGAGAAAACCCGGGTTCTAGGCCCAATTATATAAATAACTTAGAGACTTTAGACAATTTCTTTGTCAAAAAATATATTGATAATAATGCTGGTCCAAAACCTAGATTCTCATGGGCCTGACAAAATTTGGAAAACATGAAAGTTAAAATAATTTAAAATATGTAAGACTCATCCTTTCCCATCTTGAGGGCATCCCCTTTGGAAGAGGTAGAGTCCCCTTTGGACGCCAGTGACATGGATACAGGCGGAGATGCAAGGCTGGGGAGGGGGGTGACTTTGCATGTAAGAACTGCCATTTTCCTTTCTTCTTGCTTTCTGCCCTCCCCCCCCCCCCTTCCCCCATTCTCACACTTTTCCTAATTAGAAGGGCTTGGCTTCCAGGCTCTGTTACCTGGGCACAACATTTGTTGATCTGTTTATCTAAATCCTTGTAATTATAAGGCTTGATCAAACAGGATACTACGTGTGAAAGCAAGTGGAATATAAAACTGTGCTTTATTATTACCTTCTCAACCCCACCACCATAATTATTTAAATCACTTTCTTTCATCTTGTTAGTATCCATCACCTAAAATACCTTCTGCTTTTTAGCCATGGTTATGTTTTGCCAAACTATGTTTAACTTGATCTTTACTCTTTGCTCGAATCTTGCTTGCAGATATTATTTTCCCGAAATCTCCTATAAATTCTGTTTGTAACCGATTTATCTTTCCAGTGCTATTCTAATCGTCGTTGATATTATTATTACAATTTTTACTTAAAAAATGACAACAAATCAAAACTAATTTGGAAAGTCCAGTGAAAAAATTAGATGACCACCTTTTTCATACATTTCAAGGAACATTCGATAATAGAACCTGTTTCAGATAGCATAGCCCTAGTTAATAACTGCTAGCAAATATAGATAATATCACAGTGCAAGGGTTCCTATGAAAATGATGTTGTTGACTGGAAAACCCAGGCTGCTCAGATACAGTAGAACAGGAAATACTCTAACATTCACATAGCACTGGTTCCCAGAGGGGCATGTGATATGATAGTTCGAGGCAAGAAAACCACCTTTATTTACTCCCAGACTTTTATTTGAATAGTGGTTTTGTAGTGCTCTGGTAAAAATTGTCATTGGTTAATTATTATTTCCCCTGCTGATGAGCACTGCTAGATTATATATATAATAAGTACTTTAGTCTTATTTATTTGTTAGGGAAAGATAACGGGAAAAAATAACTTTCGGGATGCTGTTTTTAACCTGTACAATGGTGTCCATTTATGAATCGAGCTGATGTTATTTGAGTTTCTTCTTTCTTTTATAAACTCAGAAAAAATAAACTGTGGCAAATGAGCCTTGGCAGCTTTAAAAAGCTTTCATCTGCCGTAGGTCACAGAGAGGGAACTTGGTAAATATTTGTGGAGTGGGCTAGGTATTTAGTATTCACAGTACTAATCTTCTTATGTTAATTCATGAATTCCCTTAATTATTTCTAAATTATTGATCATTTATTTTTGTGATTTCCTTATAAAGGGGAATATTGAATAGATTTTCTTTGAGATGGAAATACACCAATACATAAGTAATAAAATTATGTAAAACAGAAATAAAATAGTAGATCAGCTGGCTTTTTTAAAAAAAAAAGACTCAGTACTTCATTTCTTTACTCTTTTTTTTCTTTCTTCTTCTTTTTTTTTTGCTTCTTATTATTTCTTCTTCCACTTACTTCAAATACAAAACAGAAAATTGTGAGTGTATCTTAGAATTTGGTTGGGGTGATAAAGGAGAAACGATTCTGTTTACTTGTATTGTTTCCTATTCTATAATGATGTCATGTGCCTTCTCTGTAGTTCATAATTTTCATTTTTCCCAAGGGGAATGCTTACGGTTCCTGACAGTTGTATCTGTTTGCCATGGCGACATCTCACATTGCATTAAACATGTCCCTCTGCGTTGCAGGAGCTATGCCTGTCCCAGACCAGCCTTCGTCAACCTCAGAGAAGACCAGCTCCCTGAGCCCCGGCCTGACCACCTCCAATGGGGATGGCTCAGAAACTGAAACCACCTCCGCCATCCTCGCCTCGGTCAAAGAACAGGTAGAAACATTCCACTTTTGTGACCTACTTATGGGAGCACTTTAGAACTTGTTCTTTCAGATGAACCCATGATGACTCAGCTACATTGGAAGAAACTTACGATTTTCTGGCCAAATGTTGGTTTTTAGTATAAAAATATTAAAATTGGGTTATAATTGCCATTGGAGAGTGGATTAATATGTTTTATGTTTTTATTCATGATTTAGGCACTTTTCGTTGAGAAATATTCCACAGGGGGTAAAAAACAAGCAAACAAACAAACAAAAACACTTGACAGTCAAAACTATATGGGTGAAGTTTTGGAAGATTTGGTGATGGACCTTTTATTTAATACTGCTAAATGCTGAGGCCAAATCATTGGTCTTTAGAAAGGATAAAGTCTAATCAACAATCAAAATATATCCACAAGTGTAAAAAATTAGTATGTGTGACAGCAGATGAATTCTGTGTTGGGTCAAGGCGAATTCGTCTTTCTAGTATCTCTGAGATAGATCTGGAAGAAATGTGTTTTAGAACTTTCCCTATAAAACTAATTAAAACCTGAATGCTTCTTCCCCCGACATTACTTTGCCTTAAAATGAATAAGTAAATAAAGTCTGAAGTCTTAGATTAAAAAAACAACAACAACAAAAAAACTGTTTCAGAAAAGTTATGTTTCTTGTAAATAAAGGGTGGCAAATAATCAAAGAAAGCTGGAAAACCAAGATTTTTTTCTCACTTCTTTTAGCATGTGCTAGAATATAAATCATAATTTTTTAAAGAAATTGAAAAAGCATCCTGTGTTTGGTTTATATGATTCAGGGATGCTGAATAAGCAGCAGAAGTGGCCAGGCTATCAATAGAGTAGCTGAGGAAAGATCCATTGACAGAAGGGATCGATGATGCTCTCAGTCAAAATGTGCCCTCGGGTCAGGAAGTGTATGACTAAGTGGGTACACAAAGCAAAGTTGAATAGAGTAATTGGATAATCTGGTTTTTGAAAATGGTCTGTAAGCAGGAAGTTGAGGCACAGGCCGTATTCCTTGATGAGTTTGCTACCAAAAGCACACTCATGAGCGTGCTGACTCTTTTTAAGGAGTAATTGAAGAAAGGAACGAAGGTTCATGCCAGTTCCCATACTCAAGATAGTGCTTTGTTAAAGTTGGTCTATGCCACGGTTTCTTACTCAGGTATGATCTGGAAGTCTTTGGGCCAGTAACATTGGACTAGTGACAAAATATAAAACAGGAGGAATAAACTGAACAAGAAAATGACAAGACCTGTCTGATGAAAAGTATAGCATTTTATCAGAAGACATAAAGTAATTAGGAATAAATGGCAAGGTATGCTATGATCCATAATAATATCACTTTCTCCCAAATAAAGGTATAAACTTTAGGCTATGGTAATAAGGATCTTACGGCTGATTGTCTCTTTGACAAACTGGAATAAACTATTGTAGAAATTACACGGGAAGGATAAGTATATGAGAGTTACAAGGAAATTTTTGGTAGAGAGATTTTACCTTACCAAACATACTCATCACTATAGTGTCCAGTGGGTCCAAAATGTTCTCTCTGTAGGACATAACTGAGGGTTCAGAAACACAAGGACACATTCAACATAAAATCGTAGAAAAAATAGGCCAAGAGAAAATATGTGCCAAAAACATGATGAAGTGTTGATACAGTTAGTATATTAATGCTTCCTAATGTTGATGAGAGAAAAAGAAATACAGAATAGAAAACTAGGCAAAAAATATGAACAGCAATTCACAGAAGAAAAATGCAAAAGACCAATGAATACATGCAAATGTTTTATACTCTACTGATCAGGGATATAAAATTCAAGATAGAAATGATTTTCTTTAATCTACCAAACAGACAAACATTAAAAAATAGTATATATTGTAATCTACCTAAGGGTTAAGGTTTGAGGAAATTCACATTCTTTGTCACTTCATATGGAAATGTGTATTGCTGTAACCTTTGTTTAAAATGAAATGTTGCTATGAATTGGCATTTATAGTGTCAGTAGCCTTTGATTTGTTGTGCCTAGACATAGATAGTATAGAAATGGGTGACCTAGATCATAAGGTTTTATGTATATGGGTGTTTATTGAAAAATTATCTAGGATAGAAAAAATAGAACAATAATGGTAAGTTGAAAAGCAAGGTGTATCTTTTTTAATGTTTATTTTTGAGAGAGATAGTGAGAGAGCACGAGTGACTGGAGGAGGGGCAGTGAGAGAGAGAGAGAGAGAGAGAGAGAGAGAGAGAGAGAGAGAGAGAGACAGAATCCGAAGAAGGTTCCACTCTCTGAGCTATCAGTACAGAGCCCGATGCGCAGCTCAAGCTCATGAACCGTGAGATCATGACCTGAGTCGAAGTCGGATGCTTAACCAACTGAGCCATCCAGTTTCCCCAAGGTGTATCTTTTATATAAAAGCTATATCCTTTTTATGTAGTTATTAATAAAATGAGTTGGAGCTATATATTATATCTTTGAAAAATTCCGTGAGGACTTTAAAAAACAACATAATAAATATTTTTGTTTATGTTTATGAAATCTAGAAAAGTGTAGGAGGAAATAAATCAAACTATCAACATTGGTTACCATATGTGTTTCTGATTAGATGGAGGTAGAGTATAGGGAGGACAATCAAAAATGAGAGAAAGAATTGGGAGATTGGAATAGATATTAGTTGGATACTAGGAGATGCTACTTCTGCTGAGATAGTGATGTTTGTAGTCGAGAGAGTGGATAAGCTGCTTGAAGCAAAAATACATTGCTATAAATAACATGGCCTCTCCAAATCCTTGATGAGGATTTAATAAAAACTTATTGTGAAGAGTTTTTTCAAATAATTAAAATAAGTCCAGCGTTCATTTTTGGATGGCAAAGGTTAGATTCTTTGTGGCAGGAAACTAATGTGAACAGGTGTGGGAGTCTGTCCTGGAAGCCGAGTAGAGGATCTGGAAGCCTCCGCATCAGAGGCTCAGGCATCATCAGGTCCTGTGGGCAGCGTGTGCCCATGTTAAGGCCAGATCCACCAGCAGCCAGGTCCATGGACTTCCTTGGGTGGCCTGGTGCAAACAAGCAATTTTTTTCTTCACTGAAGATTTTCGTCCTAAATTATTTTTAAGGTTTCCATCATTTCTTTTCCTGAGGTCTAGGCTATTATCTATGGAGCCAAAGTTAAGTTAAATATATCTGAAAAAAAAAAATTAGCTGAGATGAAAGAAAACTGACTTTGGCCATTAAATGTCTTTTATGATTTTTAATAATTATGTACATAACATTTATAAATATGTTCATTTGACTGTTGCTTGCCTGGCCCTCTTTGGTGCTAATGGGAAATAGCTTTCCTGACTAAAAGTCCTATTTATTAAGTTAGAAAGTTTGAAGGAAGAAATTTTATGGCACCACTCTTAGGTGCTACCCCAGTGCTGTCTCCTTGGACATCAGTTCTGCAGGAGAGAAGTCATTCTTTATCACAGCAGGCATATATTCTGAGCTCACTGCCAAGTGATAGGTTGCATAATTTATTTACTCATTCATTAAATGTATTGAGCACTTTATATATGCAAAGTACAATAACGATGAAAGAAATACATGTATAAAGAACACTCAGTTTGACAGTTTATTGGAATAAGTTGTTATGGAGAGTAATAATGTAAGTTTTTAGACAGGCAGTTAACATTGCATAGAAATAAATTCTGGTTTATAACCATAGAATGAACTTAAGTCATGCCAAGCCCTGTGTCATGAAATGTGTCCACATGACATGTATGGCATGACTAAGATATTTGTAATCTGAGTCCTAGAGACCTTGAACCCAAGCAGTCATGGGTTACTCCATGAAAAGGTGTTCATTGATTTATTTCTTTGTTCTAATTTCCCATCTTGATTGCTTTTAGCTGGTAAATTTTACACTTTCATATTAACATAAATAAAACCATGATTTATGTTATACTCTATGGGTAATTTTCTGTATTTCAGACACATCTGTCTCATTTCCAAGTTACCAAGTTTCTCTATGGGGCATTAAGAGAGAGGGACCTAATTCCTATTTCCTCTCCTGTAAACAAGCGTCCTTCATCAGAAGAGGAGGGGGGTGGGTGGAGGACAAGCATGTGATGACTTCGTTCATGTGATTTGGATACATAACTTAGAGGGGGTGATTGGTAGCCATTCATTGTATATAGCAGCCCCAAATGTGGGGTGTCTTAAAGGGGTGAGAACAAGGAAGGGATTCTTTTTTTAAGGATGGTAGGTATCCCTATGATGATGGCAGTGAATTATAGAAAGTGAAATTTATGACGCTTGAAAGCGGGGGGAAATAACAGGGAGAAAAGTTACTGAGTAGATGAGAGTGAATGGATCTAGTGCATCAGAGAAAAGAATGCCTTTTGGAACAAAGACAGTTCATTCATGAGAATGGAAGAGAGGCAAAGTACATGGTCTCAGGTCACCCGATGGCTTGGTGTTGGAAACTGCGGTATTTCTTCCCTTCTCTTCAGATGAGCACAGTCATCTTGTTTGAGTTGGACTTGTTTGGAGTGAGCTGGGCTAAGCAGAGGTGGGGAGGGGAGGCATTGGAGATGAGGGATGCAAGACAGCCATTATAACGATGGATCTTGGAAGTGACATAGAGTGGAAGTGGGGAAAGAGAAATTGTTAGTGACAATGTATTCGCAGTGAGTGTGCAGATGGTGATAGCTTGAGAGCTGTGTGCTCAAAATCAAGAATTAGAAAGTCATGATTGTTAATGTTTAGACCTAGGTTGTGACTCTTTGAGATGAGATCAAAATGAGAAAAGAGAGCAAAATTTTTTTGACTCTGGGAAAGGTGGTGGGGAGTCATGACAATGCCAGGACAGTGGTCTCCAGGAGAAGGGACAGTGCTCGCGTCGCCCATGTGGAGGGGTGTGACTGTGAGAAGCACAATAATGTTCGCTTGTGGTTGCCTAAGAGGAGTAGTCCTGGTGTTCGCCCGTGTGTTTTCATTGTTTTTAATTGTCACAGTGCTGGTCTACACAATTAGATAAGAATTTATATTTGTTTACACTATGTAACCTTGTCTTTGTATTTTGCCTTAAATCAACATGGTACTCCTTTGCTCTTAAGAAAACCATGACTTTCCTAAGAATATATTCATTTCGAAAGAATATTTCTTTTCCTTCAGGTAACTGTTGTTTCATTTGATCATCACACAATTCCAACGCTGGCATCCAAATAGTCTTCTTGTATAAGCTAGAAAATTATGGGGCATTTTAAAGACCTTTAGAACTCATATAGCTCATTGATCTTTGTAAATTGTGACTCAGATAAATGTGTTTTTTGTAATAATTCAACCAGTGAAGTACATTTAAAAATGGATAGGTTACGGGGCGCCTGGGTGGCGCAGTCGGTTAGGCGTCCGACTTCAGCCAGGTCACGATCTCGCAGTCTGTGAGTTCGAGCCCCGCGTCAGGCTCTGGGCTGATGGCTCAGAGCCTGGAGCTTGTTTCTGATTCTGTGTTTCCCTCTCTCTCTGCCCCTCCCCCGTTCATGCTCTGGCTCTCTCTGTCCCAAAAATAAATAAACGTTGAAAAAAAAATTTAAAAATGGATAGGTTACATAGAAATTGTAGGCATATAACAGTATATGCCAGTGTCACATTTCATTGTATTTTTCAGTAGTGTTTATCAAATGCCAACACTGTGCTTAGAACTAACCTTCCCTGGGTGATACACAAATCTGAACTCTGACTTCTACTATTTAGCAGTGAAATTAGAAGACAAACATATATAGAAATGTTTAAAATATTTAAAAACTTATAGACAAAAATTTAAGGAAAGTCTCTAGTCAATTTACTTAAAAACTCCAAGTAATTTATACTAATAAGAACATTCCTTAACTTGACAGTATTTATAACCCTAGACACTATTGCTACAGTAATTTCTCTTGTTTATTTTTTTGTTTTGTTTTTTGTTTTTTGTTTTTACTTTGCACAAGGATTGCAATCATGTTCTTGATTTTAGAGGAAATTTTTGGTACCATTATTTCAAATACTGATTATTTTCTAGGTGGCAAAACAGAAGATTTCTTGCTTTTAATCACTTTTGTTATTATTTTTAATAGAGGGGAAAGTAGGAGTGAAGACACTTCTGACCTCCCACTATGGGCAAAGCTACTGCACAGAGTACTTTATACATGGTATGTCCTGTGAAGGCAACGAAACAAGCATTTTAAAACATTCTTCTTACACAGAATCTAAAGAAATCTTGATATTTTACATTGACTCATGGTGAGGATAGCATGCCTTTATTTTTATTCAGTTTCTTTTATTTATAATTAAAAAAATTTTTTTTAATGTGTATTTATTTTTGAAAGAGAGCGAGAGAGTGGGGGAGGGGTAGTGAGAGAGGGAGACACAGAATCGGAAGCAGGCTCCAGGCTCCGAGCTGTCAACACAGAGCCCGACGCGAGGCTCAAACTCACGAACTGCGAGGTCATGACCTGAGCCGAAGTCGGATGCTCAACTGACTGAGCCAGCCACGCGCCTCTATTTATAATTTTTAAACTCCATTAGCTCTGTATAAAAAGCATATGACTGGGAAAGAGCACATTATAAAATCCTCCTTTAATTAGTCTTTGTCCTGTGCCACATGTCATTGCCAAGTCTTTCAGCATTGGTAGTGTTACTGTAATGTGGAACAGTAGTTTCTGATAACATGATGTGAAAAATGACCTGTGATGATTAATCACTTTCCAAACTACGTCTTGGGAAAGCATCTTATGAAAGTAATGACACAATTATCATCCATGAAAAAGAGGAAATTAAAACACCTTTAGGAAAGGTCAAGAAGATAGGGAAGGATTATCTGCAAAGACTAGTGAACTTTATATTCATGTAGTCAGAGAAAAAAGAATTCTATGTATCAAAGTGCCACAAGTGGAACTCTTTCCATATATTAAAATTAAAATGAGAATTGCTCGATGATTTTGAATTTATTTCTTGTTTCAAGCCAGATGTAGATTGAAAATGGGGGGAGAAAGCACATTTTCCCCCTTGCTTTCATTGTTCGAACATAAACCATGGTAGGAACAGTCATGACCTTTTTCGGGATGTGAACTGCGCTATGAAGTTGCAAGCCAGGAGTCTACAGATCTGGGTCCTGGTAGAGGGTGTGGTTTGGAAGAAGGAAGGGCAGATCCTGGAGTCAGCAAGGATCAGAAAGCCTTGTGGATGGATATCACATGCACAGACATGGTGCAGACAGGCTGACCAGACTAGGTGTTTAGATTCGCAACAAGCTAAAGAAGGAAATTAAGTGGTGTATGTAGCAGTGTGGAGCTCCAGGTAGGAAGGAAGGGGAGTGGTCAGGTGGCAGGGGGTTGATGGAACTTGCTGGGTATGAAACAGTCTATTTCTTTGTGGATCCTGGATCTGTTACATCGCAAAAATGATGACTGAAGCCTGAGAGAGCGGAGCAACGAGTGTCCTAAACCGCTTGTCTAAGGTCTTGGGAATTGGCGCTAGGAGTTCTAGTCACTGGTGAATATTCTGGAAGTGTGGATGGGTCATCTCCCTCCCTTCCTCCTCCTGCCTGCCATGCTCTTTTGTGTGTATTCTGTTCTTGCCTGTAAGTTATTTTGAATTTTTCCCTTAAAATTTGACTTTGTAACGCTTCTCAAGACACACGTATACTTATCTACCTTTTTAATCACCCCAAATTCTAAGAATTAATTCGTTTGGATGCTGTCTGTTCTGTTCCCTTTGAAACTATTAGGAGTTGGGTTTTTCAGGGACTGGAGGCTATGATGGGAAAAGTAACAATGGACTAAGCTTTTATATGCTAAATTAGAAGATAAGCTCTTAGGGGCGCCTGGGTGGCTCAGTCCGTAAGGCTTCCGACTTCAGCTCAGGTCATGATCTCACAGTCTGTGAGTTCGAGCCCCACGTTGGGCTCTGTGCTGACAGCTGGGAGCCTGGAGCCTGCTTCAGATTCTGTGTCTCCCTCTCTCTCTGCCCCTCCCCTGCTCATGCTCTGTCTCTGTCTCAAAAATAAATAAAAACATTAAGAAAAATTTAAAACAAGAAGGCAAGCTTTTAATATGTAGGGTTTTGTAACATGACATTATAGTGCTTTTCTAATGCCTCTTTTATATTTATCATTAGAATTCATTGCTAAATATTCATATGTGAAATCACATTGAACATTTTAATATGATATTTTATAAAGTTTCTATGAATTTTCCATTATAAAGTCATTCATACACATTGTAAAAAAGTTTAAAAACTCAGAAAGGAATGAAGATAAAAATTTTATTTGGGAGTCATATTGCAGCTAGAGATTGTTGCAAATATTTGGGAAGGGCCCTTCTAAGATTTTTATATGAAAATATAATTATTTATACAACATTTTTATTTTCCTTTATAAATTTTTTATACTTCCTCATATACTTAATATTATAGTAAGACTATTTTTCATATCACTATTGTATTAAAACCTAAACAGATACACTGTGAGTTAACATTATAATTTTATTGAACCTTTCCATCTTTGTTGATCTCCTAGGTTGATTGAATTTTCTCAGAATGAAACAAAAATGCCATGTCACACTTCCTTGTACATAAATCATTGGGTCTACTTTGACAGAACCTGCCTGGAGCAAAGTTTTGAGAAAGACTTTAAAGACCCTTACAAACTCACTGGGAAAATATGTCATAATTAGTTACTGATAAGAGCCACAGGCAGGACTTACAAAGCAGGAGCTCCAGGGGTATTAGTCAGTGCCCTTGTACAGGGTTTGCAAAGTAGGAAATTAACAAGCAGAATATTCTAGAGGGAATAAATGGGGGGAACATGTTCAGTATTCAGAACAACTAAACCAAATATGGTGGAAACAGTAAAGATAAACATATAAAATACGATAGGACAAGAAAACATTGTTAAATAGTATCTCAAAATCACAAAAATGTTTTTAAAAGGTTAGACACTACATTTCATTAAAATGTACATATTTTTTATAAAATATAAATGACATACTTCTGTTAACTCTTTATGTAAAACTTATTTCATGAGATCTATAAGTAATGACTGTTACTCTAGTAATTATTTCATCCAGTGTCTTCTGTTGATGACCAAAGAAACTCACTTTAAAATGGTATTTAATTTGCTTACCTAAAGCCATATAAGAGATTGCCTTAGAATTGAAATGAGAAAATTAGCTTGTTTTATTCTGAATCCAGTGCTCTTTTCACTGTACTGCATTCTCTCTCAATTCAGGTATAAAAATGGGCTTCAATATATTGTCTAATATTTCTCCCAAAAAAACATTTCTCTGTGGCCAAAGTTTGCTGAGGTCAGGTTAAATGATGCCCCTGCCTGCCTCGCTCTCATTTAACTAGGAAAAGAGAGGCAGATAACTTCACATCAGTTTGATCTGCAATATATTTTTGCAATCTGAAGGAATCATGAATGAGATTCTAAACAAAAGGAATTCACACGCCTAGGTGGCTCAGTTGGTTAAGCGTCCGACTTGGGCTCAGGTCATAATCTCATGGTTCGTGGATTCGAACCACTTGACAGGCTCTGTGCTGACAGCTCAGAGCCTGGACCCTGCTTCGGATTCTGTGTCTCTCCCTCTCTCTCTGTTCCTCTCCCCACTCACGCTCTGTCTCTCTCAGTCTCCCAAAAATAAATGTTAAAAAAAAAATTCAAGGAATTTACGCACCTCATTGTTAATGTGTGTAGAGAAAATGTGGTATGAAACAAGAACTGTGAGCTCAGTACCACGGCTTTCTTTTCATTGAACATTCCTGTTTCCAAGAATCAGTGGTGTGGACGGAAGTTTTCTCTAGCATGCATCAGTGACACAGGTAAACACGCCCGCGGCAGCCCATCGATCATGTTCAAGTTGCTGTCATTCAGCTGCAGTCATTAAAGGAAAATGTGCAGGTTCATGCCCCAGGCTCTAAGTGAGCTGGCTCCATGGCCTGCTGTCGTAAAAAAACTGAAGATCAGCATCCTCCTCCTTGATAATGACAAGTTCTGATTTTTACATTCTTCGCAGCATCTCCAGAAGTAGCTGGACCACTTGCGTAATTACTAGGAGACAGAAGGACTCAACAAGACCAAAACAAACAAACAAAAGTCTCTTAGGACAGGTAATCCTTAGCATTTAGTAGCCAGTTCTAAAGAGCTGCATTCAGCAGTCAATAGATGTTACCTGGGGGTGCATTTTACAGCTTAAATGGGTATCCTGGAGGGTCTGCTAGGTGCAGGAGTTATGTTCAGAATTAAAAATTAGAATTACATTGGGGCACCTGGGTGGCTCAGTCGGTTAAGCGTCTGACTTCAGCTCAGGTCACGATCTCGTGGTCCGTGAGTTCGAGCCCCACGTCGGGCTCTGGGCTGATGGCTCAGAGCCTGGAGCCTGCTTCCGATTCTGTGTCTCCCTCTCTCTCTGCCCCTCCCCCGTTCACGCTCTGTCTCTCTCTGTCTCAAAAATAAACGTTAAAAAAAATTAAAAAAAAAATTAGGATTACATTGAATTCAATCTAAGATCATGTCATAGTTGTAGGCAAAGACGAGCAATCCCGCGTGCAGTTTGGTGCTGCTGTCTGCCCTGTTTTGGGAAACAGAACTCCGAGGTGTCATCAAAGGGCATTTCAATCTTTGAGTTGTTGTGAAACTTTTAAGTGCAGTTGTGGTCCTGTAGGTCAGCACCGGTACTGTCACCTCTGCCCAGACAAGAGATCGGCTGTGTCCGGAGCCACCCATTAGTGAACACAGACACTTCGAAAAATGATACCCCGGGCTTCAAATACTTGTCAGCCACCTGCCTACCTTCTGTAGACCTCCTGTCAAAACGAGAGACTGTTTATGCTGAAAATTAATAATCTAGAGTGTAAATTCTTTCTACTTGGGGAGCCCTCATGTATCACGAATGGCATCTCAGCCCTCTTTGGGCATGCCTTCTAAAAACATGGCTTTAATAATACTGCAGGAATAGGGTCTCTTTATGGAGACCCAAGATAAGAAATTACCATACCGAGGATTGCCTGGGTGGCTCAGTCGTTGAGCTTCCGACTTCGGCTCAGGTCGTGATCTCTTGGTTCATGGGTTCCAGCCCTGCATCGGGCTCTGTGCTGACAGCTTGGAGCCTGGAGCCTGTTTCAGATTCTGTCACTCTCTCTCTCTGCCCCTCGCCCACTCATGCGCGCGCTCTCTCTCTCTCTCTCTCTCTCTCTCTCTCTCTCTCTTTCTCTCAAAAATGAATCAACATTAAAAAAAAAAAAAGAAATTATCATCCTGAGAGCTTTTCAACCCTTCTCATGCTGTTGTCACTTGATTTAATGTCAATGAAATATTTTAGTATTACATGCATATTGCTACTAAAATAATGATAGTAATAATAAAAATTGTAATTCTTTTTCTGAGAACTGACTAATCAGTTAATTTCTGGAATAGATTTGTGGCTGGGTCTCCCCCCCTTACTATTGCTTTGCTGCCCAAGAACAGTAGTGCCCGACACAGAGAATGAATCCAGTGTCTTTGTGTGGAGAGTACGCGTTCATTAATTGACTTATTATTTTGGTTTTTTTCTGTTCCATTTTAGCTGAAAACTGAATGCTTTGCTTACTTGTTAATAAAATACCTGTTAGGGTTTCAGTTTCTTCAATCAGTGTTTTTATTTTTTTACTAAAAAAAAAAAACCTTGCAAAGAGAGAGAGAGAGAGAGAGACAGAGAGAGAGAGAGAGAGTACATGTGAGTGGAGGAGGGGTAGAGGGAGGGAGAGGGAGAATCCCAAGCAAACTCCATGCTGAGTTTGGAGCCTGATGTGGGGCTCAGTCCCACAACCCCAGGGTCATGACCTGAACCAATATCAAGAGTCAGAAGCTTAATTTACCGAGCTGCCCACACGAGGCACCCCCACATCCTTGTTCTTGTATGTCTTTTTTTTTTTATAGTTATCCCTGTGGGCAGAGGTCACTCTTTGAAATGAAGTGCTAGCCCAGAGCCTAGTGACACATGGCAAACCATTCTATAGCATATGTTATTCTATATTCTACAGGATCATAAATTTTAAAATATTTAAATAATACATTTAAAAATATTTGCAGTGTGTTTATAGAGTAGACACAATAAGCTCCTAAACATGAGTTGTTGTAAGCCCCAGCATTCCCCGGAGCAGCACCAAGGCCTGTGAAGAGTCTAGAAGGCAAGTGATGTGGGGCGTCAGATGGGAGAAACACTGATGAACTGTCTTGGAGTGGGAAGGAGGTTGGTATGAGCTGCCTCTAAATATTTGGTATGGGGAACGAGAAAACTTTTATTAGACAGATGTTATCCAACTGAGAAGAGAATTAGGATAAAGGATCAAAACTGGCAGATAGCAGATTCAGTTTTGTACCAGACATGATCCTTAGTTGCAAACTTAAGCAACTTGAAGCTGAAAAGGAATAATTCAATGACAGGTAACTCTTGAAATATTTGGAAGGCCCAAATAAAATGGTCAGGCTTGGGGTTCATATTGCTAGAGTTAATGACCAATTTTATTGGAAGTCTACCCTGAGAATGGGTTCAAAAGGTGGAGACTTTCAAACATGGAAGAAATCTCCTCAATGATGCTGGCAAATGACAAATTTAGGGAAGTACCAAGGAGTACAACTAATCACTTTTCTGTCTTTTCGGGAAATTCGCTAACGAACAA
This sequence comes from Felis catus, assembly GCF_018350175.1. NCBI lineage: Eukaryota > Metazoa > Chordata > Mammalia > Carnivora > Felidae > Felis > Felis catus. The sequence goes on from NC_058368.1 coordinate 229,913,227, forward strand.
TGATCAGTGGCAGACCTTTGACCAGTGGGTGGCAGCACAGAAATGTACCATAGCTGCTTGTAAATGTGCTATTATTTGATGCCTGTAGGCTTGGGTGGCTCTGGCTGGGCCTTTTGCTGCCAACTTCATTCATTGCCTTTCCATAGAATGCCCAAAATATATTACTGTTTTTCTTTTTTCTTCTTGTCTTTTCTTTTTGGTTTTCTCTTCTCTTTTCTTCTCTTCTTTCCTCTCCTCTCCTCTCCTCACTGGTGCGTAGCCCAACATGGGGCTTGAACTCATGACCCTGATTTCAAGACCTGAGCTGAGATCAATAGTCAGACACTTAACCAACTAAGCCACTCAGGCACCCCTATTTTATTCTTTTTCTGACCAGGATATGAAACTAAGATATGGCAATCCTAGGAAACAGGGATATGAAAAAAGTTGGAAAGACTATGTGCTGTAATATTACCTAAAACAACAATTAAAATCAGAACTGCCCAGAAATTCAAAGAAAGAAATAGTGAATCCTTTAGTTATTAGAATTAAGGAGAATCTGAATGAATATCTGTCAGGGACTCACGTTTGATACAAAGTTTAACTAAATGAACTCAAGTCTCCTCCACATGTTAAATGTTTTTGAGGTCTGATATTCACTTGTTAGTAAATAAAATTTGTTAATTAGTATTCCATCACTAAAGATAAATATTGCAAATTATTTTTTAAATATTGGCATAGTTTAAATATATGCAGATTTTTTGTATCTGCTAAGAGTCTTTTCTCTGTTGTCTAAGGTATTCATAACTTCTAAATAATTTGGTGTCTATCAACAGACTGATTATTAATATGTAGCATTAGAAACTATTGCCTTTGTAGTGAGTCCAGTTAAAAACTTGAGCTAAGACATTTGATGAACCTTTGATAACCTGGCGAAAGGGCAGTAGGCATCACTGGGCTAAAAACGTTTCTTCCAGTTTCAAAGACAAGTTAAATTTTCAGAGCTTCTGCCATGGCACAGAGTAAACTGGTAGTGGCTCCTGAAGTAAAGTGGGTCATGTTGTTTTGAGGATTTATTCATAAGTGGATATGGGATTTAGGCCAATATTTGATATGGTGGGAGAAGTGATATCCTTGGCATCAGTACATTTGATTCAAATTCCTCTAGCATTTTCTTACTACATACCCTTTTAAGGCATGTAACATCTCTCCAAAATTAAGTTTAATTATCTACTGAAATGAAGAGTCTTATATGAGAGTTATGATGGAATGTGTGCAAATTATAACACAAATTGTATAAACATGTTAGTTAATAAATTTACTGTGCAACCCCATGGAAATCTGTGCTCCCTAATTAGTTTATATCTGCATCATGAATTTCTCTTCACCAGTCTTTGACAATTAAACATATATGCAATCTCAAACTTTGGATGAATTCATGAAACCCAAAGGTAAATCTGGGGGTTTCTTTGGTCCCTTAGCAGTTTGTGAGAGAGGAAGAGGATACTTGGCTGAAGATAAACCATAATAAATAAGCCTTTAGAGTTTTACTTATGGTCAGGATATCACATGCGACGTAATGCTGAAGAGACAGGATAAGAGGTATTTTGAAGCTCTTGATTACACTTAATTATATTAAATTTTAACTTTCTAGAAGAATATATAGATCATTTTTCCTGTCGCTTTTCTTTTTCTTTTCTTAGAGAGCGAGCGTGCGTGAGTAGGGGAGAGGAGCAGAGGGAGAGAGAGAGAGAGAGAGAGAATCTTCAGCAGGCTCCATGCTCCATAGGCAGCTCAACAGCAGGGGGCCTCTATCCCACAACCCTGGGATCATTACCTGAGCCACCAGGTGCCCCCCTCTGTCACTTGTCTTAATGAAACTCTTTATAAAGCAATAAAGAAACAAATGGGTCTAGAACTCTTGATAATCAGGTCATTTGTATTGCTGTGATTTAAAAGTCGTCTGAAACCACAGGCATGGACGCATGCCCCAGCACGGGTGAATGCCTGATGTCAAGAAGTATGGATAAAATCAGAGAAAGCAAGATGTGTGTCTCATCCTGGTGTGCTCCTGGGTCTATTGTTGCAATTGAGAGAAGAGAGAGGTCTTTCCTACAGAAGCAGGAGCTCAGAGCCAAAGAGGACTGGAAGAATGTTAGGTCCCAGGGTTTACATAAGTCTTAGGCCAGTTAGGATTCTCACAAAATGAGATAGGAGATTCCGGGTAGTCCTAATTATTAATTCAAGGATATTAGCCACTGCTTGAATTATATTATGGAAAGTGATTCTGCGCCCCTCTGAGTTATATCCCCCTTCTTTTTTATACTGGAGGAAGGGACTTCCACAATTGCTGGACTGTAGAAACTATTCCTTGTGCAGTGGTTACACTTTTAAAAATGACATTATTTTGTCAATTAATAATATGAGTAACAATAGTAATAAATTTCACTCTTAGCCACCAAAGTTGAATTAATTATGTAAAATCCATTCCAGGAGTTCTGATGTTTCACTGCTATTGGGCTATTTTATGTAAGTGAAAGGAATGCACCCATTTTATTCAGATTTGGGGAGTATTTAAGAAAGTGTTAATGGTAAGTTTGGTGAAGCCTACTTTCTGCCTTTTCCAAAACTCTCTATTTGATAACAGAATTTCTACTATCGAGACTCTAGTACTTTCTAACTTAATAACTGATGGTGATTCAATTTTAGGTTGAATGAATGAACGGGTAGTAAAATAAATAACAATGGTTAGGAATTGTACGTGGAGAGAGAAATTAGATGAAATTTGATGTATTTAGATAGATCAAGAGTTGCAAGCTCGTGGGGCGCCTGGGTGGCGCAGTCGGTTAAGCGTCCGACTTCAGCCAGGTCACGATCTCGCGGTCCGTGAGTTCGAGCCCCGCGTCAGGCTCTGGGCTGATGGCTCAGAGCCTGGAGCCTGTTTCCGATTCTGTGTCTCCCTCTCTCTCTGCCCCTCCCCCGTTCATGCTCTCTCTCTGTCGCAAAAATAAATAAACGTTGAAAAAAAAAAATTTTTAAAAAAAAGAGTTGCAAGCTCGTGATGTGAATATTTCAGTAGCAATAATCCTCACATTTAATTATGAAAGACTTTAACCCAAGTAAATTATCTTCTTTATTCACAATAATGTGAGATGTCTGGGTGTTTGCTTGAATTTTACCTTTTTATACTGTGTACATAAAGGAATGAGTGAGAAATTGCATTTTCACCTTGTTAACTTTCCTTATTTGTGATTTCATTATTTAAACTAATTAGCTATGTGCATGACTAAATTGCAATTCTTTTTGTTGCTAGGATTTTCATCTTTTTAGGCATTATGACTTTATAATGATGCAGTGTCACTTTAGGCCTCGTAGAAAGGAATCTACAGTACACATGTAGGAGATGAGACACATTGGCGGTGGCTGCCAGGCTCACCTGAGGCCCCTGCTCTGAGGACAGTCCCAGGTACCCCGGGTTTGTGCCATTCGCAGGGGATTGATGGCCCCGAGTGGTGACTTGAATAGATATGGACACATCAGCACGTGTCTCTGGGTCTTTTTGTCCCAGAGCTGCATGTTGAGTAGAGGCTGATGGTCTAACAGATGAAATTTGGGTAATTGGTGACCTTGTTTTCTGACCTGTGAAGAAAGCCAGAATGTTTGGTTCAACTTTTTGAAAAATCCAATGAAACATCCCAGCATCATTCCAATATATTACTTTTTTTTTTTTTTTTTTTTTTTTTTTTTTTGTCATTGTTTCTTGCTTAAACGCGTTCAAATTGAGCTTCAGGTCACTTAAAACCAGATGAATCCTGGCTAAATCATGTATTTGGGAATTGATGGGTAAATTTTTAAAGTCAGGCCCATGACTTTTTTCCGTGTATCTTCTGACACATTTAAGATGCAAAAGAAAGAAAAGAAAAAAAAAACACTGTGAGTCAAAGCATTGCAGACTATTGACTCCTGGCAAGACCTCTCAAGAACTGAATTCCTGGTAAAGAACAGTGTAGAGAAGTCTGCTCTCCACTTGCAGCTGTGATTTGGACAATCTTCTGTGGTTGGTTAGAGGAGATGTTCCTTAGGTGAAGAGACATGATCAGCTAACAGGAGGGTTCTGGAATTAGCTATTAAGTCAGTTATTTGCGAATATTTGTACCAAAATCATCACAAGGAGCCAGTCAGGGTTTACTCACAGGGAACCATTACAGTCTTTCTTGATGATTCTTTTCTTTTCTTTTCTTTTCTTTTCTTTTCTTTTCTTTTCTTTTCTTTTCTTTTCTTTTCTTTTCTCTTCTCTTCTCTTCTCTTCTCTTCTTTCTTTCTTTCTTTCTTTCTTTCTTTCTTTCTTTCTTTCTCTCTCTCTCTCTTTCTTTCTTTCTTTCTTTCTTTCTTTCTTTCTTTCTTTCTTTCTTTCTTTCTAAAGTAGATTACTATACAGATAAGAGCAGTGACAGTCTGAAGATGTAACGCTTCATGATGTCACTAAAGCCTTTGGCAGTCTCTTGTGATATTCTTGGGTACAATGAGTCTGTGAATGACAGTACAGTTCACATCAGCACTGGCCGTGGTTAATAAACTGTTGCCCAGAGACTATTGGATATTAAATTGGGCTTTTTCGTAAAGAAAAAAAAAATCAGTCTGCCTGGACTTACGGCAGTAGAGGGAAATTCAATCTAAGACCGAAATTCTGTCTCCAAAAAGCTTAAGATATTTCATTTTTGCATGGCTACTACTGTTGCTTTTGATAGTGATAATTGTAATAATAATAGCTAAGACTTACATGCCATTATTAATGCTAGTGAGGTTTTATTCTTTATCTTCCTGGATCCTTACATTTGCATGTGAGGAAGGTTATGTTAATCCACATGTTAAAATGAAGATGAGACCATGAGGGATTTTGCACCTTGCTGGGGCTCTGTGGTGTCCCAGGGAGGGATTTGAATTAAATTGCCTTCCCTTTAAAGCGGGCTCCCTTCCATACTGCCCTATAAATGTGCATACATGAAGGAAGTGATCAAGGCCACAAATGTTATGCTCTGTGACTTGCCTGAGTAAGGTATTAGAGAAGAGAGAGAGAAGTACCGGCAAGGATCTTTAGAAGAATTCAGAGATCTTGGGGGGCACCTGGGTGACTCAGTCAGCTAAGTGTTTGGCAGTGTGGAGCCTGCTTGGGATTCTCTGTCTCCCTCTCTTTCTCTGCCCCTTCCCTGCTCTCTTTGAAAAATAAACAGACATTAAAAAAAAAAAAAGAAAAATTCAGAGATTTTCATTTAAAAACGTCATTATTCCCAGGAAGATAAAAACATTTAAAGATTTATTGATGCATTTCTTTCTCTGTCTGGAAGATTGATTCTAGACAGTTTTTGCTGGGGTTTCCTTTTTTCTTTTTCTACCAATTTTAGCTCCACAAAGAACGCCCCTTCAGTCAGATCCATTCACTTTGTTTTCAGATACAATCACAAGAAAAACCTTTCAAGTTCTCCTTAAAAATAAATTAAGCCATCACTCACAGCAAACATGACCTCCCCGCGTACGGAAATTAAATATAGAGGGTAATTTACAATTAAGCTAATATTTAACTTGCTGTCAGAGCCACAGCCTTGTTACAGACTGATGTGTTTGAGTGAGTGGAGCTCGGAATCCCCATGGTGCCCCTGCGTCCCCTCTGCCTTGCCTCCAGGAAAGCAGGTCAAGACAGCAAGCTTCAACGTTAATGATTGAGTTTATCAAACCACTTATTTCAGTCTTAAAATCCATCCAAATTTTCTTGTCCTTTGTACCCTTAGAAAGATGCGGAGTCGTACCTCTTAATATTAAATTGTATTTCTCCCTATTGGAATGGAGCTGATTTTTAAGCCCTCTAATGATACTGAGGTTGTTGGTAAAGGAATCTCGTCTTCCTAAGGAAAGTGGGAGACGAACTGCTCTGAGTGTCTGCATGTTTGCATTTCTTATGCATCGAGATGTGAAATATCTCCCCAAAGAATAAATAATTTGTAAGCCAGCCTTTCTAATAAACAGTAGTAATAACAACAACAACAAATGGTGTTGATGAAATTGCTCAGTCTGGCTCATTTCTCTCCTCCTAAAATAAGAAAATAAAATACTAACTAAGTTTACTATTTCTGTCTGGCCATAGCCAATATTATTTTTAATAGAAAGATCTAAATATCCGAAGTTCTCGTTTCTCTCTTCTATCCAATTAGCAACACTATGTACACACCATTTTTGTAACAATGGGACGATAACTTTATTTTATTTGTCTTCACCATGATCCCTAGGCTCATATAGAAGAATTGATTATCCAGAAATAACCTTATTTCATATGCTTCTGTTCCCTACCATTTGCCCATTTCCCCTTATATGAATTTTTTTTATTATTTAAAAGTTTATTTATTTTGAGAGGGAGGAAGGGCAGAGAGAGAGGGAGAGAGACAATCCCACTGCACTGATGGTGCAGAGGGTGACACAGGGCCCCATCTCATGACCGTGAGGTCATGACCTGAGCCAAAAGCAAGAGATGGATGTTTATTTTTAAAAAATTTTTCAATGTTTATTTATTCTTGAGACAGAGACAGACCGTGAACAGGGGAGGAGCAGAGAAAGAGAGACACAGAATCCGAAACAGGCTCCAGACTCTGAGCTGTCAGCAGAGCCCAACGTGGGGGCTCAAACCCACAAGCTGTGAGATTACGACCTGAGCTGAAGTCGGACGCTTAACCGACTGAGCCACCCAAGAGCCCCAAGAGATGGATGTTTAAATAAATGACTGACTCACGCAGGTGCTTCTAAAAAAAAAATTGATCTTAGGAGCGCCTGGTGGCTCAGTCGGATAAGTGACCGACTCTTGGTTTTGGTTCAGCTCATGATCTCATGGTTCGTGGGTTCGAGCCCCAAATCAAGCTTGGGATTTTCTCTCTCCCTCTCTCTCTGCTCCTCCCCTGCTCGTGCTCTCTCTCTGTCTCTCAAAATAAGTAAACTTAAAAAAAAATGATCTTATTCAAACTTTCTTTCTGAAACTAGTATTTTGGCTTTTTCTGAAAGCCTATTTTAAGCCATTGAAAATTTCAGCCATGTCCACATTGAAAATTGTGGAAAGTTTCAAAATTCCAATTTCCAGAATGAATAGCTGTTTAGTGGTACTTTATTCTGTTTGCTGTATGCAAAAGCAATCCTTATATCCCAAATTTATAAAAGTATTATTTGAATTATACCCATTTACTCAGCATCATTGGAAAGTGAGTTTCAAATAAATAAGAGAATTTACATTTAATTTGGGTTTGACCTTTGTGCACACTATAACAATTTTATTTAAATTATCAAGTTATTTTTATCTTAACATTGCTCCATCCTTCAGCAAATTAAGGACAAACACTGAAAACATTTCAAAGTTTCCTTGATGTGTTGGTGTTGTTACTAGGAGCACTAAATTTATTGTGTTTCATCTGTAATTATAGCAGCAGGGCTATGAAACTTTGGAGAGACAGGCCTGTATCTCAAGAAAATCTCTGAGAGTTGCTTTGTTGAAGAATTCCTGAAAGCCTATTTTTTAAAAATTATCTACCATTTTGCCATTAAATACATATAATACACATATATACATATATAAAGTAAAAATATGTATTTATATTTATATGTGTGTGTATATATGTAGGTATATATATGTATATACCTACATATATATACATACATACACACACACACACACACACACACACATACACACACACACACACATATACATATGTATAAGGTGAAAACATTTAGCCATGTGATCTCCAGGGCCCTGAAACTTTCTGAAGTGGTAATTACAGAATAAAAGGTCAAAGCAATTTCCTCCCAGGTGATTTAATGAAAATGATAGTTTGTATGTGTGTAGTTCTTTCCGGTTTACTGACTGCTCTGCAAACATTAATTTGATCTTGCACTGCATGATCTGATTGGCAGGGGACATTTAGCTAATCTCATCTATAGGTAAAAAACTGGAGAAACTCAGGGCTTTCAGGTCTTCTCCAACAGTACACGAAATATAAGCTTCAGATCTAAGACGAGAAGTCATTGTTTGAATTCTTACCAATAATAATATTAACTAAAAGTCATGGATGGCTTACCTTGAGCCAGGTACCTGTGCCACACACATGATCTTAATCCTTTCCACGAGGAACCACCTGTAGTCGTAATGCCCATCTGACACATGAGTAAACTGAGGTTTAATAAGATAAATTAACTGGCCTGATGCCATGTGGCTAGCATGTGGCAAAGCATGAATGCTTAAGAGGTAAAGGTTATCCATAAATAAAAGTATTGTAAAATACATTTTATTACATTATTCAACCTCTCTATGCTTCTGTTTCCTTATGTGTTAAATTAGGGTTAATAATACTGTCCACCTCGTAGAGTTGTGAGGATTTCAAAGTGAGTATATGAAGGGAGCTTAAAACAGTGCATGATATGTAATAAACACAAAATAAATATTAGCTACTATTTTATGTTATAGTAGCCCAGGAATATATGTTTTTTTAATTATTATTTAAAAGGCAATAGCGAAGCCTGAACATTTATGTAATATAGCTTGGAATTAAACTAGTTGGAACTGACAGATATGTTTCCATATGTAAGTTGCACATAATGAACGTGTATTACAAGTTAAAACTAGGTCTTGCCAGTGAAACCAAAACCAGTGTCATCAAAATAGTCAGTCATTGGTAAGAGAAATGTGAATCTCAATGATACATGTTTAAGATCTAAGTTCATAAGAAAGATATTTGAATAGAGTAATGTCTGTGCAGTTAATGTGGAATAACAGGTGATTAAAACTTGTTTTCCTTCATAGGTTTGTTTAAAGTTAATAGGCAAGGAATCAGATTGCATTGTATTTTGTTTTGCCATGACCAAGAGTAATTTAGCAAAGGGGTGCGTAGGTGACTCAGTCGATTAAGCATCCGACTTCGACTCGAGTCATGATCTCATAGTTTGTGGGTTTGAGCCCTGCATCAGGCTCTGTGCTGCTAGCTCAGAGCCTGAAGCCTGCTTCAGATTCTGTGTCTTCCTCTTTCTCTGCCTCTCCCCTGCTTGTGCTCTGTCTCTGTCTCTCTCAAAAATTAATAAACATTAAAAAAATTTTTTTAAAGAAGAGTAATTTAGCAAAACTTTAATGCTAGTACTTAGCTCAATCCTAACCGTCTTCTATCCACTGATGCAGCTATGAGGTGGTCCTGTCCTGAACTTCATCTGTAGCTGCTGAAGGAAGGAACAGGCTAAGGCATTCGGTGAAAAGACGAGGTGCATAGAGTTAAAGTTTATGATTGATCTTCATCAGTTCCTTTTAACCAGATCAACGCTCGAGGAATTCCATACATAAGTCAACGAAGGAGAAAGTGTAGACACCTTTCATGTTGTCTTTGCTGTATGTGAGATCACTTCACAGAAAACTGATTTAGGCTTTTTCACAACTACTTACCCATCAACTCCATTTTTAAAATAGGTTCCAAGAAGTATTTAGCTTTTCACATAGACACAGTCCTGGATTCCTATCTCAAAGCTAGGGAATAAATTCTTTAGAACTATTGTAGGTTCTACCCAGTTAATACTAGACGTAATCCCTATAATCTCTTCAGATTTATTGGGCTAGGATTTTAAGAACATCTACTGGGAAGCTTTGTAAGAAACATGCTAAATGAGATCTTATAGTAAAGGGATAGCAAATTAGGTATACAATAGGATCTTGAGAAAATTTATTTTTTGCATTCAACTGTATATAGATTCACCCAATCAACAAACATGTATTGAGCTATTCTATGCCAGAACTGGAAAGATTAATGAAAAATTGTGCGTCTTTCAAGAAGTTTAAATAGTAGAGCAGGAAAGAATGTAGTGAATGACAACAGCATGGGATAAAAACAGAAATGTGTTATAGGACAGCATAGAAAGGAAAATGGTGAAGCCAAGCCTTGGACGGGTAGGAGAGAGTGCTGTCATGGAATATGGGTCTTGAAGACTTAGTAGGAGCAAAAAGTAGATGTAGAACAGGAACTAAGCAGCCCAGGTACATCCCTAAATTGTTTCCCCTCTAGTCACCATACAGGTCACATAGATTGGGATTTGTTTTGTATAGGTTTGCTGAAATCAAAGAAATAATCCTAACAATACTATCTGAAAGAATGTTTATTACTTTTACCTGTAAGTGAACCTGCTACAACAATAGAGCCATACATGTCTCCATGGATAATATCCCCTTGAAGTAGAATCAGTTGATTATGAATGCTTCCCCAAATAACCCTCTCTTCTTGTTATTGTCTAGTCATTAGTGTTACAGTGTCTGACCACCAGGATAGAGGCAGTGAAATGAACTCACAGACTGGCAATCTAAGGGTGAAGTCTATAGTCCCCAGAGAGCCAGCAATCCCTCTGAAGTTGCCAGCAGGAATGGTGGGGAGTTTTCTCTGGGCATCAGGAGTGTTCTAGGACAGGCAATGCCACTCTGTAACTGCATGGTGTCACATCGGGCATGGTGTCACAGTGGGCATGATGTCATAGCGGGCATCGGAATGAGGGAGATACAATGGCCCAGGAAGAGAGGACTTAGGATCACTACTTCTCCAGTTTTGGATCTTAGTTTTCTAGATCACCGTGTCTATCATTCCATGTTGAAAATGGGGCCACTTTTGGAGCTCCTGGGTGGCTTAGTCAGTTAAGTGGCTGACTTTGGCTCAGGTCATGATCTCACGGTTCCTGAGTTCAAGCCCTGTGTAGGGCTCTGTGCTGACAGTTCACTGCTGTGCTGACAGCTTTAGATTCTGTGTCTCCCTCTCTCTCTGCCCCTCCCTACCCCGCTCATGCTCTGTATCTCTCTCTGTCTCTGTCTCTCTGAAAAATAAATATTAAAAATTCTTTAAAGAAAAATCAGTCCACTTCCCTAGTAATAGTGAAAGAAAGTGACTTCAAACACAAGGAGTTCTGATTTTGTTTTGTAGACAGTGAAATACCACATCTAGAAGTGGCGATGCTTTGGTTTCAAAGCAGGGGGATGCTATAATCAGATTATTCTTGGGGCGCCTGGGTGGCTCAGTCGGTTAAGCGTCTGACTTCGGCTCAGGTCATAATCCTGTAGTTCGTGAGTTTGAGCCTCATGTTGGGCTCTCTGCTGACAGCTCAGAGCCTGGAACCTGCTTCAGATTCTGTGTCTCCCTCTCTCTCTGTCCCTCCCCTGCTCGCTCTCTCTCTCTCTCTCTCTCAAATATAAATAAACATTAAAAAAAATTTTTAATGTTTATAATCAGATTATTCTTTAGGAAAAAAAAATGACCCCAGCAGCTTTGTTGAGAATCAGATCAAGGAGCTAAGAGCTTTCACAAGACTCCAGGGGAGAGAAGATGGTAGCCTAACCCAAGGAGGTAATCTGGGGAATGGACAGGGACATGGGAGGGCTGAAGGCATTGGGATTTGGTCACTGGTTAGATGTGCACAGTCACAGGCAGGAAGTAGGGCATCCTTCTAGATTAAACCTTCATGTGATTTAGGAAATAGAGATGAAGCACAGCAGTTCAAGATCCAAATGAATTGTTCTTGGATCTGTAAAGTTTCCTTAAGGAGTTAATCATCACTCCTTTGCCTACACCTCTCTTGGGACTCTTAGTATTTTCTAACTGGTATTACAATTATCTGTGTTTGTCTCCCCCTCCTAACTAAAGTGAAAGATCCCTATGGGTTCAGCTTAATCCCTAAAATGAAAATGTTTTTGTATTCTACGTATCACAGAATACATAGCACTCAAGGACTTTGAGTGAAACACTGTAGGCATTTTCATAAATAACCTCTTGGTCATAATCTACCAATACGATTTTGGGGGTATCTCCACTTATTTTTATTTAAATGAGTATATTTTCTATTTTTAAAATATACTTAGATAACAGTTTCATTATAGGATGCTTTAACTAACAAAACATGGGTGCAAATATTAAAATGTTGTTCTTTACAAAATCTTACTATGTTAAAAAGAGCCCATCTTCTTCTTACAACATTATCTGCATTCTTTTTATATAATCTAAATACTTTGTCTACCATTTCAAGCATGATGGAAGGAACTGTGTGCTGGGCTTTTTGCCTTCTGCATAACTTTTAACTTTGTACATTGTTTCTGTAGCTCACCATAGTATCTTAGGAAGCAGGAAAAAAATTAAAATCACACAGAAAGTGTCCCACATTATTGTGTACAATTTTAGAATACAGTATTCGTTCATCATCTTATTTTATCTGACATTGTGACAAGTGTCTTAGCAGATCAGAGAAAAGAGAGGCTTTTACATGATTAAATTATACTAAGAAACACACACAGCATGTCACAAAATAGTTAAGAATTTTCGCAGAATCAGTAATCACTGGATAACAGGTAATTCACATCTCTATATGACTAGGCCTGGGAGTTATCTCTAACTGCTAATGTCCTTAAGGAATAATTACCATAAAAGCACTTTGGACTTGTGAAGTATCTTACAGACACTGTAGATTGGCTAAGTTCAACCATCTTCCGCGATAAAAACAGAAAAGCTGAATTTTATCTTCCAGTCTTTTTTTTTGTAGCCAGGTGTGTCTGAGGCACAGAGCTGACAAATAAGAGCAGACACCGACTATGCCTTTTGAGACAGCTCTCGCTTTCCTGAAAATGGCTGCTGTGCTGCCCTTGCCCATTATCCCTGCCTTAAATGGGCACAATGCTGTGAACTATAATAGTGGCTTACAGTTGTGAGTTGGCCGGTGACACGCACAGGATGTGAAAGCATCAAGAATTACGGAATCTGGGTCTTCAGCCTCTTTGAGCCACACCATAGAATTCCTGGACTAAACACCTGCAGACTCATCATGCAAGAAAAATAAACCTCCAGTTTTTAGCCATCATTACTCAGATTGTACAGAAGGGCACATCCTAGCAAATACAATAGTATGTAAATAAGTCATGTGAGTATTGTAATTATTAGAAATACTCAAATCTCTGTAATGTCTAAAGAGAGCCACAATTAAACCCTTGCAGCAGGATGTAATCTTTTCTTAAAGCCTTTCACTGTGGGAGACTTTTCCACCTCCTTTGGTAATGGTTAATGGCTTTCTTTCCTTAATAAGCTGAGGCACATTTTATATTATTCTAAAAATGAAATAAAGCTGATTATGTTCCGCTCGCTGTTTTCACATTTTACCACTCATGGAAAATACGCAACTATTCCTTGGGTTAAATGAAAAATCATCTTTTAAAACATTTTTAATCATGTTAAATGTATTTCTTCTAGACATATATGAGTTATTATTTAGTGTCATAATTAATGTCCTAGAACTAGCAGAATACAGAAGTTAAGAGTTAGAAAGTTCTTAGAAATATTTCTTTCTGTATCTTTACTTTTTTTCTGCTTACTAGTTTATTTACCTTAAAGTACATACAGTTAGCTACTTCTTTTTTCCTGGGAAGTCACGGCCAAAGTGGTCATAGGTGAATTTTTTTTAATGTTTATTTGTTTTTGAGAGAGACAGACAGCATGAGTGGGGAAGGGGCAGAGACAAAGGGAGACATAGAACAAGAAGCAGGCTCCAGACTCTGAGCTGTCAGCACAGATCCCTATGTGGGGCTCAAACTCACGACTTGTGAGATCATGACCTAAGCCAAAGTCAGATGCTCAACCGACTGAGCCACTCAGGCACCCTGCTCATAGGTGAATTATTTAATCACAAGATGACTCATTTTCAATAAGACATTAATTCATATTATGGAGATGTTGAGGATCCAAGAGTCCTAGCTCAATTTAGAAATATTAAATTAAAACTCTAACTCACTTTTACTCATATAGATCTGTTAATATAAAATATAAATTGTGATGTTGTAAAAAGGGGGAAAATTATTTTCCTTAATTATTTTGTACCAGCATTCACAATTTTCCCACTTAGCAAAAGCAGTAGGTAAGCTTTGTAATAAGCTTTGAAGTTTGAAGAGTTCTTTCACATAAATGGACTCATCGTGTCCTTATGTTAGCCTTATATCAGTTCTACAAATTAGAAACTATGACTCAGTAATGTTCAATGATTGGCCCAAAAATATATCACAGAAATCCTGACAGACTGAAGTTCAAATTCTAATGTCTGTCTTTTTTTTAACACCATTACCAACTTTGCTGTGTTCTGTGTTAGATCTTAGGCATTCTATATCTTATACCTGAAAGTAGTGTTGTTTCACCAACCTGTGTTTCCCCCACCGCCACGCCACTGGGAACAAGTTTTCTACTATCTGTTTCTATGAGTTTAAAGTTTGTTTTTTGTTGTTGTTTGTTTTTTGGTTTTTTGTTTTTTAATTCCATATACAATTGATAGCATGCAGTATCTGTCTTTCTTTGTCTGGCTCATTTCCTGTGGCATGATGCCCTGAAAGTCCATGTTGTTACAAGTGGCAGGATTTCCTTCTTTCTCCAGACTGAGCAATATTCCATTGTGCTCACACCCACTGGTGGCCACCGTTAACCCCGTAATTCTACCTGTTAGCATATGCCTTCAACAGAGATGAGCCTCCAGTTGTTTTCCAACAATGGAGATGAACTTGCTGATCTGGCCAGTTCTCTTGCCAAGGCTCCCTGGTGAACAATAGCTTCTATCAGAGCATGGCAGCTACCACAAGGATGAGGCCCTGGGGCTCGTCTCACAAATGGATATAGAAATGTTGAAAACAGGGATGCCTGGGTGGCTCAGTCGGTTGAGCTCCAATGCTAGGTTTCAACTCAGGTCAAGATCTCATGGTTCATGAGTTGGAGCCCTGCTGAGGGCTCTGTACTGACAGGGCAGAGTCGGCTTGGGATTCTCTCTCTCTCTCTGCCCCTCCCCTGTTCACTCTTTTTCAAAATAAATAAATACCTTTAAAAAAATGTTGAGAACGTCTGCTACAAGCTGTGATGTGGGTCCACTGCCACCTGCTGACACTTGCAGCGCCTCTAGTACCACATCTGGAGCACCAGCTCCCCTGATGTGAGGGCGGTGCCACTTCCTTTTTCCAGTCCCTGTCCTGCACAGGCCCGGGACTTTGTAGCTCCGGCCAGCTGGCCGGGTGGGGACAGTCAGCACCAGAGACAGCTCCGACAAGGCGGGTGCACAAATATCACGGCCCCTGGCCTCTCACTGCGTGGAGAGATGGCCTTTCATTGAGCCTCCGGAAGCCAAACCTGGAAGCTGTCTCTTTACTTTGAAGATTAGAAGTGGAGGCTCCAAGAGGGTTAGTGAAAGTTGCCCACAGTGGTGGTGTTCGAAGACCTTCTTGGCTTTTATGAAGCTTTCCTTCTATGTCTGGTTTTCATTATTATTTTTAGGGAGGTCCCTTTTCAGTTTATAGACTTTGTCATTGTAAATTGTTGCTAGTCTCAAATCTCGGCTTAAAATGAGATTTCCATAATAGAATGAGTGGGAAGAGAGCATTAAAACTTCTATTTATATTTAGGTTGAATCTTAAAAATAATGGAACATCTACCATTTAGTATATATGGTGGCAGTCACCTGTACCTCTGTTCCCAGTTTGAGGCAGTGGCCCACATTTCAGGTGGACAGAAAGAAAGGATAGAGGGATATCCTGCTGGACTACAGAGACAGGAAAGGTAAAAATAAATTTTCCAGAGTCCTTTTCATTTAGACATTGAAATTGTTAGAGGTTTTTGCCAATTGGATTGCTTACTTGAGATTAAGAAGGCAGCAATGAGATGGGTGCCGTCCTTCTGGCTGTGTGTGGGGATGGGGAGATTTTCCTCGGGACGTCATTAGGTTTGTGCACATCAAGAGGAAGACGGGTCTAGCAGGACTGCTCTGTTCCTGAAGTCATCAGTTTTCACAGGGGATAGCCATGGGATGCCTACTTTTCACCTTCTTATCGGAGTGGCATCCCTGGTGAGCAAGTTCAGAAATAAATAGAAGCTAGTTATCAACCCATGCAACAACTGGATGAATCTCATAAGCATTATGTCACATGAAAGAAGACAGACGTGCAAAGCTACGTAATATATGATTCTACTTATAAGGAATTCACAAAAAGACAAAACTGTGGACAAAAATCATATTGGATATCTGGGGTTCGGGGGAGGGGGCAGATGACAAAGGAGCAGGAAGATACTCTTTGGGGGGAACAAAAGTATTCTATATCCTGATTGCGGTGGTGCTTGTACAAGTCTAGACATTTGTTATTTTTTTATGCCTAAGTAGGGTGAATTTTATTGAATGTGAAGGTTACTTCAATAAGCGTGATTTTCAAAAAATGTTGGGAGAACACAGGTCTTGAGAGAATCTTCTCATCCCTATTCCCTGGCTTGCCCATGTTTTATCACCATGAATCTGATCACGCTAATGGAAATGGTTTTAGGGTTTTGTTTTTATTTTGTTTTTGATCACACACAGGATTTCCTGGTTTCTACAGGTCAGAAGTCCAGATACAGTTTAGTTGGGTCCTCTGCATATTCCACATGGTTGCAACCAAGGTATGGGCTGAGTTGGGTTTTCATCGGAAGGCTCAACTGAAGAAGAACCTTCTTTTATATTCACTCAGGTTATTAGCAGCATTCATTTCCTTGTACCTGTGAGGCTGAGAGCCACGCTATTTACTGGTTAGAGACTGGAGGTCGCACTCAGCTCTTAGAGCCCACCTGTGGTTCCTTGAGATTGCGCACAATCCCTGGCCATGTTGGCTGTCTCACTGTGGCTGCTTATCTCATCAAGCCAGCCAGGAGTCTCTCAAGTGAATCTGTTAGCAAGATAGAACCTTAAATAATATAGTATAAGCACAGCGAGATATGCCTTTACTTTGCCATATTCTGTTGGTTAGAAACAAGTCACAGGTCCTGCCCATGCTCAACAGGAGAGGATTATGCAAAAGTGTAAACACCAGAAAACAGACATCATGGTGGAGGCACCCTAGAGTCTGTTCATTAAGGTCAGGAGAAGGATATAGAGGGATTCACTGGTTATGGTAGAGGATCAGTTCTGGGCATGGTGGAATTGGTTGGGAAATGGGGAGAAGTTGGGTCAGGAGCTGGATCAGGAGCAGGGAAGTGCTGAGCATGTGAGGATGAGGGTTTGTCAAGGGGCAGATAAGGTAGAGAGTCACGTTTGACACCACACTGAAGTATTTTCCTAGAGAGAGTCTACTCTCTCCAGAGACAAACTAAACTCAAATTTTTCAAAGATGGTATTTTAAGAGAAGCAAAATGTGTCTCTATGAATAAAGTAAAGAGTAGAATTTCATACTTCTGGCTCATAACTCAGACATGTACCGGTTAGATTTTTAGATGTCTCATCCCAGATATTATTGTATTTATATGACTATATATACGTCTATTTTTACACAAACGGGACCTGGCTCTCTATGGTTTTGTACTTTACTGAATTGTTTCTCCCATCTGCCTTTTGCTTTTTCCACTTTATATTATTTCATCTTTTCTTTTTCTAATAATTCTTCTTTTTCTTCTTCGATTAGAGGTCTGGCTCATGATTTGCTCAAGAATGGCACTGGGTAATAGGAGTAGTATTGGCTAGCACACTGCACAGGTACATTCTGTCTCTCCAGACACCGTCTGTAGCATCCTTAGTTGGGAGGCAAAGGAACTGACCATCCTGGCAGAATGGCAGTTTGGTGATTGTTTGCTTCTCATAGGCATTGATTAGCTATTTGGGGATGATTTATCCCTATACCATTGACAAAAGCCAGCTCTTCAAAAGCTCACAGCTATTTTCTCTTTTTTTCCCCTCTGGCTTCATCTCCAGACAATTTCTCTAGTTTAATTGCAGAAAATGGATCATTCAGTGATATACGGAGGATTCTCTCACTTAATTCCAGAGAAATCTACCTTTTGCTTAAGCTCTGGAGAGAAACATACTGGCTCTGTGTATCCTCCATAGAGGTTCATTGGGTTTGCATTTTTATGAAATTTTCCAGTTTTATTATGCATGATTGTAATAATGGTGTTCCTTCATTTCAGCAGGTTTCAACAGAAAGGGGCCAAGTAAATAAATACACTTTTCTTAGGCAGCTTTTCCCCTGTTCCTAACTCTGAGCCATAACCAAGCTGCAGCAGCTATATCATCGTTAGGCTGGACATAAGGTCGCCAGAGGAACAAGCTGGAAGTGTATTCATTTAGATGTGAGCTTAAGTGCATTTGGGTTAAAGGTTAGGATGCATCCATTAGAGCTGATGTAAATGGACTCCACCAACACATTCCGTTCCAAACCTAAGTGTCCTTCACTAGTGTTTGCTGTCACCTGGAAACCGACTTTGAGCTGCATCTCTGATGCTGAGGGCCTGGTCCAGGGTCCCTCTGTGTGGCTGAGGTGCCTTTAGCTCTCTACCAGGTGAGAAATCAGAGGTACTCACTCATGTTTTCCTCAGGCCTATGTTAAAGTTAACCAGCATCTACTCTCTGTCATCTGTCTCTTGACCTCAGTGAAAAATGGTATGTGTCACTTCAGTCCTCATTATGTAGGCACCTGCACTCCGAGAAGACTTCTTAATTAATCTTCATGAAGTGAATGTCAGCCAAGGCCATGTATGGAATTGTTCTGAAGTGTGAGCTGTCTTCACACCTTTGTAGGTGGTCCTTTGAGGTCAAGCCCGAACAAGATTGATAGGAGAGTGCTGTTGAGGCTTCTTAGATAATTAATTTCAAAGGAGTTTGACTACATCTGGTCTTCTGGTCATTGCTATTAAAACAGCATGTTCACATTTCTGATTCAAAAGCCATTTCCTTTCTTCTTTTATACCCTCCTCATGAAAGATGCAGAAATTGTAGGATTGTGGCCTAGGCCTGACTCGAAATGAAGAGTCTAGTACAGGTACTGGGACACTATGTGCTTTGTTTTAAGATTCCATGACAACCAGTCAGGCGAGATAAAATTCTTTTACTTTTCTCCCTTGAGGATAATATTCCTTTGCTGCTTCTTAACTATTTTAGTTACTAATTGGTTCTGATCAAAGACACTTGGTTCTGATCAACATATATTTTGCATACTTATTCCAAATTCCAATTTTTTGGCAAATATACAAGAAATCCAGATAAATAATTAAATCCAATTTAATTAAATCCAACTGAAAGCCTTATTTATTTATTTATTTATTTATTTATTTATTTATTTATTTATTTCACCTATGAAATTACCCGTCTGCTCCCTGAAAACAGAGATGACGTTGTATTCCACTCTAAATCCTTGAGACAACTAGAGTAATCCCTTGAGTATAACATTTGCTCAAACATTAGAATGGGAGTCACTGTATTATTTCAACATGTACTTGACGTTGGTAGGAGATGTAACTCTACGGCAACGACACAGATTTACCTGTGTAACTTGTGAGTGCCTCTGTGTTACACTGTGACCCTATAAAACCCATCTAAGGGCAAGATGGGAGTGTGTTGCCCTCAATAAATAGCATCGTTCAGATACCTCACAGATTTCGTGATTGTAAAGACAGTTTTCCTGCGGAAAAATGCACCAAATAAATCAGACCCTTATGGTTGCTATCCCCTGATTCAAAGTTAGCAAAACTGTATCCTAGATATATAGATACAGATGTAGATAGATATAGATATAGATATAGATATAGATATAGATATAGATAGATATAGGTATAGGTATAGGTATAGTTATAGATAGATATTGATGTAGATGTAGATGTAGATTGTTTGGATCATGCTAAGAGTTTTTTAAAAAAGGATTAGTTGCCAACTACATTCCTTTTTTATTTCTTTTGAAAATTTGGAAGATTGAAACTACATTCTCCTTGGGTAGGTTTGGCTAGAAATTTGTAGAGTTTCTGTAAATCTAGCTTCAGCCTAGCCCACTCTGCTCATGTACATTACCTACCTGATCCTGTTGGAATTTGCTGTTGTGGTTCCTGAATGCTTTATCCTAGAATTTCCCTGTGCAGGTTTCTCCTATAGCCATGTTTTGGGGATAACATTGAAGCATCTGGGTGTCAGGGAAGCTGGTTACTGAAGTCGACATGATCAGGTACCTAGGCTCTTCTCCAAGTTAAGTAGGGAACCTGGCTCTCTGGCCCAGTGTGGGGTCCTGAAGTCAGGGCTGGTTTGTATCTGTGAAGATTAGAGCAAGAATAAATGGAAGAAACATCCCAGGCAAAGAGTGACTCAATACTTCTTTTTTTTTTTTTTTTGAAAAAAAAAATGTTTTATGTCTATTTCTGAGAGACAGAAACAGAGCATGAGCAGGGAAGGGGCAGAGAGAGAGGGAAACACAGAATCCGAATCAGGCTCCAGGCTCTGAGCTGTCAGCATAGAGCCTGATGTGGGGCTCGAACCCATGAACTGTGACATCATGACCTGAACCGAAGTCAGATGCCCAACAGACTGAGCAACCCAGGCGCCCCATGGTGACTCAATACTTCTGGATAGAGAGAAGGAAACTGTTAACTTCATTGATTTACAAGAGTGCTCAATGGAACGTCCCTCATATAAAAAGATTGTATTCACAGCTAGACAGAAGAGTTAGACAAGGCCTTTGCCTTGGATTTCCACCCGCAGGATCCAATGTAATAGTCCCTGACCTTTGGAAACTGTCGGAAGATGGTGACCTAGCATTGTCTTTGCAATTGTATGTGGAAGGAGGAAGAGAAGGGCAATGTGGGTGGGTAGGTAGCACTAGATGATGTGGAAGAAGCAGAACTGGGTCAAGGAGAATGATTGGTCTTAACAATGTGACATTTTGTTGGCAGGAAACACAGTGAAACACACACTCTCTCAATACTTCCTTCATGCATTCTCTGTAACTCCTGGGCTGTGGATTGAGGAAATTGGCATGTGTATGCATGTTGAAACTGATTTTAGATAATGTCCATCAAAACAGGGAAATAAACTAAAAACTAAAGTCAGACCCCAGGGGATTGATAGCTGTGTAAGTCATCCCTTACCACAGTAATCCCGTGTACCAATGACCACTAAGCTTCAGTGAGAAACAATAAGCATTTATTGTCTGCAGCACTGAGGTGGTTAACTCAGTTCTGCTGACTTTGTGCTCATGTGTCTGGATGCAGCTGGATGTCACCTGGTGCACATGAGCACCCGGGTTCTGCTCACTGTGTTTTATTATCTCATAGGCTAGTCATTGCGTATACGCATAGCAGTGTTGAGGCTCGAGATAGAGGGCAAACCCAAGAGTAGAAGAGCCGTTCAAGCCTTTCCTTGTGTCATGTTCACCATGACTAGCAACATGACCAAGCCCAGAGATACAGTGGGAGGGCGCTGTAAAATTAATCCTCATTAATCTCTTGTGGAATTAAGCTACTAAAATGTCCAGGGTGTTTTTACTGCAGCATAACCCAGCCTACCTTGACTGATAAAATCATTAAATATCTTCTCAGCGTAATTTTTGCATCACAGGTGAAAAATTATACAGATGACAAATACTTGCGGTCATATATTTTTCAAGGATTTATAACAGAAATTCCGTACTTACACTATAGAGGGCTTATATACTTTATAAGGGATCATACTATTCCCTTATTTGTTATACTTTCATTCTTATATGCATGTATATTTTTGGTAAGTTTTAATACCGCAGTTATATTAAATGAAATTGGTAGAATTGTGTCCTCATACATTGTCATTGCATATACAATCATTTATAAACTTATCAATAGCAATTCTGTGTTTCCTAGTAGAATTTCAGCAGTTGAGTTGAAAGTAAAATAAACATAAATATCAAATATATAGAAATTCTTTGAGATGTTTATGTAATCACTTTGTGCCAGATGTTTGTTGACTGATTTTGATATTAAGATCAGTTTGGACTTATCTATACTGTGTTCACAGACTTCTGAACATGAGTCTGTCAGTACCATGTGTCTGTCCAGCAGACTGGTTGAAATGTAGCTGTCATCTCTGATACCCAGTGATGAAATTCTCTATGCGGGAGGCTCCTAGCTGGTGTCGTAGTCCTGAGGGGCTCCTCTTAGGATGTTTCCTCACGGGAACTTAGGTCTTATTAAAGGAATGGACACTCATAAGGCCTGCTGTGCCTTCAAATAAAGAGGAGAAATCTTTACCTGTGGCCCACAGTTATCTTAAAAGCCCTTGGACGATTCCGTTAGAAATGCAAGATTATTCAATGCCGCATGGTCTCAGCTGATCACAGAATATTTAATCAAAATGAACATCTGTTGACTAAAACAACTGCCATTTGGTAATGTCTGACATCAGTGAAACAGAGATCTTTTTAGAGTAATGCTGAATTTACACAGATTCTATTTTCACTGACTTCAGTATTCTCTAAGCAGAATAAGTTGACAGTGCAGTCCCGACGTTCTAATTTCAAGTAGATCACTTGTTTTAAAAAGGCCTTTCTCTCTCTTTCGTCACTTGTTCAACTGGACTCTTGTGTCGGGGTTTCTTTTCTCTTCTTCACCTTTCTGACACTTTTGCGCTGCCTAGAAATTCCTGAGATTTGAGAATAATCTTCAACTCAACCAGTACCTTTGTTGACCTTTGGCCCCAGTGAGTGGATAGGTAACAGAAAAAAGGATGCCCACCTAAGAGGATGCCACAAAATGCAACCCTTAGAGCGCATATTAAAAGCTCACAAATGTGTGTCACCATGTGGCAGATTTCCACCATGGGTTGTCTTCCCGTCACTCTTAATAAACCAATTAGAGGTTTAGCTCTTTAAGTCATTCATCCCTCAGTAAACAGTAATCTCCTAAAAGTCAGGGGACTTCCTATTAATAATTAAATCTTTTTAAATCAAAGATTAACTTTCAGTACATACTGATATGTTAAGCGCACGTGCGCGCGCGCGCGCACACACACACACACACACACACACACACACACACACACACATTTAAAAACCCAACATATAAGTGATTTGGATTTGGACAAAGCCTCCAAGATGAGTGAAATGGAGTTTCTACAAAACACTCAACTTCTTCTGCTGTAAAAGAATCAAGCTGTACCAAAAAGGGAAACCACTCTGTAGGAATTTGATTAAATTTACAGTCTGGTGTATTGTGCTCATTACAGGCTTACCCTTATAATTTCTAAGTTTGTAAAGAACTAGTTAAAATTTTGCTTAAGCAAATATTTTTATTTTGGAAAGAAGCTCATGGACTATACATATGTGCACGTAGTAAGAATTTAACAAGAGAAAAATAAGAGGAAGAGGAAATGGTCCAAAGTATTTTTTTGGACACTCCTCTTTCTCGTCTTGTTCTTTAAATATTCCTTTCATCTTGGCCCTTTTCTGTCCCTCTCACTGTGTCTTCGAGGAATGTTACCCTTCTCCCTGTTTTCACTTACATTTCTGAAGTTTTTCAAAAGTTTGGCTGAATACTCCCTTCAGTGATTTAGACTTTTTCACTCAACTGCTCATGCCCTAAGAACATTCTACACTTAGCACACACATAATATATCTAATTTCTCCCTTGCCCCCAACCTTCTCTTGTCGTTCTCACTATAAGTCCTTGGATGACTCAGACAGCCTTCCAGTTCTCAAGCAAAAGGCTTAGGACCATGGCACACTTGTTTGTTTATTGCACACAGCCAGTTAGTTACTAATTCTTCCTTCTTCCTCCTTTAACATCTGCTCCCCTCTATCCCTGTCTCCACTTCACACTTCTATGACTCCTTCCTCTCCACTTTGTTTTTCAGTGGGCTCTTGGCTACGCCTCTGATTTGTTCCAGCCCTTATCTGTACAATCACAGTGATGTCTCTGATTGTTTTGTCCCAGTGCTTCTTATTGTGATTGACTACAACAAACTATTCCACAGATACTATTGATGTAATTAGTGTCAACTTTAAAAAGGTTTCTCTCTTTCTAAAAGAATAATTATATAGTTCTAAATATTACATGGGTCAAAGAAGAAATCCCAAGAGAAATTTTAAAATATTTTTAACTGTGTGAAAATGAAAACAATGTATCTCGTACTTTATGGGATAGAGTGAAAGCAGTGCTTACAGGGAATTTATAGCATTGAATACATATATTATGTATATATGTATATTACGCATCTAATGATCTAAAGTCAATAATCTAAGTTTCCAGCTTAGGCAAATATCAAAAGAAGAGCAAAATAAATCAAAGTAAGCTGAAGAAAAAAGAAATAGTAAGAATTAGAACAGAAATCAATGAAATTAAAACAGGAAATAAATAGAGAAAATCAATGAAACCAAAAACTAGTTCTTTGAAAGGTGGATAAAATTGATAAGCCTCTAGTCAGGCTAAGAAAAAAAGTGAGAGGACACAAACTCTAAAACAGAAATGGAAGAGGGGACTTCACTGTAGATCCCATAGAAATTGAAAGGATTATAAAGGAATATCATGAACAACTTGATGACCACAAATTTGATAGCATGGATGAAATGGCACACTATCTGCCAAAACTCACACAAGAACTCACACACAAGAAGAGAAAGATCTAATAAAAATGAAGAATTTAATCAATAATTAAGAATATTCCAAAACAGAAAGTTCCAGGCCCATATGGTTTCACTGGTGAATTCCACCAAATACTTACAGAACAAATTATAGTAATTGTCTACAATCTCTTCCAAGGATAGAAGCAGATGGGATACTTTGTAACTCATTCCATTAGGCCAGCAGCATTACCCATATGCCATAATCAGACAAAGACATTACAAGAAAACAATGACCAGTATCTCTGATGAATATAGATGCAACAGTCAACAAAATATTGCCAAATTGCATCCAAAAAAGTATATGAAGAATTATGAACCGTGACCAAGTATGCAAAGCTGGTTCAACCCTTAAAAATCAATTAATGTGATCTGTCATATCAAGAGACTAAAAAAGAAAAGTTGCATGATAATATCAATATATGCAGAAAATATACAGAAAAGTGTCTGACAAAATCCAAATCTTCATGGTAAGAACTATCATTAAACTAGGAATATAAGAGAATTTTTTTCCAATTGATAAAGACTATGTACAAAAAAAATCTATACCTCGCATTGTACTTATTCGTGAGAAACTTGAAACTTCCCCTGGGAAACTTTAAGTTTCCTTGTTCCTCATGGAAGGGTTGTCCCTGTCACTGTTCCTTTTCAGCATCATCCTGGAAGTTCTTGCTAATGCAACAAAACAAGAAAAGGAAATGAAAGGAATATAGATTGGGAAGGAAAAGATGAAACTGTCTTTGTTCAGGGATGACATGATCATCTCTATAGAAAATCCAAAACAGTCCACAAAAACCTTCTGGAACTAATAAGTGATGACTGCATGGCTTCCAGGTACAAAATTTAATATACAAAAATCAGTTGCTTTCCTATGTATTAACAATAAGCAAGTGGAGTTTGTCACTGAAAACACAGTACCATTTACATTAGCATCTGGAAAAAATAAAATATTTAGGTGTAAATCTAAGAAAATATTGGGGGCGCCTGGGTGGCTCAGTTAGTTAAGCGTCTGACTTCAGCTCATGTCATGATCTCACGGTTTGTGAGTTCGAGCCCTGCATCGGGATCTGTGCTTGGAGCCTGAAGCCTGCTTTGGATTCTGTGTCTCCCTCTCTCTGTTCCTCCCCCACTCGCACTCTGTCTCTGTCTCTGTCTCTCTCTCTCTCTCAAAAATAAAGATTAAAAAATTATTTTTAATAAAAAAAGAAAATATGTACAAGATACATATGAGGAAGACTATGGGCTGGTGAGTGAAATCAAAGAACTAAATAAATGGAGAGATATTCAATGTTTATGGATAGGAAAACTCAGTATCTTTAAGATGTCAATTCTTCCCAAATTGATGTATAGATTAAGTACAATCCCAATCAAAATCCCAACAAATTACTTTGTAGATATCAACAAAGTGATTTTGAAGTTTATATCGAGAGGCAAGAAAACACAAGAGTAGCCAACAATATTAAAAGAGAACAAAATTAGACTGGTTCTACTTGACTTTTCGACTTACAAAACTGCAGTAATCAAGACAGTGTGCTATTGGTGAAAAAATAGACAAATAGACAGATCAATAGAACAGAATAGAGATCCAGAAACAGACCTTCATAAATATAGTCGGTTGATCTTTGTCAAAGAAGCAAAGGCATCACTGTGGAGCAAGGACAGTCTCTTCAACAAATTGTTCTGGAACATCTGGACATTCACGTGCAAAAAGATGAATCTAGACACAGACCTTACACCTTTCACAAAAAGTAACTCAAAATTGATTGTAGACCCAAATATAATATATGAAAAACTATAAAAGTCCTAGAAGAGTACATAGGAGGAAGCCTAGATGGCGTTGGGTATACAATGGCTTTCTAGATGCAAAACCAAAGAAATGATCTGTGAAAGAAAGAATTGGTAAGAGGGACTTCATTAAACCTTAAAACTTCATCTCTGCAAAAGGCAATTTATCAGGAGAATTTGAAGACCAGACACAGACTAGAAGAAAATGTTTGCAAAAGAGACATCTGATAAAGGACTGTTATCCAAAAATACATCAAGAGCTCTTAAAACTCAACAATAAGAAAATGGATAATGCAATTAAAAATGGGCCAAAGAAGATGTGTAGATGGAAAATAAGCATATGAAACGATGCTCCACGTCATATGTCATCAGGGATATACAAATTAAAATAACGAGATACCGGGGGCTATGCAAATTAAAATAATGAGATAAATGCTCCCCACTTAGAAGGCACCATTCCGGAACTCTGACAACACCGGATGTTTACAAGGATGTGAAACTATAGGAATTCTCAGGCATTGTTGGTTGGCATCACAAAATGGTACTACCACTTTGGAACACATTTTGGTGGTTTCTTACAAACCTAAACATACTCTTACCATAGGATCCAGCAGTCACACTCCCTGGTATTTATCCAAAGTAGTTGGAAACAAGTCCTCACAAAAAAACTGCACGTGGATGTTTATGGCAGCTTAGACATAATTGCCAGAACTAAGAAGCAACCAAGCTCTCCTTCCGTACGTAGGAGAATGGACTAGTGAACTATGGTCCATCCGGACAATGGAATATCATTCGGCACTAAAAAAGAACTGAGCTATTAAGCCTCGAAAAGATATGGGAGAAACTTAATACTGCTGAGTGAAAGAAGCCGAGCTGAAAGGCTACATGCCATATGATTGAATTGTATGACATTCTGGAAAAAGTAAGATTGTGCACAATAAAAAGATCAGTAGTTGTCTGGGGCAGAGGTCAGAGAGAGTTAACTAGTCAGTGCACAGAGGCTGTTTAGGGGAGTGAAAATACTCTGTATGGTAATATTACAATGAATATTGTAACTTTTTCTAAACCTGTAGAATGCACACCACTCTAGCGTGAACTATAGTGTAAAATGGAGTTTGGGTGATTATGATATGTTAATGTAGGTCCATCTTTGGCAAAAAAAAAAAAAAAACAAAATGTTTCATTTTATTCAAAAATGAATAAGTTAAAAATTTTTTTAGTAAAAATTTAAAAAAAATGTTCTGGTGGTTTTTTTCTTCTCCCCAGTGTTTATCCTGCTTTAAACCACTCTTGTTTCTGATCTTCAACAACCTCACTCATCTCACCTTTTATACTCTCGTCCCCCAACCCTCATTATCAATTTCTGCATAGCAACCAAAGGCATTTAAAAATAAGATCTGACCTGTGCCTCCCCTACTTTCAACCCTGCAGTGGCTTTCTGCTGGCTTAGAATAAATGCCAAGCTCCTATCCCTTGGCTTCCCATGTTCCAGGCATATCCGCTTCCCTTCTGTTCCAGGAAATCTCCTTCCAGACTTAGGATGTCAGACATGCTCCGTTTGGAATGGTTGTCTTTTTTCATGGATGATTCCTTCCCACTTGTCAGGCTTCAATTTAAATTACCCCTGCTCGGGCAGGTCTTCCCTGGCAGTGCATGGAGTAACCCCCACCCCGACCCCAGAATTACTCCACTACACTCGGAAGTGCAGAAATTAAGACCACAGACTCTGGCTTCAAATGACCTGTGTTAAAACCCCAAACCACCACTTTAAAGTTGTATTATGTCAAGAGATTCTGTAATTCCTCTGTCCCCCAGTTTCCTCATTTGAAAGGCGGGGATAATATCAGAGTTAACTTATCTGATAAGGTTGAGGTTTAGAATGGGTTGATACACATCATGCACTCACTGAGGACAGTACCTGGCACATAGAAATCCTTATGTTAGTGATTAGTACAGTACGTCGTTATGGTCTTATAAAAGAGAAAAGAATTTCAATGCATTTTAATTGCTTATTTTTTATTCCCTCTTCTCTAATAACAAGGCAGGGACTATATCTGCCATTTCCCCCCACTACTATGTACCCAGCTATTCCTGGCACATAGGAGAACATCAGCAAGTATTTATTGAAGAATTGTGAATTGGGATCAGACTTTGCCAAATTAAATTAAACCATATTGCCGAGGCTCAGCTTTTTTTTTTAAATTTTTTAATGGTAGGCAGTGGAGTGGCACCTGCTAATGCTTAGAATTGGGTGAGACTTAGCCACTTCCCGACAACCTGTATCTAACTGCCTTTTTTGCCATGCCTGCAAGCATTTATAAAGCAAGCATTGATCCTCAAACAGGCACGAAAGAGGATCCAACTGTCTGTGAAATCAGATAGAATCCTTTGAGGCAGGGCTGATCTTTAGCTATTAGGCACTGATACAACCATATTGGTTGTTAACTACTAGTGCTTATGTTGCTTGGCGTATAATTCCTGTCCAGATTCCTAGAGTGCCTCTGACCTTCTTAAGCATCTTCAGGAGCTCAAACTGAATGCCCAAAAAAGGGTTAAAAGCTGTCTCTGAATACCACTAATTTCACCCATGAAAACTCATTCTGATTCAAATTACTGAAAATAGCTCTTGCTGATCAGATGTAAAAATAGATCAAACTCTGGTAGTGGCTTCCCTCTGGAGGAAGGGGCTTCTTACTGGAAAGGGAGTTGACCAGTCCTGGAGCATGAAATCCTTATTAGAGCGTTTGACTAAATTTGCAGTGTGGCTTATACTAGAAATCTGCAAACTGTAGCTCTAAGCCAGACCCAGCTGCTGCCTGTTTTCCTACGGCCTGTGGGCTGAGAAAATTGTTTTACATTTTTAAGTGGTGGGGAAGAAAAAAAAAAAAGAAGAATATTCTGTGGTGTAAAAATTTTATAAAATTCAAATTTTAGCACCTAATAAAGTATTTTTGGAACAGAGAATGCTCATGTTTATGCTCTGTGTATCACAGCTTTGGCCTTCCCATGGTGGAGGTGAGTAGTTGGGTTGGAGACCTTGTGACACAGAAATCCAAAAATACTCACTGTTGTCCCTTGACAGAGTTTGCAATCCTGGCTTACCCTAACAAATGAGCTATCCGTGCTCAATAGTTTAACATAAACTATACATATCTATAAAAAGTGTAAAAATACTTATAATAAATGTGGCAAAGGTTAAATGGTTCAACTAATATGGATAATGTGAACTGTTTCTGGAAGACTGTTAAGTGACACTGGACAGTACTCATGTATTAAAAGGAATGAATCAGGCAGAGAAAGACAGATGTCATCGTATGTTTTCACTCATATGTGGAACTTGAGAAACTTAACAGAGGACCATGGGGGAAGGGAAGGGGGAAAATAGTTTCAAACAGAGAGGGAGGCAAACCATAAGAGACTCTTAAATACAGAGAACAAACTGAGGGTTGATGGGGGGGCGGGGGAGAGGGGAAAATGGGGGATGGGCATTGAGGAGGGCACCTGTCGGGATGAGCACTGGGTGTCCTATGGCAGCGATGAATCATGGGAATCTACCCCCAAAACCAAGAGTGCACTGTATACACTGTGTGTTAGCCAACTTGACAATAAATTATATTAAAAACAATAATAATAAAATGGGGAAAAAATCTAAAACTATATAATATGATTGCAATTTTAATATTTGATATATATATGTAATATTACATTGGTTTATAATGAGAAAGAAATGGAGCAGATTAATGGGTAACAGCTTACTTTTCTGTATTTATTGCCTAAATAAACCTATTTATTCTAAATAAGCTTGCATCAGTTTTATCAGTTTTCAAATAACAAGACTAAATGGTAATGCAGAACATCGAACTCATGGTAAAGCTAAGTAAAAGGAAGTTTGCATAGTCTTCTTCATTAGTGAAATAAACATAAATGTGCCATGGTTCCAGAATAAAAATATTCCAGTTATTCTCAAGAGATAGGAAAGTGTTTTATAAATGGCAAAATGTCTCTTAATCACTTGTTATCTCTCCATTCCATTATAAAATAAGACAAGAGAAGTGGTGCTCTTTCCCTAGTTCTTAATGATTCATAGAGAATTGTATTCTTTTTTTTTAAGTTTATTTATTTATTTTGAGAGAGAGAGGGAGAGCAGGAGTGGGGGAAAGGGCCTGGAGAGAGGGAGGGAGAGAATCCCAAGCAGGCTCTGCGCTGTCGGCACAGAGCCCGACTTGGGCCTTGATCCCATGAACCATGAGATCATGACCTGAGTCGAAATCAAGAGTCAGACGCTTAACCCACTGAGCCACCAAGGCATGTTCAGAAAATAATTCTATTCTTGAGCATGAAAGGAAGGAGAAGTTTTAAACCAATACACAGGGCATAGTGCTATCCAGACAAAAAAAAAAAAAAAAAAAAAAAAAAACTATTCCCCTCGTTGCTTGCCACTGAACAATAGCTTAGGTAGGTTATGATAGGGTATTAATTTCTTCTAAGGCCAGTTGCTAGACATTTGTCATGGACCATAAGTGATGTGACAGGATATAACAGAATCGGCATCTTTCATAACATACTACTTCAGTCAACTGTGTGCAATCCTTCTTCTTCTGGGCTGCCTCTTCCTGATCAGACCTTTTAATGATTATAACTTCCTATAGTCCCTGATTGAAGCTAGTGATTTTCTATCAACTTTCTATTTCCTCAACCTCATCTAACATAGTTCAGTTTCTTCTAACTGTTCCCCAGCCCAGTAATGTTCATTTAAGGCCATACCTTTGTAAGCGACGTCTTTCAGAATGATGTGCTGTATACAGTATCTTTTGGATGACCACTCTACCAAATATATTTAAGATCGTAAGACAAGTTGTGAGGTTCTTAGTCCTGTTGCGTAGTTTCCACTGGACTAAAAATTCCCCAGACGTGCTCATTTTCCTATTCAGCAAGCAGTGATTGGGAAAATCTGTATTTAAGATACTGTTGTACAAAGGGAGAGGGGAAAAGGTGCTGATACACAAAATTAGAAAGGGTGATCCTTATCAGAATATCGTATATTTCCTGTTAGATATACAGTCAATCCTCACTATTTTCAGATTCCATATTCATGAATTTGTCTACTTGCTAAACTTTGTTTGTACTCCCAAGTCAGAACGCATGTGTCTTTTGTAGTCATTCATGGGACTTGCACAGAGTGGCAAATGATTTTAGTTGCCGGACATGCACATTCCCAGCTGAGATCAAACAAGGCGGCATACCACCTTCTTGTTTTAGCTCTCCTACTGTAAGGAACGGTTTATTTAGTGCCTTTTTTTTTTTTTTTTCACTTTTCTGCTTTGGTGCTCTGTGTGATTTTGCTGTTTAAAATAGCCCCCGGGCACAGTGCTGAAGTGCCGTGTGATGCTCCTCAGTGCAAGAAGGCTGTGATGTGCTTTATGAAGAGAATACGTGTTAGACAAGCTTCAGTCAGGCATGAGTTATGGTGCTGTTGGCTGTGGGTTCGATGTTAGTGAATTGACAATACGTATTAAATAAGGTGCCTATTAAATAAGCTATATATTGACAGGTTGATGAAAATCTGTGGCCAGAGGCTTACAGGAACCTCACCCTTCACGTCCCTAGGAGCAATGCTTCATCTTTCACTAATTTAGTGTTTGGGTTGACTTTGTAGAACGTAGCTAATAACGAGCATCTACTGATTCTGTTTGGGCTGGTACTTAAGTTTAGAGAAAAGTCTTGGGGTAATTATTAAAATAACGATGGTTATTCATTCAGCGTTTACTGAGAATTTCTGTGTATAAAATGCACAGCAATGATCAAAAGACACAAATATCCCTGCCCTCAAACTTCCATTATAGTTAAATTTCTTGGCTTCTGAAGGCCTGTGCCACACACTTCATGTGCATCATGTAACACTACTGCGAAGTGGGTCTTCTAAGGCCCATCACAAAGGAAGCTGTAATTCAAATAATTTTAAATAAGTAGCCCAAGATAAAACAGAGCGTCCCCTCCAAAAAGGTTTCAAACCCAAGCTGACTTGATCTAAACCTCTACTCTTAAATACTATGCTGTTGTCATGATTTACTTTTAAACTACCTAAAATGGTATACTGAGACTTGGTCATAGAAAATCCACATGCCTACTGAATATTTCCATTTTATGAATTCAATGCTACAGGATAGCACTTCTTCAGATTCAGTAATTTAGGTGACTATTACATCGTGGGTCTAATCTCGTTTCGCCTTTGGTAGATTCTTCATCATCTTGTTCTTCTTTGGAGATTGGATTTAACTTTGAAAAATGCTCTTGGTCTCTGGACACTATGAGTTTACACGTAGCATTTGGTGAAAATGGACATGGCAGACATTGTTAGGATTAAACTTTGAAGAGAGAGGGGGATTTTCTATTAACATTTTAGGGCGATAAGAAGAAAGCATTTTATTAAACATCGCATAGTGACATTCTAAAAATCTTGTTTCAACATCTGCCTAGTTTTCCAAATTTCACTAATGGCACTCAGTAATGAAGCTGAATTCTCAGCTTCATTATCTTTTGTCCCTCACACTCTCCCAGCCTCCTCTTGAGCCGTTCCACCTCCTGGAGACCCTCCTCAGTCCTCATGACTTTTTGCCAACATTTGGTTTGTCAGCTACCTGATAAGACAGTCTAGACAAGGAGATTTCAGCAGAGCTCATGAGTGTGGCAACAATCTCATCGCGCCTCTGGCTGGTTTCATTTTAACATACTATCCTTCACCAATATTCTTCCAGTTTGGGTTTTACATTTTTAAGGTGGCTTAAGAATTTTACTTCTTTATTTGAAAAATACTTTACCTTTTATTCTAAAATTTCCACCAAAATCGTTAAGAGAGAGCAAATTAAAA
Source organism: Felis catus (assembly GCF_018350175.1). Classification (NCBI taxonomy): domain Eukaryota; kingdom Metazoa; phylum Chordata; class Mammalia; order Carnivora; family Felidae; genus Felis; species Felis catus. Next base: position 229,946,280 of record NC_058368.1, read on the forward strand.
TATCTGGCAATTACATGTTCAACATGAGCCAAGATTAAAATTCAGAATTCCAAATTCAAAATAAAATGCAGCCATTTCCCGAATTATTAAATATTCATCTGCTAAAACATGGTGAGGCAGAAAAATTATTTACTGGTGTTTTTGAGATACTAGGTAGAGTGAACTTGTTTTTGACCAAAGTTTCACCTTATACTTTTTTTTTTTTTGGTACATAAACTTTAGATTGTACAGAACCCCTTTAAAGAAAATGTTAATGTAGAGTATGGGGAAAAAGCACTAAGCACATTTTAAAAATACAGTTGTATGATTGGAAACCAAAGGATTCCTTACCTTTTTTTATTACATACTTAAAGTTTCCTTCAAATACAACAAAACTTGTGTCTGGACTATGCATCTTTAAGATAAAAGCCACTTTTCAAAACAGAAATGCTTCCATTGAGGGTTCATGTGTTTGGGGAAACATATTTTTCAAAACTGACACTAAAGGCTGCATTCTGTGATGTGTTAGCCAAACACATAATTTCGTTCCTGTTACTAACTTTATTCACATTCCTTTTTCCTTATCTCGTGGAGACCTGCTGTCCTGTGGGTTATTAAAAAAAAAATGCCAAAACAATGCAGCTGTTGCCATGGTCAGAAACATTACATTCTGTTCACTGAGGGTTTCCTTTTTCTTTCCACCATTTTTCAGGTTAGTAAACTCTGATTCCTCTATGTGAAGTTGTTAATTTCTTATTAGCCCATCGTACATACAGCAGTGATTTCTGTCACAGTTAGACATAATGAAGCTTAGTGTTTTGGAAAGGCAGTATAGAATTGAGGGCATAGATTTCTTAAGTCAGAGCCCGGCCTCTTGAGTGAGTTATCTAGGCTTTCGTACTTGATTTTCACTTCTCCCTGTGACTAGAGGACCATGCAATTTTCAATGGACGTGCTTCCTTATTCGTTTATAACATTGTTTGACAGATTTTTTTTAATGTTTAGTTGTACATTAAAAACTGCTGTGCTGCTGCTTAAATATTTGTCAGCCGTTACACGATCTGGAAGTCCTGTGTATGCCAGCGGGCTGACACATTAGATTCCATTCTCTTCCAGCTCAGTCCTGGCGCTGGTTTTTATTTCCCCATCAAAGTGCAATTTTCTTTGACTTAGTCATTTTCACTTAAGTCATTTTACAATTGCAGCAATTTGGAAATTGCCAAGCTTGGAATGATAATCTTTTAAAATTTAAACTCAGGTTATAAGTTTCCCCCTGACGTGTGAGTGGTGCTAAATATTTTCACAATTTTGTGTAGGAAGGAAGAAAAACGGCGATTCATTCACATCGTTCATCGCTATCCTAGACTCAAGCCAGGGATGGTGACACTGTTCTGACAAATTAACTTCGCTATATTATACTAGACACTGTTGAAAAGAGATGATAGGATCAGTCATCCTCATAGTAGGGCGGACGAAATAAATTTCCTTCCTTTAGCTTGCTAGGCAATTTGATGTAACTGTTCCCTTACCTCTTTCTGATCACAAACTCTTACGGCTTCTCCTCGTCAAATATTAAAGTAGCGCTATAATAAAATGTAGAAATGGCATTGCTGAATAATACACCTATTAGACTATTTTGGTAATACGGTGATTATTAGCTACGTGAAACTGTGACCCAATGTATGTGGGGGAAAAAGCAAGTCCCACCGTGTTCTCCAGTGGCATTCCCAAATTGACATATTTACTCAAAGGAAACACTAAGATACGAATGGTGGGTGCCTGGGTGACTCAGTCAGATGGGCGTCCAGCTTCAGCTCAGGTCATGATCTCATGGTTCATGGGTTCGAGCCCCGTGTCAGGCTCTGTGCTGACAGCTTGGAGCCTGGAGCCTAGAGCCCGCTTCAGATTCTGTGTCTCCCTGCCTCTCTGCCCCTCCCCCACCTGTCTCTCAAAAAAATAAATAGACTTTAAAAAAAGATATGAATGGGAGTGGAGTATGATTCTGGATTCTGGTTTTAGGTGTCGGTAGTTATTTAGATGGTAGAAAAGATTCTTGAATATGTATTTTATAAGAAACCCAAAGCTTAGTAAATTATCATGTAATTTTAAGACAACACAATCCCCAATATACAGGGAGCGAGATTTATATTATCTCTCACCTTCATAGAACACTTCATCATTTTTAATATTCTACCATATTATTCATCCCGCAACAAGCCTCTTACAAAGACACGGTCTCCCCCACTTTGCAGATTAAAACTCTGGGCCCCAGGACCGAGATAAGTAGCACGTCCGCGATCTCCTGTGCAGGAAGTTCAGTCTCTCCCGGATCTGAGCACAGGGCTCTTTAGTCTTTGGCGGATGTGCTGCGGCCGCTCTACATCACGTAGCACACGGCCCTGCTGCGTAAGCGTAGAAGTTGATGAAGATACAATGTAATAAAGCAATGATTTGGCGAATAGACACCGCTGGTAGCAACTTCGGTGTAAATACTGTCTGTTTGAGTCATCTTGACAGCTCCCCTTGTTTTGTGGGCCTCACCGCCTCATCCACCCAAAGGATGGCTCCATCCGCGATTAGTGAGTACACAATGGGCTTCCTTCCCGGTGAGGGTCTCCCCGCTCACGACGAGTCTCGCTTCATTATCCGGGTCTGTTGTTAATGGTGTTTCTGCCCCCCTCAGCTCGCCGTGCTGCGGCCGTTCTGATGGGATCCTCTGCTCGCTCTCTGGGCTTCAGCGGCTGCTCCGTTCCATGCAAGCAGCGGGGCCCTCCTCACAGGACATGGGTTCCCGGGTTCGGGGACTGAGCCTGCCATTTGCTGCTTGTTTGGGGAAGGGGGCTCAATTTTCTTATCTGGAAACTAAGGGATACTTACCTGGGAAAAGCACAGGGTTGTTTTTGAGACAGATGTAAACAATGCATGCAAAAATTTTGCAAATTATAAAACAATGATTTTATTTTTTTATAAATGTTTTTCAAGTTTTATCTACTTTTGAGAGAGAGACAGAGCGAGTGAGAGGGGGAGGGGCAGAGAGAGAGAGAGAGAGGGAGAGAGAGAATCTCAAGCAGGCTCCGCACTGCCAGCGTGGAGCCCATTGTGGGGCTGGCACTCACAGGCCACGAGATCGTGACCTGAGCCGAAACAAAGAGGCGCTTAACCGACTGAGCCACCCAGGCACCCCTAAAACAGAATAATTTTAGCGAAGTAGCCTAGTGTCTCTGAACCCCATTGCTGGAATTGTTGAAGATTCAAACACGATGACAGTGGAGGACATATGCTTACTTTCCATGTGTGTCTGCAGGATCTTCTATGGTAGGCTCGCCTCACTGTGGCGTCGACCCTTTTCATTGGTCTTCTGAAAGTGTGTTGCTTGTTTTTCATTTTCATTTTCATTTGAAAATGCCGTCATTCTTTACTGAACGGTCCCTGCACGCTTTTCAGCCCCCACAAACTGCTGCAGATGCTGAGATGAGTGACTGGGCCTGGGGAGTTGCGGGGCTGGGGGGCTGCTTTACCAAGAGGCTTGGTGGAGGTGCCTGAGGCCCCATGGCAGCAGAGACAACGGGCTTTGCTCCCAGCCTGGAAGATTGGGGTAACATTTCCCAGGAATACCAAGCGGTAGAGTGAAACCAGCATCCTTAACGTGGCCCGCAAACCACCGCACAACATGGCCACAGCCCTTGTCCCTGATTTCAGTCCGACGCTCACCCAGGCATGCCGGCCTTCAGCCTGGCTTCTGTGCCCTGTAGTCCCGAGACTCACCTGCCACGTCCCACCTCACAGTCCGTGCTTTGCTCCCTTCTCTGCCCGAATGTGCTTCCCCAGACGCCCGTGGGGCTCACCTTCTCGTCTCCTTCATGTCTTTGATCAAAGGCCACTTGGTTCGTAAGGTCTTCTCCCCCCTGCCCTGCTTAAAATAACACTCCAGGCTAGCCCTGCTTTGACTTTCTTCGCAAGAGTTTTTTACTTCCAGCACACTAAGTATTTATCAATATTTTAAATTACCTGTCTTCACTGGAATGTGTGCTCTGTGGCTCCCCCCACCCTTGTTAGGAGTTAAGTATAAAGCATTCCTAGCTGTCAGAATAGGGGCCCGTGAGTATTACTGGGGAATGAGCCACGCGCCGCGTGGCCAGCTTTACGTGCGTTATCTCCTTCGATCCTCACAGCTGAGCTGTGAGTTAGGTCTGATTGCCCCCTTCGTATTGCAGCAGAGACCGTGGCTCTCAGAGCCACAGAAGCTTGCCCACGCCTCAGCTGCTGGGTGATAGAAGTAGGCTTTGAATCGTGGTAGAGAGCCTGTACGCTGAGTCTTGACCCTCGAATCTAGACAGGAAACAGAACCCGGCATATTTGGGGCACTGCTTCATCTACCCGTGACTTGGGAAGTGGCTGGAGATGTGGTCCCAGGAATTGAGGCTGGGGAGGCAGCAGGAGATCCTTTGTTGGCTTTGTGACAGTCTGGTATTTCCATGTGATGGTTACTGAAGGATGCTGAGCAGGGAGTAGGGTGACCAGACTGCTGTTCTAGGAAGATCACTCCAGCTACGGAGTGATGAATATACATTAGGAGGAATCGGTGTTGGGCTTGGGAAGCCAGCTGGGAGGTTATCAGAGTAGCCCAGGCCAAAAAAAAAAAAAAAAAAAGACAAAAAACTGAACCAAGTGAATGACAGTGGAAATGGAGAGGTTGGAAGGCAAAATGGGCTGATGTGGGTAAAAGTAGATATGGAAGCAGGTGAAGGAGAGTCTTGGATGGTACGTTTCTGGGACAGATGGGAGATGAGTGGGGCCGCTCTCTTACCTTCTTGGATGAGTTTTCTACTTTCTTTATATTAAGAAAATAAAAATCTATATTACTGTATTATACATAGCTATTATATATATACATGTTATTGAATATTAAAAATTATATATATTACTTCCAATAATAAACCATGTTGTGAAATACAAAACTTGCTAACATTTAGGAGTATATAACGCTCACACAGTTCATTAACTATCATTATCTCTTGAGGAGGAACTAGAGATACGAGCCCTGGGAATTCTGTCTGGAGCTTACAAACACTCCAGAGAGAGCCCTTTGATTATGGCACAAATAAAAATAAATATGGCTTATTCATAATAAGTAATAGTATCATCATTATTATACATTTAATAGCACATCCTCTTCGGCCACGTGTCAATGAGCAGCTCACTCCTGCCCCCAAAGACTGTTTTCCTAACTCTGCCTGGAAAAGAGAGATTACTGACTGTGAAAGTAGGCTGTTGACAATAACCAGTGCAGTGGCCTGCTCTTGGCAGGTTCTTTTGCTTTGCCTGGCAGTGTCACCCACAGTATCTTATTAGGTACTTCATATTTAAATCACAGTAGAATTTTCCAGAGTGCCACCCTTCACATAACTAAAAAAAAATTGTTAAGCTTGTTTACATAATGGATGTAAATGTTAAGAAGACTTCTTTTCAGGGAGCATGAGGATTTAAGATAAACACCTCTGATCTTCATTGCCTCATCTTTAAACTAAGGAAAATAACCCCAGTGAAGGTTTGATGTGTGGGAATTACATGAGATAATGTTTATAGAGTTTCTCGGAACAGAGATCAATAATATTCCAAGTGTTCTTCAAATAGCAGTTAGTAGTAATAGGATTGGTATCATCATTAAAATGATTACTGTATTATGTATTGATGTAATTTAGCCTAGGAAAACCTTTTAGGGTCTTCATGCAAAGCGTGCTCTTTAGAATTTCGATATTAGGAAGTAAAAGGTTGAGTTTAAGAATATGATCTTAGTTGGGACCCCTGGGTGGCTCAGTCACTTAAGTGTCCAACTGTGGCTCAGGTCATGATCTCATGGTTTGTGGGTTCGAGCCCTGCGTTGGGCTCTGTACTGACAGCTCAGAGCTTGGAGCCTGCTTCAGGTTCTGTGTGTGTCTCTCTCTTTGCCCCCCCCCCCCACTCGTGCTCTGTCTCTTAAAAATGAATAAATGTTAAGGAAAAAAAGAATATGATCTTTGTTTGGTAAATGAAGCCATAGCTAGATGAATTTATTTGAACAATCTAAAATTCAAAGTCTATGTCACGGCAACTAGTGGGCCGTTATAATCCTTGTTTGATAGTTTATGCACAATCAAATATGGCCTGGCACTCAAGTAACCAGAAGCTCAAGTAATTATAAGTCCGTCGTAAGAAAGTAACGAGGGATGAGATTGTGAGCTGTCCATGTGTTTGGTATGATAGCTGCCATTTTTATTTCATTTTTTATGAAGTTGAACCAACTTGGGCTGACCATGTGTTCCTCGGGTCACTTTGGTCCCCATGCTCACGGACTTCACACGTGCACTTAATCTGTTGCTCCTTCTTTAAATGAGTGACTCCAACTTTAGTGAAGAAAAGTATCTTAAGGGTCAGCATAGTATTGATATTCCTATATACTATGCTCTGGTGTTTGTGATAACCTGCTTTTCCAAAAACAAGAATCCACTATGCTAAACCATATGGAATTGCTGAACTAGACTGTTCTGGATCCACAGGATGGCACTTTTATTAGGTTCCATCACTAATAAGATGAAGGCAGTGAGGTAGTTACTAACAGTAAGTTAGTCTGCCGAAGCGTTCATGAGAGTAATCCGTAGGTCATCAGTTAACAGGGAATAGGGAGGGAGTGGTAGTCTGCTCCTACTTGTTGAACTGTAGGTAGTAGGAAGCATTTTGAGGAAGGAAGTTCAAGTGATTTCAGAAAGGTGGAAAATCTTCCTGTCTTTAAGGCCGTTGAATAAAGAGATGATTCACATAGAAGTCTTGAAAAGCATGGATAAGGTGCCTTGCCAAAGTGATATTCTGAGCACACAGTAATTCGAGGAACAACTGGTAGATCGTGTTAAGACCATCGTGGTAAAAAAGCGCTCCAGTACTGTCACACTCCGCAACATCAAGCCTTTTTATAGCCCACCTTGATTGTGTTTTCACTTGACATTTGGGATAAGCCTCTAACACATTTTCCTTCTTTTTCATCTTTATGTGATTTGCACTTCCTTACTGTGGCTGCTTCTCCAGTCTTCCTTCTGTCTTTTTGTTCCAGTGTCCCACTTAGTAATATCAAAACCGTGAATGCATAAAAAAGTTGTTAGTCAATCCTCCCAGTATCCTTGGTCAGTATAGTAATCATAACTGTGGTTTTGAAAGCCACCTTGGCATTTATAAATAGAGAGGATCTTTCTGGCGCGAAGATACTTCCATCTGTCTAAACATTAAAGTTCTGTTGACATCATACACCGACTCTAAGATAACTTCTCTCTGAAAGCGGGATTGCCGTGAAAAGCCCATCATGCCCTGGGACATACTCTTTAGTGTGTTGAACACAGGTCAGAGGGAAATAGTTCAGGAAACAAACCCACACAAAAAGGCACTATTCCTTTGCTTGTTCTTTTTCCCAGAGGTGGCACAGCTGAAGAGACCCTTTAACAGCGTGTCTTTGTCTTCCCTGAAATCACGCAATCCCAGCACTTTGACTGTCATAACGTGTTAGACCCTTCGAGAGCTCAGAGTTTATTTCCTCCAAACGCTTCATGTTACACCCGAGGAAATGGAGGCATACACAGAAAGTAGTGATTGGGGCTTTGACCTAGAGTCACTCTGAGTCTGTCGCTCAGTCATGATGATGGAAATACACCGTCATGCTGCCGGGAGCCCTGTTTGTTGTTTCTCCAGGGGGTCTCAATAGAGATTTCTAGTTTACCCTCTGTGATTTTAGGTTTTTTGAAGCAGAGAGATGGGAAACTCACTTCAGCCGGGTGATCTGTCTCCAGCAGCCTTTTAGTCATGACATTTCCACCTCCTGGCATGTATTTAGCCACAGTGGGAAATTCAGGAGGATATACATTCATTCTGTCTTTGAGCATTCTGTCAGAGCAGTCTTGTAGAAGAGAAAAGGAGAATACTGATTATTGGCAAAGTATCGTGTAAATGCAAAGACAGCCTTCAATAATTGGAGGACCACTGACTTAAATTGTGCGATGAACCATTAAAAAGATAAACGTGGGTTTTGGTAAAAAACATCATTGTCTTTTACTGGATTGTAGATATTCTATTGATGACTTCATGGTGCGTTATAAATCACAGTTTAAATAAGTGATGAAGGAGAAAGTAAATCTCTGGAGTAAATGAAGCCTGCTCATTGTCTGCTGCTTGATAAATAGTGTGTACAGTGCTCATAATCCTTAAAATGGTTTCAGTGAAATTGTTATCGTCTCTTTAGAGTTTACATTTTGACACGAAAACTTGATATTCTGTTTAATGCACTGCATATAAAAGACTTTTTCAGTGCCATGTATCTCCGCTGTGGGCCCATAGATATCTGAATGACACACAGAGAACGTTAAGTACGAAATGGTAGAAACTAGTTAGGTAACCCATAAGCACGTGACACGTTAGCACTGCAAACTGAACCGTAAGAAAATCCAGGTGATACTATAAATCAAAGCACGATCGACTGGGAAATAAATGACGTGGGAATGTGTTGTAAATCATGTTATGGGGCTACATATTCTGTTTCGAGAAATTTAATAGTACCCCTTATTTAATTATTATGTGTTCTGCACACTTACTTTGTAAATTTCAATTCCCCCTCCCTTTCTTTTCTTCCTCATTTATAGGTGTTTATTTCTGGGATGTTTCAAGTTGGCAGGGTTGTTTCGGTGGTTATTTTTAAATCCCATTCTGAACATCACACTATCTGCCAACATATTTAGCATCTTAGTCTGGTTATTTGTTGCATTTCTATCCAAGAACAAGGACCCTTTGTATTACCTGCACTTGACACAGTTCCTGGTGCATTTTAGCTGTTCAGTAATGTCATTGGTGCCATTGAGTACTGTTCACCTTCTGTTGATTGTAAAACGTGTTAGGATTTACATAACACCAAATTTGTTGACCTTTATAAATATAGTGAAAGGATTAGTGAGAAAGAAGGTAAGGGAGGATCCTTATTTTTTCTCTGAATTTCACACACACACACACACACACACACCCTTCCACTGTATATTCCATGGGTTCTTTTCATTTTGAACATGTTCACCATCCAGAATAGACAGTCTCTTATTTTTATGGGTATGTCCAGATGCCATTAGTGTCATATGCAAATGGTTCTGAGTAAATCGTGTTTGGATCATCCATGGAATATTGCACGTCAGGGCGCAAGGGCGCCCTCGACACCTGGGCCTGTCTCTGTCATCTTTCTTCCATCTGTTGGTTCTAATAAATATTGTCCCCAGCCCAGTAGAGGAGTCCAGGGCTTCCGACGCAGAGGCTAACTTTAATATAAAGAGCCGAGTGTCTAGGAAGGGGATACGAAACTGCCACATGCTAAGCCAGAGTGCACCTGTGCATGTCTTCTCCACAGAAACCAGAGAGAATTCAGATGCGACATGACTTGGTGCTGTGACTCAGTGGCAGGAAGTCCCAGCTAGGTCCGTGTGTTGTTCCCAGGTACCTGGGGGCGAACAGGCAGCACACTTACCTACACAGAAGGACAGCAAGCTGTTTCACTCATTTCCTGTGTAGACAGCTTGTCTGCTTCCTACTAAATTGTGATAATTACTTCAAACGGTGGCCATGGGAATGCTGCTGAGAAAAATTAACCCCTTCCTGATGGGTCAGTAGATTTTCATAATAGGTAATTAGTACCCTTGTAGGTAGCTGGCAAGAGCAGCCTTTCTGATGAGTCTAAGCTGCCTTGTTTTAAGGAATTAGGCATCAGATTTGACATCAAATGTATCTACGTGGAGTGGTCAGTGGTAATTACCTGGTGATAAATGACTGTGTAGTTATGATTACTGTGTAGTAATGAAAAGTGTTGGCTTGTACTTATACTACAAGACTATAAGTTAGTCTTATATTTTGTGTTGCATTAATTCTTCCTTCATTAACTTTCGCTAGTGGAAATGGAAGGAGAATGTTTTGTCCCCTAAAGAATGACTTGCTTAGAGTCCTTTAGCGGGTACATAGTAGAAGCACTGTGGAGCAGGTTGGAAGATCAGGTTTGTGTAAGAGGCCAGACCAATACGGTATTATCTGACTTGTATATGGAATCTTCAAAAGCCAAACACAGAAACAGAGGCTATAGTGGTGATTTCCAGGGGCTGTGGGTGGGGGAGAATGGGCGACGTGGTCCAAAGGCACAAACTTCCAACTGTAAGATGAATAAGTTCCGAGGATCTATTATACATCATAGTAATTATAGTTAATACTGCTCTACTATGTACTCGAAAGGTGTTAGGAGAGTAAGTCTTAAGTGTTCTCACCCCAAGAGAGAAATGGTAATTATGTGATGTGGTGCAGATGTTAGCTAAAGCTATGGTGGTAATCATTTTGCCATATATAAGTGAGTCAAGTCAACACATTGTACGCCTTAAACTTACACAGTGTTATATAAGTTAATTACATCTCAATAAAGTTAGGGGGAGGGGGAGAGAAGCTAAGCCCAGAAAGGAAAAGGTAACCTGAAAAAGCAGGACTCATATGTCAGTACTATTGACACAAGGTTTTGATTTAAAAAAAAAAGTAAAATTTTTATTGAGTTCTGAAGGTTTAATCTACAATCACTTAGATTCATTCATTTGAATATATATTTTTTAAGTTTATTCATTTATTTTGAGAGAGAGAGAAAGAGAGAGCATATTTGTGGTGTACCAGTGCAGGAGGGGCAGAGAGAGAGAGAGAGGGAGAGAGAGAATCCTAAGCAGGCTTCATATTGTCAGTGCAGAGCCCAATGTGGGGCTCAAACTTACGCACCGTGAGATCATGACCTGAGCTAAAGTCAAGAGTTGGATGCTTAACCGACTGAGCCACCCAGGAGTCCCTTTTTGAATATTTCTTGAGTGTCACCTGTGGACATGGTAGCATTTTCATTTTACTTCATCTGTAGATTCTATTCTATATTATTAAACAGTCCATCCTTCTGGAAATACTTTCCTTGTTAAGTACAAGTAATTACTTGTTTTTGGGTTTCCCCTTACCCTTCTAGTTATTCTTTCTGTTTTCTTTGCTGGCTTCTTCTTCCCTACCCAACTTTAAATGTGGAATGAAAGCATAGCTGGAGCCTTGCCTTGCCGTGCCTTGCCTTGCCGTGCCTTGCCTTTCCATTCCTTTCCTTTCCTTTCCTTTCCTTTCCTTCCCTTCCCTTCCCTTCCCTTCCCTTCCCTTCCCTTCCCTTCCCTTCCCTTCCCTTCCCTTCCCTTCCCTTCCCTTCCCTTCCCTTCCCTTCCCTTCCCTTCCCTTTCCATTTTAAATGTTTAGTTTTTTAATTTGAGAGAGAGAGAGAGAGAGAGTGCAAGCAGGGAGGGGCAGAGAGAGAGGGAGAGAGAGAAACCCAAGCAGGTTCTGTGCTGTTAGCACAGAGTCCAACCCTATGAACCATGAGATCATTACCTGAGCCGAGATCAGGAGTTGGACACTTAACCAACTGAGCCACCAGGGACTCTTAGCTAGAGCCTTTCTTTGTATCTCATTCTGCCCTTCCCAGATGGGTGAGTTCATGTCCATCACTGATAGCTTTAATTTGCATCACTTTCCTTACTTCCAGCCTTAACTACTTCCTTTAAATCTTTACTGATTCACAGGCCACTCAACCTCAACATGTCCAAAACTGAATGTGTGGTTTTCTCTCTAAAACTTGGTCCTCCTCGAGCATTGGCCTTGTTAGTGAATGGTATCTCTGCCTCCGCAACTGCAAAAGCTAAAAGGATAGGAGTCATTCTTGGAACCTTCCGTTTTCTTGTCCTCCATGGCCAATCATGGACAAGGCTATTGGGTTTTGCTCCATGGCATCTCTTGAATATGCCCACTCTTACCACCTCCAAAGCCACCACACTCATCTGTGGCATCATTTTGTCCTGTATTCCTGGACTTGGACGTCCCTCTCTTTGGACATCCCCACATCCTGTCTTGCTCTCTGACTCATTTTCCTTGTAGGAGCTTCAGTACTTTGGTTGTTTGAGGTGCACGTGGTGCATATATTAGCCTGCTCTTCTCATTATTTTAAGACTGTTTTTTTTAAGATCCACACCATTGACATTCAAGCCAGACAACTCTATTGTGGTGCTGTCCTGTAAATTTTAAGATGTTAGCATCATCCCTGGTCTCTACCCACTAGATGTCAGTAGTACCCCATCCCTACAGTTGTGACAACCCAAATATCTTCTTTCCATACCAATGCCCTGGGGCTGCGAGGGATGGGGTAGGAGGAATTTGAGTAAAATCCCTCTAGCTAAAACCACTGCTGTAGGGATAAAGAGCAAAAATCCTAAGCACAGCCCTAGGTTCTGGCATTTTGTAATTCCTGGTTTGGTGCCTCAAGCTTATTTCATGCTCTTTTCTCATGTTTCCCACTCTGGCCCCCTCACTGTGGTATGGCACCCCATGGGCTTTACATCTCAGGATGTTTTCTCAGACTGTTCCCTTTGTCTGGACCCTCCTCCCACACTCTCCCACCCCCATTCCCTTTGCCCTAATAATGTCCATGTATCCTTCACATCGCACTTCAAACACTGCTTCTCCCCTCAAAAATAAATTTCCTCTAACCTCCAGAATAAGTCATGCACGTGTGTACCTTGTTTTGTTGCACTTCCTTTCACTGTGCTTCACAGATCATTGCGTCTTCTACCAATTCCAGGGTTGAGACAGCCCTGTGTCTGGCAAGTCTGTTGGCACCATTTTCCCAACGGCATTTGCTCACCTCTTGTCTCCTTGTCCCATTTTGGTAATTCTGGTGATATTTCAAACCTTTTCATTATTATTGGATTGGTTACAGTGATCTGTGATCAGCAGTTAGAACTTACTGAAAGCTCAAATGATGGTTAGTGCTTTTTAGCAATAAATTATTATTTATACAAGGTCTATACATTTTTTCTTTTTTTTTTTTGCGAGAGCATGAATACAGGAGAGGAGCAGAGGGAGACAGAGAATCTTAAGCAGGCTTTATGCCCAGTGTGGAGCCTGATGCAGAGCTCAATCTGATGACTGTGAGATCATGACCTGAGCAGAAATCAAGGGTCAGACATTTAACGGACTAAGCCACCCGGGAGCCCCAGGTATATATGTCCATTGAAGCCATAATGGTATTGAACACTTAATAGACTACAGTATAGTATAAATATAACTTTTATGGGAAACCAAAAAATCCATTGCAGTTGCCTTATTTCCATATTTGCTTTTATGGAGGTGGTTTGGAAGTGAGGCATGATGTCTCCAAGGTATGTCCGTACTCGGATTATACTCTTTTATGAACCCTGTAATTGTACTTAAGAACATTTATCACAATTTAATTAAATTGTTAACCTTCAGCTGTTTAATTTCTACCTCCGTCACTGGAATGCAAGATCTATGAGGGCAGGACCTGTTCTTTCCTGTTTCACCAGTGCCCAGAACACCATGAGTTGTAAATATTATTAGGTCGAGTTCAACAAGTCATTATCAAGTGTGGTAGACTAAATAGCTACCCATCCCAAGATAGCCACATCCTCATCCTTGGAACCATAAATATTACTTTAAAGAGACTTTACAGGTGTGATTAAGGATCTTGAGATAGAAGATTATCCTAGATGATCTGGGTTATCACAGAATGGTTTTATAAGAGGGAAGCAGGGGAGATCTGACTACAGAAGAAGGCAGGGTGGTGCTGGAAGGAACTCACTATCCTGCTGGCTGTAGAGACGGAGGAAGGACTGTGAGCCAAGGAATGCAGGGGACCTTTAGAAACAAGAAAGGCAAAGAGATAGAGCCTCCTCCAGAGCCTTGAGGTCCCAGCACTGCTGGTGCTTTGACATTAGCTCATTGAAGCTGATTTTGGGCTTACAACCTCCAGCTCATACAGTGTATTAAGCCACTGTGGTAATTTATTACAGCAGCAATAGCAACTAATACATCAAGCAAAGCAAAATTTCGAGCTGTGACAGTGTCTATAGAGAGAAGATGGTTTTTGGCATCAAAGACTTCATAATCTAGAAGTAAAAAATATGCATAATTATAGGACAAGATAAATTGGTCATAATTGAGGTACAAAGAATGTGCTGTTCTGGTGCAAAGGAAGGAATAGCAATATCCTGTTAGAAAGATCAAAAAAGCCTATTAGAATATTTACAATTTAAAGGAGGCATTGAAGGACACATGGTGTTTGGATGCACGGAGATGAGTTGAGGGAAATTCAGGCAATAGAAACAGCTTGCATGAGAGAAAGACGGCAGAGAATATGAAGTGCATTTGGAAAAGACTTGTTTATCCTGAATGTTGAATGCAGTGAAATTAATCGAAATGAACTCAGTGATATGAGTTTGGTAAAGTATACTGGGCCAGATGACAAAGGATCGTGACTGACAGCCATCTAGTGATTCCCACGGCTCAGGAGCCCATAAAACATCGCTGAAGTTTGTGACCAGGCACTGAGGGGATAGAGCTCTTTCTTTGCTTTAGAAAGCAAACCTCGGTGTATCATATGGTATGTACTTGGTTAGAGAGCAGTTGGGTTGGAGGCAGGAAAACAAAGCAGGTGTTTTGTCAGTCTAGGTTAGAGAGAGCTAGAGCATGAAGAAGGCTGGTAGCAGAGGAAATAAAAACCAAAGGAACATCTTAGAGGTATTTTGGAAGTAGGAGTCACAGCAGTGTAATGGAAGGCCAGAGTTGAAGGGGTTGGTATGTGAGAGTCTAGAACAGATCCGGGTGCAGGAAGTAGAAAGGCTGCTAAGAGTGTGGAAAGAAAGGGATCACTGGATTAGCCCATTTGACTGCAACCACCAGAACAACTATTTCAAAGTCTAGACCTAAAGCTTTGGGTTGTGGCTAAAGTTATTAGCCCCTGAGAGAGTGAGGTTCTACCTGGATGAAAAGTCCCTGACTTCATTACAGACTTTTTTACAGAGATTCCTGCTACTAATATAATCCAGCATAATTGACCTAAAGGTGGTATGTATATGAGACTACAGTTAATTGCTTTTCTTTAATTATGACAAAAATGGGAAGTGTCATTAGTTTGAATTCCCATGTTTTGGGCTTCATAGTGCTTAGCAGAAGGCCTGGCCCATAGTAGATACTCGACAAATACTATCTAAATTGATTGAAAAGTAATTTGTCTGTAGTAGAAATATGGTGTTTGTACAGCCTCTTAGTGTGGTTCTGTTGGGATGGTTGATTCATCTTCAAGGGTATGGAGGTGACTCATGAATAGCCAGTCGAGGGCCTCATCTCCCTGACCACAGGGTTTAGTTCCTGGATGGGCATCATTCCAGGAAAGGCCAATCAGAGTGCCTCCATGGAATGTGATATAAGGATACTGAGCAGCCAGAGCCATAGACCAAACGTTTGTATGCTCTGCAAAATTTATATGTTCAAACCTAATCCTTGGTGTAATAGCATTTGGAGGTGGAGCCTTTGGGAGGTGAGTAGGCCATGAGATAGAGCCCTCACGAATGGGATTAGTACCCCTATAAAAGTATCCACACAGATCCCTCACCCGTTCCATCATGGAAGGACCCAGTGAGAAGGTACCAGCCGTGAAACAGGAAGAGGGCTCTCACCGTAGCCTGACCTTGCCGGCACCTTGATCTTGGGTATCCCAGACATCAGAACTGTGAGAAATGAGTTTATGTTTGTTTTTAAACCACCCAGTCTCTTCCTCTGGGAACTCAAACTTTTAGAATGAGGTAATCCCAGAACCATCGGTGAACATCTTGCCTCTGTGTGGAAGATACCTGGAATGGATGTATCTGTCAGTGTGACCAAGCCCAGAAGAGAAGTGGTAGTGAGGGATTGTGGGGAAGGAGGAGCACACCCACATTGCTCCTTTGCTCCTGGAGGCAGCTGTGCCTGTAATTCACGTACTCTGGACTTCGCATTTCCATGAGCCAGTAAATTTTACTTTCTTCCTTACATTAAGCTATAACTTGCCACAGTCTTACCCACAGTATGTTAAAAGAGTGTTCGTTACTTTAACTAAAGAAAGAATAGCCTTAGCTCTTCTCATGATCCGCATGGTTTGCATTATTTTAGCCAGATTAATTTGTAGGGCAGTTGCAAAGGACACAGAAACTCATGTCAAATGTAATCCACTTGCTCATATCAGAAGTCAGTAGTGCTAGAGGGCTTTGTCTTAATATTTAATTTCCTAACTGAGGCTGATGATTGTTATAGCATTAACAATACTCCTTATTTTGTTTGAAATCTTTCAAAGCCTCTGCCATGCACACTGTGGCCTCCTGAGCTGTCCAGATGAAGGATTGCTAGTTGGAGAATTTTCTTTTAACTCAGCTCAGCAGAGCCCCATAGCTCTAGCCAATTGTATTATTGTAAAATACAGTCGTGAGGTTCTGAAGTCACCACTCAGAAAACCCAATGTCTTCTTGACAGATAATGGGTTTGTTAAACTGCAGCTGTTTGATTAGTAAGTGAATGAGCATTCCTGCCAGAGTAGGAGGTAACTCCGGGTCAGCCTACAGAGGATTGATCTGATATGTGAGTTTTCTAAAATATCTATCCAGACTATTCTCCTGACAGTGAAGGGAAATCTGACGTTACAGATTTGCTCAAGTAATGTACGAATGTTTATTGTCAAAGTTCTGATCTGATATTTGTTAATTCTCCAATGGTCTGCCATAGAGTGGATGTTTTTCCTGCTATGATAAGGAAATCTTTCCCCTCTTTTTAGTTTACTACCTATTCTTGGATGTTGGACCAGAGTAATATGTTGAAAGTGTAGACAATAAGGACAAAGGCACATTTTGAAAATCAGTAAGATCCGTACAGCCTCCTGCTCAAAACTTCCTGGTTCAGATTAACTTGACCTTTGCCCCATATCTGGACTTCTTGGAAAGGCCAATAGCGTCATTGGATAATTTCGGTGTTTTGTGAGGAAACTACACCCATGATCAAATAGAATTACTTGTATGTTCTTTTTTAACATTATAAAAATTAAGTTTATTTATTTATTTTGAGAGACAGAGAGAGAGAGAGAGAGCGCACAAGCAGAGGAGAGGCAGAGAAAAGAGACAGAATCCCAAGCAGGCTCTGTGCCATTAGCACAGAGCCCGACATGGGGCTCAAACTGACAAACTGTGACATCATGACCTGAGCCCAGATCAACAATCAGATGCCCAATTGACTGCATCCCTCTTTTTCATATTTTTGATATTTTTTCATATTTTCATTTTTTGGACAATAGCAACAAAAGGAAAAAAACAAAAAACCAAAAAAAAACTTGAATATGTATATTTGCATAAGACTGCATGTACACTTTTTAATTGCCCACATTTCTTAAATACATTATTAGACATCAGAGGTTTAAATATTTCTACTCAAAAACATTTCCTTTTTTGCCTCTTAATGGGTGTTCATCTTAACCTCTGCCTCAAGGGAATGGCAATCACAGTATAGTCTGTCTGATGTTGCTCTACTGGAAAAACCACTACAAAGCAAAAAAGCAGACATAGAATCAGTTAGTCAAATCAGTAGAGAAATGAAATGGAGATTGGCTTACAACGGAAGCAACTAATTGAGCACCAAGTTTTGAATTACCTTTTAGAGAGAAAGAGATAGTTTTGAGAAAGTGAAATGTTGGTGAAATGAATACCATTTCCTGATTGTATATTAATTCACACAAAAGGAAAACAAATTCCGTATTAATCAGAGTTGTACCTTTCATAAGAAATGCTTTGGGATTAAGAATCAGAAGTCAAGAATAGTAGATAATCAGCAGAGAACCATTAATAGAAAACATTAAGAGAACATAAAATACAATTTATCTGTATTAAAGAGGAATGGCTCGAGCCTTCTAACGCTGACAGGAAAGCTCTGTGAAGGAATGATACAATATGGCACAGACTCATTTGGGATTGAATGTTTTTTTCCTGTAGTAAAAAGCAAAGCTTGGAAAGACTTGAAAGATGTACATCTTGTTTTCTTTCACTTTTTGGGAGCATCGCAGGGGAGCCTCCCAGGACCGTTTGGACAGTTTAGTATAATAATTGTTGTTCTAAAACTTCAGAGACTTACATTACTCGTCAATACTCATCCATTCTCAGGGTGTGAGCCCCTCACTGCTGTATTGAATCACATCATTTCTTCTCACTCTTCTGAACTCTGGTCCCCTATCATCTGGGGCTCTAAACCCTCAGGATTGACGTCGCTGAGGACGTGGGAACCATTTATTTTGCCACCATATTTTATGACTCTCCAAGAATTTCCCACCTCTTCTCAGTAACTGTGACCCGCTTGAGAGGAACACAGCGATGGTGACAATATTAAGCCGTGATGTACACTTCTTGCCACATCTGATAAAGCCTGTCTCTTTAGAAAGCATGCCACTGTATAAAGCTGTCTTTATACCTGAAAGGCAATAGAGAAAAAAGGGAAATGATACAGAAACAATTGAAAAATGTTATAGATACATAGGACTTCCATTCTTTTTAAAAAAAAAAAAATATATATATATATATATATATATATTTAATGGATCTATGAGTATTTCATTCACAGGGAAAAGTTTTGGTTGTGGCTACATCAACAGTCTCTTAGAAATCAGTGTCATTAGGGGCACCTGGGTGGCGCAGTCGGTTAAGCGTCCGACTTTAGCCAGGTCACGATCTCGCGGTCCGTGAGTTCGAGCCCCGCGTCAGGTTCTGGGCTGATGGCTCAGAGCCTGGAGCCTGTTTCCGATTCTGTGTCTCCCTCTCTCTCTGCCCCTCCCCCGTTCATGCTCTGTCTCTGTCCCAAAAATAAATAAACATTGAAAAAAAAATTTAAAAAAAAAATAAAAAAAAGAAATCAATCTCATTAAAAAAATCTCTTCAGGGTCAGAACGCCTGGGTGGCTCAGTCAGATAAGCATCCAACTTCGGCTCAGGTCCATGAAGTCCATGAGTTCCAGCCCTGCGTCAGACTCTGTGCTAATAGCTTGGAGCCTGGAGCCTGCTTCAGATTCTGTGACTCCCTCTCATGTTTGCGCACACGCTCTCTCCCTCTCTCTCTCCTTAAACATTAAAAAAATTAAAACAAACAAACAAACCTCTTCAGGGTCACCTCTGGTTTGGACTGACAAA